>NC_060120.1:563600496-564800496 GCF_021461395.2 Schistocerca americana
TCACCGGGCATTCGCCATACCCACACCCTGCCATCGGATCGTCACATTGTCTAACGTGATTCGTCACTCCACACAACGTTTCTCCACTGTTCACTCGTCCAATGTGTACGCTCCTAACAGCAAGCGAGGCGTCGTTTGGCATTTACCGACGTGATGTGTGGCTTATGAGCATCCGCTCAACCATCAAATCCACTTTTTCTCACATCCCGACTATCTGTCATAGTACCTGATGTGGATCCTGATGTAGTTAGGAGTGCCTGTGTGATGGTCTGGATAGATGTCTGCCCATTACACATTACGACTCTCTTCAAATGTCGGCGGTCTCTGTCAGTCAACAGAGACGTCGGCTTGTATGCTTTTGTGCTGCACGTGTCCGTTCACTTTTCCACTTCACTATCACACCTAGGGATGTTTAGGAATGTGGAAATCTCGCGTACAGACGTATGACACAAGTGACGCCCAATCACCTGACCACGTTCGAAGTCCGTGACCGCGGTGGACTCGCGGTTCTAGGCGCTCAGTCAGGAACCGCGCGACTGCTACGGTCGCAGGTTCGAATCCTGCCTCGGGCATGGATGCGTGTGATGTCCTTAGGTTAGTTAGGTTTAATTAGTTCTAAGTTCTAGGGGACTGATGACCACAGATGTTAAGTCCCATAGTGCTCAGAGCCATTTGAACCATTTTTTGAAGACCGTGAGTTCCGCGGAGCGCCCCATTCTCCTCTCTCACGATGTCTAATGACTACTCAGATCGCTGATATGGAGTACCTGGCAGTAGGTGGCAGCACGGTGCTCCCAATATGAAAAACGTATGTTTTTGGGGGTGTCTGGATTCATTTGATCACCGGCACCAGACTAAACGTAGTAATGGAATGGAAAGGCTAACTCCATTCGAATAAGCAAACCATATGGCATCAAACCCGCCAACGAATACTACTAGCTGACAGAAAAACAACCTGATAAAGACTTAATATTGATACACCTACTTAGAAAAGAGTTTACACAAAAAGGTTGCGACGATACATATTTTGGAACTGGATTATGTAAGATCACAAAGACAGTAGCAACATAAGTACTAGAATTTACAAAAAAGGGTACAAAATACCATGACGAAATGAAAGAGCGGACCAACATGCACCTTTAAAATTCAGTTAAATATTCTTTATTTTTCGTTATATAATTATGCTAAAATTTGCACTCCATTGCGTATCACACTTCAGAGCGGCATTTGTGTCTCTGAAAAAGTTAAGGAAATTGTAATATTTTTTGATACCTTTTCATTTTTGGAAACCGCAAGCGCAAAAGGAATGTCCCGAATGAAACAAAGCTCGACTTACACGTGGAACAGTATACCAGCAATATGTCGCTAAGAAAAAAATTTAAAAAAAACGCACAGTATTGTGGGCACGGAGAACCAGGAGGGTTGTTAAGCCGCGTAGCGAGAAAAACTTTTATTCTTCTGCTCACAAATCTCTTTATCCAAACCGTATATGAGACTCGTGTCTTACGTTCTTCCGTTGATCGTGTGGTAATAAATGGCTGTGTGTATAGCATCATATCATGTTTAGTTGTATTTTGATGAAAGGAGAGAATGAAACCCGGTGCCGTCACATAGCCTACTCCTCTCGAAATACAAGAAAGGTGGCACTGAGCTTACGATCTCCAACCGATGGACGGATTACCATCAACAGTGTTACATGCCCTCATACCAGGAGACCTTACGCAAAGGTTTGGAATGTAGTTCACGACTTTGACGTAGTCGTCAATCAAGAACTGTGCGACAATACGTCTCCTCTCCTTGGTGGCGAAATACTGGTGGTGAAAACTTCTTCCACCACTAAGTTTAAAATCGGTTACATCCGAGTGGAGTACCAAAGCACAAGCGTGCATTAATAATCTGGACCATGGAGGTGGGTAATAAGTTATTAAGATTTGACAGATGTGTCATACATGTGGTCATAAGTAGCTCTCTTATGCTGTGATGAAGGGTCGTCAAACGAATGGAAATTACAAGAAATTTCCAGAATTCGCCGTTATTACAACAGGACAGAATAATCTTTTTCATATGTGTCATCGACTTCGTCCAGGGTATGCTGTTGTGTCTGCATGAAACCGGTAGTGAGGCAGCACAGCTTTGAATAACAGCCACACTGCCAGTATGGCTGTAACGGGCGATGTACTCTCGTCCTCAGTATCTGTGCGACCTCAGAACAAAGTGGCAGGTGTAGACTTGTCCCGGTCGACAGTTCGATTCAGCCTCCTGCAGACTGGACTGGCGGTGGTCATGACTACATGTCGGCTTCCATTGACGATACACTCTGCAGTAGGCACTGTCGATAGAGAAAATAGCTTTCTTCTGACGAGTTTCGTTCCAGTGCGGATTTCAGTGACAGCTGCATACGCGACAGACGCTACCATGCTGACAGAACTTTCGCACTGCTGAGCGGTACAGCTCTCAAATGTCAAGTATTCTGGTTTCAGAGTATCAGTAGAGGCAACAGACGAACCTGACTTTGCAGTATTGAGGGCAAAGTAAACAGTAATAGCCTCACCAAATGTGTTTTAGAACATTAGTTACTGCCACTCTTCCTGTGCAATTCGTAGTTGGAGAGGCATTGTGTGTACACATCTGGTGCGGTATGTGAAAGTACCGATACCATAGAATGAATTGAGAGGTTCTAAGTACATTTTCAGACAGTTTACGATTCCAGATCACGGCGTTTGGGGGCTCTGAAAGTAATGGTGGGTTCATACCATGCTGAATTCTCCCTGTCAAAGATCACGTACAGTTCTGTGAACGTTATCATTTCTATAATGGGCCATCAAAAAGTTTCCGTTTGATGGCATTGCTACGGCATATACACAACGTAGCACGACTACAATGAGGGTACATAAGATCAACATATGGTGAACAACGGTGACGTTATTACCAAATGCGTCCAAACAGGATCAACGTCCTGTTAATGTTTCCTTGGCTGCCGAAGGACAAACACCGGTAGACATCCATCAGAGAATGAAGAATGTGTATGAGCATGATGTCTGTCGAAAACCACCATTCTGGAATAGTGTGCCAAGTTCCGCGCTGCTTCATGGTGACGAATGTCCCCATATTGCAAATTTCGCAACGTAGAAGTTATGCCAACTCAAGAGGGAGGCACAAGAGCATCCGCTCTATACTCCTGATCTCTCCCCATGCGATTATCACGTCTTCTGTGTCTTAAAAAAGGCATTGAAGGGTGGACGATTCCTGTCGGACGAAGATGTGCAGCAGGCAGTTAAAGCCTTCGTCACTCAGCAGGACTCAGTGTTTCAACCTGGAGCGTCGGTGGGATGATTCCTTCAACGCTGACCCTGGTTTTGCTCGACTGGCATACCGATTCTGGACGTACGGATTTCGAACGGAAACATTTTGATCGCCCTTTATACGAGGGCTGTTCGGAAAGTAAGGTGCGATGTGGTGCTAAATGGTAACCACAGTGAAAATATGATGAGTCTTTGCACATACGTGTTGGGCAGTGTCTCTAGTATGCCCATCGATAGCGTCACGTCGCTCTTTTCAGTTCTGAGCACACAGTGAGCACCTAAAGATGCTTAGGACAATAGTGTCTCACGCCAAGTATGAGGGCCTGGTGTGAGATCTCGCCTGATGTAATGCAGCTCACATAACAGTCATACGTTCCATTCTGCACGACAATTCTCGGCCGCTCTCTGAAGGGGCAATGAAGGTACTCCTGCAGCGTTCCCCGTGGGAAGTGTTTTATCACCCACAGTAAAGCCCGTAATTGACTCTCGCTAAATTTCATCTCTGCTCACACGAACCGCTAGCTACGAAGATAACGTTCTAGCACAGACAACGACGTGTAGATCACCGTAGAGAATTGGCAGGAAGCACAGGCGGCTTTCTCATATCACGAGGGTATTGAAAAGCTGGTACGACGCTACGAAAAACGTCTAAATCGGAGCGGCGACTATGTATAGAAGCGACTGGAAGGTGTAGCTAATGGTTGCAGATAAAACAGTTTTGATTTTCACTGTGGTTTCCATTTTATGGCCTAGCGGACCTTACTTTCCGAATGGGCCTCTTATATTCCCATGTATGCGGTGCTAAATTCTCTCGGTGATATATTTCTTTTTTTTCTTTTGTTATTATATTCACAAACGTTTTATTGTTATGCTTGTTTTTCAAAAAGATTCGTCCGATTTCACAAGACCACATCTTCTAAATGACTGAATATTGCAACTTGGGGTAAACTGGAACTTCCGCATAGGATTGTAAATTTAAAAATTACCATTCCATTATACAAGGCTTATCTTTTATTTGCATGCACTTATAACGATGGTATCCTCCTCCTCCTCCTCAGGATTTCCTTCAAGCGAGCCATGTAGGCACTCTGTTCCGATACAGCTTTTATCGCAGCACTGCATCACACGTTACTCCTCTCCTCTTGAGATCTTCGGCATCCTGGTCTGTCCACCTCTTCCTAGGTCGCCCAATCGGTTTTTTCCATGGTATCTCCACCTCCAAATACTGATGTGTAGTTCGACTGCAGTGCATTTGCTTCACATGATGTAACCGCTTCATTCTCGCAGCACTCATTCTTTCCTCCATGGTCAAGGTCACCTGCAGGTCTCTCCTTACATATTCTTTCCTGACTGTGTCTCTCCTGTTTTTTTGTAGGTCTGACCCAGGGAATTTCATTTCGCATGCTTGTATTTGACTCTCTCCTCTCTTATTTATGACACAGGCCTCCAGAGTATACGTCGTGATTGGCAGGATATAGGTTTAAAACATGGTCTGTTTAGATCTTAGAGGGATTCCCTTGTCCCAGATTAAGTGTCGTACTTGGTTTAAGAAACTGGATCCTTTTGTAACACAATTCAAAACTCATGATTTCGCACTTCCACCACTTGATATGACACTACCCAGTTAACTGAATCTTTTTACGCATTCAACCTCTTCTCCTTCAAGTATGGTGTTACAAGGTGAGGATGTTCTGTTCATCTTCACTGCCGCTGTCTTGCTCTTACTCAGAATTCTTTAAATTTTTTCCAGTAATACAGTCTCTTCTGAACTTTCCGTGTCTCCCCCCTCCCCCCCCCCCCCCCCCCCCCCGCGCCCCCAAATGACGATGTCAACAGCAATATCAAAAGCATTGAGATACCATGGGATGCTTTGTATAATTACATTTAGGCTCAAAATCTGAATTCATACTCAACGTGTCGTCCTCCGGGTGCTGGAGTGCAGTGTCATTATGTGCGTGAATAGAACTCCAAAGGGAGTCGCAAGGCAGAAAGTGTGTCCAAGTTTCAGAGAAGCACATTTGTCACATTGTCAACTAAGGTGCGTGCTTGGCAGCAAGGGTGCTGCCGAACTAGGGGATCTTAGAAGGACCGTTTGCGGCCTTATTAACGCACAGGTTAATGTTGCACTCCCGCATGGTAACACCACAAGAGGGCGAAAAACAGAAGGCTTGAAACAGCGTAAGTACCCTTTACTGCTTCGGATCACTTTCAAATTTCGTTGAGTGGTTCTGAACTGCCGTAGTGGTTTCAACCTGTACAGGAGAGCAAGAATTGCGGTCGCGCTGTATTCCGAAGGGGTGTGATTACCTTCAATGGAGATACAGCCCCACAACGTCCTTAGATAACGATGGAAACGTCCGATGATGTCAGCAGTAAAAAAGATTGTCAAGGACGTCTTGCTGCCGCTCATCGCACTGCGAGCTGTCGTTTTCGACCGCGAAATGTGTGGAATCAACGCCCCAGGAAAAGGGGTGAGTTCATTGACGCCCTTTATGCTACACCCTGAGGAGTTTCCTTGTTGATTCTGAGCTGCGATGTTTCTGAAATATTTTCCTCTTCCACCCATAAGGAAACAGCGTTATTTCAACGCCAATTGTAGCCGTTGTGACCTCCATCGCATGAGACATGAAGAAAACGGATGAATTGTGGATAAGAGGGCCTGTGACAAACTTCTCAACGTCTGACACACCCACGGTCCGGTTGGGCAAAATTGTGGTGAAATATGATGGCGATGTGACATCATTAACCCACATTACATTCCACGTGAGCTACGAAGCTGTGGCCTTTTCTTCGCATGTGTCGACACCTTGCTGTCTGAAGCGTCGTCGAAGTTGACGTCATAGGGCCCAATAATCCTCCACTATTAGAGAAGAATGTAGCAGGCACGTTCGAACCAAATTTCAAACTTATGTGTCTCATCTTTCGAAAAAGTGATCCTTTAACCCTGCTGCGCAGTGTAGCGTGTAGAATTCATTCTTAAATTAGGTTTCTGAATGTTGATATACCATCAAGCATTAGTGACTAACACGAGCGTCAATGCATAACAAACAGCATGGCATCGCTGCACAGTATTCTTACCTTAACATGCCTTCTTACAGTGAAATAAATGAAGATTGTGGACAACTCAGAAATGTCACGAATCTTGAAAATTATTTTGATAATGGTATTCATTGGTCGATGTAGTTGACGTATTTCCCAATTAATTGGAATTCACAGCTTGCGCGGCACTGGGCAGGAAACCGGCCATTTAGCGAGTGCAGCTGGTGCGCCGTCATCCTGGACCCCCCACGCGGAGGAGAATAAACAGACGGAGATCGCGACCGGTCGCCGCTCATCAGCCATCAGCCGGCCGGGCTATTCTGGTAGCGGGCCAATCTAGGCCGGCAATTTGTCGCCGGCCTGACTCAGCGAGGCGGAGCAGGCGGTAGCAGTGTGTAAGGTCGTGTGTGGCATTCCCTGGCGACCGCTCCTTCCAGTCAGGAGACACGAACAAGTCTATAATTTCACAAGCACAATTTTCTCTCACCAGTTACACAACATGTCAGAGTGCTACAAAGAGATCTGTACCTGTTGCTAAGATCAATGAAGATACAGGGGGCGTCCCGAATGTAATGAACACATTTTTTTCTTAAAGAGAGTTGATTTTATTAACTATTCGAATACACAGATTTATTCCACATTTTTAGACTACGAAACCCTACTTTTCAACATCATCTGCGTTCAGTGCGACGCCCTTATACTACCTTCTTGGGAGTGCCTGTATGACCTAATAGTGCTACTCTACTGGCCGATGACGGAGCCAACGTCTTGATGCAGCAATAAACTCTGCATCATCCACGTACTGCTTCGCACGGAGTGCATCCTTCAATGAGGCAAACAGATGGAAGTTGGAAAGTGGCAGATCCGGCCTGTTGAGTGGATAAGGAAGAACAGTCCAAAGAAGCTTTGTGAGCTCCCCTTGGATGCGTAGAATTGTGAAGCCTTGCCTTGTCACGGAGAAGGAGAAGTTCGTTTGCAGTTTTGCGGGACGATGAAGTTGTTTCCACAGTTTACTGAGAGTAGCACCATACACTTCAGAGTTGATCGCTGCATCATGAGGGAGGACATGAACCTCAATAACGTCTTCAGAGTCCTGGAAGACTGTAGCCACGACTTTACTGGCTGCGGTGTGCAGCTTTGAACTTCTCCCCCAGGGGAGAGGTGGTGCGGCGCCACTCCATGATTTGCCGTTTTGTTGCCGGTTCGATCTGATGAATCCATTCTTCATCGCCTGTGACGATGTTAGACAAAAAATTGTCACGATCAGCCACGTAACGAGGTAGCAGTTCCTCACAGATGGTCCTTCGTTGCTCTTTCAGGCCTTCTGTTAGGCAGCGAGGAACCCAACGGGCACAAACCTTTGAGTTCTCCAACTGGTGGACGAGTGTGTCAGGCCTGCCAACAGAGACGTCCAGTTATGCAGCGAGCTGTTTAGTTGTGATACGTCGATCAAGAGTGACCGCACTTTGCAACATTGCAGAAGTCATAGCTGTGTGGGGCCGGATGGCGCGCGGGAGATCGGACAAGTTTGCGCTATCTTGTGGCGATGACGGACGACTCGCTCAACGACTCACCGTGCTTTTGTTCACTACGTAGATATTCTGGCTGCGGCTATGAGTGGTCTGGTTTTCCTTCAAAGGAAACTCTATGTCAGCTCTGTGCTTGGAACTCACCTCCGCCACAGATACCATTTTGAATGCTAATGATAAAGCCGCCAGCTATAAGTACTTCATGAAACTATAGGGGCTGAAGCGGGAATATTCCTTGACGCCCCACAACAAGTTCCACGTGTTTCGACCGAAACTGTCTGAGAAAAAAAAATAGTTGCATCACTTATTGAACGCTCCTTATAAAAAGTTGGGGTGACTTTTGACTCACGCATCGAAACTGAAAGTCACCTTTGGCGCCACCTGTAAGATGCCGGTTTATTTGATTCCTGGTAAAGGTTTCCCCGGTTCGTTGAGCACTCAGTGTGTGACGAGTCCAGACGGCGACAATACAGCAGCAGAAGGCGTTTGCGTTCTCCTTTTCAACAGGTGGATCTGCATGTGAAACATTTCTTAACACCCGGGGCAGATTCAAGAAGGAGGATACTGTTATGTGATTCATGATGCACCAAAAGAAGATTTTATTAAATGCGTTTACATTAATTTCCACCTTTGTTAATTAGTTTTCGGAAGGGCAGTTTAAAAATGGCGATCAATTACAGAGAATTTCAAGCTTCGTTCAGCGCAGGACACTTTTCTGTTACTCATTTGAAGGCTAGCTTGCATTGATGTGGTGGCGTTCTGATCAGATGAGGACAGCGCTCTAGCCAGGAAAAGCCACACATTCACAGGCCGACCGTGGTTGCGCCAACCACGAATCCGACACGGTTCTTGAGTCCTCAGACGCAACCAGCAATGCTCAGGAAGGCAAGTAAGGCAAGATGTAAAGGAAATGGCTCTACACTAACAAAAAATTACAGAAGCTGTGTCTTTCCTGGCCGTAGGGAGAGACAACAGAAAGTATCACCATTCCATTCATTTACACTCTCGCAAGATAGAGGGCAGTACGATTATGACCAGCGATCTCGAGAGAAGTGAAATTCTGGTAATGGTGGCTGCAAATTGCGATTTATTGTCAACCAGTCAACTGCCAACTCTGTAAAGAATCGAACTTACATGTATATAACAGCTTCCCAAACTGACAATATTTTGAGCATTATGTGCAGAGCCCTCCAACCAGTTAGGCATTTTCATGATCTAACGCGCCAGATGGATAGGATTTGGGACGATATCCAACATCTCTGTCAAACAATGCCGAGCCGAAAAAGAGCTTGCATTAGCGTAGGAGTCGGACCAACGCGTTAATGACTTGTTCAATTTGTGAAGTTCTTTCTTCTGAATAAATCATCCACTTTTTCTGAAATTGTAATCATTTGTGATTCTTGAAACTTTCGCGGCGTAAAGTGTATTACATGAAGTGTATGGATGTATGGACCATTGGAGCACACCGTTTACCGTAAGCTCACACATACAGACCTGTATTTGCTGGTGTCTAGCTGCCGCCACTCATCACAAACTTCGGCGTCCTTCGAACGCTGGTGCACTTGGCGCATACAAATCCAACACGATTCTTGAGTCATCAAGTACAGCCAGTAATGGTCATCTCCATCAGAGGAGATATCCTTGCAAAGGAGCTGAACAATCTACAATCTGTATTCAGAGCTAATTCATATTCTTTGCAACAGATCAGCACAGCTTTAAAGAAGAAGACACGTGACAACCCACAAGATCAAGAGGAGAAGGAGAGGTTCAAGCTCTTGGCGTTCCTCCAGTACGTCGGAAATATTTCATCGAAACTAGTCAGTATCTTAAGAAAACACCATGTCAAAGCAATCCTGCGCACACCCAGAATGACTTGCACTCTTTTTGGTTCAACAAAGGACGATCTGGGATTGTGGAAGGGTGGAATCTACAGAATATGTTGCCAGTGTGTGGCGAAGCCTAGATTGATCAGACAACACGCACAGTGCGTGAAGGATAATTTGAACATTATCACCACGCTCACCTATCGTAGCTAAGCAAATCAGCCTGTCAGAGCATTATATCTCCACAGGACATTCCATGGATTCTTCTGCCAACGAGAGCTTAACCTGGACAAGATCCTTCTGGGATTCAGTTATTAAGGAATCAGTGAATATACGTTTAGCGGAAGAACTTATTACTCGTGATGGCGGCCTTCAACTGGATAAGGTGTGGGACCTGATGATTTCTTTAATTTCTTCAGAAAGAAATGATTTAATGATCAGTGACACGTCTAGCGATATTTAGTTCTTTTAACGTTGACTGCGCACTCCGACAGACAGTGCACATGTAGAATCACCATTAGTCATGGGCCTGCGCGCCAGAGGTGGAACAATATTCGAAGATGGCGCGAAACGTTAGAGAGGTCGCTTATGTAGCGGCTAGTTTTGCGCTTGCACCTCTGCGCCGTTTTTTGGTATAAAGGTAGCTATGTGAACTAGCAATCTCCAGTGCAAAACACTCACCTGAAGATGGCTGAATGGTTGTCGGCTGAAGTACCGTGGCCAGAAGTCGAAGTTCTCTGGCTGCAGTCCCGAAACCCAAATGGAGTACTGTGATCAGTTGTTTGCCTATACATGCACATCACAAATACTCACTTCCGTCCATTCGAACGTTTCCTTCCCAGCGAATTTTTTATTGCTGTATATTTAGACAAAATGTGAGATGGTTCAAATGGCTCTCAGTACTATGGGACTTAACATTTAAGGTCATCAGTCCCCTAGACTTAGAACTACCTAAACCTAACTATCCTAAGGACAGGATTAGAACATGCAACCGTAGCAGCAGCGCCGTTCCGGATAAAATGTGAGATGGCTCACCTGTGCACTAACTGACTGTTTCTTTCACGAGAACCACCGCAAGTACACGGGACAGGAAAAAACATTTACAACACACAGTTTTCGCCTTGCGACTTTTACCAAGTGCGGACTTGCATGTACTGTAGTCGGCTTCCATTAGCTTGATTAAGCGCGCACGAGTTTTTGCTACTGGACAGAAATAGCTCCACTTACTTATTGCTTCCTAACCTCCGCGCACCGAATCGGATGCCCAATTGCTGTTGTTATTGAATCACAACGACATATTGTTTAATATGCAAGCTGCTGCGGCTCGTGGGGAGCAGATGGGCGACCGTTATCAAATAAAGGAAATCTTCCGTTATCACACCAGATTTCGGAAACGTCAAATGCACTCTCAACTGGTGTAGCAGTAAAAGCAATCGTTGAAGAGCAAACAAATCGAATGAAACAAAGATTTGGAGAAAGGATCGTCAGATTGTGAAAATTTCTGACAGATTAAAACTGCGCAGTCGACTGTGATAACTTGAATTGGTGCATGCAGCTTTATTACTTGCGAAGAGTGCAGGCTAACATTTCGAAAATATGCCTAGGAATGTTCTCAGTTACTATAATTTTGACTATATCCCTCAATTATTTATGCTACTTAGGTATGGAGATACGTTGCAACCATATTTTCATTCTTTCCGTATTGTTGTCCAATACGAGACGTGATTAAAAAACTGTTTTCGGGGCCGGTCCCTTTGCGGCCCTAAAGGATAATTTCGAACGGTTGTGTTCTGTAACTTAATTAAACGTACACAAGATTGCTATTCTAGCAAAAACTGCTTGGTGAATTGTTTCTATCCCCTGGCCAATTGTATCTTGTCCTCCACAAGCCCTTCACCTTACTACAATGCGATTCTTATTTAACTCAGAATGAAAAGAAAAACACCAGTTTCTGTGCTATAGGGAATGGGCAAACCGTATTTCACTAACCTTTTTCAAATCAGTATACCAGCTGTTCGATACATCACCAAAAACTTCATTACTAAAGTATGTTCGAAACGACAGCCACAACACATATGGTTAAGGCGAGGGCAGCGAATGATCACTTCATGGCGGATGCACACCACACTAGAACTCTTACGGCAGCAGGCGAAATGACGCGAGTATAGCTCGTGCATGATATGGTGGCCGATGCGCAGTGATGTGGCCAAACGCTCATTTCCATTTTACTAGTTTTTGTCCAAAGCGCTGCCCGAGTTCATTCGTTGGTTCGGAAGGGGAGGCGGGTAAGTGTATTCCAACTTTCGGTCGGTCAGCGATGACAACTATGTCGGGATGGCACAGTGATCAGTGCATCTGCCTAGCAAAAAGGAAACTGAGTTCGAATCCTGATCTGGTAGAAATATTCACCTTTCCCCATTGATTAAAATCAGTGCCCACTGGCAACTGAAGTCATTATTTCCTTTCGTGTCTTGCTCACCGATGGCTGCAGAATCACATATTAAACAGTGTCCAAATTTCGCGCCGAAAACGGATTACGTCAGCCACAGCCAGTGGGAACCGCTTCACAAAGTGTTATATGTTGATGTTATGAGGAATTTACAAAATAAGTTATGCAAAGTAAATACGAATATATAACTAGGTATGTAAATGAGCTTGCAGATTGAGAGAACACGGAGAACGACATCTTTGTAACCCCTGGCAGTGCCACTAGGTGGCACTTCATTTTCTCTCAAGCTCACTTATTTTGGCATGAAAAAGACTATTTCTCTGATGATCGGTACTTATTTACCTATTTATACACTCCTGGAAATTGAAATAAGAACACCGTGAATTCATTGTCCCAGGAAGGGGAAACTTTATTGACACATTCCTGGGGTCAGATACATCACATGATCACACTGACAGAACCACAGGTACATAGACACAGGCAACAGAGCATGCACAATGTCGGCACTAGTACAGTGTATATCCACCTTTCGCAGCAATGCAGGCTGCTATTCTCCCATGGAGACGATCGTAGAGATGCTGGATGTAGTCCTGTGGAACGGCTTGCCATGCCATTTCCACCTGGCGCCTCAGTTGGACCAGCGTTCGTGCTGGACGTGCAGACCGCGTGAGACGACGCTTCATCCAGTCCGAAACATGCTCAATGGGGGACAGATCCGGAGATCTTGCTGGCCAGGGTAGTTGACTTACACCTTCTAGAGCACGTTGGGTGGCACGGGATACATGCGGACGTGCATTGTCCTGTTGGAACAGCAAGTTCCCTTGCCGGTCTAGGAATGGTAGAACGATGGGTTCGATGACGGTTTGGATGTACCGTGCACTATTCAGTGTCCCCTCGACGATCACCAGTGGTGTACGGCCAGTGTAGGAGATCGCTCTCCTCACCATGATGCCGGGTGTTGGCCCTGTGTGCCTCGGTCGTATGCAGTCCTGATTGTGGCGCTCACCTGCACGGCGCCAAACACGCATACGACCATCATTGGCACCAAGGCAGAAGCGACTCTCATCGCTGAAGACGACACGTCTCTATTCGTCCCTCCATTCACGCCTGTCGCGACACCACTGGAGGCGGGCTGCACGATGTTGGGGCGTGAGCGGAAGACGGCCTAACGGTGTGCGGGACCGTAGCCCAGCTTCATGGAGACGGTTGCGAATGGTCCTTGCCGATACCCCAGGAGCAACAGTGTCCCTAATTTGCTGGGAAGTGGCGGTGCGGTCCCCTACGGCACTGCGTAGGATCCTACGGTCTTGGCGTGCATCCGTGCGTCGCTGCGGTCCGGTCCCAGATCGACGGGCACGCGCACCTTCCGCCGACCACTGGCGACAACATCGATGTACTGTGGAGACCTCACGCCCCACGTGTTGAGCAATTCGGCGGTACGTCCACCCGGCCTCCCGCATGCCCACTATACGCCCTCGCTCAAAGTCCGTCAACTGCACATACGGTTCACGTCCACGCTGTCGCGGCATGCTACCAGTGTTAAAGACTGCGATGGAGCTCCGTATGCCACGGCAAACTGGCTGACACTGACGGCGGCGGTGCACAAATGCTGCGCAGCTAGCGCCATTCGACGGCCAACACCGCGGTTCCTGGTGTGTCCGCTGTGCCGTGCGTGTGATCATTGCTTGTACAGCCCTCTCGCAGTGTCCGGAGCAAGTATGGTGGGTCTGACACACCGGTGTCAATGTGTTCTTTTTTCCATTTCCAGGAGTGTAGATTGGTATTTAGTTTACGGTAACTTTTTTGCAAATTACATACAGCATTAACATCTCATATTTTGTGAAACATTTGACAGTGTGGGACTGACGTAATCCGTTTTCTGAGCGAAGTTTTGCACATTATTTAACCCATGGCTCGGCAGCTGCAAGTCAGCAAGACAGTGACATTATGTGTTAGTGGGTATTGATTTAAATCAATGGCGGAAGTTTAAGACTTGTGCCAGACCGGGATTCAAACCTGGTCTCCCGTTTACTAGGTACAACGCCATCCGGACACAGAGATCGTCGCAACTGCACGGACTACTCTGGCACGCCTGCCGTCAGACCCCACTTCTCAGCTTAGCTACACACTACTGGTATAGTGCCCCCAGGTCATTATCCAAGTTATTCGCGGCATTTCGCCGGTTCCCGTAAGAGCTCGAGCATGGTCTGCATTGGCACTGATGTGGCCATTGCCCATCTTCGACTTAGTTACGTCCGAAAGAGCAGAAACCGCATATACATCAGTCAGCAGTTTACGATCGTATTTGCCGCTTGAGCATCCGACGAGCAGCCAGCAGCAGCCAGATGGGTGAACACTACATGCCTACTTCATTACACAAAGGGCGTTAAAAATGTTTTGCACAATCGTCTCTATTTTTATTTTTACAGGTGGATAAAGAAATTTTTTGTGAACATACTTGGAACATTTAGTTATAAGTTGGTATATAAAAGTATTTTCTTTTATTTACAAGTGAGCCGCAATGGACCGTGAAGTAGATGTCAGGTTGCGACTACGGTTGATTATTGAGTTCTTCTCCAAGACCGGCGATGACTCTGCGACATAGATTCACAGGAAATTGCTTCCGGTTTATGGGAAAGACACAGTGGATCGCAGCAGCATCCAGCTGTGGCTTCAGAGTTTGTCATTGGGTAGTGTGGTAACACTGGTACAGTCACTAAAGTTACAGAAAAATCTGTACACGTTGGGTGCCTAGATTATTGACAAGAGAAATGAAAACGATGAGGGAGAATGTGCACGAGGGTCTCATGAAGACCTTTACTGAACAGTGGAAACAGTGTTTTGACGGCGTCGTTACCCAGGATGGAACATGGTTGTTTTTGTCCGAACCTGAGAGCAAAACCCAATCCATGGAGTGGCGTCGTCCGGGTTCCGCTCGGAAGAAGAAGCCAAGACTTTCACGAACAGCAGGCCGAAAGTTGATGGCCTCCTTCTTCTGTGAACTGTGTGGTGTCATTTTCATTGACTTTTTGGACCCTGGCTCCACAATTAACCGGGACCGTTACTGTTTGTCATTGGACAAGCTGCGACGTGCCATCGAGATCCACAGACCACAGCTTCAGGCTCAGTATGTTTACAAAAAATTTCATTCTTCTCCTGCAAAAAATAAAAAAATTAGTGACGACTGTGCAAAACTTTTTGAACGCCCTTTGTACTTTCCTCTGACGCCATACTCACCAAGCCTTCTGTAGCTCCGCTATTCTTGTTCTTACAGTGTTCGTTTTCGGAATACGACTTCTACATGAAGTCAAAATCGGCTATTGATAAAATGTTGTTGTGTTCTAGATTGCTGTACTAAACGAGTTGTATCACTAGATAGCTGTTACTCCTCTGGACCATGTTGTCCAAATTCATGCACTGTGCTTCGAATTACTTTTCAATACACTGGTGTGACGGATTGCCTATATCGACCGTCATGACGTATTTGTAACATCTGAATATGCAGTCTAGTTCCCAGGTTTTTAATAATACGACTGTTGAAAGGCCGACGAACTACCCGTGCGGGAGATTTCCAGTGTGCTAAACGGACTAAAACTGTACCAGAATGTTCTAATTACTCCAGCTCAGCTGCCTTTATGTTAACAGGTGGACTGAGCAGTCCGCGTTAGTAGCGAGTTCCGCGGCAGCGACGCTGCAATGGGACGGCCGTGAAGGAGACCACGTTTATGATAGGTGAAATAACAATATGAAAGTAACTTTTCATTACGGAATTTTGTATTGTCTCGTCATGTATGAAGTCTTGTATGCCCCAGGCCAGATTTGCTTGATCGGGATTGAACTGAAATAATACTGTTTCATGATGGACAGCGAATCATTGGCGGAGTATCAGTATACAAAGAAGCGTACTATAACACTGTAACACTATAATACAGCTCTTATCGACTTGCGACTAGTCGTTGGACTCTACTTAAGTGCGTTTATCGCTATGTTCGTTGACTTGAAATTAATATTGATCCGTTACGTTCTCTGTTGTGTAACAAAATATGTACGTGAAAGTGACAATTTGTTTAATCTTAGAAAGAGCTGTAGGCTCTGCGGAAGTTACGAATTTTGTAGTCGCGATAATTCCGATTTCTCACCACACTGAGCAAAAAGTCATATAACAGGAAAGAATATCCAGGGCTAGTAAACTGAAACAGTTGGCAAATTACTAGGGGACGCTTATTTTTATGCCCTTTCGTGTAGTGTCTAATTGGTCCAATGGCCTTAACCAGGAGTATCCCATTTCGTACGGGCTATTGGTGCACTAAGACCTAACCATCCACGATAAACCAGAGCCCATCGATTGAGGTACGCCACACTGATTTCCACAGGTCATCGAGAAACTCCGAAAGCTGCTACAGGTCAGGAAAAAGCAACTGAGGCGAAAACGAAATAGGTTACGCAAAATGCTTTTGTCAAAAGATGCATAAGACAAAAATGTGTCTAGTAAAATAAAATATGAGAGTAAAACAGATCTGAAGAATCCTAAAGAATATCTATTGTGAAAGTAAATGTTATTAAATAGGTAGACCTTCATGAGGTTCAGGACTGATATAGGCGTGGAAAATGATAAGAACACTAAAAACAAACACTAATGAAATGCAGACAGTAGACTAGCTGATTTAGGAAATTGGGGAAAGTAGTACAGGATGCTATTAAAAGAAGATAAGAATCGTTTTACATGGAATGAGAAACGGCCAATAGGTACAAGTTAATGAAATAATAGTACCATACGTAAGCAAAAAACTTAAAAAAAAAAGCGAAGAATAACATGGCATTCGGTTCTGGAGGAATATCCATAGGGATGGTGAAGAATTCTCCTACGATGGTACTAGAATTCTTGCAGTAGTCTTCGACAGCTGTTTGAACAGAGGTGAAATCACTGAAGAAAGTGATTTAGCTTTCATAAATTCAATGTGTGAAAAATAAAATAAAAAAATTGCAATAACTGTACGGGAGTAAGTGTTGTGCTCTCTATGGGCTGTAACGGAGAATTATAAGAAGAACAGTATTAGCACAGGTAGAGGATTCGAAAGAGCGAAGTGGATTAAGCGCTGACATACACGATATATGCTACTGCAAACCGCTAGCAAAGGAATAATACACTAAATTGAGAGATGTGTAATATTACACAATAAAATATAAGTGCACAGGTGACCTGGAGGTAGCATGCCTTATTACTAACCAAAACGCCCTCGGTTCCGATTTCGAATCCCGTCAGCCCTTAAGTTTTGAATAAAAAACACCAGCATTGGCGGTCGAAGACTTGCGGCAATCGGGAGGACGACGGTTCAATTCCGCGTCCGGCCATCCTGATTTAGGTTTTCCGTGATTTTCCTAAATCGCTCCAGGCAAATGCCGGGATGGTTCCTTTGAAAGGGCACGGCCGACTTCCTTCCCCGTCCTTCCCTAATCCGATGAGACCGATAACCTCGCTGTCTGGTCTCCTCCCCCAAACAATCCAATCCAATCCATAATTTGCGTTATGTACTGCTGCTTCTGGTAGTGTGCGGTACCAAATAAGCACCGCAACCATTGAAATTGTCGATCTGACTATAAGTCCTTAAACACACGAAGCACAGTATTTTTAGTACAAGTAAACCAAGTTCAGTAGGTGACTATCAAGTATGAGTCATTACCTTCACATTAATTCCAGTGCGTTTAGTATTGAGTGTGACTATGTCGATGCAGGAACGCTCCTCCAGATACGGCGTTAATTATTGATGTCTGCACCGAACCACTTGATGCAGGAGCTCGGCGGCGCTCACCCCGTCACTGTCCCAATGTGATACGCACACGTGTGTTGTCCGGAGCATCCGGCAACAGGCCAATCCCGTGGCCAATCAGAGTCCGTGGCGCCAAGTTTCCATAGTTTAAAAATTGTGCTTTGCCGGCCTACACAACATAAGTAATTTTGGTTCCTACTGGCATCAGCTATTCAGGGTTAAAATTTCGTGACACAGTTTTTCTCCACCCTGTATAAGAAAAGAAAAGAAAGAAAAATAATATGACCGGAAGGGCACTTCCAGGGGAGAACTGGCCAAGAGAAAAAGACTGAATAACCAACGAAAGGATAAGGGGCTACGAGTCGCGGCGTGCAATATCAAAAGTTTGTACATGGTTTGGAGGCTAAAATATCTGCAAAGGGAAAGGTTAAAATTCGATTAAGATAGTGTGTGGCAGAGAAGTGAAATGGAAAGACCAACAGGATATCTGGTCTGACTGGTATAGGGTAATATCAACAGCAGTATGAGATGGTATAACGGGAATACGATTCGTTATAAACAAGAAGATAGGGCACAGAGTGACGTAATGTGAACAGTTCAGTTATAGGATTGTTCTCATCAGCATCGACAGCACACCAACTACCTTTCAGGCATATATGCCGACGTCATAAGCCGAAGATGAAGAGACAGGGAAAGTATATGAGGATGCCGAACGGGTAATTCCGTACGTAAAGGGAGATGTAAGTCTAATAGTCGTGGAGGACTGGAATGCGGTTGAAAAGTTAGTAGCAGAAGAATGGGTTACGGAAGATATGGACTTGGCATTAGGAATGAGAGAGGAGAAAGACTAATTGAATTCAGCAGTAAATTTCAGTTAGTAATAGCGAATACACTGTTCAAGAATCAAAAGAGGGGGAGATATACTTGAGAGCGGCCGATAGATAGGGGAATATTTCGATTACATTGCATCATGCCCAGGCAGAGATTCCGAAATCAGATAATGGATTGCACCCAAAAGCAAATATAGAGGCAGGTCAACAATTTAGTGGTTTTGAAAAGAAAGCTGAAGTCTAAGAGACTAGTCACGAAGAATCAACGTGCAAAGAAGTGGGATACTGTAGTACAAAAAAATGAAGAGATACGCTTGAAGTAATATAAGGTGGTAGATACTGCGATAAGGAATAGTTCAGTTCAGTTGAAGAGTAACGTACGTCCCCAAAAAGGACAATCGCAGAGTTTGGAAAGAAAAGCATATTTACATGGAAGGTAAATGCGAAGAAATCAAGGATCACAGAAGAAATACTTTAATTTATCGAAGAAAGAAGGAAGTACACAAGCGTTCAGGGAATTTCAGGAATAAAGAAGTACGGGTCACTTAGTAATGAAATAAATGGGAAGTACATAGAAGCTAAGGCGAAATAACTGCATGAAAAATATGCAGAAACCGAAAACGAAATGACAGCCGGAAACATTGACCTCGGATATGGGAAGTCAAAACGATCTTTGATGAAATGAAAAGCAAGAATGGTAACATTAAAAATGCAATGAGAGTTCCACTGTTAAATGCAGAGGAAAGAGCTGGCAGGTGGAAAGGGTACATTGGACGCCACTATGTGAGGGAAGAATTGCTCATGACGTGATGGAAGAAGGAACAGTAGTCGAAATAGAAGAGATACATTATTAGAATCAGAATTTAAAAGAACTTTGGAAGACTTAAGATCAAATAAGGCAGAAGGAATAGATAACATTCCATCATAATTTATAAAATCAGTGGGGGAAGTGGCAACGAAACTACTACTCACGTTGGTGTGTAGAATGTATAAGTGTGGCGATATACCATCTGGTTGGTTGGTTGATTTGGGAGAAGTCATCGGTGCCATCGGTTTGAGGAAGTGTGGGGAAGGAAATCGGCCGAGCCTTTTCAAAGGAACCATCCCGCCATTTGCCTGAAGCGATTTAGGGGAACCACAGAAAACTTAAATCAGGATGGTTGGACGCGGATTTGAACCGTCGTCCTCTCGAATGCGAATCCAGTGTGATACCTAAACGGCAGAACAACCCAAGACGGACAGAGCAAGGAGGACATAAAAAGAAGATTAGCACGGGCAAAGAGGGCATTCCTGGCCAAGAGAAGTATACTAGTATCAAACACAGGCCTTAATTTGAGGAAGAAATTTCTAAGAATGTACGTTTGGAGCACGGCATTGTATGGTAGAGAAACATGGACCATGGGAAAATCGGAACAGCAGAGAATAGATGCATTTGAGATGCGGTGCTACAGAAGAATGTTGAAAATTAGATGGAGTGATAAGGTAACGAATGAGATGGTTCTCCGCAGAATCGGTCAAGGAGGGAATATATTGAAAACATTGATAAGAACAGGGTGGTAGGACACCCGTGAAGACATCGGGGAATAACTTCCATGTACTAGAATTAGCAGTAGAGGGTAAAAGCTGTAGAGGAAGACAGAAATTGGCATACATCCAATAAATAATTAAGGACGTAGGTTTCAAGTGCTACTCTGATGATGAAGAGATGGAAAAATTAGTGGGGAGCCGCATCAAACCAGTCAGAAGACTGATGACTCAAAAAAAGTTATTAATTTGAAGAAGACTTACAAAATGTATCAATCGAAAACATATGAGCGGGAGTGGAAACAAAATGGTTTTTGCTGTTTATATCAGTGTAGTGAAGCATCTTCGTAAGGAAAATATAAGTAGACTCAAAAGACGTAACTGTCGGTCTACACTGAACAATGAACTGACGCAAAGTTGTTGTACCTCATTGACATTACTCGCAATGTCAAAATATGTCAAAATAAGCTCTTATAATATTAAAACAAGTGCGTAAACATTAAGAATGCAATGGGAGTTCCACTGTTAAGCATAGAGGAGGAAGTGGATAGGTGGAAAGAGAGGACTGAAGGCCTTTATGGGAGGGAGGACTAGCCTGCTTGATTGAAAAAAAGATGGTGGTCAATACTGAAGAATTTTACGAGTTCGCATGACAGTCAAAATTTAATAGAGGTGGAAAGAGATCACTGAAAGCCTTTATGGGAGAGAGCACTAGCCTGCTTGATTGAAAAAGAGATGGTAGTCAATACGGAAGAATTATACGAGTTCGTATGACAGTCAAAGTTTAATAGAGCTTCAGAAGAATGGTGATCAAATAAGGCAGAAAGGATCAATAACATTCCTTTGAAACTTCTGAAATCAATGGGGGAAGTCGCAACTAAACGACTATTCAAGTGAATGTGTAGAATCTATTAGTCAGGAAACATGCCATCAGTTTTTCAGGAAAAAAAAAAAAAACATCCACACTGTTCTGAAGACAGAAAGTGTAGATATGTGAAAACTATCACACAGTCAGCTTTACTCCTTATGCATCCAAGCTCCTGATGAGAATAATATACAGAAGAAGGAAAACAAAATTGAAGATCCGTTGGATGACGATTAGTTTTGAGGGCCCAAAACAGCAGTTCTGACGTGGCGACTGATAATGGCAGTAAGATTTAAAACAAATCAAAACATGTTCATAGCGTTCGTCGACTTGGAAAAAGCGTTAGACCGCGTAAAGTGTATAAGATGTCAGAATTTTCGAGAAAAATAGGAGTAAGCTGGAGGGAAAAACGGATAGTACTCAATATGGGCAAGAACCCAGAAGGAGCCATAAGAATAGGAGAAAGAGAACTAAATGCTCGGTTTAAAAAGGATGCACCCTTTCGGCCATACTGATCAACCTATACATAGAAGAAGCAATGACGGAAGTAAGAGACAGGTTCAAAAATGTGCGTGAAATCTTATGGGACTTAACTGCTAAGGTCATCAGTCCCTAAGCTTACACACTACATAACCTAAATTATCCTAAGGACAAACACGCACACCCATGCCCGAGGGAGGACTCGAACCTCCGCCGGGACCAGATAGGTTCAATAGTGGGGTTAAAATTATTGGTGATAGGACGTCAGTAATACGATTCGCGATGACAGTTAGCATGAGCGTATATGTTGAAGATTTACAGGTCGCGGTGATAGGAATAAACGGTGAAGGCGTGCAGAACGCAGGCTACGAGTGAACCGGAGTGCTGGGAATGAGATTGGCGATAAACTTAACATTAAAATTTGGAGACGACAAAGTAGACGAAGAAATTCTGTTACCTTGGAAGCAAAATAATACATAACGGACGAAGGAGTGACGACACAATAAACCTGATTAGCACGGGCAAAATGATCATTCCTGGCTAAGAGAATTATACTTGTATAAAACACGCTTTAATATGAGAAAGAAATTTCTGAAAATGTACGTTTGACGCACGGCATGGACTGTGAGAAAATAGGAAAAGTAAAGATTCAAAGCGTTTAAGATGTTGGCTATAGGTGGAAGTATAAAATTAGTTGGAGTGTTGAGATAAGAAATGAGAGGCTTTCTGCAATATCAGTGGAGAAAGGAATATGCAGAAGGCTGCCAAGAAGAAGGGACCGAATAACTGGAGATGTGTTAAGACTTCAGGGAATAACCTCCATGATATTAGAGAGAGATGTAGGAGGTAAAAAACTGTGAAACTGTGGAAAAAGACAGAGATTGGAATACATTGCAAGCTGTCGTTTGCTATTAGTTATAAATATATCTCTTTGTGATGGTAAATACTACTATCTTTACGTAAAGAAAAGTATTATCTTTTCAGTAACTTTCAAATCGTGAGCTACGCCCTTAATTTTTATATATGAAATTAGAGAATTTACTCATGGCACTTCTGTTGCCTATGCCTGCAGTCACTTTCAGAACTCAAATTAATAATCTCATGAGACTGGACATTGAATTGCAGGTGTACCCATGTACCACCACAATAAAAATGAAAACGGTGAATAGTTGAGGGAGTACGAATGAGACACTGGCGTATTTAAGTTTACAAAAATAATGACAAGTTTTATTAATTCTTTTATCACTACAACGAGCTGACAAATCTTACTCAAAAAAGGCAAAAACATATCAGAAGAGAAATGGTGCTTGATTGGCATAGCATTTATTGGGGTGGACGTTATAAAAATTCTCCCGGAACTAATCTCTTTTACAACGCAATTTTACTTTGTTTACATGAATCCATTGTGAGACCCAACTCTGTTCAAATGTAATCAACAACGACCAAGTATACCACAAACTATGGAGAACAGAGAGCTGTGAATCTCATTTAACAACCCTACACTAGTGCAACAGTATTTTATCCTTTCACCTTGGTTTCGGTGGCAACAGAAAATGATGTGTTGTGGGCGAGGGGCGGCGTCCTGCTGCAGCACAAACACATTAAATTCCATATGGAAATTACCGCTTTCGGCCGTCTCCTTATCCTACCTGAAGCCCTTCAGTAACGATGGAAGTATATGAATTCCGTTTGATGCATTATAAGATTGTGCCGGACGATGAACCATTTTAAAAAGATTCTTCTGCTTGCCTTTAGAGAAATTTAACATTTCTCATTCGTTTAAGGCATGAAAAAACGCAGGCTTTCAGCAGCAAAAGGTAGCCGCGACATTTTCTGGCTTGCTGGTGACGATCCGCTCCAGCGACAATGGTCGTAGTACAGGTGACGCAACCACAGCCACCTTGATTGCGAGGCCTTCACGCCCTTGGTTTGCGGTTTTCCCGCCCTCGTGCTGTGTTCAAAACTAGGGCACGCGGTCATCCGAAACAGCACTTTCCTCCTTGTTCTAACGAGAAACTGTTAAATACGATAACAAATCACAATAAAAGTAGTTTTTAATCACCCCACGCCCCTACGTTTCTAAGAAACACAGGAGTAAACCAGACACTCGCTTTGCCCGATGCTCAAAAACCGTGACGAAATATATCGACCAGTGACGTTGTAACTACTACTGCTCGCTTTTTAAATTTAAAATCACCCAACGCTCAGTCTGTACGGTAATTTCACGCGGTGGCTACTCTTGTGATGTTGTCGAATTTGGTACCAATTATATGAATGATTGAAACGTAAAACGTTTAAGTGTGATACACGGCGAGAGGATGGTGAAAGCATCAAATATGTTTCAATAAATAAACACGTCAAATACTGACATAAATGCTTTCGCAGTACCATCAGCAGTAACGCTTTTCGTGTTTTATTGTCTAGTTACAATTAACACAAATAATATATTTTATTTCTTTACGTTTTAATTATGAGTCTGTCGACCGATTTGATTAAATCCTGTACCAAGTTCTATATTTTGTTTCCGTGTGCGTTTTACCCACAGTGTTCTAAACAATTCACAGTATATTTCCCGACAACTACATCTATAGTTTTATGTTTCTCCATGTACCGCTTTAAATTTTTCCTTTCAGTGCCTAAATTACATTTGGATGTCGAAATAGACGTGAAAAATTCAATCTTATACGGGAGACACCTGTTGCACCCATTTTTCTTCGTTTACACTATTTTTTTGCAGCATAGTATTTCTCCTAGACATTGAATTTTCAAGTGTACCTCGTCATATCATTCTCTGGCGGTAAAATTAACTCTCAACTTTATTCCCTAACATCACAATTGAGACGCTTTTCGCTCTCCCTCTCCGATTTTGCTATGGTCCGTATTTCATTTCATATCATACTGTGCTCCAGGTGGGTATTTCGGGTTAGTAAGTAATACCTGCACAGCAGTCATGTTGAAGAAACCTTTCTTGTCTAGTGTGCATCTACTTCTGCTATGTTCCTTTTATCAGCTAATCCGGGAAAGTCTTGGACCGTACGTCTAAGAATTCTTTCACTTCTTCTACCATGTCTTTTCAACTATACTTGATAAACAACTGCTGTCCATCAACTACGGCTGTGGTGTTCCATTTACATTACTTATGTCGTCAGCAGCTGGCCAACGTCCACAAGACGGATAGAGTTTCACAAGTGAAACATACCGTACCACGATATGGAAGGGGCCCGTAAATTTATATTTAAAAATTACAAGTTAATGGCGACAACTGCTACTACTAGCTTCATTAGCAGATCTTTAATAGAGTGTGTTACACCTAGGGCCAGAAGATGAAGCAAATGTAGCGTTGAAACTAGTCATCTGAATAACCAATACTCTGAAAATACGGCTGTGGTGTTAAGCACCTTACCCATTCAGAATATGCACAAGAAGATGATGCCATTGCTTGTGGCCTCGGAAGCACGTGATCCTGCTTAAGGGTATGAAACAAGCAGTCGCTTTGAACATCGATTAATCGAAGCTGCTAGTGTGAATGTAGGTGAACAGTAAGGACAGTACCACAACCATAACAACGGGAGGGGCCCAAATTAGATTTCCTAATTGCTATATATTTTGTATTCAAGGTTTACAAAGGAACAGAAAAGCACTGAAATCTGGATGAAAGGGAGCTCTAGTGTCCAGTACCAGGTTCACTTAAAATTAAAAATGATTTATAATAAAAGGTATCAAAATGCAATCGATGAAATACCTATGAATTTTAGACGAGCGAGAGAGAAAAATGCTAGCAATGAAGGACAGCAGTGGATCACAATGGCGCGTTTTGTGCCGACAGCGGGTCCCCTATGATGCACACGGACGCTGCGTGTTGACTGCTCCAGAACACCGACGAAAGTGAAGCTTGGTGACCCTGCTGGGTCTCCGTCTCAGCAAGGACACAGCAGACTGTCGGTGTAGACACTGTTTTCTATGTGTCTTACCACAGGGTTCTGATGGAACTCTCCAGATTTGTTAGCTTGCCATTTCCTGGCTGCTCATAACCGCCAACTAGCTCCGGGAATGTAACCACAGCATGAAAGGTGTTTTCTTAAAATTAATCTGGCCCGAAATTTTTAATTTATAGCTTAATTCGATAGCAAAATAAACGTAGTAACACAACCTGAAGGCCTTAATCAGATTATCCATATAAACAGAAACATAAATTATCGTTTCTTCAAAATCGTATATCTCCGAATGTTGATCATCGATTACTTGTTAACTTTGACACAACGTTGGATTCAAATACGAGCGTGTTAATACAGAACTACTGGAGCGCTGTATGGTATAAATAAGAGATATTTTGCAAAAATAAGGTGTTCGTTTCTTCAAAAATCTTCAATCTTTGATAATTCTTAACAGATTTTTTTTGAAACTTTGAACAACGTTGCAGTCGTATACGAGTGTGTTTTTGTATATCTACTGCAGTAATATATATATATATATATATATATATATATATATATATATATATAGATAGGAAAGTTAAATAATTCAGAGAGAGGGAGAAATAGGGGATGGACAGAGGGGTGAGAGGAAATGGACACAGAAAAGAGGAAAGGAGATGGAAGAAGAGAGACAGGAAGAGACAGAGAGAGAGGGGAAAGGAAATTGGAAATCTGTGGTAAGGTCTTATAAGATCAAACTACTCAGGCCATCGGTCTCTAAGCCTACACACTACTTAATCTAACTTACGCTATGGACAACACACACACACACACCCATGTCAGAGGGAGGATTCGAACCTCCGACGGGGGGAGCCGCACGGACCGTAACAAGGCGCCTAAGACCTCGCGGCTACCCCGCGAGGCTAGGGGGAAGGATAAGATGGACAAAGACAGGGGGAGGAGGTGATGCACAGAGGCAGGTGAAAGATGGAGATTAGGATATGTATCCAATTCCTATCCATATTAGAAAGTGTGCTTCTCGTTTCTTTATTTTTCATTTAACCATACTGAGCCACAGCGAACTCGTGGCCGGGAACAGCTAGTATCAAATAAATACATAAGTAAATATTTGTTAGTTTCGGCAACCGCTGCAATACCACCAGGCATCTGGGCCTCACACACTTCTATTACTGTTCTCAAATTTTACTTCTCTTTTTTGACCGGTAATTAAAAATGTAAAGTAAACGACTTTGATGCTAATCTGCAACGGTTTAGATTTATGTTTATACTTTTCAAACTATAGAGAAGCACACAGCAAAGAGTAGTTCCCACTCTACCTGCCACTAAGGTCTCATCGCGTTAAACAGGCGAAACAAATGCGTGAAGAATGCCTGCTTAAGTGTGTCTGTCCGGGCTGTAATTACTCTGATCTTGTCTTCACAGTCCCTATGGGAGCGGTACGTAGCCGCTCATAGGATATTCCTAAATCCCTCCCGTAAAGTTGTGTCTTGGAACTCTGTATGTAGGTTTTTGCAGAATAGTGACCGTCTCTCTTCAATCGTCTGCCAGTTCTCTCTCGGATTAAACAAATCTGTGACCATTCGCGCTGTCCGTTGCTTAAATACAGGACCACCAGTCAGTTCCTGTTTGCTATGGGTTCCTCACACATGAGGGGGGGGGGGGGGGGCATAATGGTATCCAGTTGCTGCACTAGCTGTTTATATTTGTATTAAGTAGTAGAAGTATTTTTCTGCTTGTATATTGTTCAAGTAAAAATTTTTCAGGTGTGAAAAAATAGTCTATTCTTTCGTTAACTGTCACGTCTATTTGCACGTAAATTTTGCTACTCAGTAAGGTCCATTCCTGTTTCATTCGTAACTGTTTAACTCCAAACTGTTTCAACTCTCAAAGAATCTTATACATTTCTGTAGACTTGTTTGCTATAAAAAATGTCGGTGTGTTACATTACTGCATCTTGTATTTCTCCCGCAGCAAATTCGTATATTTTTCTATCACTCTATCGCATATAATCTTCCTATTGCACCACGCAACTAACATTCCTACTCTGTATGGACCATGGAAGACGGTGTCTGCAGCTCCTGTGACACACGTAATAGAAAAATCATTAATATGGATGGAACGTTTTTTTTGACAGCTTTATGTTTTCTAGTATGGGAAAAGCAGGTATCGCTGAACAGAGTGAGTCAGCGGGCGAGTTGTGGCGCCCTGTGAAGCTATTCCAAGTTCGGAGTTGGCGCGGCTGCAGTGGCCGGAGCCTGCCGGCAGCCACATAGCGCCGAACGTGAGCTGAGCAAGAGCGGGTCCAGGCAGCTCGCGTGGCTGGGAATTACATGTTGACGCTGCGATGAGGACGGTGCCTTGTGCCGAGAAAGGAGCTTTCTATGCCCCGAGTGCCCAAGATGGCGGACTTTGTGAAACCTTAAAGGCAGGCACTTCACAGTTCGTATAGAAATTAATAGTAGCCAGATGAATCACGATACCTCAAAAAGAAACGTGTACATTACCATTATTTGCACGACGATTCTGATGGTGTAATCAGATTTTCAATAAATTTATTGGTTTAAAGTTTACTATCTGACAGTAAATTATACAAGTAACACCCAGCAACGAATTCCTAAAATCCAAACGCTTCATCCATTTTCGTCGATCCACGTGCCTTTACAAAGCTATTAGTCATCATCATCATCATCATCATTTAAGACTGATTATGCCTTTCAGCGTTCAGTATGGAGTATAGTCTCCCTAATAAAATTCCTCCATGATCCCCTATTCAGTGCTAACATTGGTGCCTCTTCTGATGTTAAGCCTATTACTTCAAAATCGTTCTTAACCGAATCCAGGTGCCTTCTCCTTGGTCTGCCCCGACTCCTCCTACCCTCTACTGCTGAACCCATGAGTCTCTTGGGTAACCTTGCTTCTCCCATGCATGTTACATGACCCCACCATCTAAGCCTGTTCTCCCTGACTGCTACATCTACAGATTTCATTCCCAGTTTTTCTTTGATTTCTTCATTGTGAACACCCTCCTGCCATTGTTCCCATCTACCAGTACCTGCAATCATCCTAGCTACTTTCATATCCGTAACCTCAACCTTGTTGATAAGGTAACCTGAATCCACCCAGCTTTCGCTCCCATATAACAAAGTTGGTCGAAAGATTGAACGGTGCACAGATAACTTAGTCTTGGTACTGACTTCCTTCTTACAGAAGAGAGTAGATCGTAGCTGAGCGCTCACTGCATTAGCTTTGCTACACCTCGCTTCCAATTCTTTCACTATGTTGCCATCCTGTGAGAATATGCATCTTAAGTACTTGAAACCGTCCACCTGTTCTAACTTTGTTCCTCCTATTTGGCACTCAATCCGTTTATATTTCTTTCCCACTGACATTACTTTCGTTTTGGAGATGCTAATCTTCATACCATAGTCCTTACATTTCTGATCTAGCTCTGAAATATTACTTTGCAAACTTTCAATCGAATCTGCCATCACAACTAAGTCATCCGCATATGCAAGACTGCTTATTTTGTGTTCACATATCTTAATCTCACCCAGCCAGTATATTGTTTTCAACATATGATCCATAAATAATATGAACAACAGTGGAGACAGGTTGCAGCCTTGTCTTACCCCTGAAACTACTCTGAACCATGAACTCAACTTACCGTCAACTCTAACTGCTGCCTGACTATCAATCTAAAGACCTTTAATTGCTTGCAAGATTGCCTTCTATTCCATAATCTCGTAGAACAGACAATGACTTCCTCCTAGGAACCCGGTCATATGCCTTTTCTACATCTATAAAGCATAGATACAATTCCCTGTTCCACTCATAACACTTCTCCATTATTTGCCGTAAGCTAAAGATCTGGCCCTTACAACCTCTAAGAGGCCTAAACCCACATTCATTTTCATCTAATTGGTCCTCAACTAATACTCGCACTTTCCTTTCAACAATACCTGAGAAGATTTTACCCACAACACTGATTAAAGAGATACCTCTGTAGTTGTTACAATCTTTTCTGTTTCCATGTTCAAAGATTGGTGTGATTACTGCTTTCGTCCAGTCTGATGGAACCTGTCCCGACTCCCATGCCATTTCAATTATCCTGTGTAGCCATTTAAGACCTGACATTGCACTGTATTTGATGAGTTCCGACTTAATTTCATCCACCCCAGCTGCTTTATTGGACTGCAATCTATTGACCATTTTCTCCACTTCCTCAAATGTGATCCTGTTTCCATCATCATTCCTATCCCATTCTACCTCGAAATCTGAAACATTACTGATCGTATTTTCACCTACATTGAGCAACTCTTCAAAATATTCCCTCCATCTGCCCAAGGAATCCACAGGATTCACCAGCAGTTTTCCTGACCTGTCCAAAATACTTGTCATTTCCTTCTTACCTCCCTTTCGAAGACTGCTAATTACACTCCAGAATGGATTTCCAGCAGCTTGACCCAAAGTCTCCAACCTGTTTCCAAAGTGTTCCCAAGATTTCTTCTTGGATGCTGCAATTATCTGTTTGGCTTTGTTTCTTTCTTCAACGTAACTTTCTCTGTCTACCTGAGTTCTAGTATGTAGCCATTTTTGATACGCCTTCTTTTTCCTTTTACTGGTTGCCTTGACTGTGTCATTCCACCAAGCTGTTTGCTTCATCCTACCTTTACACACTACTGTTCCAAGACATCCTTTAGCCACTTCTAGTACTGTGTCCCTGTACCTTGTCCATTCCTTTTCCAATGACTGTAATTGACTACGTTCAACTAACTGGTACCTTTCTGAGATCACTGTTATGTACTTGTGCCTGATTTCCTTATCCTGAAGTTTCTCCACTCTTATCCTCCTACATATAGACCTGACCTCCTGCACTTTCGGCCACACAATCCCAATTTCACTGCAGATTAAATAATGATCAGTGTCATCAAAGAATCCCCTGAATACACGTGTGTCCCTCGCAGCCTTCCTGAATTACTGATCTGTTATTATACAGTCAATGACAGATCTTGTTCCCCTGCCTTCCCAAGTATACCGGTGAATGTTCTTATGTTTAAAAAAGGTGTTTCTGATTACTAAGCCCATACTGGCACAGAAATCCAAGAGTTGTTTCCCGTTCCTGTTGGCCTCCATATCCTCTCCAAATTTACCCATCACCTTTTCATACCCTTCTGTTCGATTTCCGATCCTGGCATTAAAATCACCCATGAGCAGAACACTGTCCTTGTCCTTTACTCTAGCAACTACATCACTGAGTGCATCATAAAAACTATCCATCTTATCTTGATCTGTCCCTTCACAATGCCAATATACTGACACAATTCTAATTTTCTTGCTAGATACAGTCAAATCTATCCACATCAGTCGTTCGTTTACATACCTTATTGCAACTACACTGGGTTCCATTTCTTTCCTGATGTAAAGCCCTACACCCCATTGTGCTATTCCTGCTTTGACTCCTGACAGGTAGACCATGTATTCTCCCACTTCCTCTTCTTTCTCACCCCTTACCTGAATGCCACTAACAGCTAAAACGTCCAGCCCCATCTTACTTGCAGCCTCTGCCAGCTCTACCTTCTTCCCAGAGTAGCCACCATTGATATTAATAGCTCCCCATCTCATTGCCATTTGTTTGCCAAGTCGTATCTTAGGAGTCCCTGGTTTGTCAGTTAGAGGTGGGATTCCGTCACCTCCAAAGGTCCGAGGCATTTTGCTCTGATTGTTGCCAGCATCATATTTAAAGTACCAGGAAAGCAGGTTGCTAGCCTTACTTGCCCCGAGTCCCATTGAGTTTTACCCCTAACGGTTGAGGGACTAACCGGTGGATTTGGTAGTCTTTGCCGTATGAGCACAAAGGCGACCACGACTCAGAATATGTCCGAGATGCCCAGCCTTATTCCAAAGTAACTGGTATCCCGACTGTCGTGACCACTTACTTGGCCACTCATACGTTGCCCGTGGTTCATGAACTAGAACATGACTACAGGAAGCCACACCATGAACCATTAGTGTAAACCTAAAATGATATGAATTACAGGCATCTAACTTGAATAGTACATGAGTTGTTGGAGGTAAAAGTGGCCGATTACTATCAATCGCGTCAGGCCATAAGTACTCCACAGTTACACGGAAAAACGGCAGCAGCATGCTTGTAAATATATTTATTCATCGCCGGCCGGGGTGGCCGAGCGGTTCTAGGCGCTTCAGTCTGGAACCGCGTGACCGCTACGGTCGCAGGTTCGAATCCTGCTCGGGGCATGGATGTGTGTGACGTCCTTAGGTTAGTTAGGTTTAAGAAGTTCTAAGTTCTAGGGGACTGATGACCTCAGAAGTTAAGTCCCATAATGCTCAGAGCCATTTGAACCATATTTATTCATCTACGTCTTCGTTTATATCCGTTATATACTATTCATGAAGAAATTAGTTAAATATTAACTGTGTTTTAGAAAACACAGAGACATTAGGCTACTGGCCTAACTTTTATTGCTATTCCTTTGATATACGTTTATTTAATTTGTTTACTTATTTAATAATGTGTGTTAGAGCGTGTTTATGGTCCAGCCGTAGGAATATTTATTTAATTTCATGTTATTTAAATGTAAATCCAGTATTTCGTATGTGTTTCAATATGTTTGTGATTGTACGTTGGTTTGGAGACATGGAAGGAGCGCTCTAGCCAATCACAGCGCACGTGAATGGGGAGACTGGATGGAAGTAGGAGAAGATTACAGGACAGTCGCGGGAGAGAGACTTGAGTGTGGAGCGGTTTGTGCGTGGTCACGAGAGATAGAAATACTTCAGAGTGCGGACTTGTGCAGTTGTGAGATTTCCGTGGCTTCTACAGTGAAGAAGTAGTATGCGTTTGGAAGTAAATATCTCGTGAGCTATTGTCGTTTATAACTAATTACGTGCAGTAAGAATCTATTGTTTCCCTGTTATTTAACTTATATTTTATTTAATTGCTGGACCATCGATACCAATAAGTGTTTTGCAGAAATATACCGCATTCTCAAAAGTACTTCTACTACCGTACTCATCACTTAAAGTCGTTGAGATAGTACCTGCAGATTTTATTTAGTTGCAATCTTTCATTTATAAATGTCTATGTTACGTTAAAAAATAGCAATTTCCGAGTGACAGGAACCTCTGACCATTCGATTCATGTGACTATTCATATCGTATACTGTTGACTCAGCATTATTTGGCTTGTAAAGCAGCAGCTACATATCCCAGAGACTAGACAATGAAACCAACCCAGACTTTTAATATTTCATCTCTGAGTCAGAGGGTACGTAGTTGAGCACCACCACATCACACCACATCATTTAATGTTTTTGAAAGCCCGCAACAGCCAAAAGCTAACCAATAATTTGACTGGTAGGACGAATAACCTGGGCTGGCTTTGAGTGCGTTGTTTATAATTAGCAAATACAATTAACGTGGAGCAGCTTAACAAAGTTCATAGCATAATAAATCGAACACCATACAAACGGCTTGCTCGAAATCACAGAAAGGATAACATAGCACAAAACAGATCCCCAATATTGGGCTGGGATACGTAGTTGCTGCACTACAAGCCAAATACTGCTGAGTCCACAGTATACAATATGAATAGACAAAAGATAGATACTTCCTACTGGAAAATTAAAGAGACCTTTGGAGAGAAGAGAACCACTTGCATGAACATCAAGAGCTCAGATGGAAACCCAGTTCTAAGCAAAGAAGGGAAAGCAGAAAGGTGGAAGGAGTATATAGAGGGTCTATACAAAGGCGATGTTCTTGAGGGCAATATTATAGAAATGGAAGAGAATGTAGATGAAGATGAAATAGGAGATATGATACTGCGTGAAGAGTTTGACAGAGCACTGAAAGACCTAAGTCGAAACAAGGCCCCGAGAATAAACAACATTCCATTACAACTACTGACAGCCTTGGGACAGCCAGCCCTGAAAAAACTACAATCTGGTGAGCAAGATGTATGAGACAGGCGAAATACCCTCAGACTTCAAGAAGAACATAATAATTCAATCCCAAAGAAAGCAGGTGTTGACAGATGTGAAAATTATCAAACTGTCAGTTTAATAAGTTACAGTTGCAAAATACTAACGCGTATTCTTTACAGACGAATGGAAAAACTGGTAGAAGCCGACCTCGGGGAAGATCAGTTTGGATTCCGTAGAAATATCGGAACACGTGAGGCAATACTGACCCTACGAGTCGGCCGCGGTGTGTGATGTCCTTAGGTTAGTTAGGTTTAAGTAGTTCTAAGTTCTAGGGGACTGATGACCTTAGATGTTAAGTCTGATAGTGCTCAGGGCCATTTGAACCATTTTTTTTTTTTTTTGAACCTACGACTTATCTTAGAAGGTAGATTAAGGAAAGGCAAACCTACGTTTCTAGCATTTGTAGACTTAGAGAAAGCTTTTGACAATGTTGACATGGATAAAATACAGGGAGGGAAAGGCTATTTGCAATTTTTACAGAAACCAGACGGCAGTTAGAAGAATCGAGGGACGTGAAGGGGAAGCAGTGGTTTGGAAGGGAGGGAGACGGGGTTGTAGCCTCTCCCCGATGTTATTCCGTCTGTATATTGGGCAAGCAGTAAAGGAAACAAAAGAAAAATTCGGAGTGGGTATTAAAATCCATGGAGAAGAAATAAAAACTTTGAGGTTCGCCGTTGACATTGTAATTCTGTCAGAGACACCAGAGGACTTGGGAGAGCAGTTGATAGGAATGGACAGTGTCTTGAAAGAAGGGTATAAGATGACTGTCAACAAAAGCAAAACGAGGATAGTGGAATGTAGTCGAATTAAGTCGGGTGATGCTGAGTGAAGTAGATTAGGAAATGAGACACTTAAAGTAGTAAAGGAGTTTTGCTATTTGGGGAGCAAAATAACTGATGATGGTCGAAGTAGAGAGGATATAAAATGTAAACTGGCTATGGGAATGAAAGCGTTTCTGAAGACGAGAAATTTGTTAACATCGAGTATAGATTTAAGTGTTAGGAAGTCGTTTCTGAAAGTATTTGTATGGACTGTAGCCTTGTATGGAAGTGAAACGTGGACGATAAACGGTTTAGACAATAAGAAAATAGAGAGAATAGAAGCTTTCGAAATGTGGTGTTACAAAAGAATGCTGAAGATTAGATGGGTAGATCACATAATAAATGAGGAGGTATTGAATAGAATTGGAGAGAAGAGGAGTTTGTGGCACAATTTGACTAGAAGAAGCGAATGGTTGGTAGGGCATATTCTGAGACATCGAGGGATCACCAATTTAGTATTGGAGCGAAGCATGGAGGGTAAAAATCATAGAGGGAGACCAAGAGATGAATACACTAAACAGATTCAGAAGGATGTAGGTTGCAGTAGGTACTGGGAGATGATGAAGCTTGCACAGGATAGAGTAGCATGGAGAGCTGCATCAAACCAGTCTCTGAACTGAAGAACACAACAACAACAACAACATGAAGCGAATGGCCGAAGTTTGCTCACCGCTTCCAATACAGCAAGTATTTCTTACCAAAACATCGTGGCAAGATGCAATAAGTGCAACTAAACCTTATTAACCTCTGTGCCGACATTACCTAAAGAAACGGGAGAAAAATTGCCATACGCCCACGGTCCTTCAACGATTCTTACAACATTTCCCTCATATTCCCATCAACTATTTGTGGTTAAGCTAAACACATCGGTAACAATACACAAATTCTTAGTCAACGAGAGTTACTGCTTCAGTTTTTTTGTAACAAAGTCAGGACCATTATCATAAAATCTGAATGGAAGTCTTCCATAAGATTTCGAGTAACGATTGAATCACTTCTGATACCAACATTGTTTTTTTTAAAGTAATTTAACTGGTAATTTTAAATCGTTGCCTGCAGAACTGCGTATTAGTGCAGAGTGAGGGAAATATCAGCATCTTTTTGGTAGTACACTGCTTTGGGGTTTTTGTATATGAGCACACAGCTACACAAGAGCAGAAGCAAACATTTCGCTCAAAGGAAGATCGTTTGCTTATTGCCTCATCGAAACTGAAGTCGTTGAAGACGAAAAAGAAAATCAGATTACTCGTGGATTAGGAATCAAATCAGTAGTGACCTTATTTAATGCATTAAACGAAAGTGTTATACTGAAGCCACGAAAAATTTGTCAGGATGACGCCGCCCTGGTTGGAGTCCAGCAAGTTAACTTAACTACAGCGGAATCTAGCCATTTCCTATCGTTATAGTACAGCCGTAGTATTCTTAAAGAACCGTTTCCTTGACGTAAAACATAATGATTTTACTATTACTGACATAAAAACCATAACTTGGTGTCGATTAGAACTTTATATGTTAAATAGTTGCTCCGAGTCTTCATTTCTTGGCAGTGTAGTCAATAACGGCTGAGGATTCAAGAAAAATTTACCGTCTGAATAAATTACATCAGAAAAATGGGCGTAATAATCTATTTAAATGCCAAAATATTACCCGCCCCAGTGTGCATGGACTTGCCTAAATCATTTGATTCCTCGAAAGACAATATACGTTCTTAACAAGTGGTACACTTTATTCTTGACTGGTCTGCTCAACAACGAGATAAATAACTACTATCGAATTATATAGTATCAGCGTCCCGCTGGTTATTTTACGTCAGCATGATTTCTTGTTTGCTAGTAGTACGAAACTGCCTCTGGAGCAGCTGCCTCATTGGTTGTGCAGTATGAGGAGGAGCAGCTCCATCTTGCATAAAAATGAACCTACCTACTCATCCTCGCTGTTGAATAGTTGGAGTGACTTTGGTGCTGAAAAACCTGGAGGACCCATATCCTCGAAAAAAATACGACCGTAGGATAGACGATGCCGTCAGCCCGCACCACGCAGTTACCTTTGCAGAATGAAGTGGCACCGATGGACGAGCGAGAGGATTTTTCGTCGCCCATATTTTGCAGTTCAGTGTTGTGTATAGACATACCCTTGGAGATGGAAATGGGATTCGTCTGTCTTCAGCAACTCAATTGAGAAGAGGCGGCTCTGGTCTGTAAGCTGATATACGGTCGGGAGAGCGGTGTGCTGACCACATGTTCTCCATATCCGCATCTAGTGACGCCTGTGGGCTGAGGACGACATGGCGGCCGGTCGGTACAGCTGGGCCTTCATGACCTGTTCGAGATGAGTCCAGTTTAGCTTTTTATCATTAAAAATAACAAATAATGCACACGACCTAAGGTAAAAGTTAATTAAATACAAAACGAAACTATTTTTACAAGAATCTCTGTGTAAATAGCAACACAATCTTCCTATGTTAGGTATAAAAACACAAGAAAACTTGATAGCAGAATAATATCACGGAAAGTGAAATAATATCTAATACCGTACTGCAACACAAGACTAGAATAAATACATAATTTTAAGGAAGGATGTAAAATTATAAACTGCTAATAAAAGATATTTGCTCAGTGACATATATTCTTGTCTTACTGAACTGAGTTTTGCTCCGTTCTTGTGTGTGTAAAATGGACTGCTATGTTAGAGAAGTTATATTTCGGGATCTTTCATTTTCTAGATAACTTACACGGCCACATCTTCAACTATACTCTGCGAATCGTTGCGAACTGCGTGAGAGAGGGTGCTTCTTACTGAACCATACACTGAAGTTTGTTACTCCTACGTTTGCGGAAGAAAAGAGGCAAGAATGAATGTTTCTGCATCTCTGTGCGAGCTGTTATTTACATAACCTTATCTGAGTTACATGTAGGGAATAGACACGTATGATGCTGAAGGACATTTCTGGTTTCCACGCTGAAAGCTGCGTCTTGCAGTTTTTCAGGCAAGTTCTTGAGAGATATACGGCGTATTGCTTCGAGTTCTGTCAGCTAAGATTTCTCATCATCTTAAACAGTCAGTCAAGTCTGCCACCATTCGCGCCACCTTTGTCCTGTTGGCAGTATTTACAAACCCAATGACACACTTTAGCAAATAAATATGATTTAATTTTTAGTCTGGAAAAAGAACTCTTAACTTGTGCAACATAGATACGTCGGGATGGCTATAAATAAACCTCTTATGAACATTAGCTATGCTGGAAACAGAAGAGAAATGTCATGACAAAATATCATTGAAAAATTTATAAATTTCGTTTTTAAGGTCTTCTTCAAAGGCTGTAGATATGAAAAAAGATTATATTGTAACGCATATACCTATGATATATTTTATTAATTAAAACGAAGTATTTAGTTGCGAATAAATGTTGTCAATGTTTGATGGCAAAAGCGTTACTTTGAGCCCAGTTTACGTGTTGTCAGTCTCTCGTCTACCCAAAGCTCTTCAAAATGCTTCTTCACTGCTTTAATTCGTTTGTTAGGCAATTCAATAACCAATATCTCACAGCTGTTGAAATATTAGTCAAGTATTCTGTCGCATGGTTCTTTGATATTAGCTATTTCTGAGATCGACCGAGCAGCACACTGGAAGCACATTCGGTAGGATGGCGATTCGCATTCACGTCAGCTCATTCAGACTGAAGTTTTCCGTAATTCCTTCCCCTCCATCCCCCCCCCCCCTTCTCTCAAATTGCTTACGGCAAATGCCGGGGTGGTTCCTTTGAAAAAATATACGGCTACTTCCTTACCTCTCCTTTTCACTTATCAGAGCTTGCGCCCCGTCTGTAATGACCTCATACTCGACAGGACCTAAACCCTAATCTTCCATGTTAGTTTCTGACAGTGTCGTACCTAAGAAGTCATATTCAGGTGCAACGCCCACAATCTGACTGCAAGGCCTTTGGCGCTGTATTGATTATTAATAGTCGTTTATACTGTCTCTAAAAAGGGTAATCTTATGTTTTGAGACTCCGTTCATTACATTTCTTATTCCTTCGGTTTATATTTTTAGAGCCTTCATAACGTCAACAAGTCTCTTTCTAAATGCATAAATGGTTTCTTATCTGTTCGTGCAACGAGTCGGATTTAATGTCTTTAGCGTTATGTTGGAAGTACTCTCGAAGCAAGTTTTTGAATCCTAGCACCGTAGCGTGCTGTGATGAAAAAAACTGGAGATATTCTCAACTGTTTCGAAATACAGGGCTACTTTTTCATCAATCTCTTTGTCTCTATGGCGCCTTAAAGAAATACATTTAATATACACTGGATTCTCGTCTTTATATCATTCTGTATACCACTCACGACGGATGCCTCTACATTGCTTTGGTGAAACGCTTTTCACATCTAGTTCCTTCAGTTCTATACATTCAGTTAAATGATGTTCGTACCCTAATGCAGTCTGATCTTCGACCTGCGTAAATAAGGAAATAATTCGCATATATTTACGTCAGAATTAGCTACAAATAACCATTCATTAAGTAAACATATCAAAAGACTTCTCTTAACTGATCTACTTTACCTTGTATTTTAGTTTTTATTCATTTGCTACTATTCTACTATTTTTAGGGTTCCGTACTTGAGTCGATCAGAACGGAACCGTTATAGGGTCACTTTTTTGTCCGTCTATCTATTTGTCTGTTCAACTGCTATAAAACCCTTTTGCTCAGGAACAAGTAGGCGTATCAAGTTGAAATTTATGTCTCGTATTGAAGTCTATGCGTCCTTGATGGGGTAAAACGCTGTAGTTTCGAAGACAATGCAGTCATAAGCTACGACCCTGTAGGTCACATACTTTGACACTCACGAACTCAATTATCAAAACCTATAGGGTACTTTCCGATGACTTTGAATCATGAAATTTTGGATGAAGCAAGGTTTCACAGTACAACCTAAGGAAAAAATCCGACGACTGTAAATTTATAATTACATTACACGAAAAAGATTTTTGTCATTTGTTATCCAACGTCAAACTTGAAATTAAAAGAGTCAGTCGTTCTGTATTTAAGCTGACTGGATCGCAATGGTGAAAGTCAAACATCAGGCAGGAAATGACTTTACTACTCATAATACGCATTTCGACTTTAATCCGTCATCAGAAATGCAGGAACGATTACTGAACGTACTCGTAGATGTGATGTTCCACATACAACTTGAAACGCCATATCTACGTGGAGATATGATGAAGGAAAAATCCGAAAGGACTCATGTGAGTAATAAAGTCATTCCTTGCCTGATGTCTGATTTTCATCATTGTGACACAACCAGCCTGGATGAAGAGCTACTGATTGTTATAGTAATGGTTGCATGCATGATTTTATGTCACATTTACTGTAAGTGATCAAAAATATCCGGACACATGGGCTGAAAATGACTTACAACTTCGTGGCGCCCTCCATCTGTAACGCTGGAAATGACAGCTTCCACTCTCGGAGCCATACGTGCTAGAAGGTTTCTTGGGGAATGGCAGTCCATTCTTCACGGAGTGCTGCACTGAGGAGAGGTATTGACGTCGGTCGGTGAGGCCTGGCACGAAGTCGGCGTTCCAAAACATCCCAAAAGTGTTCCATATGATTCAGATCAGAATTCTGTGCAGGCCAGTTCACTAAAGGGATTACTGTCGTGTAACCACTCCGCCACAGGCCGTGCATTATGAACAGGTGCTCGATAGTGTTGAAAGATGCAATCGCCATCCCCGAATTGCTCTACAATAGAGAGAAGCAAGAGGGTGTATAAAACATCAATGTAGGTCTGTGCTGTGATAGTGCCACGCAAAACAACAAGGGGTGCAAGCCCCCTCCACGAAAAACATGACCACACCATAACACCACCACCTCCGAAATTTACTATTGGCACTACACACGCTGACAGATGATGTTAACCTGGTATTAGCCATACCAACACCGTGCCATCGGATAGCCACATTGTGTACCGTGATTCGTCACTTCACACAACGTATTTCCACTGTTCAGTCGTCCAATGTTTACGCTCCTTACACCAAGCGAGGCGTCGTTTAGCATTTGCCGTCGTAATGAGTAGCTTACGAGTAGCCGCTCGACCACTAAATCCAAGTTTTCTCACCTCCCGCCTAACTGTCATGGTACTTGCAGTGGATCCTGATGCAGATTGGAATTCCTGTGTGATGGTCTGGATAGATGTCTGCCTATTACACATTACGACCCTCTTCAACTGTCGGCGGTTTCTGTCAGTCAACAGATGAGATCGGCCTGTACACTTCCGTGCTACGCGTGTCCATTTACGTTTCGACTTCACTATCACATCGGAGACATTGGACCTAGAGATGTTTAGGTGTGTGAAAATCTCGCGTACAGACGTATGACACAAGTGACACCCAATCATCTGAGCATGTTCGAGGTCCATGAGCTCGGCGGAGAGCCCCGTTCTATTCTCACACGATGTCTAATGACTACTGAGGTCGCTGATATGGAGTACCTGGCAGAAGGTGGCAGCACAATGAACCTAATATGAAAAACGTATATTTCTTGGGATGTCCGGATACTTTTGATCACATAGTGTATATTATTGAAGTTTAAACATTCTCGAAAGTCTTGGTTTATCTGGGACCGATATCTTGGTAGTATCAGTGTCGATAGCAGGCAGAAATGGTCGAGATTTTCGATTGCCGGAATGGGTGAACTGTCTACATACATAATTAAATTTATACGGAGCCCTCAGTTGGCGAGTCCTACTCGCACCTGGACAATTTTTTTAAATTCCAGGGCTACTTTACTCTCGGTAACATTGCTCCGGTCTTCTCATCCTAGATAAGCCACTACTATCATCGCTGGATAGTTTCCTCAACTGCACGGTGATAATTTTCTGCATATTCTCTTAGAGTAAGCGACATATCACGACGTGACGCAGCCCTCAACAATAGAGGTGTCGCTGCAGCGGCCCAGGCCGTTGCTAAGCAACAGTTTGAGACGAGACGACTGGTGACCAACATGAAACAGCAATGTGTCCGTCTCCAGCCAGCAATATCATAAACAAACCGTGAAATGCTGTGGCGGGCGGAGCAACGATACAAGTGAGAAGGTAAGCCATTAAGAAACATCTAAGTTCTGCCAATCCTTGGAACCCAGAACATAGGCATCAGATCGTTTATACCTTTCTGGGGTCTAGTGAAGCAGGGGATACAACCCGTCGGCTTTGACCAATGACGTCATATTTCTCATAGATAATAATGTCTTCACTTTCTGCCATAGATAATAAACAGTTCCGTGTTCCGGATAAGCGCTGTCATTGTACATTAAAATAACTGAATTTGATTTTAAAAGATATCGCTACATATTGCTCAAAATATTCTTCGTGTTTTGTATTACACCATTACGAATGTTTTCGTGCACTCCAGTACGTAATAGAAATTTCGCAGCTGTCGTCCTTTCATTTCCCAGCGCTAGTACGATTTTTTTTCGAATCTGTACTAACAATATTAAAGGCGAAACGCCCGACACAACTAAAATTTGTATCCCGCCCCTCAGTTGACCTTTACACTGACACTACCTATTGGAAAAGAACGACATATGTAACATTGATGAGATTTACCAACATATATCAACTGGAGAGCAGGATACAAATGTTGTGTATAGCAATATAGCTCTACTAAAGAATGGGATACTATTGTCATTGCTGTGATCATAACTATAACGTTCAGTGGATTCTATTAGCACAGAAGGCGAAAAAACAAAAACTGTACCCCATAGTGCAGTATGGGATACAAATTGTATGTGTGTCGTCTTATTGCCTCTTTGCGTAGTTCAACTGAGGTACAGGTTGCAAATGTAACGTACGTCCATTTCTACGTTTTCGTTAGCAGTGTACATATATATATAGGACAACGAAAGTATGGGACACAAATATTATGTACGTAGCTCCTTCTGCCATCGATAGTACTACTATCTACGTAAGAACAGATTATTAGTGGTAGCGGAGGCGAAAGAAACAACATGTAAAATTTGTATCCCTCGCTTCAGTTGACCTATGTAGTTCAACTAAACAACAGGATATTAACGCTAACGAAAACGAAGAAATCGACGTACGCTAAACCTGTACAGGGTATTGCAGTTAACCAATACAGTTTGAATGAAGTTCGAGATACAACCCATATATATGTGACGTGAGGTATTCTATGCTACCAATATTTCCATCCATTTTTCCCCTTCATTTTCCACAGGAATAATACGATACGAACACGCGATATCATTAACGTGAAAATAATACTTACCTTGTATCTGACGACTATATTTTTCGTCCCTCGTATTCCTTTGTTTCTGAACAGTCTTGTCAGCTCCTTCATCTGTGTAATAAATGCTATCTGGCCAATTCTAACGTCATTGGTCAAAGCCGACGGGTTGTATCCCCTGCTTCACTAGACCCCCTTTCTGTGGGCACATAATATAAATTTTCACAGGCATTTATATTTAAAGAACATGGAAAATATTGATATTGCAGTTATGTTCAAGGTAATTTGGTTCCGCTAACCAGTCATTCAGACTGTTTATCAAAATTTTCTACTGCAAAAAATGGTTCAAATGGCTCTGAGCACTATGGGACTTAACTGCTGAGGTCATCAGTCCCCTAGAACTTAGAACTACTTAAACCTAACTAACCTAAGGACATCACACACATCCATGCCCGAGGCAGAATTCGAACTTGCGACCGTAGCGGTCGCGCAGTTCCAGACTGTGGCGCCTAGAACCGCTCGGCCACCCCGGCTGGCTTTTTACTGCAATTTGTGTTGGAGAAGCTTGAATTACAGAAATCTTACAATTGCAGGAAATTAGGAACACTACAAATCATACATTTTCCTAGGAAGTTTCCGTATTAAGTGACCTCTTTTGTCTTCGCTCATACAGATGTTGTTTGACAAACTGATTGTATCACTGTGGAGTCTTGAAACAAACGTTTCCCGAGCACATAACGTAATGCATTATTAACACATTTTTGTAAGAATTTCTAACTATTATAGGTGAATTTAAGATATTAACTATTTTTGTCAAAAAACTAATTTATCTTTACAAACAGAATAAGAAGCGATTTGAAACGTTTGTTTCTGCCTAGGTACCATTAAGTCGATCAGCTTTCGTCTTTGTGCCAGGGCAGTACGTATCCTCAATCTCAGTACGACGTGTCCACATTTTATCAACCCGCTGAGAGCGGGACTCAGCAGCAGGGGTAGCGTTCTCCTGAAGATGGCGAACAGTTGGATCGCTGAAATATTGACTGGAGTTGATTTTAGTATCCGGCAGCAAACCCGAAGAGACTTTCAAAATTTATGACGCCGGAAAAGCCTACAGAGTCATATAAATGCCTTTGTTTATAACATTGCATTTCATTTCGGTGATAACTTATTTGTACCATTGAGTTTCATTTGTACGTGACTTATTACGCTTTATTGTACCCCCTGACCCAAGGCGCAGTCCCTCCCTCTCCACCTCCCCACTCATCGTAGGTCTAGGTGAAAGGAAAAAATATAGATGAAGTCAGTTTGTTAATGTTGTGTTGGCAGAAGAGCCAACACCGTGTTACTAGAGGAGGCCGAAATGCACGCGTTTTAGCTCACGCAGGCTGGCGTGAGGAGGGAAGAACTATACTCACGTGGGGTCTGGAACATGACAAGGAATTAGAATTCAGAAAGCGGACGTAATTAGTTTGATACTTAACTTTTATCCATTAATGATGAACGTCGCTGTTGATGGTACATGAGTCAGAATATTCTATCTGTTCACATAGTACTTATAGTAACTGAATATGGCGCCTTGCTAGGTTGTAGCAATTGACGTAGCTGAAGGCTATGCTAAACTGTCGTCTCTGGGAGTATCTCTAGACCTGCCGTGTGGCGGCGCTCGGTCTGCAATCACTGATAGTGGCGACACGCGGGTCCGACGTATACTAACGGGCCGCGGCCGATTTAAAGGCTACCACCTAGCAAGTGTGGTCTCTTGCGGTGACACCACAGTTTTTATTTCGAGAAAATGGTTTAAAAATCGACATTGCAAAGGTTTTTCACAGAGACGGAAGTAGAACTTTCTTACGGTTACTTCCAAGCCGCTATTCGTCTACCAAAATATTAAAAATTCTCCACAACCCCAGATTTAGGCCATCCTACAGATTATCGTAAAGGCACCCTGTATCTGACCAGACACAACAAGTATTAGTCGTTCACTTTGAAAAGACCCTCGCAACAGTGGCTGACGGGAGTAACTGTGTCGACATAAGTCGAAAGATTGTGTCTATCTTCATCAAATTCGATTACACACAATATTTCTGAGATCATTAACCTACCATGTTTCATCTACTTTCGCTTTCAGGCACATACACTCACTGCACACAGCATTGCCTGCTATCTGCAGTTGACTAAACCATCCGCTTATCTTTACTTCAGAAATATATCCAAAACCAGCTTTGATATTTTAATGCAGCGGAAGACTTATCTTGACTAATCGATTTTTCTAGTTTCTGCGATTTATTTGTTCCGCAATTTCTCTTTGTTTCTTCCCTTCGGGCGCTAGAGCCCCCTCTTCACTGTGGGCACCCGGGCAGTTTCCCTGGCTAATAGTGGAAACGGCCACCAGAGGTAACCTAACAAACAAGTGACTCTCACATAAAATGACGTAATGCACCAGCATGTCAATGATCTAGTTGCCACAAAATACACCAGCATAGCAATGGTCTAATTGTCACAAGCTTTGCCAGAAACTCATCGCGACTCAATTCGTGTATGACAGTATGGTTGGAGCCTTGAGTAAGGATATAAGTTATTGGCATTCCAGACATTTAAGACAAGATGTCTGGTCAATAACGCCTGCGGGATGTGTTTTTTAATAGTTTTACGAAAATGTTGTTCTGATATGACGTTCGATAGGAAGGAAATGATCGATGGCCTCCCTGGACGGTGTTTACAAAAGGCGTGACTTATGAACTGCCACGGCTGCCCGCATGCTGGCAGCCCTGGGGTCGCCGCGCACCAAGGCCGTGCACACAAACAAACGCTCGCACACACACACACACACACACACACACACGCACGCACCTGCTGGCTGACATGCTTTGTCAGCTGAGCACAGAGGAGACGGGTCTGTATTGAACAGCCTGGATGGCTACAGACAACAGTGACTTCTATGTTAAGCTACATTTCCACGAGGCCTGCAAACGATAGGATGTCACGCTTTCATACCAGCTCTCGTGCATTTGTGAGTGTGTTCCTCATCAATTGGAGCGAACTATGTATGAAGACGTGACTCAGTTTACTGTGGGGAGCCGGCCGTGAAATAGAGCCTCATAGAACGTTGTGAGCTCAACATTTTCTGCTATATAAACTCAGAGAATGAGTTGGATGGTGGAACCAAAAGAAGAATCGGAGAGAGGATGATGAATGGTTAGAAACTGGACTGTGAATAGACTGTTTGACAGAAAATTGAAGAACCTAGAAGGATAGGAGAAAAAGAAATGAAACTTCATCGGCTGAGAGAATATTTCACGTTATTCGAGTGATTACAGATTAAAGTCGTATTTGGATTCATTCATTGATTCGATTGGGAAGGGTTCATGAAGTAGGTGTATCCTCTCCTAAGGCAGTCTGACCCTGGTGCTTCATAAGATGGTTATTGGTACTACAATGGAGATGATATTCGAGATCGTCCAGGACAGATTCTTCATGAGAAAGATCTGGGGATCTTGCGGGTCACGTGCGTATCTCAACATCACGCAAACCGTTCATAGAGACACTTGCCATGTGTGTCCTGTTGAAGAATAGCGGCACAATATTGTCACATAGGAGACAACACATAAGGACACAGGATGTGCGTGACTAACCCTTGTGTTGTTGGAGTTCCCTCAATTGTCACCAACTGTGACCCGAAGTCACCCCCTATGGCCCCTCGCACCATGACACTGCTGTGCCTTTTCTAAACATTGGAAGAACTGGACCCCTCCAGACGTTGCCGCCACATTCCTCGTTGATAGTCATGTGGGTAGTGCAGAAACGCAAATCGTCGCTGACAAGAATGCGACGCCTTTCGTTAGCAGTCGATGCCTCCCGGTCACTACACCATTCCAAACGTAGCCGTTTGTCTTGTGGTGTTAACAGCAGCCTACGCATGAGATGGTAATTCTCTAGTTCAGCTGCTGTTAACTCCACAGGTTGACACAGAGTACTGCAGGAAGTCCTTTACTTGTTCTCGGATGGTAGACGCATTTGTGAATGGACTGCAATGTGCTAGGAGCACAATGCGGCGATCTTCCTTTGTGGTGATGAGACGCAGTCGATCAGAAGCTTGACGACGAGTCTACCTGCCTTCACGTTCCCAAGCAGTCAGAAATCGTGTCACTATCACATTCCGACACTCCACAATTTTGGATTTGCACGATTCAACCAGCTGGCCATGTGGACATCCACAATGCAGTCCCATCCAATTTCCGTCAGGTGCTGACAACACAATCTCACACGAAAACGTGGTGGTCACTCAGCATGTGAAGCCGTTCACGCCACTTACTCGCCCTACGAGGCGTGCTAATGACGTTAAACACGAACAACGCCAATACATTCTGTGACAGGTCTACCTGGCACAGAGAACTGCAACGCTAATCTTTTACATTCCCGCTGATGGTTTGTACGTGCACGAAGTTACGTTGATATGTAACCACGTCTTCCAGATGCCTCACTTTTTCTGTCAGATGGTGTATATCAGGACCATGTAATCCAGGTGACGTGGAATTCAGTAACATTTACTCCAATGATTTCAAGAATCTTCTACGCTATTTCATGAACAATTTAGCTATCTTTTGCTACGCATTTTAGAACTGATTTTTAAATCAGATACTGATATGCGAAAGACTGTAAGTGCAAAGACAAAACTTTTAAGTGCTTTTTAATTAATACTATTTAGTCTCAGGAGCTGGAAATGATCAGTGCTCCAAAAACTACAGTTAGTGAATTCAGGTCCGCTATCTGCGACGCCATCCACAAGCCACTTAAACAATTCGTATTCACGTATAAACTTCTTTCACTTACCGATTTCAGTAGTGTGGGTCGTTGAGTATCGAACGGGCAGATTAGACGATTGCTTCGATGGAACCAAAACGCTGTTGACATCTAAACGACGTCAGAACCGATCCCGACCGCTTGCAGTCAGCTATTTTCTTCAACTCCCGACGAAAAGTTGTTAAATGTGAAATCAACCTTTTTGTTAATAACCCGTAATGGAAATTCTCTTTGTCGCAACCATTATTACGTCTGTCTCTGTGATTCCCGACGGTCGGATCATACATCACTGTTGCATCTGCGTAAAAGTCTTACCAGACCTCGCGCTTGCATGTGGCGTCAGAGAATATGTCGCGACGCTGCGACCACATGGGTCGAAGTCCATGAAAAAGTAACTCACGCAGGCGTGTCATGTTGAGGCGCACTTGCAGGAAAAGGTTCGTACCGAAGATGAATTTGTTTGTAGGCCCGCCGTGAATCCCTTTCATGTACCAACCTTTCCGTCTCAGAATAGCTACGTGCTCAATTATTTGCTGGATGTATACCAATCTATGTCTTCCTCTACAGCGTTTACCCTCTAGTGCTGTGGAAAATATTCCCTGATGTCTTCACAGGTGTCCAGTCATCCTGTCACTTCTTCTTGTCGGTATTTTCCATATATTCTTTCTCTCGCTGATTCTGCGGAGACTCTCCTTATTTCTTGTCAGTCCATCAGATTTTTAACACCACATCTAAAATGACCCGATTCTCTTCTGTTCTGGGTTTCCCACATTCCATGTTTCACTGACAACCAGCTGGCTTATTCCAGGTCGACAAATCGTGTCAAAGTGTTTTAATTTTTTTCAATCTTACTTCCATTAACAATCTCAACAGAACTGCCTCTGTGGTACCTTTACCATTTATAAAGCCAAACTCATCGTCGTGTAACGGACTCTCAATTTTCTTTTCCATACTTCTTTATATTATTTTTATCAGAAAATTGGATGCATGAGCTGCTAAGGTGACTATGCAATAATTATCCCACTTGCCACTTCCTGTTATCTTAGGAACTGTCTGGATCGCCAGTCTCATAGATTCTTCACACTAACGTGAATAGTTGTTTTTCTTCCACCTACCCCAATCACTTTAGAAATTCTGATAGAATGTATCTGTCCCTTCGCCGTTATTTGATCTAGTCATCAAAACCTCTTTTAAATTCTGACTCTAATACTGGATTCCGTATCTCTTCTCTGTCGACACCTGTTTCTACTTCTCTCACGTCATCAGACAAGTCGTCCCCCTCACGGCGGCCTTCGATATACTGTTTCCCACTATCCGCTCTCCACTCTGCATTTAACAGTGGAATTCTCATTGCACTCTTAATGTTACCGTCCTTCCCTTCAATTTCACCTAAGAATGTTTAGAATTTTCCGTGTGCTGAGTCAGTCTTCCTGATACTCATTTCTTTTTCGGTTTTGCTCACATTTTTCATGTAGCTATTTCACGTTAGTTTCTCTGCACTTCCTAATAATTTCTTCTTAAGTGACTTGTATTTCTGTTTCCTGTACATTTCCGTACTTCCTTTTTTAGTCGATGAGCTGAAGCATTTCTTCTGTTGCCCATGATTTCTTCGCAGTTACCTTTCTTGTACCTATGTTTTTCTTTTCAACTTCTGTGAATGATCTTTGCAGAGATGTCCATCCCGCTTCAACTGAACTGTTCACTGAGACATTCGTTATCAAAGTATCTACAGCCTCAGTGAACTCCAAGCGTTCTATTCATTCCTTAGTATTTCCGCATCCCACTTCTCTGCACAGAGATTCTTTCTGACTAATCCCTTGAACTTCAGCCTCCTCTTCATTACTACTAAATCCTGATGTGAGTCTATATCTACTTCTGGATACGCCTTACAATCCAATATATGATTTCGAATCTCTGCCTGACCATGATGTAGCCTAATTGGAATCTTCCTGTACCTCCCGGCCTTTTCCAAGTATAGCTCCTCCTCTTGTGATTCTTGAACAGATTATTCGCTACTACCATCTGAAATTTATTTCAGAACTTAATTAGTCTTTCTCCTCTCTCATTCCTACTACTAAGCCCATATTCTCCCGTAACTCTTTCTTCTACTGCTTCCCCCACAGCCGCATTCAAGTCTCCCGTGACTATTAGATTTTCATCTCGCTTTAAGTACTGAATTATTCTTTCAGTATCCTCATATACTTCTCAGTCTCTTTATGTTCTGCTTGCGACGTCGGCATGCATACCTGAAGTATTGTTGTCGGTGTTGGTCCACTGTTGATTCGGATGAGCAGAACATTATCCATGAGCTGCTTACAGAACCTCACTTCGTGCCCTACTTTTCTGTTCACAACGAATCCTACTTCCGTTTTACCATTTTCTGCGCTGTTGACGTTACGGTCTAATCGTCTGACCAGAAATGTCTTCTTTCCATTACACTCCACTGGCCCACACTCTGTTTAGACTGTAGCTTAGCATTTTCCTTTACAGATTTTCTTGTTTCCCTACCACGTTCAAACTTCTGCCTTTCCACTCCCCGTCTAGTACAACGTTACCCTTTGTTGGTTGTTCAGTCTTTTTCTCATGGTCTCATTGGAAGTTCTCTCATGGAGATCGGAATGAGGGAATCTTTTGCCAGTAGTCATATTATCATAGCACTTTTTCAGTTACAGGCCACGCGTCCTTTGGATACACATTGTGTGTCTTCTGCGTTCTCATGTCGTTGATCATTGCTGATTCTACCGCCTTTTAGGAGCTGTCTCCGACCTCCAAGAGATTGCCCTAAACCTCTGTCCACTCGTTCACCCTCTTTGACAAGGCCTTTGGCTGAATGAGGGTGACTTCTTATGCGGGAAGTCTTCGGCCACCGGTGCTGATGATTTTTATTCAAAATGCTCGAAGCTTTGAACCAGAATGTTCTTAGATTACTAGTCAAAGTACGGGAGAAAGACTGCATGCCAGCCTTACTCCTATTTTAATATGAGCACTTCGTTTTTGGTCTTCCACTCATGTAGTTTCTCATTAACAAGAAAAACAGCCTACCGCTTGCACTTATTTTGATGCACTGACGTGATCTCTTGACTTTCGTTCTTATTGTATATTAGCCTTCTTCCCTACAGCTTATGGCTATTCTTCTGAGGTCGTCAAACATATTTCACCACTTTACGTTAATGAAAGCTTTTTCTAGGTCACGTGAAAGCTTTTTCTAAGTCACTTGCACAACGCGGCAAACGTTTTCACAGATTCTATCTTACCCCAGAAATGAGACAGCTAGCGTGAACCAGCTAATTACGTGGTAGTTAGCTGTTTTGCTGCTGGCAGCTTAAGTCCACTTACAGTATATGATGATGTGAGCAGAATACTTACTCACAACCTGTTCTTACTTTCCGCTGTATTAAATAAGTAAAAATAATCCTCGGAAGATACCTTCATGACTATCACTGCTAATGTATCCCGAGATGCTGTCATACAATTTGTTAGTGCACAGTCGCCTTCATTTTCATACAGCTATGGGCTCTGTGTCTGCTTCAACTTTGTGATGCCATCTCTAAGCATATAACACTGTTGTGACGAGAGAGAGAGAGAGAGAGAGAGAGAGAGAGGAGTTAGTTACTGAACGCTAAAATCATTTTTGTGTCCACCGTAAGTTGCCAAAATTTTTTATACAGCTGAATTTATTATGTCACAAAACAGTCACGTAATCTCCGTTGGCAATTAGTTTTTTTTCCCTAGTGATCATATTAGTGCGATAGGCAGTCATTAAGTTGTGTCAATTATAAAAAGTAAAGGTACATAATTTTCAGTTTGTCTGCAGGTAAATGTCTGCAGGTAAATGTCTGCAGCACAGTGAAATACTCGCGTCGCAGTATCATAGCACGTCACTAGATGCGCCTGTGCAGAATGGTGCAGCCCATTGATTAACGGGAGATGGGCCTTGCCATTAACTTGTAGCTGCCCTAGCAGCTCCTCCAGTCAGCGATGGCGGCCTAAATACGCGCTGTCGAGGTGGCGTTGGGGGCGTGTTGCTTGTGGGTGTGTCTCTGGCCTCTCTCACAACAGCTGCACTTGATCCAGTGCCCATTAATCAATCTTCGAGCTTCATCCTTGCCAACCGATTTGCTGGCGACAGATTACGTCAATAGAGGTTCCGTTTCCACTGACTGAGATACGGAACCCTAAAAATATGACTGGCAACAATACAAAACAACTAATTCAATGAATTCATAACAGCACAACTCCAACAAACAAATCTGAGATTTCCCTACAGCATTGTTGTTGTTGTGGTCTTCAGTCCTGGGACTGGTTTGATGCAGCTCCCCATACTACTCTATCCTGTGCAAGCTTCTTCATCTCCCAGTACCTACTGCAGCCTACATCCTTCTGAATCTGCTTAGTGTATTCATCTCTTGGTCTCCCTCTACGATTTTTATCCTCCACACTGCCCTCTAATATTAAATTGGTGATCCCTCGATGTCTCAGAACATGTTCTACCAACCGATCCCTTCTTCTAGTCAAGTTGTGCCACAAGCTCCTCTTCTCCCCAATTCTATTCAGTACCTCCTCATTAGTTATGTGATCTACCCATCTATTCTTCAGCATTCTTCTGTAGCACCACACTTCGAAAGCTTCTATTCTCCTCTTGTCTAAACTATTTATCGTCCACGTTTCACTTCCATACATGGCCACACTCCATACAAATACTTTCAGAAACGACTTGCTGTCACTTAAATCTATACTCGATGTTAACAAATTTTTCTTCTTCAGAAATGCTTTCCTTGCCATTGCCAGTCTACATTTTGTATCCTCTCTACTTCGACCATCATCAGTTATTTTGTTCCCCAAATAGCAAAACTCCTTTACTACTTTAAGTGTCTCATTTCCTAATGTAATTGCCTCAGCATCACCCGACTTAATTCGACTACATTCCATTATGCTCGTTTTGCATTTGTTCATCTTATATCCTCCTTTCCAGACACTGTCCATTCCGTTCAACTGCTCTTCCAAGTCCTTTGCTGTCTCTGACAGAATTACAATGTCATCGGCAAACCTCAAAGTTTTTATTCCTTCTCCATGGATTTCAATACCTACGCCGAACTTTTCTTTTGTTTCCTTTATTGCTTGCTCAATATACAGATTGAATAACATCGGGGATAGGCTACAACCCTGTCTCACTCCCTTCCCAACTCCTGCTTCCCTTTCATACCCCTCGACTCTTATAACTGCCATCTGGTTTCTGTACAAATTGTAAATAGCCTTTCGCTCCCTGTATTTTACCCCTGCCACCTTCAGAATTTGAAAGAGAGTAGTCCAGTCAACGTTGTCAAATGCTTCCTCTAAGTCTACAAATGCTTGAAACGTAGGTTTGCCTTTCCTTAATTTTTCTTCTAAGATGAGTCGTAGGGTCAGTATTGCCTCGCGTGTTGCAACATTTCTACGGAATCGAAATGATCTTCACCGAGGTCGGCATATCGCGTACTCTAGAGCAGTACAACGTGAGCAAAGTTTCCTGCCGACGTGATTTCCACGCGAAGCACCGCGGTATGTTTAGCAACAGGCTACGACAGAGCTCGACGAGTGTGTGGGCGTGTTCGACGGGTGGATGGATGGATGGGAGCGGAGCGGCGCAGGAAGCGAACAGGCTCGGCGCGCCCCACCCCGCCCGCTTCCCAATGGCGACCGACCGAGCGTGCATTCCGCCACAGCCGCAAAAATTGCCTCCGCAGCGCCGCGCAGCGCAGCGCCGCTCCGCTTCCACCTGCGGTAATTTCCGGACCAAGGCGGCCAACCTGATTACCGAGCGGCGGAGCGGCCCGCGTTCCGCCCGGAAGCCCTGCGCGAAAAGGCGACCCCCTTCCCCACTTCTCTCCCCCACCACTCTCTCACTCTCTCCCTACCTGCTGCTGCTGCTCGGTTGCCTGCCAACCTGTCTGGTGCTCTCCCTACAGGTATTACACGGAGATGAACTGCGGTCGTCGGTGTTCTCGCTGCCAAAAGTACCTCCGCAGTTTATTCACTTCCCCGAAAAGAGCGGAAGCAGAAGGGACGTGCGCAGAATGCGGAGGAAGTGGAGTTCACGTACCCCGACTCTGCACATTCGTTTTATTAGCGTCCGTTTTGTCACTACTGGCGTCAATATTGCTTCGTTTCCTGAGGGCGGAATTCACTGTGGTCGCGTTCGTCACAAAACAAAATGTTTTGCTGGTATGGCATTCGAAACGAAAATTCAGATTACAGTGACTCTCTTGTGCCAACTCGTGCGTTCATTAATATTTCATGGAGCGACACAAAGCTTCTCTAACAGTAGCTTTGCTTTAGAAACCCATCCCCTTAGCAGATATCACTACAGCAGTCCGGTGCTGTGTGGCTCAACACAAAACTAGTCGGTTCGAATTACACCGCTGGCCATTAAAATTGCTACACCAAGAAGGAATTGAGATGATAAACGGGTATACATTGGACAAATATATTATACTAGAACTGACATGTGATTACATTTTCACGCAATTTGGGTGCATAGATCCTGAGAAATCAGTGGCCAGAACAACCACCTCTGGCCGTAATAACGGCCTTGATATCCCTGGGCATTGAGTGAAACAGAGCATGGATTGTGTGTACAGGTACAGCTGCCCATGCAGCTTCAACACGATACCACAGTTCATCAAGAGTAGTGACTGGCGTATTGTGACGAATCAGTTGCTGGGCTACCATTGACCAGACGTTTTCAATTCGTGAGAGATCTGGCGAATGTGCTGACCACGGCAGCAGTCGAACATTTTCTGTATCCAGAAAGGCCCGTACAGGACCTGCAACATGCGGTCGCGCATTATCTTGCTGAAATGTAGGGTTTCGCAGGGATCGAATTAAGGGTAGAGCCACGGGTCATAACACATCTGAAATGTAACGTCCACTGTTCAAAGTGCCGTCAATGCGAACAATAGGTGACCGAGACGTGTAACCAATGGCACCATACGATCACGCCGGGTGATGCGCCAGTATGGCGTTGACGAATACACGCTTCCAATGTGCGTTAACCGCGACGTCGCCAAACAGGGATGCGACCATCATGATGCTGTAAACAGAACCTGGATTCATTCGAAAAAATGACGTTTCGCCATTCATGCACCCAGGTTCGTCGTTGAGTGCACCATCGTAGGCGTTCCTGTCTGTGATGCAGCGTCAAGGGCAACCGCAGCCATAGTCTCTGAGCTATAGTTCATGCTGCTGCAAATGTCGTCGCACTGTTCGCGCAGATGGTAGTTGTCTTGCAAACGTCCCCATCTGTTGACTCAGGGATCTAGACGTGGCTGCACGATCCGTTACAGCCGTGCAGATAAGATGCCTGTCATCTCGACTGCTAGCGATACGAGGCCGTTGGGATCCAGCACGGCATTCCCTATTACCCTCCTGAAGCCACCGATTCCATATTGTGCTAACAGTCATTGGATCTCGACCAATGCAATCTCGATAGACTACAATCCGACCTTTATCAAAGTCGGAAAGGTGGTGGTACGCATTTCTCCTCGTTACACGAGGCATCACAACAACGTTTTACCATGCAACACCGGTCAACTGCTGTTTGTGTATGAGAAATCGGTTCAAAAATTTCCTAATGTCAGCACGTTGTAGGTATCGCCACCGGCGCCAACCTTGTGTGAATGCTCTGAAAAGTTAATCGTTTGCATATCACAGCATCTTCTTCCTGTTGGTTAAATTTCGCGTCTGTAGCACGTCATCTTCGTGGTGTAGCAATTTTAATGGCCACTGGTGTATGATGATGGAAGAAATTTTCTCTGCAACTAGCTGGCCAGGAAGGGGACGATAGGTGATGATGATGTAGCGGTCCTCACCACTAGGCTTTTCACCCATGTTCTTGATTAAATTCCAAACCACTGCTCAGCGTCTCATGGAGTGAGGGCATATAACACCATCCGTGGGGCCAACGAGTTTAAGCTCGGCTGTCCTCAGTGCTATTCGAGAGGAATTGGCACGTGCCGGCCCTCATACCTGCTCGTCATACAGCACAATAACGCCGCTGTATTATACACTTATCCATTACACTCACCTGGACTTAACACATGATCTTTAGTTTAGACGAGTCTGTCACACACCACTTAGATAACCACCACCATGTGTGGTGGAAGAAATCTCTTACCAATTAGGCCACTGAACCCACCTCTCACATTTTCCAGCCAACTGTGTCATACGAATATTTGTTCCCATTACTGTAAGTCTGTCACTCTGGACTTAAATGTAGTGATTCTTCGTTGTAGGAATTTTTATTTTCAGTGTGTGGCGTGTATCGAGACGAAGTTGGACTGTTGCTTTTCTTGAACAATATTCTAATCGACTGACCTGTCTAGGCAAACTTCATAGCCCAGCCATTATCTTGATGGCACGCACTGAGTTCCAGGATACACAGCGCTAGCGATCTGTGAGCATAGAAGTACTGTCCTTGTAGTTGTATTGGATTTTTCTGTAGCAGTGACGAACTGTTTTCAGTTTTTTCGATATTCGCTCATTTCTTTTCATTTATGAGTACAAAGAGATAAAACAGTTATATTGGCGCTTCCTGAAGAACCGGTATAGTTGGAAGCTTCATCGTTTTATCGGAGCTCTGTAGTACAGAACAAGATCTTATGCAAGTTTCCGAAAAGGCCTCGTACAGATGACGAATTCCAGAGCTGTTTGAGTATTTATGACCGGTTCCACAGAACTCTCAGACTGTCAAAGATCTGTGTTTGGATGTCACTGGAAAATAAAAAGAAAAGTATTATCTGAAGAAAAACTGTGTACTGAACGTAGTCTAAGGGTTGTAGTTGTTACTGAAAATGGAAACCGTTTTTCCCCCTAAAAGCTTGCAATCGATTTGACTTCATACTGTTGAAAATAATGATTTTCAAGCATATCCACGAAAAGTTTGGTAGACCTCTATAATGGAGTAATATAAATTCCACCCAGTGAAATCATCCATTAATCGGTTCATTATTGTGACCCAACATATTCACAATTTCAAGCTTATATCACAAGCGGGAATTACGTGACCCAGCAGTATTGTATGACACTGCTAGTCATAAGAAACTGATGAGGAAAACATAGCCAACCACTCAGAATTAACATAACGACCTTGACAAGATCTGAGCACAATGTTGGTACGGACCCAAGTGTTTTCGAATACACATAGATGTCTGCAACAGATAAGCTTTATGTGTTCCCATGGTGACTCAATGGCAAAGTCAATTACGGCAGCTGTGGGCAACATACACTCCTGGAAATTGAAATAAGAACACCGTGAATTCATTGTCCCAGGAAGGGGAAACTTTATTGACACATTCCTGGGGTCAGATACATCACATGATCACACTGACAGAACCACAGGCACATAGACACAGGCAACAGAGCATGCACAATGTCGGCACTAGTACAGTGTATATCCACCTTTCGCAGCAATGCAGGCTGCTATTCTCCCATGGAGACGATCGTAGAGATGCTGGATGTAGTCCTGTGGAACGGCTTGCCATGCCATTTCCACCTGGCGCCTCAGTTGGACCAGAGATCGTGCTGGACGTGCAGACCGCGTGAGACGACGCTTCATCCAGTCCCAAACATGCTCAATGGGGGACAGATCCGGAGATCTTGCTGGCCAGGGTAGTTGACTTACACCTTCTAGAGCACGTTGGGTGGCACGGGATACATGCGGACGTGCATTGTCCTGTTGGAACAGCAAGTTCCCTTGCCGGTCTAGGAATGGTAGAACGATGGGTTCGATGACGGTTTGGATGTACCGTGCACTATTCAGTGTCCCCTCGACGATCACCAGTGGTGTACGGCCAGTGTAGGAGATCGCTCCCCACACCATGATGCCGGGTGTTGGCCCTGTGTGCCTCGGTCGTACGCAGTCCTGATTGTGGCGCTCACCTGCACGGCGCCAAACACGCATACGACCATCATTGGCACCAAGGCAGAAGCGACTCTCATCGCTGAAGACGACACGTCTCCATTCGTCCCTCCATTCACGCCTGTCGCGACACCACTGGAGGCGGGCTGCACGATGTTGGGGCGTGAGCGGAAGACGGCCTAACGGTGTGCGGGACCGTAGCCCAGCTTCATGGAGACGGTTGCGAATGGTCCTCGTCGATACCCCAGGAGCAACAGTGCCCCTAATTTGCTGGGAAGTGGCGGTGCGGTCCCCTACGGCACTGCGTAGGATCCTACGGTCTTGGCGTGCATCCGTGCGTCGCTGCGGTCCGGTCCCAGGTCGACGGGCACGTGCACCTTCCGCCGACCACTGGCGACAACATCGATGTACTGTGGAGACCTCACGCCCCACGTGTTGAGCAATTCGGCGGTACGTCCACCCGGCCTCCCGCATGCCCACTATACGCCCTCGCTCAAAGTCCGTCAACTGCACATACGGTTCACGTCCACGCTGTCGCGGCATGCTACCAGTGTTAAAGACTACGATGGAGCTCCGTATGCCACGGCAAACTGGCTGACACTGACGGCGGCGGTGCACAAATGCTGCGCAGCTAGCGCCATTCGACGGCCAACACCGCGGTTCCTGGTGTGTCCGCTGTTCCGTGCGTGTGATCATTGCTTGTACAGCCCTCTCGCAGTGTCCGGAGCAAGTATGGTGGGTCTGACACACCGGTGTCAATGTGTTCTTTTTTCCATTTCCAGGAGTGTATTATCCAGGTTCTAACGTGAATCAGTGCAAACGAGTCGATTGGTCGGATGAATCACGTTTCTTGTTAGAAGGCCGTGTCTGGATACGTGATCAACGGGCGAGCGGCATCTTGAAACATGCAACAGGCCATGGACAAGGCCGTTGCTGTCAGTATTAAGCTATGGAGAACATTCACCTGGCATTCCACGGGAGTTGCGATGGCAAGCTAGGGCACCTGGGCAGTAAACATTACTGCAGGCCACCTGAAGCACTTGATAATTAACGTCTTCCCTGATGGCGAAAACATTTTCCAGCAGAAGAACTCCTCATATCACAAGGCCAGAATCCACAATGACCACCATCCACAATCTGTGTTAGCAGCGTAATAGTGATGTCACATTTATATCTTAGCCACCAAATTTGCGCCAACAAACCACTGGGCAGTGATTTACGACAATTTTGCCATATGTGCGTAGATATCTGGTGCAACATACCTCTGGAAACCTACTGAGTAGCTGCCGAATCCATGTCACGGGGAGTTGCTATTGTATTGCGTTACAAAGGTGGACCAGCAAGTTATTGAGCAAGGGGTCATATTGTTTTTGCTCAACAGTGTATTTCAACATCTCTGTCGTTCCTGTACCACCTTCTTCAAATCTCCCCTAGTATCCATCTGCAGTACTCGATTACTGCGTGCCATCCTTGGCAGTCCTGCATTGTATTACGAAATTGTACCCTGACAGCTCCACATCATGACAGAAATGCAGTGCCTGTACAAAATTACCAACACCTGTAATTCTTCGTAAAAATTTTGATATGAAAGGAGCGAATTTCGAAGCTTCAGTAGCGTCCTTTTCATGCCCGTATGCGTAAAAGAATGGAGGCATCGAAACATTGGCGCACATAGAATAGATACCATATACAAAGTGCGTGAGAAAAGTAATGAAATTGACGACACTGCGAGCGATCTGCCAACGCTGTGTTGTTCTACTTGTGTAGACGAATGCAGTCATCCCTTCCAGATACTCAGTCCAAGTTTGAGCTCTGTACAGCCATCAAGTCATCTTGCCGTCAGTGAAGTTGTGTTTTTATTGTGTGTTACGAAAATGGAAATACGGAATTAAGAACAACGGCAAGCTATCAAGATTGTTGTTAAGCTTGGGGAATCCGCGAGTGTGAGCTTTTAAAAGTTAAAACAGGCCTATCGGGTACATATCTTATTACGAGCACAAGGTTTTCGCGGCCACAAATCATTTTTGGAAGGGTGAGAACACGTTGGAGATGAACGTCTCTCAGTAAGACCCTCAACTTCAAAAACCGACGAAAACGTTGAACGTATGCGTGTTCTTGTGGGATCAGACAGACGTTTAACAATAAGGATGATGGGTCACCAATTACACTTTAAACATTTTCGCTGTACATAAAGTTTCCCCCGAAGTTTTGCACATGTGAAAGGTTTGTGCCAGAATGGTGCCGAGAAACCTCACAAATGAGCTGAAGGACAGCCGAAAAAAATGTGTATGTTAATCTTAGTGAAAGGATTGCCAATGTCCGCGAATGGTTTAGTCGTGTGATCACAGGTGAAGAGCCCTGGACTTCCGAGTACGATCCTGGGACAAAATGGCAAACTGAGGAGTGACACACAGAGACATCTTCTCGACCGAAAAAATCGCGAACGAGCAAGTCAGAGATCGAAACAATGCTGATTTGCTTTTTTGACAGTAGGGGCATCGTACATAAAGAATTGTTTCCTCCAGCACAAACTGGCCTTTGAAAGGCTGAGGAAAAAGATGAATCGAATGAGATCAGGCACTGAAGACAAGAGGATGCTGCATCATGACAACGTCCCATGTCACCCGGAATTTTTTGACCTTAAAAGGTATTCCCATTGTTCCACAACATCCCTGTTCACCTTATCTGAGTCCTTGTGACATTTTTTCTTTTCCCCAAACTGAAAAAAAAACGACGCCCTCTTGGGACTCTGGAGGAAATTCAAATTAATGTGACTGACATTTTAAAGGCCTACCAGCTGCAACCTTTCAGCACTGCTACCAAGACTGCGGACAATGACTACGCCTCTGTATAGCTACCGAAGAGAACTACTTTGAAGGGGACAATACTGTTGCTTGAAAAATTAAAAAAAATGGTAGAGGGAAAAAAATCTCATTACTTTTCTCATACACCTCGTATACTGATTATATACCGTGGACTTGTATTTATTCGACGTGTACGGTCCAACGCCTGGGGGATGGAAAATGACGCTACTGAAGTTCGAAACAGGCTGCTTAAATAATAAAAATTTTAAGATGAATGTCGGCTGTTTGTATTCTTTTTCTTCGAGCTATCGATCAAACACACTCCTATATTCATATCTATATGATGGATCTACAGAGAATTAGTGCCACCTAGACCTTAGCGTGCACTTCATTTCTGCTGACGAGTTTTGTATACAGCTACCTATTTTTTCTTCGTTAATGCATTGCTTTAGTAAAGTAAAGCTGTCCTAAACAAGAACGTTCATTTGAGCACCACACTGCTTTACTCCGAATAGCCTTGTTGAAGGTTCTATGCCGTCACCTCCCTCCGACTTTGGGACTGACTTACCGAGCCTATAAGTTACGGCAGCTAACCTTTTGTGTGGGATGTTTTAGTATGTGTCAAAGTGGCTGGCTCATCCTTCATTCGTCTGGTGATCGCCCAGTCAAGATTTCTGATGTATCGTTTTCCATCTTTCCTATTTTAACTGGTTATTTTCCAATCTACTACAGAATTTATGTGTGTGTGTGGATTTAGCAGGCCAGTATGGCCGAGCGGTTCTAGGCGCTACAGTCAGGAACCGCGCGCCCGCTACGGTCGCAGGTTCGAATCCTGCCTCGGGCATGGCTGTGTGTGATGTCCTTAGGTTAGTTAGGTTTAAATAGTTCTATGTTCTAGGGGACTGATGACCTCAGAAGTTGAGTCCCATAGTGCTCAGAGCCTTTTGAAACATTTTTTGTGTGTGGATATGATTTTTAAGGAACAGTTTCGGTTTAAACCATGTTAAAATCTTTACGTATTTCTTATAATCATACACGTCTCGAAGTTTACGTAAGTTGTGCGCCCAGTAACATACAGGGAGTGAATAAAAATATAGAAACACGAAAACAAAGCACATTACCATGTCTAATATGCTGGAGAAAAGCCGTTTGCATTCAAAACAGGTTTCAGTCGTCTATGGATCAATAAATACAGGTACTGCACGGTTTGGAAGAGAAGCTTACAGCATTCTTCCTGCAAAATAGTGGCAAGTCCAGGTAATGATGGCGGAGAGGATAACGATCATGCATCCTTCCTCGGACATTTGGGCTGACTTACTGAGCCTGTTACAGGGGGAACATACCATTTATTGTGCGTTACTAATCCTACAGTCATACGCAGGTATCACTCAAAACGTGTTTTGCTTATTGTAGACCACAAAAGGTCAATAATATTGAGATCTGGTGACTGTTGTGGCGAGGGGAGATGCGACAATTCAACTTCGTGCCTACAAAACCAGACCTGGATGAATCGAGCTGTGTTAATAGGTACACTGTTGTCTTTGTACACAGCATCGTCACTGTGGAACAAACTTTGCTCCTTGGGGAAACCTGAAAAGTTCTCATAATAGCTGTAAAGTAACGATGGGGCCCATGGAATACCACGATATGGTTGCCCAAATCATCACCGAATCCCCGTCTTGTTTCTCTCTTGGCGTGAACTCGGCCAGAAGTTGGAAAAAAAATTTGGAACAACACTCATTCGACTAAAATAACTTCTTTCATTGCTCCATAGACCATGTTTTATGGCTTCGGAACCACGTTTTCCTATTAGTCATTTGCATCACTAACGAGTGGTTTTGAAGATCCAGCTTGCCTTGAAACTTATTGCTAATGGAGCTCCGTTCGAGTTTTTTGGTGGTGATAGGTTTCGCGAGTGCGACATTCGTTCTTGCAGTGACTTTTGCAGATGTTATTGTCTTATTTTCCGTTAGAATCTTCTATAACGACGGTGCGCCATGATCACTCAACGCAGACGAAATTATATTTTCAGTGATCACTCAACAAGTACTTTCGTGTGCGTTGTGAAATAGCGGATGTTGTTTTTCCGCTTCTCCTGAATGAAGTACACTACTAGACACTAAAATTGCTACAAGAAGAAGAAATGCAGACGATAAACGGGCATTCATTGGACAAATATATTATACTAGAACTGACGTGTGATTACAATTTCACGCAATTTGGGTGCATAGATCCTGAGAAATCAGTACCCAGAACAACCACCTCTGGCCGTAATAACGGCCTTGATACGCCTGGGCATTTTACAGGAACAGCTGCCCATGCACCTTCAACACGATACCACAGTTCATCAAGAGTAGTGACTGGCGTTTTGTGACGAGCCCGTTGCTCGGCCACCATTGACCAGACGTTTTGAATTGGTGAGAGATCTGGAAAATGTGCTGGCCAAGGCAGCAGTAGAACATTTACTGTATCCAGAAAGGCCCGTACAGGACGTGCAACATGCGGTCGTGCATTATCCTGCTGAAATGTAGGGTTTCACACGGATCGAATGAAGGGTAGAGCCACGGGTCGTAATACATCTGAAATGTAACGTCCACTGTTCAAAGTGCCGTCAATGCAAACAAGAGGTGATCGAGACGTGTAACCGATGGCACTCCATACCACTACGCCGGGTGATACGCCAGTTTGGCGATGATGAATACACGTTTCCAATGTGCGTTCACCGCGATGTCGCCAAACACGGACGCGACTATCATGATGCTGTAAACAGAACCTGGATTCATCCGAAAAAATGACGTTTTGCCATTCGTGCAGCCAGGTTCGTCGTTGAGTACACCATCGCAGGCGCGCCTGTCTGTGATGCAGCGTCAAGGGTAACCGCAGCCATGGTCTCCGAGCTGATAGTCCATGGTGCTGCAAACGTCGTCGAACTGTTCGTGCAGATAGTTGTTGTGTTGCAAACGTCCCCATCTGTTGACTTAGGGATCGAGATGTGGCTGCGCGATCCGTTACAGCCATGCGGATAAGATGCCTGTCATCTCGACTGCTAGTGATACGAGGCCGTTGGGATCCAGCACTGCGTTCCGTATTACCCTCCTGAACCGACCGATTCCATATTCTGCTAACAGTCATTGGATCTCGCCCAACGTGAGCAGCAATGTCGTGATACGATAAACCACAATCGCGATAGGCTACAATCCGAACTCTATCAAAGTCGGAAACGTGATGGTACGCATTTCTCCTCCATACACGAGGCATCATAACAGCGTTTCACCGGGCAACGCCGGTCAACTACTGTTTGTGTATGAGAAATCGGTCGGAAACTTTCCTCATGTCAGCACGTTGTAGGTGTCGCCACCGGCGCCCACTTTGTGTGAATGCTCTGAAAGCTCATCATTTGCATATCACAGTATCTTCTTCCTGTCGGTTAAATTTCGCGTGTATAACACGTCATCTTGTGGTGCAGCAAATTTAATGACCAGTAGTGTATTAATCTTCCGTATGGAGCCTGTTGAAACATGAAACTCTGAAGTTCCCTTGGTTGCGGAAGCACGTAGCATACGAGCACCAACACTTACCCATCGCACGAATTCACTTAGCTCCGATATAGTGCAGGCACAACTACACAGAACTATGTTCTGACCACGAGTGACACTTGCAACGTAAGCTCATTGCACAGCTGCATTTCGTGGTCAAATACAACGGTGCAAGTTGCAGGCTTGACTAGCTTCTGCATTCGGGTTCAAGCATTCATTTATCGCGGTGATTCCATATTTTCGGCCAAGCATTATATATCATCATCGACATCACTTCTGAACGATCTAAACAATGCAATGGACAAGTAAAAATCTGGTCATATTGCTTGATGTCCGGCATACCACTTTACGAGACAGGGCGATGAAACAGAGCCGGATTGACCCGTTGTTGCACACCTGCCAGCCTGAGTGTGTTGTTAAGTGGATATTCCACATTCATTTAGGCAAATGCTGTCCTAGTCCTCAGTCAACGCCCCAGAAAAGACGATATACTAATTGTTAAAGTATGAAAAACGGAAAGATAGTGTAGCTTTGATGGCCGGGAGTCCTCACCTTGGGAAGTTCGGCAGTTGAGTTGGAAATCTCTTTAGTTGATGCCATATTTGGCGACTTGTGTGTCATGAGGACAACGCAATACCCAGTCCCCGAGCTGTGAAAATGTCGGACCCGGCCGGACCCTGCTCTTATCAGGCAGTCAGACGCGCTTAAGGTTTTTTTAATTGACAAATTGGCTTGGTACTTTCATGAACATTCAGACGACCACAGTCAAAATCATGATGTAATATGAGCTCAAAATTGAGAAAACAAATAATTATTATTAACAAAACAAAGATTGTGAGTAACTAGGAAACTAACTAACAACCTATTGTCTAGTGTTTATTATTATTATTATTATACACGTAGTAGACCCTTTGCGGATCACGTGAAGCTTCTACAGTTCTTTGTCCGGTTTCTCCATGAGACCTTCATTTTCTCGCACATGGCTTTCTTTCTTTCGTCCGTCCACTTTGTACTGGTCTTTTTGGCTCTTGTCTCTGGCTGGACTTCCCACTTGTCTATTTTGCTTCTGTAAATGTTACGATCTGCAGTGTCCTGAATGGTGAGTTGAGCATCGGTAAGGTCTCTTCGTACTTGTTCGGCTCATGTTATACCTTTGACATCTTTTTCTGTCAGCAGCAATATTTGAAATCTCCTCTGTAGTTTTGTTGGTTTGAAGTCTATATCCAGCTTCAGTTTCTCGTGGTCCAAGGATCTTTCGTTCTTCTTCGTGTAGATTTTGTAGTAGCATATTGTTATGGAGTGACAGGGTTTCTGCTCGGGCTTAATGACAGTGCTGTAGTGTAAGCATTTTGCATGAATGTACATGCACATTTTGTTCTGAAGTTAGTGTGTCGACCGAAGGCTCTCCATAGTTTCTGTGCTCGAGTTTCTTGAGATTTATTTTCTTGGCAAGTTGGTTCCAAAATTTCCCCCAGGTATTTAAAATGTGGAACTCTGTTTATTCGTCCATATTTTGTGGTGAAATTCTGAATGTTTAAGAGTGTATCTATAAATTCCGTTTTCTCAAAATAAATTTGCAAGCCAACCTTCTCGGTGAATTCCTTGAGTATTTCTATTTGATGTATTGCGTTTTGTTCATTGTTTGTCAAAATTGCAAGGTCATCGGCAAAGGCTAGGCAGGTTACTTCAGTTTTCCTTCTAATCTTCGATTATGACCTTGTCCAAAATGATACTGAACAGAATTGGCGATAGTCCGTCTCCTTGTCTTACTCCAGTTCTGATCTGAAAACATTCCGAAATTTCCCCGATGAATTTTACAATAGAGGTTGTATTGGAGAGTGTCTATTCAATGAGCTTATGTGTTAACTGGTCATGTCCGAGCTCTATTAGTGTGTTGACAAGGGTCGACTGAATCATACGCCTTCTTGAAGTCGACGAGTGTACATATGGTGGGCTTATGTCTAATAGCTCTGTATTTCAACGTTGTTTTTACACTCCTGGAAATGGAAAAAAGAACACATTGACACCGGTGTGTCAGACCCACCATACTTGCTCCGGACACTGCGAGAGGGCTGTACAAGCAATGATCACACGCACGGCACAGCGGACACACCAGGAACCGCGGTGTTGGCCGTCGAATGGCGCTAGCTGCGCAGCATTTGTGCACCGCCGCCGTCAGTGTCAGCCAGTTTGCCGTGGCATACGGAGCTCCATCGCTGTCTTTAACACTGGTAGCATGCCGCGACAGCGTGGACGTGAACCGTATGTGCAGTTGACGGACTTTGAGCGGGGGCGTATAGTGGGCATGCGGGAGGCCGGGTGGACGTACCGCCGAATTGCTCAACACGTGGGGCGTGAGGTCTCCACAGTACATCGATGTTGTCGCCAGTGGTCGGCGGAAGGTGCACGTGCCCGTCGACCTGGGACCGGACCGCAGCGACGCACGGATGCACGCCAAGACCGTAGGATCCTACGCAGTGCCGTAGGGGACCACACCGCCACTTCCCAGCAAATTAGGGACTCTGTTGCTCCTGGGGTATCGGCGAGGACCATTCCCAACCGTCTCCATGAAGTTGGGCTACGGTCCCGCACACCGTTAGGCCGTCTTCCGCTCACGCCCCAACATCGTGCAGCCCGCCACCAGTGGTGTCGCGACAGGCGTGAATGGAGGGACGAATGGAGACGTGTCGTCTTCAGCGATGAGAGTCGCTTCTGCCTTGGTGCCAATGATGGTCGTATGCGTGTTTGGCGCCGTGCAGGTGAGCGCCACAATCAGGACGGCATACGACCGAGGCACACAAGGCCAACACCCGGCATCATGGTGTGGGGAGCGATCTCCTACACTGGCCGTACACCACTGGTGATCGTCGAGGGGACACTGAATAGTGCACGGTACATCCAAACCGTCTTCGAACCCATCGTTCTACCATTCCTAGACCTGCAAGGGAACTTGCTGTTCCAGCAGGACAACGCATGTCCGCATGTATCCCGTGCCACCCAACGTGCTCTAGAAGGTGTAAGTCAACTACCCTGGCCAGCAAGATCTCCGGATCTGTCCCCCATTGAGCATGTTTGGGACTGGATGAAGCGTCGTCTCACGCGGTCTGCACGTCCAGCACGAACGCTGGTCCAACTGAGGCGCCAGGTAGAAATGGCATGGCAAGCCGTTCCACAGGACTACATCCAGCATCTCTACGATCGTCTCCATGGGAGAATAGCAGCCTGCATTACTGCGAAAGGTGGATATACACTGTACTAGTGCCGACATTGTGCATGCTCTGTTGCCTGTGTCTATGTGCCTGTGGTTCTGTCAGTGTGATCATGTGATGTATCTGACCCCAGGAATGTGTCAATAAAGTTTCCCCTTCCTGGGACAATGAATTCACGGTGTTCTTATTTCAATTTCCAGGAGTGTAGATTAAAAACTTGTTCAGGGCAGTAACGTCCGAGTCGGAATCCTGCTTGGTACTCCCCAATCTTGTGTTCAATTTGTTCCTTTGTTCTCTGCAGTAGGCGCGAAGAGAAGATATTGTAGGTGACTGGCAGTAGTGAAGTGCCTAGGTAATTGTTGACATCCTTTCTGTCGCCTTTTTTGTGGAGCGGATGGATAAGTGCACACTTCCAATCGTCAAGTAATTCTTCTGTTGTTCAAACTTCATTGATAATTTCCGTCAGCTCCTTAAGTGATTTGGGGCCTAAATTTTTCAATAGTTCTGCTACTATGTTGTCTTCACCCGCCGCTCTGTTGTTTTTGAGATGGTGTATGTGCCTGAGGATTTCTTCTTTTGAGGGTGGTATTGAGTCTTGGTTGGTGTGTGCGGGTTCAATAAGTGGGAATCTGTCTGTGGGTTCTGAAAAATTTAGTAAATTGGAGAAGTAAACTGCGAGTTCTTCGCAGTTTTCTTCATTAGTAAGTGCTAATTTTCCAGTTTTACCCCTGACGAAGATGACGGAGGTAGTCATCGAATGCTTGGGATTTTATCCAAATTTGACGCGGCAAGTAAACCGAGAACTTTTTATGCAAAGACTCCGACGCGAAAGACATCGTAGTCATGCGAATTTTCCACTTTATTTTTTAAAGTAGCCGTTTTGTGATGTGTATCTTCGTATCCTATTGGCAAATGTCCTGTAGAAATCTCTTATATTGTAATTCCGAAAGTCACTCTCCAGTTTTTCCAGTTGTTCGTTTAGGTATCTTCTCTTGGTTTCTCTGAGGGTTCTGGTTGTTTCTTTTTTCTCGCTTTGAAGATATTTTGTTGTGTTTTTGGCGTTTTCTTGCTGCTGTATATCTGGAAGGCCAATTTGCGTGCTATAAGGGCATTTTCACAGTTGCCGTTCCACCATACGTGTTTTCCCTTTTTTCGCAGCGGTAGTAGTTCCTGTGCTTTACGTATTATCTTGTTTTCGACCTCTTCCCATGTGTTTGCTTCTTCTTTCTCCCATCAGTCCTTTATGTATGTTTTGTGGAGACTGATGGATGGTTCTAAGCACTATGGGACTTAACATCTGAGGTCATCAGTCCTTAGACTTAGTACTACTTAAACGTAACTAACTTAAGGACATCACACACATCCATGCCCGAGGCAGGATTCGAACCTGAGACCGTAGCAGCAGCGCGGTTCCGGACTGAAGCGCCTAGAACCGCTCGGCCACAACGACCGGCTGTGGAAACTGTTTATGTCGACTCTCTGCAGGGATTGTACTTTCGTAGGATTGTACTTTCGGGGAGTGAATTTTACTTTGACTGGTGTAAGACAGTGGTTTGAGTCAATATTGGCACCTCTTCGGACTTGTACATCATGACTTCTCGTTACTCTGTGTGGATGATAACTATATGGTCAATCTGGAATTCCTCAAGTTCTTGAATAGGAGGGCGCCAAGTTTTTTGCTTTCTGCGTGCTTTCGTAAAGATGTCAATATTATCTTCAGGCTGAATTGTTGGCAGAGATCAACTGGTCGCCATCCATTTCTATTGGTAAGTTTGTGCGCAGGGTATCTGCCTATAGTCCTTCTGCCAAGTTGTGCCATGAATGTCATTAAGGGGTAAGTGTCCTTCTTGGAGATCTTCACCATAGTTTCCTCCAGTTGGTTCCAGAAATTCTCCACTTCTGTAAGGTTTTCCTGGTTGTCTATGTTGGTTGGAGCGTGATCGTTGACAAGTGTATAATTTCTGTTGGCGCACTGTATACGTGCCGTCATGAGTCTGTTCTTGACGGGAGTGACTTCCTTAACGAAGTATATGATCTTCTTGTGTGCAAGTATCGCTATTCCCAGCAAGGGGGCACCTTTGCCAATTTGTCTATCAGTTTTGGTCTTGAAAATGCGGTAGTTACCATAATCTGTGGTATCATCGTCAGTATATCGTGATTCTGAAGTGCTAGTAATAGGAATTTTTGTCTGTCGAGTCCTATAGTAAGACTGAGTAGCTTCCCAGGTTGTACTAGAGTATTGATATTTAGTGTGCCAATGAATGTTGGTGTTGTAGTTGGTGGTTTGCCAGAGAACTTCGACTTTCTCTGAGTTCGTGGTTGCCTGGGTCCCCCAGAATCCGAATGCCCGGTTGCTGCCTGCTGATGGGTGGATTGGTTACCACCTGTGGTAATGTTGTTGCTCTCACAAGCCATAGTGCCTGCTATTACATTTTATCCAGCTAGGCTGGTTGTGTAGAACCAGGGATTGTTAATTCGTGGGGCAGTTGCTACAGCCGCACCCATTGGATGAACAGTCGCTGACCAAGTTGCCAGTGGTTTCCACTACAGACCCCGCTTGTGTTTTAAGAAGAGAATTCTTCCGGTTCTTCTGCCGGTGAGATCTTCGTCTTCATTCGCCATCAAAGCCGTTGATCCTCTTCATCTTTACCCTGGTAAGTGGCCCCTACAAGGTACTACCAGCCGGGCCAGCCGGACCAAGCTTTTTTGACGAGGTGTTACTCCTCCCCCTCCTCCTTTCTCAACGGGCTTGGGACCGGCTTTGGCGGAGTTCTATTCTTTATTAATTTTATTTATTTATTTTTTATTACTTATTTGATTTAAATTTGTGTATAAGGAAGAAAAGTGAACAGAACAAAGCTTCATCTGACCGGGTATCAGAAAGAGGGAGGAATCAGTGACAACAGTGGAACTTAACCAACACCCTGTCGATTAAAAACAAGAAAAAGCATATTTGGTAAAAGCGCTCGATTATGTGGCAGTCGCGGCCACTTCCAATGCACGGTCTCCAGATATTGGCGAAAGACATTGGGATCAGGATTGTTTCCTCTTTCAACAACGTTGTGAAAGTAGTGATACAGGAGCCAGACGATGGTATATGTTGCCGCCTGAGGAAAAAAGGATAGGCCTACGTCCGGATGAATAAGAAGTTCAATCGAAAAAGTAGTTTCAGGTCCTTCAGAAAGAAAAGCCAACTGTCGATTAACCCAGAGACAATGATTCCACCCACAAGAAACAAGCTTGTGAAGTAAGGTACCAGTGTGATTAAATTCATCACTTCGATCAGTCGTGCGAAGGCCTGCACGAAAAAGATGGTTGCCAGTCGGTATCAGACGATGAATGACCCTACACCACGAAGAAGCAATCTCCATCTGTAATACAGGACGACTAAGATGAGACTAGACAGTTATCCAGGATGTTGAAGTGGAAGCCATCTCAATAGGGGAGAGCTAAGATGGTTCACCCCAACAGGATAGTTAGTCACTGGTAGTGAAGTGCATCTTTGAAAGGATATTAGCACCTAAGGAACTGACAGTTATAAAATATTCGCTGATATGTCGCAATTTAGGGTCAGTCCATCCAACATCAAAAGGGAATCAGACTGATCGGCTGGAAACAGGTACATAAACGAGATGTAATGGAGTTGTAATGGAATACGGCGCCTTGTACATGTTAAGATATTGCGTCGTACAAACAAACTGGACGACTTTAATATCGGGAGGACCTAATCCTCCGAACTCGCGGCACCTGTCCACGACTTCATACCGAACTCTAAAGGTGTGTCGTTGCCACAAGAATTGTCCGGATATTTGTTTTAGCCTGCGGGCCACCATGGCAGGAAGCGGGGGTATCTGTGCAATGTATTACACTTTAAAACTTTTATCCATTATGGGCGAGGAACACTGGAACTGTGATGAATAAAGGCATCTTGAAGTTGCTGCAACCAGTAGCCTTCTATTTTGTCCTTCAGTTTTTTTTTTTTATTATCCCTTTATCGGTTTCGAACCGCCTAGTGATTCATCATTAGATGGTTCTTATTTATTGATTGTCTGCGGCACTATGGGAGCTGAGTAGAGTTATTAGTATCCAACCAACGCATACTAATATGTACGATCTGATGATGAATCGCTAGGCGGTTAGAAACCGGTAGTGGGATAGTAAAAAAATTGCGGAACGAAACGAAAGGCGACTGGTTTCAGTAATTTCAAGACACCTGTATTACACTTTACTGAAAATATAGGTGCCTAAGACTTGCACTTGGAGAAGTAGGCTGAAGGAATGGCGTTCGCTTCAAGAATAGCTCCCTGAACACGAACCACAACCTCCCACCAGTTAAGTGCCGCCATTTTGATCGGTTTGCGATCTACTATGAACCCCAAAGTCTTGCGGCGATTGACTACCGTCAACCAAGGAATTACCAATTGCTTAATGCCCCACAACGGCAGGAATGTACATTTGCGATCATTAATGTGGAAACCAGCAAGGCGACAAAAGAAATCCAAGGCAACCTTGAGCCCGGAAATGTGGTCAGCATTTCGTAGTAAAACCATGACGTAATCGGTGTAAGCGCGGACCGAGAATCGTTCGCCCAATATAGTCCAGCCACGTAGTCGTATGGAAATACGCAGAAGCAGGGGTTCCATAAACAAAACAAGGAGTAACATGGATAAGGGGCTTCCCTGAGGTAGATCCTGTCGAATCGAAATCCGGGGGTAAGGTGACCGTTCACAACTAGTGAAAAGATTGGCTAGGATCTGACACACCTCGTGAGTAAAACCCAAAGTGGTTAACACACTTATTAAAAAACTGTGACTGACTCAGTCAAAAGCATTGCGGGAGTCCAGTAAAATTAAAGGCTCCGAGACATTAGTGGCTACAGCCATAGAAACGATATCTCGACATTCAATAGCAGAAGTCAGTATCCTGTATTCAGACGCACAACTCTGGTGAATGGCACTTATTTTGTCGAGCAGCTTAGAGAGAGACGGGTGTTAATAGGGCAGCGGCAATTTTGTAGTCTAAGTTCAGGAGAATAATTGGACGAAGTGGGTTCAGGTCGACCTTGGTTTTCGGGATGAGGGCTATTTTACCTTCCTTGAAAGGAGCAGAAAGCGTGGCACCCCATATCACTTCACTGACCATCGACGTTATTGTGTCTTCTATGAGAGAAAAAAAATGAACATGATATTCTTTAGGAATACCATCCAGTCCAGATGACTTTCGTGATTGAGACATCATATATATATATATATATCGTCATTTGTGGAAATCAATCAAAAAAAAAAAAGAAGGAAAATGAAAAATCCTCATTTAATTCCGGGCTGACGACGCAGTCCAGCAAAGGGGAAAACTCGTCAGAAAAATTTTCAGTAGGAACGTGGGCATCATACACGTCAGTAAAGTAGTTAAAAATTAAACTGAAAACACCACGGTGGGACATTGACGCTCGACCATTGACGTTGGCAAGGGATGCAGTACTAACGCGTATCCAACGCGCCCACCCCGCATACGGATAAGATGGTACAGTGAAATCTGTTCATCTTATAGAGTGGAACGTCGTTGAGCTCTTGTCGGAGTCCTTCCATCTGAAATTGTTTCAACTGTAGCAGTTTAGCTTTAATTCACTGTACGTCCATAATCCGTAGAAGAGTTTGCCTTGCGGTATCGTAAAATTCACGTAATACTGGGTAATAAAGTTCCTGGGTCCGCCACCGGACGTCTGCCGCCCCTTACGGCGCAAAAACGCATGAGAGCTTTATGAGTTTGTGGCTTGGCAGGCAGTGTCCACCATTCTACACTAGACGAGTACCGTTCTGTAGCCTTGAGGTCATCGGGCCCATGCTTCTTGAATGACAACACCACGGGAATGGTCTTGTAGATAGGCTATACGGAGCACACAAGGAACACATATCTGGCTGCTGCACATAATTAAATGTGACGGCTACAACACAATGATCACTAAATCAGACAGGCATCGCGTCAACTTCCAGAAGATGCCAGCGCAAGGAGTCGGAAAGGTAAAAGCAGTCAAGTCGACTGCTAGAGGTGGCAGTAAAATAAATGTACTGGGCAAATGTAGGATACCGACAAACGACTGTGTCACGTTGGTGCAAGGAGCGTACCATGTCATTGAGTTCTTTACTAAAACTAAAATTAGGCGTCTAATCCACCGACTGCTGGACACAGTTAAAGTCATCAACCCAAGAGAATTTTTTTAGGGTATTTACGAAGTAGGTAAATGATTTCCGCTTTGTAGAAGCGTGGACGTTCTATAGAAGGCCAGAGCCAGAAGGGATATGGAGAAGAAATGAAGTGAGATTACCCTATCATCATTGAGAACTTCGAAATCTCGTGGTGGTATTCCTTCCCTATGAAACAAGACAGTGCCCGTAGAAAGATAGGAAGCCACAGTAAAACAGGTCGTGAACTCGGGAACTGAAAACTGGTCCAATAATACTTCCAGTAAAAAAACAACGTCTGTACCAAAGTCATATATAAACTGACGCAAAGCGGCAAGCCAGAGTTCAGCACTAGTTCCGTTAATATTTGAAGTGAGAGAAGTATATGTTTGCAAAGACAATGGTGCTGGAACAAAAACTGGACAATTATAAAGATCCATGGACGAAACGGGAGAGGAGGTGTAAACATCTTCCCTATCTGCCATCTGTTTTCTCTTCTTCCGTGATGCGGAGGTTCGAGTCCCTCGGGCATGGGTGTGTGTGTGTTTGTCTTTAGGATAATTTAGGTTAAGTACTGTGTAAGCTTAGGGACTGATGACCTTAGGAGTTAAGTCCCATAAGATTTCACACACATCTGAACATTTTTTCCTTCCGTGATGCGACTATCTCATGCTGGATATGTTGTTTACTGTGGCTCCTCGGAACTGCCGTCACCTTGTACGGTTATATGGGTGGATCATGCTGGAAGCCCTTTTCAGACCGAAAGGAAGAGGCATCCGCTACACACTCATCGACGGTCGTGGTCTCGCGTGTGGAGATTTGTTTAGCAACGTACGGGTCCTCCTTCCATTGGGAATCAGTCGAGTTGTGCTCATCAAAAGCTTGTGACGTGGAGGCCGCGACAGAAGAGGCCGCAGTGGTCTGGGAAGCTGAGACAACAGGAGAGGTATCCGTTAGAGCCGGGAGTGTTAAGTGGGATCTTGAAACAGATTGCTGAACAGGCGGCGCCGACGAAGCTGCCCACATAACGGGAAAATGGCTAGTTGACTTATCAGTAACCACCTGATCAAGTGAAGAAGCACACATGACTTACTTGTCTACAAACTCAGGCCGGAGAAGAGGGGTCCTTCAATGGAGAGCTACCTGAAGGAAAAGGATCCTGAACTGCATCATAGCGTCCTTGGTTCTGCGAATCTCGGTTTGAACAACCGGGGCCTGAATCGTGTGGGTGACGGCGGTAATGTCCCTACGTGTGAGCAGTGGGTGAAAATCATGACCATTATCTGTCACAGACCCTCTTTGATCCACAATAACCGAGATAGGCTCTGCTGCAAAACCATGTGGAGAAGATCTGCTAAAGTCAATTATTTACGCTGTTTGCAAGTGGGTTTTGATATCACCACTTGATGCAGACGTTTGGTACGGAGGTGGCCGCTGTGATTACAAATAAAGCAGGTTCCTTCCTGGCCGATATAAATCATACGAACCCGATAACCCCACACTTTCAAGTGAGAGGGAATATTTTTTTGAATCACCATTTCTACCGACTGAACGTCACTATAGACCTGTAAGCCATGCTGATGAGACCAGCGTTTCCTGCAAATATGTCGTATAGCTCCATAAGGGAGCAAGATCCTCAGAAAACTGTCATCTACCTCAGGCAGAAGATTAAAAACCCGAACATTAGTATGGACCACTTCGGCATTCACCAAAAGAACGATGCTAGTGAAACCATCACAATGAGTAAAGGGGACGTGAGCACCATTACGCAATAGTATCCTGTCAGCCTGAAGCACGTCAAGAAATTTAACAAAATACACATGTAGGTCCGAATCAGAGTACGCAAATGATCTGTAGTAGCCTTGATCACGTCCGCCAACCAGTCGTGTATCTCTATTCATCTGGACTGCACATGCTGCGTGGATTATCGAAAGTGAAACTGACATACCTGTACGTAGAACAGACGTGGGAAGCATGTTGGACATCACGTCGCGAGACAACGCCGCCTCAGAAGGGGTTGCACAGTCAGCAGACACTAGACTACCACTAATCACAGAGATCCTGCTATGTGTGATGGTGTTCTCTTCCCCCTCCCCCCATTTAATATCTGCAAGATGCTCAGCCAAACTATCTTTCCCTCTCATATTCAGGTGTACGACATGTCTAGTACTTCCCCGTCTCCCAATTGTAGCAATTGGTTCTCCACTCATACGATATTTCGTTTCAGTCAGCAGCAGCCTGCCCAAGTCAGTATTCACACGGCTCACAGCAGTATTTACCCAGGGTTGGTCATGGCGCTGCAGGACTCCACAAAACTCACACTTGTGTGTGTGGTTGATACTCGTATTTCATCCAGGTCACCCTTAACGCATTATTAGTGATTTTAGTCAGGCTGTTCCCTTTACTTGTATCAGTACTACTTCGTCAATTTATGGTTTCTATTATAGGCCCATTATTTAGGTTTTAGCTGGATAAATGGACGTTAGCTGACAAGGGCAAATAAATAAATAAACAAAAACAAAAAGTAAGACGATTCATTGCGGATGGTGGATGGAGTACATTACTAGTGATAATAAGATTCGCAGAAATGAGGAAGATCTGGAGGGTGGTATTAAGTTAGTCGAGCAACAGATGACATAAAGAAGAAACACTTTACAATGTGCTTAAAAAATGTGTGGTGCAAGAACACCTATATGACTATTGTAACATATGCTGTGTAGGAAAAACATCATTTCGAGTTTATAGCTTTCTCTGAATTGGGTACATAATTTCTGATTATACTTTTATATTCTTTCACAGAATCAAAGAAGATGTCATTCATTTATTAGTAGGTCTTTTTCATCGTTCTGGTTCGATGGAATGACACTGAATGGTCTCTGGTACCTGACGTAACAGGTATACCAGCCCGCGGCTTTCCTCCGGATACTGAGGTGTTGCGAACTACCAGACTGGGATTTCTCTGCGAGTACTCTCACAGTACAGCCTCGCCTCGTAATGCAGCCTTGGGAAATGACGTCTTAGAGATAAAGAAGCTCTTTCCTTCATAAAAGGTATGTCCCGCCGTTCGCTATGAATGTCGTAATGACTCGAGGGAAAACGCGGCATCCGGCGTCTGCAGCTACAAGCGTACTGGCGCCCCCTCCTTTCCATTTCGACGACTCGCTTTCCTATTGGAAGGCAATGCCGCGTGCGGACGGTATCTCACTAATGGCTCTCTCTTAACTCCAAGTCAGCCTGGACCATTAAATGTAAATGACTGCCACTTTCCAGGACGCAGTATGCTATTATCGCGGCAATTACCGGAATTCACACATTAAACATTCACAGCATACGTGCGCACCAGAAAATTAGCTCTTCACGCCAATTGTTGGTTGTGCAATATGTGCAGCTATTTTAGACGGGCGAGGAGTAGGACGAATCGCTTTGGTTTCACTGTGTCTGCACTTGGATATTTTCAACGTTATACAAATAAAAATTGTGCCTGTCGCTGTTGTGAGTAAACAACAATGGATTGCACAAATTTAGTGTAAAGATTTATCGGGAAGCTGTGAGTTCTATAATCGGGCAAATATATGTGAAAAGGATGACTACGAACCAGTTGGACTGTGTACGTGCTTGAGTTACTCTGGTCAACACGAGCGTTAGGAAAGGATCCAGTCATTATCCTGTGCTGTTTAACCTCTATATCGAAGAAGCAATGAAGAAATTAAAAGAATGTTTGAAAAGTCAGATTAAAATTCATTTTGAAATGATTTCGATATAAGAGACAATGATGACACTGGTATCTTCAATGAAAGTAAGGAAGAATTACACTGCCTTTCGGAGCGAATGAGCAGTGTGTCGAGAGCATTATATAAACTGAAAGTTAACCAGACAAAGGCCACAGTGTTGAGAAGCTGTAGCAATAATCTGTACGACAGAAACTTAGGACGAAGGAGAAGAAGAAGCGCAGCAGTTCCGTTTTATTGGAAGTAAAATAAGGCATGACCGACGAAGAAAGACTGACGTAAAAAGCTCTAGCAGAGGCACAGTGAATAGTACTTACCAAAACAGATCTGCTACTATTTAGCAATGGTGTTCAGAAAAGAATTTCTGAGAATGTACGTCTGTATGAAAGGGAATCGTCGACTGTGGTAAAATCAAAATAGGAGAGCACTGAAATAGGTAAGAAGATTCCGAGCAGAATCAGCGAAAAGAGGAAACCGTTACAAAGACTAAGAAGGAGAAGTGGTAGAATAACAGAACATATGTTAGCCCACCAGGGAGATATAGATGGCAAAGATTATAAGAGATAACAGAAGTTAGTACAAAGGGTGATTTTGCTGAATGGAGACGAACTACAGGAAACGATCCCAGAGAGGAAAGAGGGCAAAGAAGGTCGTATGGATGTGTGGCTGGAAATGCATTGCAAGGCAAGTACACGCACTTGAAGGTGGGAATAAAATACTTTTGACAGTGAAGTTTTCAAAGACTGCAGAAACACAGTATTATCATCTCCTGACTGATCAAAAAAGAGAAAATGTGCAGCCTAATGAAAAAAATGTACGTAATAGTACGCTATCAACTATTACAAGCAGTATCGTAATACACGTAGTCTGGAACGTAAGCAAACATTACTACCTTCATGAAATTGACAGAGTAAGCAAATAAATTGTATAGCCCTAAATGTCATCGTCACATAGCGGAAAAAATGGTAAACACTCATGACCCGCAAGGCTAAGGGTGGGCCAACACCATATTGAATTCCAGCACTACCGATGGAGGTCGCAACGAAATTGTAAGTCATTTTCAGCCAGGTGTCCGGATACTTTTGATCACACAGTATATATTGCCTTTATCCTCTACTTGAAATTTCAATTGTTATTTGCAACCAACAGTAGGTACTAGGAGATGAAGAGGCTTGCACAGGATAGAGTAACATGGAGAGCTACATCAAACCAGTCTCAGGACTGAAGACCACAACAACAACAACAACCAATTCATGAGAGACAGCTTATAAAGTAACTATCTTTAGAAGTTGCTCATATGATATTCCTGAATTACTGCTCAAATCTCAACTGACGTGTCATTATAACTTGATAAAAACGTTAACTACCGAATTAAAAATCCGAGGAGTACAATAAGTGATCGGATGGGCGGTAAAATCATGAAAACTTGACAATCGTCATCTTATCCTCTGTCCAGTTCGTCATATTAGCAGGCATCAAACGGTTCAAATGGTTCTGAGCACTATGGGACTTAACATCTGACATCATCAGTCTCCTAGAACTTAGAACTACTCAAACCTAACTGACCTAAGGACATCACACACATCCATGCCCGAGGCAGGATTCGAACCTGCGACCGTAGTAGACGCGCGGTTCCGGACTGAAGCGCCTACAACGGCACGGCCACCGCGGCCGGCTAGCAGGCATCGCTACATTTAATGCATACAACATTCCAAGAGGTAGGAAAACAAGATGTATACACCAGTCGATGAGATTCGAACATTACTTCACGTAAGGTACTTGAATAAAGCGTAGTGACTTAATCATCACGCACTGACACTTACGAGGTTCAAAAAATGGTTCAAATGGCTCTGAGCACTATGGGACTCAACTGCTGTGGTCATAAGTCCCCTAGAACTTAGAACTACTTAAACCTAACTAACCTAAGGACATCACACACATCCATGCCCGAGGCAGGATTCGAACCTGCGACCGTCGCGGTCGTGCGGTTCCAGACTGTAGCGCCTTTAACCGCTCGGCCACTCCGGCCGGCCACTTACGAGGTGATGCGGAAGAGATGCTTACAGTGACCTCCAACACATTGTAATAAAATATTGTCACAGTTTATTGATTTATTGTAAGCCGTAAGAGAGTCCTTTGATTTACGAAAATTAGTGTACCACACGTTACAATAGATGATCGAAAACTGAGAGATTTTTAGGTTAGGTTTTACCGTGAGCCTTACTGATACCGAATGACAAAACAAATTTACTGTCACTCACAACTGATTTATTTCCACGACGCATTTCAACATACATACGCACATTACGCACCCCCCGTCTTACAGTGCTATAATTTTTTGCGATATGGATACGGCAGCAAATAGTGCAGAAGTAACACAAGATGTGTGTACTGTGTAGGACCATACAGAAGTGATGCCTGTGGGAGGGCCAGTCAACCAACCCGTATTTATTGCACCGGTGGCCACAGAGCACCACGTATCTTAAACACAATTTAGTTAAAAAAATTATGTCTGTCGATGAAGCATTCCTTGCCGTTGGTGGGGAGGCTTGCTCGGCTCAGCGATACAGATAGCCGTACCGCAGGTGCAACCACAACGGAGGGGTATCTGTTGAGACACCAGACAAACGTGTGGTTCCTGAAGAAGGGCAGCAGCCTTTTCAGTAGTTGCAGGGGCAACAGTCTGGATGATTGACTGATCTGGCCTTGTAGTATTAACCAAAACGGCCTTGCTGTGCTGGTACTGCGAAGGGCTGAAAGCAAGGGGAAACTACAGCCGTAACTTTTCCCGAGGGCATGCAGCTTTACTGTATGGTAATCGGGCGATGCTGAGGGAATTAGATCAGGAAATGAGACACTTACAGTAGTAGATGAATTTTGCTATTTGGGGAGCAAAATAACTGATGATGGTCGAAGTAGAGAGGGTATAAAATGAAGACTGGCAATGGCAAGGAAAGCGTTTCTGAAGAAAAGAAATTTGTAAACGTCGAGTATAGATTTAAGTGTCAGGAAGTCGTTTCTGAAAGTATTTGTACGGAGTGTGGCCATGTATGGAAGTCAAACATGGCGATAAATAGTTTAGACAAGAAGAGAATAGAAGATTTCGAAATGTGGTGCTGCAGAAGAATGCTGAAGATCAGATGGGCAGATCACATAAGTAATGAGGAGGTACTGAACAGAAATTTATGGCACAATTTGACTAGAAGAAGGGATACGTTGGTTGGACGTGTTCTGAGCCATCAAAAGATCACCAATTTAGTATTGGAGGGCATCGTGGAGGGTAAAAATCGTAGAGGGAGGCCAAGAGATGAATACGCTAAGCAGGTTCAGAAGGATGTAGGGTGCAGTAGGTACTGGGAGATGAAGTAGTTTGCACAGGATAGAGTAGCATGGAGAGCTGCATCAAACCAGTCTCTGGACTTAAGACCACAACAACAACAATAATATTACCTTTCGAGGATCAGTAGCTGTGTTTGAAAACAGGCCTTGTGCGAACGCTGTTACTTCTTCCCCAAACATTACAGGGCAGGATACAGAATTCCCGCCCCTCCGGACTCAACAGCATCTCAGTGCAACTAACAGCACCACCAGCTACGAATTCCAGCAACCAACCCACGTCATGCTGACAATGCCGCAGACGTCAGGTACGGTCGCTCCAGTCGATTCACCGCCGATATCACAGCCTCCTTCTCCAATACAGAATGCCCAACTATCCCATTAACAACACGTGCCTTCTGTAGACCAGAGAAAAAACTTTGTGTTCTGCCTTACGGCAGGTCTTGTCATGGGGGAAGCCTCGTTAGAGAGGTCAACCTCAGCGTTGCTGACATTTGATCATTGGAGTTCAACAAAGAACCTCTATCGGCTCGACCTAAGCGCCACACGTCTACGTGTTTGCGGAGAGGAAGAATACCCATATGAAATATTTACACAGTGACCTCAGAACACGTATTGCATAAACGCCCTTGCAAGTAATCTTCAAGCTCTTGGTCATCAGTTCACAAGCAGCCTTATAATCTTGTTAGCATCCAACGATATAGCAATGTATAAGCTGCTATAAGCATTCGTCAACAGTGCCAGTATCAAGATATAGCTCCCTGCGCTGCTACTCTAGTCCTCCTGGTACCTAGAATGCCAGAGGAAGGTCAAAGCGCAATTAACTGACTATATCTCATGTGATTATCTGCAGAATATGGAACGTTCAGCCACTAAATATGGTATTTATCGACTTGGACAAATATTCAGTTCTTTATCCGCAGCTTTTGAAGCACATCTCACAGAACATACAAAGACATTTTATTAATAATTTATATACATGGTCAGTCATGGTGACTGAATTGGGAATATCACAAATGTGTACCAACGGCTAGTATATTGATATTGTGTATCCTGTGTTTCATTTTCGACTTTTTACTCGTTTTAGTGTAGTCTGACTGTAAAACTTGTTTCATGTAGAAGAAACGCTTTGTTGATCTGATTTCACATCGTACCTGGGTACGACTTAAAATACTGTCATCATGAGTTGTCAAAATCTTTCGTAAAATAACATTTCCTGTGAAACTTCCTGGCAGATTAAAACTGTGTCCCGGACCGAGACTCGAACTCGGGACCTTTGCCTTCTGCGGGCAAGTGCTCTACCAACTGAGCTACCCAAGCACGACTCACGCCCCGTCCTCACAGCTGTAATTCCGCAAGTACCACGTCTCCTACCTTCCAAACTTCACAGAAGCTCTCCTGCGAACCCTGCAGGACTAGCACTCCTGGAAGAAAGATAGAGCACTAGTCCACAAAAAGCAAAGGTCCCGAGTTCGAGTCTCGGTCCGGCACACAGTTTTAATCTGGCAAGAAGTTTCATATCAGCGCACACTCCGCTGTAGAGTGCAAAATTTCATTCTAGAAACATCCTCCAGGCTGTTGCTAATCCATATCTCCACAATATCCTTTCTTCCAGGAGTGCTTGTTCTGCGTGGTTCGCAGGAGGGCTTCTGTAAAGTTTGGAAGGTAAGAGACGAGGTACTGGTGGAATTAAAGCTGTGAGGACGGGGCGTGAGGTGTGCTTGGGTAGCTCAGTTGGTAGAGCACTTGCCCACGAAAGGTAAGGTCCCGAGTTGGAATCTCGGTCCGGCACACAGTTTTAATCTGCCAGGAAGTTTCATATCAGCGCACACTCCGCTATAGAGTGAAAATTTCATTCTAGAAACATTTCCTGTGTTTGTATGGCTGAATGGCACTTTCCGAAAGCCAATAAATAAATAAGAAAAAAACATAAATAAAAACCATTCAGGTGTTTGGTAATTTACAGGTTTTATGTAATCACCGTGCTCCACTGTCTGTAACTTTGTCTAAGACTCGCACTGGTTTGTTTCTGGTATCAAATTAATCTCCTCTTCTAGAACCTGATATTGACATGACTCTCTCTTCAATATCATATACAGCGTATGAGTTTTCTTTGTCGTACATTCTTCCTCGTGCTATCAGTGGCTGGTTTTACGCGTCTGACACAGTTTACCCATTCACAACAGTCCGCAGCTTCTGGGAAATCCAGAGGTCGAAGTGACGTCACAGTTAGCACTGTGCTGTGGCATGGCCGCCCGGCTGCCAGCCGGGCTGTCGTACCTAGGCTGGGCAGCCTCTCTGAACTCACCTGTTGCGAGCCCACTTCCTTTTGTGAGGGTTCCCAATGTCGTAAACCTTAACGACCCTTTCCTCAATTCTTGGCACACACAAAAAATCGTAGGTTGGTTGATTGCACATCATTGGTCCCATCGGATTGGGGAAGGAAATCGGCCGTGCGCTTTCACAGGAACCATTCTGGCATTTAACTCAAGGGATTTAGGGAAATCACAGGAAACATTAATCAAGATGGTCCGACGCGGGTTTGAACCGCCGTCCTCCCGAATACGAGTCCAGTGTGCTAACGATTGCGCCACCTCGCTTGATCATTGTGCAAGGGAAACGAGGAAGAATGTTCTTCGGCATCTCAGCAAGTTCCGTTGCTAATCGTGGCAAATGGGTTTCAACGCGCAAGCCGGCGAGGAACTCTAGGAGATTCCGTTATCCAAATATTCCAAAAATAAATATAAATAAGTATTAGTTGTAACCTACATCAATGAGTTACGGTGACGGAGGAATGACGGAAGCCTGTCCGAATCCTAAATTGGGTTGAAGCGCCAGTCACAAAAATTTGTCAGCAAAAGTAGTGTTGTCAGCAAAAGTAGTGTTGCTAGAATGATCACTGAACACCATTATTCTGCCTTGAATTGTAAATTCTATGATGTAGTTGGTGCTGTCTGATACACGTGCTTTGTCATTTCATTTTCATAAAATAGTCTCAGAATATTATGTACCTAACGGATTTTCTCGAATCGGGTAACGAGCAGTGGTAGTTATTACAGTTCTTAGCATTTGTCTGTGATAAATTAAACCATCTGCTGAAGTGAGATCGTTAACGCATGCTAGGTGCGGTGCACTGCTTCATCACCAGTAGTTGGTCAGCTACTGGAGGATAGACTCCCAATCCTCTTTACAGTATATTCTTTCAGGTCCTCTGTGGATAAACGGAAGTATTGTGTAGAATATAAGGGTGGTTCCATGAAGAGTTTCTGTTGAATATAATCGTTAATAGCCATTTCTTATTAATTATAAGCAGCTGAGTGGCACAGGATTCCATTTCCTCCTTCTCCCAGCAGTGCTGCAGCAAAACAGTCACTATTGTACAAAATATTTACGCGGTCTCCAATAATTCTCTTCCTTGGCGCACAGAACAAAGATCATGCAGCCACTAAAATTTGTAAATCATCCTTTCACTCGCTGTCATGTTATCCTGCAGAGACATTCACAAGACGAAGTTGTGCGGCTGAACGTTATCGGGCCCAGGGCCAGAGCACAGGGTGGCAGACTCAGCCAAGGCGACTGGTATGGCCCGCCCCAGGGTAAACAAGCAGCCAGCAGCTTAGCCGGAAATGGATGAACTCTAGAGCATATGGTCCTTACCTGGCGTACAGAAGATTCACCAGAATGACGGAGTTGAAGGCAGTCTGAAATATGGCTTTTTAAAGCTTTTAGGAAATCTCTAATTGATCACAGTCAAATAACAAAGCAAATCCATATACATCGGCGACCTCAGAGAAATGAATTGCAGACAATGACGTAACAATATTTTCAATATCTTTAGAAACTACAGGTTTATATTTCACAGTGGCTAAATATTTTCACAATGAACCCTGGAATGAATAACGTTTGAACGCTTCATGACATTTAAACAAACAGTATCTCAGATGATAGCAGTACGCTATAGCTATCATCCCTGAAAGCTATCTACTTTTATCTATTTTATTTATTGACTTATTACATCTTATATATCTTTTTTATTATGAAAATGTTTGTCAGAATATCGTATCCTCCACAGTAACACAACAAATGAATGCAGCATGAATACCTCGTATCTTGTCATACTTGCATAATAATTTAAGGAATAGGTTATCATTTATGCCAATAACTTTATTTAAATATGATTACAGTCGATAGGGAAATCCAACGTAATTTAAAAATGGTCATACCATTTGTCAGCTGGCACCACTAGTGAAAAGAGTGCCAATAGACGTTTCTATCAAGCAGTCATAAATATTTGTTTAAACAATGTTTAACGAAAATCTGTTGTTATTTAATGTGAGTGTACTTGCACAAGAATACTAGCTTATTTACGTATTATCTACATTTTACTATGGAGATTCAATGATGGAATGTAACAACAATATGAAAAGGGTAGTTGCTACCCACCATGTAGCGGAGATACTGATTTACAGATAGACACAGTAAAAAGACTGACAGTCTTTTTGTTGCGCCTCTCTGCGACTCAGTATCTCGGCTATATTGTCCATATTCATATGAAGGGGAGGGTCTTGACTGGCTCATCATCGCCCAGCTCAAACCACTATGGATAGAAACTTGAAATTTGGAGAAGGTGTTGATCTCATACTGTAGACGTCGATTAAGAAGGTACTTTTCGAAATTTCACCGACAAGGCGGTTAAATACAAGATGAGTTTTTTTGAAAATATGTAGCTCTTCAATCAATTTTGAAGCTAGATCTAAGAATATTGGTATTTGGTTTCCTGGCCAGAAACAAAACATACGTATTCCAGTATTTTTGGAAATTTAATCGCTATTGGCGTGAAATAGTGGGCGAAAATGTTTTTTTTAAATAAACCATCATTAAGAAATTATCAAAGTACTTTTAAAGCTACATCTACGAAAATTGGCATTTGGCTTGTCAGTTACAAAAAGAAAAAAAAAATAACGTGTTTCAGTGTTTTTGGTAATTCAACCACTAACAGAGTGAAATAGGGGATGAAAGTTTTTATAGAAATACGTTATTATGCATGCAATTTTGAAGCTTTCTCTGTTTGAAATTAAAAAAAAATACTTTCCACTGTTTTCGGTAATTCAGCCCCTGAGGGGTGAAATGTTTCATGAAAATACGTATTTTCATTTAGAAAGCATTTTTCAAGATGTACCTATGACAATTGATATTTCGCTTCTAGGTTAGAAATGAAAAAAATACGTCTGTCACTGTTTTTGGAAATGCAACTTCTAAGGGGGTGATATAGGATCAGACTGATTCACTAACTTGTCTTCACTCAGCCCAAGGCAATAAAGACAGAAACTTGAAATATGGAGAGGGTGTTGATCTTGAACTGTAGTCATCGTTTAAGGCGGCATTGTTCGCTATTCTACTGCTAATAAGGTGAAATATGGAATAAAAGTCTTTCGAAAACATGTCACTATCTTCAGCATTTTTGGAGATTTGAAAACTAAGGCAGTGAAATATGGAATGAAAATTTTTAAGGGATTATTTCACTATATAAAAAAGAATTAAAGTTGAATCTGTGAAAACTAGTGTTTCACTTCTCATTTGGATATGAAGATATGTGTTAGAGGATGAAAGTTTCTATGGACACATCACCGCAAGAGCGCAAAAGGCATGATTAACAATAACCTTGGACTCCAGAGAGCACAATCACTTTTTAGTCAGAAGTATATTCGGGATAAAATGGTTCAAATGGCTCTGAGTACTGTGGGACTTAACTTCTGAGGTGATCAGTCTCCTAGAACTTAGAACTACTTAAACGTAACTAACCTAAGGACATAGCACACATCCATACCCGAAGCAGGATTCGAACCTGCGACCGTAGCGGTCGCGCGGTTCAAGACTGTAGCACCTAGAACCGCGCGGCCACTCCGGCCGGCTATTCGGGAGAAACCATGCTTCTGTGGCTTAATTAGGGTCAAAAGTTTAGAAGGTGTTGTAATTTGTGAACAACATAAAAATTCGATTCAAGAAAAACAAAAGAGAAAATCTGTGTGGGCCGTACAGTACTTGCAATAGGAGCAGCAGGTACTAAGCTAGTTGTTTATATTTATTCTCAGTGGACCTATTGTGCCGGATGTTTAAGACATTTCTTCATGGCCGGCCGCTGCGGCCAAGCGGTTCTAGGCGCTTCAGTCCGGAACCGCGCCGCTACTACGGTCGCAGGTTCAAAAAAATGGTTCAAATGGCTCTGAGCACTATGGGACTTAACATCTGTGGTCATCAGTCCCCTAGAACTTAGAACTACTTAAACCTAACTAACCTAAGGACATCACACACATCCATGCTCGAGGCAGGATTCGAACCTGCGACCGTAGGAGCCGCGCGGTTCCGGACTACGCGCCTAGAACCGCTAGACCACCGCGGCCGGCGTCGCAGGTTCGAATCCTGCCTCGGGCATGGATGTGTGTGATGTACTTAGGTTAGTTAGGCTTAAGTAGTTCTAAGTTCTAGGAGACTGATCACCTCAGATATTGAGTCCCATAGTGCTTGGATCCATTTGAACCATTTCATCATGTTAGTGATGTTGCTATACTTTAGTCTAGTGCAGAAAATGATGAAGCGTAGAACATACGAACAATATAGTCAAATGGAGACAAACACTTTTCGAGTGGTGCGCTCAAGGGAACGATTGGGACACTTTTACGTTTTGTCTCGACGAAGGTGGACACTTTAGGCCGAGTTCTTGAAGAAGGCAGACCAGCCTGTGGTAACGTGTGTTAGTCAGTCATGTGAGTAATAGATTCTGTGGTGAAAGAACGCTAAAATACTTTAACTTTCGATGAAACTTTAACTATTTTGAGGTCTGAATATGCTCCAGTGCAGAACTTTCAACTTTTCTGTTTGCATCTCGGAACTGAGAACACATCGAGTATGAGTTCGTGCTCATTATTTCACATGTATTGATTTGTAAATCGCCATGTTCAACTATGAACTATTTTGTGTTGGTGAATATTTTTTGTATTGTGATAATGAAATGAACTCAGTTTTCGCTGGTGTTGGTTGACTATGTAGCTTGGATATCCTTCTGCCATTGCCGTAAAGCTCTCAACGTAACTTTACTGCAAAGGATAACTTCGCCCGTGTTACTGTAGGACCAGTTTCCGTTTACGTGGATATAGATTGTCATGAATAAACATTTTTCATCTGAATTCTTGGGTATTGCCAACATCAGTTACAGATGTTAGAATAGAATCCTTTTGTTAATTATTAATTTATGTTTTATTTGATATTTCTGTCTATTTCATTAACTCGCAATTATATCCAACGCATAGACTATGTTACTCCAGGATCACAGCTACATGTTATTATTTGCAGCCAGTTAACTGCTGGACGTGAGAGCATGCGTATGCAGCTCCATCCTTCGACATTAACGAGCTATTCTTGTTTATCAGAGCCATGCATAGGTCAATTACTCAAGGAATATAAACCAGAGGTAAAGTCGCAATTGGTTTGCTTATACTGGTTAGAGAATCTGCAGTTCGTATGCCCCTTAAGCATGGAAACGTTGCAGGGTACATCAGAAATTATATACAAAGTAACTATAAATAATGAGTTAAATAAACTAAAAGTAAAAATCAAATATTAAGTCCTGGTTTTCCAGACAGACAGCTGCTTTAGAACTATCTTACGTATTCTTCCAGGGATCTGACGGAAGCACACAATTTGCAATCCTGTAAGAAATGTGGCACCGTCACCCCCACCTCGCTTCAGTCACGACTTTCAGAGTCTCGCCATCCCTCTTCGTATAGAGTTGCAGCTGTTCCTACTGCTCCACACATGAGTCTATTTAGTTTGCGGCAGGTGACTTGCGAAAGATTGTGAAGCCCGGGAGTTTGATAAGTAGGTTTCCGATTCGCAGGAAGACTTACTAGAGTGATGATGGCCACTTCCATTTCCACGCAGCTACAAGTTTGGAAGTGCTGGCTAACTTGCTCATAGCGGATTTCCAGCAAAACGGACGAGATTTCAGTTTAATTGAAATTGAAATTTGTGGTAAGGTCTTATGGGACCAAACTACTTAGGTCATCGGTCCCAACGCCTACACACTACGTAATCTAACGTAGACTAACATACGCTGTGGACAACACACACACCCACGCCCGGAGGAGGACTCGACGGGGGAACTGCTCGAACCGTGTAAGGCTGCCTGAGACCTTGCCGCTACCCCGCGCGGCTTAATTGAATTGTTGACCCTTTTGAATGATATCGCCTGTGGGAAGAGACTGGTTCTTCTGTACTGTTGTCTATAACGAAGTGAGAGCTTGTGGTTTCGTCACGCAGCTAAGCACCAGGACCCACTGAGCAGGTGTACTACAAACAGAAGTGAACCAGACACAGTGCGCATGGCCTGTGAAAGCGGTACTTGTGCTAGCTGGGTGTGGTAACTAAAGATCTACTCAGATCAGCACAGTTCAGGTGATGAATTAATTCAGTGCTGCTGTTCTCAAGGTGTTTGCTATCCAGGTCCGACTCACGACCCGCCCCCACAGCGTGAAAGTGCCAGTACCTTCCTCTGCTTCCCAAATTTCAAGAAGCTCTTCTGCACACATTACTATCATAACACTCCCACAGATAAAGATATCGCAGAGAAATGGCTTACATACAGCCTACGGGTTGTTAGCAGAATGCGAACAATGGAATTTAAATCGGAGTGTGTGCTATTGTGGAACCTACTGCCAGATCGAGAATCAAACCTGGAACTTTCTCTTTGGCAGGTAGTACCTAAGAAGAGCACTGACGGCAGAAACTGTATTATTCCAGGAAGTTTTGGAAATAGGGCACAGTTCGATGCAGAGTGAAATTTTTATTCTTGGTACTTCAATTAACTGCTAGTGGCAACATTAGTCTTTCTGCCAATGCAAACTTGAACCAAGGCTCCAGACAAGCCAGGCTGGTTGGAAGCCCTAGTCAGAAAACAGTTTCTCTTTGTTCATTCTGAACTCAGCAGAGACTCTCCGACAAGGCTGTGGTGGATAGCACATCCAGCATACTGAATACGGAACGAATTCGATTTCTTCTCCGAATCAGAATCATAGCGGAGAACTGCAACTGCTTTCCAAGAGTATTGCGTGACGGCGAATTCTTTTGATATCACCTGTATGAGATATAGATGCACTGCCTATTAGTGCCATATGAAGATTTGTGCCGCACCGGGACTAGATCCCGCATTCCCCTCTTATTGCGACATGTTTTGAAACATTATGTACAGTTGTGGATCGTCAACAAGGTCTCTTGTTTCCGACAAGCGTAGTCGCGCATACGACAGTAACAGCAGTAGTTTCATTCTCTGGGGAGCAGGAAACTAATTAATGATGTGGGCGAGTATTAGGTGATGAAAATTGTGGACTGTGGCATAAAGATGTAGAAAACGTGCAATATGGAGGTTTCTGTCGATTCTGGGAGCGTACGCAGATAGCCGAAGTGGTTAAGACCACCGCTCGTGACAATTGGGAAATTCGGATTCGAGTATCAGTTGGGCACAAAAATTCATATGGACTAATAGGTTGTACGTCTGTACCTAATATAGCTGATGTCAAAAGAATTTACAGTCAGTGAATAAATCAAGTTACTGAACTGTGGATCATGAAAAAGGTCTGTTCTCTCAGACATGGAACTAAGTAAGATTCTCAGGAATAACCGAACAAACATTGACACCATATTCATCACATCAACACACATAGAAAAAAGCGGTTAATGTACACTGTGCCGAAAGATAATGACCACTGTCCACCGCGCCTTGAATCCTCCCCGGTGGCGTTGCGGGCACGTGGCGTTGTAAGGAAGGTGTGCAGGTCAATCAGAAATGAATGGGGATCGTCTTAGTGACAATATGGCCCTAAAACGGGGATATATTCTGACGCAGACGACTTTGACAATGGTTAGAGTGTTAGGACACGATGTCTTGGAGCAAGCAAAGCTTGTCGGCTGTCAGTGTATTGTTGTCGAGAGAATCTATGGAAAGCGATAGGACAGTGAAAGCAGTAGAACCCGAAGAGGTGTTGAACTGCGTTATGTAAACTGAAGGTGGAAGGGGGAGAAAGGAAAGGGAACGAAGAATTGATGTTAGCTGCATTGGGAGTTTATAAGGAATCAGCATCGACAAGTGAAAAAGGGAATGGAAACGTGTATGAACCTGGGAACTCCTGCCTACTAGGAAGTTGTGTTAACCACTGCGCCACCCGGGCGCAGTTACGCGGACTGTCACGACTCGCCCTTCGGGCGATCCACACTCCAACCTGGCGCTACTTATCCGCAATCGCCGGCCATGTCTTCAATGCTCGCTATTTTGAGAGTCGCGCAAGGTATCGAACGTTATTGCGCGTCCACACTGAAGGTGGCGTATTCATTGACCATCGAGGCGAATCAGTTATATGAATGCGTGGTGTCTGTTCTTTCGGACGCTGTATTCATCAGACCAAAACACACCAGGGTTACATGGTTGGGATCGTGCTATAGTGGTCTGATGACCATGACACAGCGTATCCAGAGGATCACATAGACACCTTTCCTTCCAGTATGCCACAATAAGCATGCTTATACGTTCTTTGTTTTATTCAATTTGTACAATAAGAAGATATCTTCAGATGAACAGCTTTTCTGAACCCCAGTACAAAAAAAGAGAATTTTCAGCCTTTTGAATGTAAATATTATACAGTGAAAAATGTGTAGAAAATATCCCGGAACAGCCAAAAGAATCCTCAAGAGCTGAAGTATTTGACGTCTTCCGACAAAAGGTGAAAACAGTAAAAAGCAGAAAGCCCGCTCGAAATGCTACCTTCTGCACATGCGCACAAGCCCTCTTCTACTAGGCATGCGCGGATCCATGGCAGAATGGATCGGTTCCTGTTTCTTACCAGTGGCTAAACCGTATGCCGAAATCGCAGCTACACCTGATTACTACACGTTATGTGTGTCGTGTAATACCATATGTATGCGTAGATTCTCGTAGATTCTGATGCCAAGTACTCCCGGAAACCTTCTAAGGACTAGTCGAATCTGTGTCACGCAAAATCGCTGACATTTTGAATTGCAAAAGTGGAATAGCTTGCTATTAAGCAGATGGTGACAATGTTTCGCCTCATCAGTATATATACGGAAATGCCTCAACCATGAGTTATTATCGCGAACAAAGAAGATATGTTATTTCCAACAGAAGTCTGTTTAGAGAGGAACACTTCCAAAGTACTGTAGACTAAGCTCGTGGTAGAAGGAATAATAATCCATTTTACTGAAAAAGGGATTCGAGGTACAGGGTTTGTTTACCATGAAAAGTGGATAAAGGGTGGTATTTCTTCCCTGGCCTACAGTACTCGCTACTTTTAAGTTGTTACGTAGTTTACTCAAAGGAAGTTTGAAATGCAGCTTGCTTAGTAGAAATCTAGGGATTCCTTCACCACAATTGAGGACTCTAAAATTCTTTAACAGATAAGTACATGCACGCAAAGTCCGAAAGTGCGTGATTGGCGACACTGTTTATGAGTTTATAGTTCTACAAACAATTATTCTGTGGTAAGAACTACAAACAGATCCTATAGTACTGTGTTCTTTCAACAATAAATTGGAATTAGTTCATTTTCGGATGTGCGTTTACGCGCCTTACATTTCTTGTTCTGGTTAGAGAAAATGACGTCTACATGTTCGAATAAATACAGCCACCAATTAGCCAGAGGCAAACAATCGAAGTTCCGGTCCAATGCATTTATCAGGTTACAAACTGAAGTACTTTGCCAAACATAACATGAGGAGTACAAAGTCTACGTCAGTTTCTGAGCTACGTTATCACGTCATCATAGGCCAGTTATCCATATTGCTTTATGATATATGAACACTATCGCGAAACCATGGGAAACAGTCAGCCTTATCACTTCTATTCATACATCCCGTGCAGCGTAGTTGGGTATAGGTTAATACCTGTAACTGTATGGTTGCCGTTATGATAATGTTTTCTCAAAGATGACAATATTTGAAACAAAGCTGTTCATGCGTTCTGTTGGCAGCATTCATATCTTGAGAGGCACCCACATGCCTTGCTCATACTGTGGCATCAAGCAGCCGGGCTGCAAGATGAGTGGTCTGCCAAGTGAGTGGACTCATTCTCATTTATCGAGTAACGTGAACTCTAGTACTCACAATTAAGTTACAAGTTATTCTCCTGTTTGAATATTACGCAACGGAAACGCACCCCTGACTATTAGTAATTTACACAAGTCTGACTGTTCACTACGCACTGGCAATACCACATTTTCTTTGTTATTTAACGGCTTTGATCAACACGTGGCCATCGCACTGAATATGAATGGTGCACACATTATTAATTCTGGATATCATGACAACATACAAATCGAAGGAAAAGGCCACCAATCTTTATCTTTTCACTATATTATTTATTCCGATAAATTCTATAACCTAAACACACAAATTCCACAACCTACAACAATAACACATTAGAAATTCCGTCCAGTGGGCATCGCTTTACATTGGTGATTATCTTATGGTCTCGTAATTCTTTAACGCTACAGTGCACTTTCTGGATAGGATGGTGGATCTTTTGCTATATCTCACACTTCGACTATCACAACCATCATCACGAAACTTTCCTCCAGACCGAGAGGTACAAAAAGGAACATGCATAACCCACTGCCTCTGAAACTATCTTGTTACTCTCCCATGCCAACCACACATACTTAAATTTCATGAAATACATCACACTGGCAACATGCAATACAAAGAGTAGTCACAACGTTATAATCACATCACTTTCAGCTTTCCCACTTCAATTAGTATTTATCCCAGTTTCACACGACACTGCCCCACTTCGTAATTTTTCTTTCCTACTATGGACTCTGGAGAATATATGCACGACTTCCTGTGCAATACAAGCCAGGTGGCGTTGCTGGATAGACGGCTGACTCACCTTGCTTCTCTCTCAGAGTATTATAGTTTGAATCAAGCGTCACACGGAAACATAACACGCAAAGTAATATTAAGAACATATTCATAACACACGCGAGTCCTCAACTGATACCGTGGATGAGCGCTTCTCTTTATCCTTTGTCTCATACACAGATTGAGACTCACACAGTACTCACCACGTGGAAGTACTCGTCTCTAATTTCAAGTCCTGCACACGCCATTTCTCAAATGTTTCCAACTTATAGTACACACGCTAGTAATTCAGCTTAACTTAAGCACTCGGAAGTATTTCAACTTATTGCTACACTTGGTTTCATCGTGACTGTTGGTAACATCCGAAGATTACCTCGATCCCCTTAATATTACCTGCCTGACATTTAATTCTCCCCACAAAAGTTCCTGAAATAGAGAAATTATTATTCCAAACTACTCCTAAGTATTTCACATGCATACCATGTCTCCACTCTTTTGTCTGTACGGAGCACACCTAAGACAGGTCTTACCAACACTAGATCCAGCGGCAGAGTGCTGAAACATGGCCATTCTTCAGGTCATTTCGCACCTCCGTCGAGGTGGGGGAAGACCATGCTACCCATTGGTCAGCCACATTTCAGGCGCTCAAAGCTCTGGTAAATTTCATCTCTTTGGTTCCACCAAAGGTGACCAAAAGATCGTCTCAAAGATTATCATATATTCACATTCACTATCTGCGGTTAGCAGACGACCATACATTCATTCATTTCACAGATCTCACCAAACTGGATGTAGGGATTTATTTTGTGGGAGTGCACATGTGATCAATTAAATAAATAAATTGTCATTCTTTCCCACACTGGTATCCGGCTTCGCTGTATTAATTGAAATTGAGTTATTATTAGAAAAAATATGTTGTACTGACAAGAATAACGAAGAATGTTGTACCTATTTTCAATGTCGGGCAGTACTGTACTCTTTCACCACCGGCTACCCATGCAGAAAAAAATGGCACGGTACTATCCTTGCAATGCGAGGGTAGTTCCGAACATTTTTTTAAGAAAACTGTATTCGAACAACCAGTAGGAGACCTTAGCCCCTGGTGACCTCAAATAGACTACCAAATGCTGTTACTTTACCAAATTATTGACCCAGTTATTGCATTATTGTACTCTCCACAATCCGGAGTAACGTACACGTACAAATTTACAACAATCCACATTACAAATAAAACATTATATCAAATAAAAAATAATGTTGAGTTAAAAATTTGCTTAGTTACAGGGATCTTCATTATATTTATGAGTAATCCAAACTTCACTAATTCTGTAACAAATAAAAAAATACTAATTGTACTCATGAAATTTTAAACAGCTCACCGTCCAAACACAGAGCAAGTAATCTGACATTCATAAATTGTGGGGTAAAAACCTTTACACAGCAAAGTCTAAATACAAAACAAAATCAACGAAAGAAAAACATTGCGTACACTAGTTACATGTAGAATGTCAGGCTCCATACCATTACTCTAAAATATACATCAAACCTACAGAGAAATAAAACTGAGAAGAAAAACAATGAAATATACCACAAGTTACATACTGGTGACGTAATATAGTTCATCTAAGACATCATGTCATACCTCATTTACTATCATCACTTAAGCAATTGCCACCACTACTCGACTGTGAGTTTAACCTTATCCTTGTCCACCAGTACAAATACCTGCTGCTGAGCTAGTCAGTCCATCAACTTTGATCAATACACGCAGTAAATAGTTAGCAATAAGTGCTTGAATCCACCAGTAGCTCTCATATCTTACTCTACTGCTCATTTCTCTGTTGTTACACATTTAGACGACAAGAACTTGCATTTCGACTAGCCTTCGTTACACTTTAATGTGAAATATCACCACTGTGATAATGCAAATAAGTGGCTTCAGTCAACACACCAACAAGATCATTACTGTCTGCGACATCAAAATGCATCAGTTAATTGCAATATTTGTTGTGCAATGCAAACTCTTGTCCCCTGTGACAACCTTACTGACCAATGCAACAAAAGCCGCTACGTTAGTATTACGCCACTGGCTAATAATTAAAGCATCATTGTACCAAATATTCTAATAAACATGCTATGTGAACTTGGTAACCCAGAGCAAACAAAAAAAACACTGACTATTCTAGACACAAATGTTAATGAAATACAATTACACTTGCTGTCCCTTCAGGAATGAAACATATAAAAAAAATTTACACAATTACAAGTACAAATACATTATTCCCTATCTTGCGAGTCACACGGAATCATTTCATTCTGTGATTTTCTTGGGGTCAAAAAGTTGCTGATAGTTTTCCTAGAAACACTGTCTCGGTGTCAAAGCTCTCCCATGGTTACCCAGGCAAAAGTCTTTAAGTCACTCAAATCGGCATTTTGAACACATTAAACACAGATGTCATAGTCACTCTCAGAGTACCATCCACATGAATCTGGTCATCCAGAAATGGCCCTACAACTACTATTACGCGCGGCTCTGTCCTTTCAGTTCATGGTGTAATTAAAAATCGTAAGTTCCAACAAACAGCACTTATTCCCGCACCAATTAAAGAAATGACTCCTACTACAAATGCAGATGTCAATGTCCCACTTTAGTTTCTTGCGTTCAGACAATAATTAGTCACCATACGACAACTGTCCTCTTTAAGTATAACAAGCGTCCCACATGCAATTTACAAAGCACACTTAACAAGTCACTGCCAAAAGTTAATGGATCCCACCGTTCAGTGGTCAAGACAAAACAAAACAATCGTCCTGTCAGCTAAAGACCAAATCTTTTCCACCACTCACAACGTGGAAACACCAGTCCTTCACTTTCCACCTTATGGAGACATACGAGCAGTCATCTTGTTTCACGGCTCCACAGTCCAGTACTAGTTAATAGTTGCTGTTAAAAAATGCCCGCCGGACTCTGCCGCACGTCGTTCATTCTGTCGTCGCACTGCCACCGCGCGAGCCGTTGAACAGAAGAAACCACCCGCTGTTACCTCCGCGGGATACTGTCTCTAGTCGTAAGGGTGGTGCAACTTATGAATGGCAGCCAGTGGTAGGTGCATGTCGCCCCAGGCCGTTGACCTGTTGTAGCGGGCGCGTAGAGTGTACCCCAACCGACAGTGTAGTGGGGAGCGCAGCGGCTTTGTCACCTCTCCCATGGCGACGTCAGCTTGGCCTCCCGCTAGCAGTATGGGCGCGTTCTGCGTAGCACCTCAGCGCTACGACACCCAATCAGTCAGACCCTTCCATGCATCTCGCAACAGTACAAACAAAAGGATATCTTATAGTATTTAAATACTCATTGATTACATGTATGATCTATTAGAAACATTGGTAATAAAAGAATCTTTGTTCTAAAAAACATAAAATCATACACCCTAGTTTTCTACACATACATCTACATTTATCCCTTTTCTATATACAGCCCACACGTCTGCTATTGATTGTACCTTTCGTCCCTCATACAAAACATGAAAGTGTCAAAAAAAAAAAAAAAAGGAATAAGAAACCATCTATACAGTTCATAATTACAATATCAAATAGTAGACTACTCTAACATCCTATCACAGTGAAAATATTAGAAACTGTTGATTCTAAAACTACAATATACAATGAACCTTTGTGCTTGTGACAGACTGAAATTAATACCCCTTGAAAGTGTTATAACAAAAAAAAAAAAGAAATAATCTACACAGATCACAATTACCTACCACATGATGTTAAATAGTAAACTACTTTAACATCCTAACACAATAAACATTTTAGAAACTGATGACTCTAAATCTACAACATAAAATGCACCTTTGTGCTTGTGACAGACTGAAATTAGTATCTCTTTATATATTTTACCTTTTATTATATATAACAACATTTCTAGGACATGTATGTACCACCCACATGATGTCAGATCCTGACCTGTCATCGAGGTTCATCCAAATCAAACAATAAAGCACAATAATGTTTTAGTTATGGACCGGTAGCATCCCCTTTACAGGAGTGTGCGCATTGATCAGACTACTCTACGACTCTCACTCAACTGACACCACATTTTCCTTCTCATTCAATCCATTAATACACCAACAGAATAGGTCTAGAAGTCAGCTAACCTTAACACCACCACACTCACGTCAACATACCATACCTTTGCTCCCTTATACTCAACCACATAACACATGAAGCTGTTTCGGAGATAATATTCCAGTCTCCGAATTCGTCCTTTCACTCTGGCACCTCCCTCCATTGGCTTACCTCTGCAGTCACTTTACCGGTTATTCATCCTGCTAAATATCACTTTAGAATTGCGACATTTCGTCTAAGAACAAGAAATACACAAATTATTCGTCCTGAAAAATAACTGTACACATTCTTGGTACCGTTTTGATTAGTTATACTGGTACCAGGCATCAACAACAACAACAAAAATTATTTTTTTCATATTGCAAATGTTATGGTAAGTATTAGATTTACACTTATATTACATCTTACGTCAGTATTCCACAACGTTCACCATCTGGATCTCATACTTCCTTTATGTCCTTTCACGTTGTGCAGTTGTCCTCATCTCTTCATTCGTATTTCGGCTCTCCGTCCGTCCATTACTCCATCATTCCCTGGTCTTCCTTCGCCATTCGCATCAATCTTGATTGCAGCATACACAGGCCTCTCTGTAACATACATCTAAGACATCTCCACGTTATTAATTCTACTCACCTTCATTTACCACTGTTTCATAACGTCGAATCTCTCTTTATTAATCACACTCCTTCACGTCGCTTCTCTCCTTAAATATCACCTTTATCCACTACTATTTATCACGTCGCGTCTCTCTCTATCTACCATCTTTATCCACTCATTAATCATCACGTCGTTTCTGCTTGATCCTTATTCATATGACAAAAAATACGTACATACACCACTCTGTCGACTCCTGTTCATGACTCATTCGACCAGTCTATTCCGTCATACTTCCTGACATCCCGCCTGAAAATTCCTATGTTCGATTTGACCCTGCACAACGTTACACACCACAAATAAATACACTGACTATCTACCATAAATTGCCTACTGTCGATCTATCTTTAACTTTTCCATAATTTGATGTTAGAAATGTGATGAAGCCCACGAGATTGTTTTCCATTGATCGTCTCAATCAGTACAGCATTTTCATGGGCAATCCGCCTCACTCTGAATGGTCCACTATACATCGTAAAGAATTTGCTAATTAGGAATCTGTGCTTCTTTGATAATCGATGAGTTTTAATTAGAACCTTGTCTCCTACTGCCAATTCGACCTTACGGATCTTTCCTTTCTGCATCTCCAGCCTATCCTTCATTCATTTCACAGATCTAACCAAACTGGATGTAGGGATTCATTTTGTGGGAGTGCACATGTGATCAATTAAATAAATAGTCATTCTTCCCCACACTGGTATCCGGCTTCGCTGTATTAATTGAAATTGAGTTACTATTAGAAAAAATATGTTGCACTGACAAGAATAACGAAGAATGTTGTACCTATTTTTAATGTCGGGCGGTACTGTACCCTGTCAATCTCTCATAGCTTTGTGGGTCTTGTTATGAGCAACAGAGGTGTGACGATAAAGAAACTGACACCTTGTAGAAAGCTGATCGGTTTGCACTCTGCTCCAAACGCAAACTAATTTTGCCCTGGTTTATTAGATTTGATTTATTTGTTTTGCTGTTATCATATCGGTTTTATAAGGTGTATGAAGTCCCAATTTGATCACAAGTACTCAGTAATATTCTGATCACGACTAAAGATCAACCTTTACTTATTACAGTTTTAGGTAATCTTCGGGTAAATCAAAAAGTACTTACAGCGTTTGAGAGTACCAATACTACCTGAGATACATGGCCTAATAGAAGATTGTCATCCTACAGTAGAGGAACCAGCGACATCTACAGTAGCCCCACAGGAAAGAAATGCTTTACATAGGCGCCACAATCTGTAACCTTACGGTGGTAACACACTGGTCATCCAGTAAACAAAACAGTGAGGAGGCCTTATGAAGCCAATTACTTCGCATACTTCGAGATTAAGGCCTGGACTTTCTTACTTTGTGTCCTTTTAGTTGTAAATCTGTCTTCTGGAGTCATGTGTGGGATGTCGTGCCCTTCCTTGAACAATGACTTCATCGCTTTTGCAAATGGAAAGTAATCATTATAGATTTTTATTTTTCAGGTATTGACTGAAGATGATGACCACCGTGTAAGGTTGAAATTTCTGAAAAATAAACGTAACTAGCAAATACTCACAATGATCTCATTTTTCCGGAAAAAGTCCACTTTTGGCGCTAAGTATGTACTCGCGCATCTATATAATATTTTTTCCATTCTTATGAATGTAACGTGAAATCTGATGATCGAATGGTTATTGCTTCGAAACAAATTGCTTGCCGACAGTACGTGTGTACAGACTTTGGTTTCCTTCTAGACAGCATGAACACTAACAAGTAAGCTAAATCTTCTACTATTTGTCTGAAGCCCAGTTCCGGTCAAGTTACAGACTGCATTAAAGCGCATTTCGCTAGCCGACTAATTGTCGACTCAAGTACCTACATTTAATGGAATTTATAAGAGCGTCAAGTATTGGGATTGGTGTGAACGTGCAGTATTTTTCTCGTAGCGATAAGTTTCAGTTTCTGTACCTGTGAAAACAGGCTTGTTGTACAGCGTCTCGGAAAGGCATGTCACGCGGGAAGCCGCCTAGTATGTATGCAGGCGCTACGACGCTCTGGCGTTTTTACATATCGTATGCACTCGCCTCCGTCGCCGAGGACACCAACGAAAGGTACTGTAGTGCGACTCCAGTCTGAAGTACCAAGTTCGAAGCTAGGTGATGGAGGATATTACTATTATTGGTATTTGGGTTGAAACTGTCCTTAGTGTCAAATTCGTACTATCTTTCTTCTTTGGACCAAATACGAGGATTGTCTAGAAAGCAAGTTCCGATCAGTTGCGAAACAGAAACCACAGTGAAAATCAGAAATGTTTTATTTGCAGCACTTAGGTAAACCTTCCAGCTACTTCTGTACTTCTTCACAGTGAATTAGACGTCTACAACTTTCCAGTAACTAACTAGCTAAGTACGTCCGGACAGGCGTCGGAAAGTCCAATGGTGCCGATCGCCCACCCTGTCATCCTCATCTGACGGGTGTCACTGTATACAGATATGGGGAGAAGGGGGGGGGGGGTCCCGTAGTTAGCTCACCGCACTCCCTGACACTGCCTGTTCTCGAGACCAGAGCCGCTACTTCTCAATCAAGTATCTCCTGAGTTGGCCTCACAAGGGCTGAGTGCATCCCGCTTGCCAACTGCACTCCGAATATTCAAACGGTTATCCATCCAAGACGCAGACGGTTATCCATCCAAGAGCTAGACAAGTCCCACAGCGGCTAATTTCGGTAACCTGACGGGAGCTGGAGTTCGCACTGCGACAAGGTCATTGGCCAACTTTCTATTACGCTTGTCACAGAAATCAGCCGCCTGTGCTTTCCGCCACTTCTCTAAGCTGGTATTTAGTTCGCTGTCTGTGCTAAAATATTGTTTTCATGTGAGCAGATATGAATATTAGAGGGAGCCATATCCAAACTGTATGGTGGGTGATCGAACACTCCTCATCGAAAATGCCGCTGGAGCGTCTTCATTGCCCCTGCTGTGTGCGGCCGAGAATTGTCACGAAGAAGCAAATGCACGACAGCTACGTTTTGTGGGGTTGCATGAAATCATGCGAAATCTCTCTGTAGGCACATATATCTGGCGTGAAACACAACATTGTGGGCATCTTTACTTGTTTACCTTGGGCTCAGAAGTGCAAAGAGCAACGTGACGAAATCGACGGGCACACTTGGGACACTGCCCAACACATATGTGTAAAGATTCAGCGGATTGTCACTGTGGTTGCCATTTCACGACCGATCGAATCTTACTTTCTGGACACCCCTCGTGTTATGAGGACCTGGTTAAAGATATGTTGCTAGGGATTATCAACATCACCAAGAGGGTGTGGAATAAAAGTCATGAAAAAGCGTGAACTTTCTAAAATCTTGAATATGCAGATGATTAATATTTGAATGCAGCGGCAAAAAGTAGATAAGATTGAAGCCATCTACATTCTGTGTAAAAGGCAAGATCAAACAACAGATTTCTCATTCAGATATCGCCTTTGAATATTGTTTGTTTGTGAGACGATTGTGTTATCCGTCGTATGGTATTAAAACTCAACAGACGAGCTCATGGCCTACTGCGGCTGCAGTCTACCGTTCTGCGATATTGCTGCTCGTGTTGGTCAGGATCCAGCGATTGTCGTTTGTCGTGTGAACATCCAACAGGTGGGTTGGAAGGGGGGGGGGGGGGCAGGCGAAGAGCGTATTCAACGGTGTGCAGTATCTCAATGGCCCCATGAGATTAATGCCCCTGCCCGAGAGAACAGACATACAGTTCGTTTCGTTGATCCATGAGTAATCGTACATCTAAGTCACGACCTTGAATGAGGCAATATGATATTTCACACCGAGACAAGTATGTGTACGAACGTCTAGAACACTACAGAGTGTCAAGTCTGCGCCCAGTACTGCGGCTTCTATTGTTGGGGCAGCAGATATAGGCGTGTTGATAGCGGTGGACACAGGAGTGCCACCTCGTCTCCTTTCAGACTAGTCCCAGTTCTTCGCACAGCGTCATGATAGACCATTTCATGGGAGGTGGCTTCGATGAAAACGAACGTTGCGAGACTACATTCGTCGTCATTATACTCGCCCAGCACCTGGCGTGATATTATGAGGCATCATTGGGTGTATAACAGGGCCACCCCCGGTTCGCATAGCCGGTAATTTGGACAGCAATCGTTAAATTTATAAAATGGTAACGCCAGACGCTATGCTCTAATTTCACGGTATCCGTGATGTTATCTCTTAACACGATAACGCACCAACACACGTTGGCCATGCTGTCCTGATCTAGCTCGATACGGAGTGTATCAGACTGTTACACTGGCCAACACGATCCCCAGATGTCTCACCCACTGAAATGATCTTGTCATGGATTTCCGACAATAAGGGACACCACCAATCCCAGCCACTACGATCAATGAAGTCTGATACACAGATAAAGCAATATGGAATGACATACCCTTATCTGTCATCCAAGAATAATTCTACTCGAAGCCCAGGCGGCTTAGAGGCATTGTTTCTGCCTAAGATGGTAGCTCTGGATATTAACTACGCACACCCCTACCGTAGCTATGTCTGTGCGTGAGAAACAGTGGCGTTTAATCGAGTTTCGAACTCTACGAGTTCGTCCACATATCGGCGTGGGAATGCAAGATTACAGACGAGCGCTGCGACATCTGCAACAATTCGACGCCTTGAGTGTACTTTTATTGATCATCTTCCTTAGAGTTTTGACTTGGCTCCATACGAAGGCTTCATTTTCGTAGTGATGAAGCGATTCCAACAGAGGTGAGACTGTGGCTCCTTCAACAAAGTCAAAGATTCTACAATGAAAGAATCAACAAACTACTCTCTAGTTAGAAGAAATATCTGCATTACCACTGTGACTTTATTGACAAATAAAGATGTAGACATGAGGAATAAAGACGTAGAATGTTAATATAGTTTTTGTTATTTAAAGAGCATTAAAAGTTTTCACATCAAATATTCGGTTGCATTACTTTTCAGCACGCTCTCATATTTTTCCTACTGTATTCTAGAAGTTATTTAATATCTTCCCTGGTGTTGCAGTTTTAATGTTCAGCAGTGTACATGCCTGACTCATGAAGCTGTGTGAAAATTAAGTACGGAGTGCGTCGGATTTGACAGTACTACAAGAATAAGTGTAGGAGATGTGTTGAAGTAAATATTCAAATTTATGCCTGTGTTTCAGATAAACAGGGTGGGATGAGGAACACGAAAAACAAGTAGATCAAAGTCAATTACTAGCGTATGAATAACACTGTACACACTAGAGATCGGAAATGAGCTCTGCATACCCGCATCAGGCTCACCAGCGGGTCGTTTGGGATCTTGTCCGAACTCACTGTCTTCATGAACTAGGACACTGGACTTGCTCATCTCTTTCGCTGCACATTTAACTAAAAACTCGAGCCTCTTGTTGGGTACAAGTGAACCATGCCATCAAAGAAAAGTTACAGAAACAAATAATAAGCTACACAATTCGCTAGTAGCCCACATAAGTAAGTTTCTATTTCCCAAAGGATACACAAATAACTCCATTTTAGGTCCCATAGGGAACGAGTGGTCAAGTCGGAAGAAACCGTAGCATCACCGTAATCAGATTCGTAACACTTGCGGAACTGTAAAGGAAAGAAGACAGCCAGTATAGAACTGACATAAAAGCGGTGGCTTGGTTTCTAATGTAAGCAACCCTCAAAATTACTCACACTCGCTCCGTTTCTGAGCTAGTATAGAGCTATCAGTACAGAAAAAGTACGCCACGTACATGAAGAGTAAACTGCCTCGAAATGGCGGCTCATTGTGCTTAGGGAAATCGTAGTGTGTTAAAAAATAATCAAAAACCAATATTTGAGAGAAACCCATCACGTCATTAATTCCCAGAGTGACAACAGTAAAGCGTACATTAAAAAACAGGAGCTTCTTCATAGATGCAAGTAAGAGGCGTATGAGCTGAGAGGGAGAACGATCACATGAGTTAGGAGCAGGGGCAGTCAGTGGACAAGACGACAAGTTGCCTCGCTAAGAGATGTTACCTCATGGTAGCGGGGGCAGTCATCCTTCTGGATAAACGGCCTGCCGTTTCTGCGATTAATGAAATGTTACCGTTACTCTCGAATTCTGTCTAGCACGACAAACAAAGAGGCATTTAATTCCTGTTAAGTACTTTACTGAGCGCGTAGACATTGAAAAGAAATCTGTTAGTCAACATAGCGCCAAACTGAAGGACATCCGTTTATGGAATGCGATTACACAAGTCGGAAAGACGTCATTGGATCCATGACGATAGTGTTAGTGCGCACTCTTGTCTTCTGAATGATTTGCTGCTGCTCGCCACGAATTCCTCTCCTGTGCCAACCTCTTCATCTCAGGGTAGCAATTGCAGCGTACGCCCTCATTATTTGATGGATGTATTCCAATCTCTGCCTTCCTCTACTGTTTTACCTTCTACACCTCCCTCCAGTAACATGGAACTTATTCCCTGATGTCTTAACGGACCTTCTACTATACTGTCCCTTCTTCTTGTCAGTGTTTTCCGTAAATTCCTATCCTCATCGATTTTGCGGAGAACCTCCTCATTCCTTACCTTATCAGTCCACCTAATTTTCAACATTCTTCTGTAGTACCACATCTCAAATGCTTCAAGTCTCTTCTTTTCTGGATTCCCCAGAGTCCATGTTTCACTACCACATAAGGCTGTGCTGCAAATATGCATTCTCAGAATTCTTGGTAGGTTCAACAAACGGGATGAGGCTTGAATCCAACAAGGAAACGAGGGATGGGTGAAGTTTCCGCCATTTTGTCTAACCTGAAGTAACACAACGTCACTAAAAACAGAAGAGTTTCATCCAACGTCAATACTTAAGGAAGTCACGAATTAGTCAAATTGCCATCACCTACGTTTTTAATCACATAACCCCTCTCTTCAGGTTTAGCCATGCGTGCAACGATGACGTAGCTCGAGAATGTACGTCTTCATCGCTCATCCCTCATATTCGAGGAAACTAATATTTCCTGAATGTGGTTTCTGAGTGCAATATATTTCTGAGTGCAGTAAAAATTGTACAGTAGAGATTATATTTCTCCACAGACTTTTCTTAATGAAAAAACTGACTTCCTCCCACTTTACTCGCTTTTTTGCCTGACACTACACACTGTAGAAGAGAATTCGGTGTATATTTCTGTCCACTTTGTGCCAGTGTCATCTGAATAGTGCCTTTCGGAAAAAAGGGGGTGGCAACGATGACTGTGACCCGACCGTGGGCTGGAGATGTTCAACTTGGAAGACCCGTTACTGCGATTCAAGAGGAGTAGGTTACTTGCTGGCTCCTGTTGCACCGTCCTGCCTTTGTTTCGCCATCATCAACCACACAAGTACGATTTTAGTGTACGCACAACTACGCACTCACGTGAGTCGGCTGCGCCAAACAGCACAGTGAAAACGAGACTAACGCTTCGCAAAGGCAAGGTTGCCGATCGGAGTTTAGAATGAAAGCGGTAGCATTCTAGCCGTCTAAATTCTGAAACTCTAAGCGACATATCTATCAGCAACGCCCTATATTTTTCTGCCTGAAAGACACAGTTCAACTTAAAAATATTTGCAGCTTATCTTTTGGGCATACGGAGGAGCAATTAATCTAAGTCTGTGAAATCAATAATTCGTCTGTTTTGATTATATAAAAATAATTCTTTTCTTGAAAGTACCTCAGAAACGTTTTGTGTGAAAATCGTCACGCACGTTTACAGAGTGATTATAATTAAAGTTATACTTTCGAAACGCTGTAGAAATAACACCATTGCTAAGAATGACGTCAAATTGCAACGGAATATTATCGGAGACGGGGGAAAACGTATGGCAGAAGAAAAAAATAATGAGAAAATTGATTAATAGATGGCGCTGTATGTGTCAGAATACGTAAATGAAAACACCTGCCATGCGCATGACCCAGGGGGATTTTATCATTTACTCTGAGTGTTTCTGTTTTATTTTATTGTTTTGTGTTGATTCTGGCCTTTGGCCTATGGTTTTACACTGATTTTTTAATGTGTTTCTAAGTGGTTGGCCTTTCCTTTTTTATGTCTATGGTCGGCCAACCACCGTCACACTCTGTGTGGTTTTAGTTTGTTTTGTCTTGTCTTTGTCTCAGTATCTCTTGTTCTGTATCGTCTGTGATCTCTTCTGTTCCTTGTTTTTGTTCTCTGTGGGTGTTCTTTGTCTTGGAAAAAGGGACCGATGACCATGGCAGTCTGGTCCCTTTCATCCCCCAAACCAACCAACCAACCATTGAAGTTGGTATAAACACACCGGGTGCACGGCTTTTACTCCTTCGGCGTCTGCAACATTCGCCATGACTGACTCAATGCAGCCGGCCGGTGTGGCGGAGCGGTTCTAGGCGATTCAAACAAAATGGTTCAAATGGCTCTGAGCACTATGGGACTTAACATCTATGGTCGTCAGTCCCCTAGAACTTAGAACTACTTAAACCTAACTAACCTAAGGACATCACACAACACCCAGTCATCACGAGGCAGAGAAAATCCCTGACCCCGCCGGGAATCGAACCCGGGAACCCGGGCGCGGGAAGCGAGAACGCTACCGCACGACCACGAGCTGCGGACTAGGCGCTTCAGTGTGGAACCCCGCGATCGCTACGGTCGTAGGTTCGAATCCTGCCTCGGGCATGGATGTGTGTGATGACCTTAGATTGGTTAGATTTAAGTAGTTCTAAGTTCTAGGGGACTGATCACCTCAGATGTTAAGTCCCATATTGCTCAGAGCCATTTGAACATTTGACTCAATGCAGGATTGCGCTCTGCTTGTAAAGCTGTGTTACAAGAATGATGACTGTGCACACGTCGCTCTGCAGAGGTTCCGGACACTGAAGGGTTTGAAAAAAGGCGCTGGTCCGATGACTGCCGTGGATCTCGAGAAAATGATTCGGAAATTCTAAAAGACGGATTCTTTGGTGTGCAACCTGGTAGAGGGAGGAAACGAGTTGATTGGACGTCAGTGGAAGCAGTGGTCACAGCAATGCAGGAGGAGACGAGTGGTGGGGTGCAAACGTGTAGTGCACGGAGAATTGCCCGAACATTGTACACACCCGTGAGCACAGTGCGTAAAATCCTACGAAACACACTTCTTTGTTATCCATTCAAAATTACCCATGTGCACGAGTTGCTTCCTGTTGTCCTGCCAGCAAGAGAGACCTTTGCTTTAGAATTTTTTGCTCGTATGGAAGTGGACAATGATTGGCCGTGGAAGATTTTGTGGACAGGCGAAGCCCACTTCCATCCGACAGGATATGTCAATACACAGAAATGTCGAATATGGGCAACGGAAAATCCACACGAAAATCAACCAACACCACTTCGTCCTGAAAAGGTTGTTGTGTGGTGCGGGTTTACGGCATCATTTATCACAGGGCTATATTTTTTCGAAGAGACAAGTGCTTCCGGTCCTGTTACTTGTACCGTCACTTATTAAGCGTTTGAGTGTCTTTTGCGCAACTACGTCATTCCAGCTCTCCAACAGCGTTGATGTGTGGATGGGATCATTTTTGTGCAGGACGGCGCATCTCCGCACATTGAAAACCCAGTTAAGCAGCTGCTGAAGCGTCATTTCGGAAATGCTAGAATTATCAACCGCCGTTTCCCTACAGCCTGGTCGTCCGATCACCTGATCTATCTTAGTCCGTGTGATCTCTGGCTGTGGGGCTATCTGATAGTTGTTGTTTTCAGTGTTCCGACTGCAAACTTAGCTGCATTGAAGGCACGCGTTGCGCAATACTTCCGAAAGTGGCCCCGCAAACGCTTCGATTAGTTGTGGAACATGGCTGTTTCTCCATTTCAACTTGTTGCAGAAAACGGTGGACAACATATTGAACATGTTTTGCGCACGTCACACGGAAATTGATAATCCGATTTGATTTTGATTTATGGTTTTTAAGCGCTTTTTGGCCTCAGGACAATTAAAAATCGATTTTTCCCACCCGATGGGATATGACCTTGCCGTGGTGGATAGGCTTACGTATCTAACAGTATGACACCTGTGCACTCATGGACACTGAATGATACAGTTTGTTTAGCGACAAACTTACACCTTAGGCATTGTTGTATGATTAATTTGTCATTTGCAGTCCATCACTATTACATTGTGATGCCTGAAGCGCAATCTATCGCACATTTTGTAACTATTTATTTTTCTTCTGCCATTCGTTTTCCCCCTTTCTCCGATAATATTCCTTTGCAATTTGACGTCATTCTGATCAGTGGTGTTATTTCTACAGCGGTTAGAAAGTTTAACTTTAATTATAATCACCCTGCACAACCACCAAGCCATTTCGGAAACTATCTAGACACATGAAATAGGGCAATACATCTATCTTGTTCCGCTGTTTAATTGTTGGGACTGTGCTCTAAGATAAATCAGCATTTGGACATATAAATACGGAAGGTGGGTGGGTTTTCTTTGATTATGTCCGGGATAACTCTCTCTCTCTCTCTCTATCTCGTGTTGAAGCAACAGATGGATACAGCAGACTCCCCTCATTCCTCCGATCGATAAACTTTCGGTAGTAGGCATCTCTGTTCGTAACATAGCGCTGGTGCCCACTATGTATAGTTTCTCGTCCCGTACATTTTCCTTTATTGTCTGCGCCGATGCTGTAGTTGTCGGTTTGTCACCTCAGTTCGACGGTATTTCCCGGCCTCATTCCTGAGATACTTTCCGACGCATTGCCTCCTTTTTTGCCTTTCAGCGTCTTCTTAATATTTTCATTTTTTCATCTTTTGTGTATTTTGGCTCTATTAAATTTATTTTAGTGTATACCATAGGTACTGTATGATAGTTGAATAACTACATAGCCCAGTATAGTTTTCTCTTAGTAGCTAATGCAACGTGGCCCACTGGGGATTTGCAGGCGTATATTAGTTGTTAACACTACAAATTTCAGCCGCGAAGGAAAATAAGAAAGCGTTTAACATTCTTCAGTCATCTGCTATAGCTGACGGAAGCTGTTCTCCACCTAAGATTTAAATACTTACTACAGTTAGTAAAACAGCAACTTATAACATTATTTTCTGTGTAAGCGACACAAAAATAGATGACACTTTCGGACGTTCGATCTAATGATATTACTTACCCACCTCACACCCTGTACAGTTCCTGCTCAGCACCTTCAGACGGTAATGGTCGTTGGTTGAAGACCACAGCAGGGTACCAACTGCTGTGCAAAAATACGAATTAGGGGCTTGTGGTGAGATATATCATTTCTACAAGCCCGCGTTGTGTATCTTTAAATGGTGGTGGTGGTTAGTGTTTAACGTCCCGTCGACAACGAGGTCATTAGAGACGGAGCGCAAGCTCGGGTTAGGGAAGGATTGGGAAGGAAATCGGCCGTGCCCTTTCAAAGGAACCATCTCGGCATTCGCCTGAAACGATTTAGGGAAATCACGCAAAACCTAAATCAGGATGGCCGGAGACGGGATTGAACCGTCGTCCTCCCGAATGCGAGTCCAGTGTGCTAACCACTGCGCCACCTCGCTCGGTGTATCTTTAAATGCATAAGCCTGAAAACACAATAAAAATTGCGTTTTATAGAGCTTAAGCTTACAATATACCTAAAATAAATTCTACACACATTTCAAAGGTTTAACGTTAGTACTGAAAGAAATGAGACACGTTGATACAAATGTATTCAACACGATGCAGTGCATATTACACAGCTTGACAATTGCTAAGGAGCAGAGACGTTGCTTTACAGACTAATCATAGGCGATGAGGGACGACATGATGCACAGTACATACGAAGTAGAGATAGAGTGGTATACTTACAACGAAAATTGGTAGATCACCACTTGGAAAAGCAGGATACCATACATAAATAACGTTCATATTTGACACCGGTCTGACTGTCACCGTAAAGGTCGAGACCTGACTCCCAGGAAGGTGTATGCACTTCTTGGCACTAACATACAGTTTGAAAAGGGTATTCATGCTGGCTACCAAACTGTTGAGGAATCCTTGGGGATGTTGTCCCACTCCTCTCGAGGCGGTTTTCAGTTCTCGCACGGTTCAGGGAGGGGTTGCTCAATGAGAGACACGTCCACCAACAGCATCCCAGGCATGCCCTGTAGGGCTTAGATCAGGGGAGTACGCAGTATCGTCACATTCCAGTGTCTCTGACACATCAGCGGTCCAACGTGTGCGGGTATTGTCATTCTTAGACAGGAAATCGGAACCAACCGCACCCATAAACATAAGGACATCATCCAGAATAATCTTCCTGCTATAAAGCTATGCTGTAACGTTATCTTGTGCAAAGATACGCAGCGGTGTTCGGCCATTGTGGATAATGCCTGTCTTCACCATAACGCCTAGGCCATACCGATGATGTTTATGAGCATGTATGGTGTGTAATGTATTTCTCCCTCTCTGCACACTAACTGATGGCCAGAATCACTTGCCACAGCGAAGCGGGACTCGTCGGAGAACATTGTTCTGCATCACTGTTGCTGACCCCAACCAACGTGTTATCTACCTAGCTAACTCTTTGTCGACGACGGCGTGGTCGCAGTGGGATGCGTTTAACAGGCTTCCGAGCATACAAATCAGCCTGATTTAATCGTCGCAAAATAGTTTCACAGATGATAGTTATCGTGCAATGTTATCATCGCAGATAACATTTGTTGAGATCGTATGAAGTGATTAAAAGGTTTAATTCGGAGGGTCGTTGTGAAAATGTTTATTTACTGTGAGATACTGGCATCTGTTGTTTTAAAGATATTGAGATACTGTTGTGTCGCTGGATGTGTCTTATTTTTCTGAGATTACAAATGTATTCAGATCTGCATTAATATTGTACGGGGTGTTCAAAAAGTCTCTCCGCAGTGTCGCAGTTCTTGCACGACTGTCACTTTGTATGGGAAAAGTTCTAATTTCTTCCTTACAGCTGTGTGGGCCGTTCCGACACTAACATCGATTTCCTGGGCGAGTTTTCTTACTGACTTGTTCGGACTCATGGACATTTTATCGGAAATATCGAGTAGTTTACCCTCAGACAAAACGCTAGTACGACCACTTCTCGGTGCATCTGTCACCGAACTCGTACTTCGAAATCTGTAAATCAAATCTCGCACAGTATCGCGATGTGGGCGTGCTGTCTCCGGGAAAACTGAATTACATGTTTGACGAACTGAAACTGTGTATTTACCGCCAGCTTTGAACATTTGTTCGACTAAAAACACATGTTCTTCAATGGTTAGCATTTTAACAGTGACAAAATCGAAAACAAGCGAACAAAGGAACTAAACTCAAACGTTCACGTCAACAAGTAACGACACACTCCAACGATACTACTGACGCTGGCTGAGATAAACGAAACAGTGGAATGTTGGGAGAGTCCAAGGGAAGTAACCCAGGCAGGCGAACAATCATACGGCACTCGCGGCTAACAATCATACGGCACTGCGGAGAGACTTTTTGAACACCCCGTGTTTGAGTTATTGTCGAAGCTCAAAGAGCTGTAACTTAAAAGGCCACGTGAGTAACAGCCGTCCAAATTCCAAGCCTAAGGATTTTCCCTGTTTCTTGCCATGCGCTCCTTGCCTCTGCACCTGCATTCACCTGCGGCGGTCGCGCGACGTTCTCGATACCAGCCTTAGGTGGACGAATAAGTCGCCTAGATACTCGTCATGTAACAACCTACACTATTCCCTCGAGTATTCAATTCTCAAATGTTAACTGATTTTTGGGTCACCCTGTGGATGTTTGACTTCTTTCGACACTCCACTCCAGAGGCCTCTCCCTGCGGGGAGTCTAATCTGCATATATATACATGTAATACTCCGTAACCCACCTAGTGGTGTGTGGCGGTGGTTACTTCTATCCTTTCCCCATCACTCCTTTTCTATTCACGAATAGTGTGTGTGAGGATCATTTGTCAATACACAACCATCTAATTTCTCATTCCTCATCGGAATCATTTCCCTCTCATAAATTGACCAGCAGGCCTCTGCGCGATGCACTCTTCCAATATTGTAATGTTTGCCAGGGGTGTCAGTCAGCATCTCCACTTACTCAACTCCGATCCACAAACGATGGCGGTTCGCGCATGTCGAGGCACGGACGGGGAGCGCATTGTTGACTATTCGAAGCGACAGTTGCGGTACACGCATGCACCTGATTTCAGCCTGAAGTAACCGTACATCCTGAAAACTATGTCTCTCGCTTGCTTCTGCAGAATTTTTCACTTATCACCAGCATCAACGATAACAACTCGCAACAAATGAAATAGAAATTCACTAAACAACTCGCTACGATCACATTTAATTCTCGCATAAGCTACGGCATTAAGAGCAGAGCGCTCAGAACACTACCGAAAACTCTTTGGCTGTCGGAGTATGCGTGACGTAGGTGCGCAGAACAAGCCTGAACTCGACCGCCATCGTTCTTGACTCCAGGTATAAACGGCCCCGTGACGAAGTTGTACTTTGTATCTTATTAGAACCAGATAAAAATGTCAGGCTAATCTTCAAAGAATCTGTCGAGCGAGTATTTTCTTCCTAGATAAATGACATACCCTTACGATTTTGCCAATGAAATTCAGCTTGGCATCAGCTTATGCTACAACTAGTTCACGCTGTTTTTCACTTTATGCAAGTCCGGACTGTTACGCCTATTTTACAATTGCTACGATTCCTGTGCACTACATTAATCTACGTACAGCGTGAACATCATTGCTCATCAGTATTGCTCATCAGTGTGGGATCCGTACCAGATCGGGTTGACGGAGGAGATAGAGAAGATCCAAAGAGGAGCGGCGCGTTTCGTCACAGGGTTATTTGGTAACCGTGATAGCGTTACGGAGATGTTTAACAAACTCAAGTGGCAGACTCTGCAAGAGAGCCGCTCTGCATCGCGGTGTAGCTTGCTCGCCAGGTTTCGAGAGGGTGCGTTTCTGGATGAGGTATCGAATATATTGCTTCCCCCTACTTATACCTCCCGAGGAGATCACGAATGTAAAATTAGAGAGATTCGAGCGCGCACGGAGGCTTTCAGACAGTCGTTCTTCCCGCGAACCATACGCGACTGGAACAGGAAAGGGAGGTAATGACAGTGGCACGTAAAGTGCCCTCCGCCACACACCGTTGGGTGGCTTGCGGAGTATAAATGTAGATGTAGATGTAGAACAATCAGTCGCTGCAACAAGCGTCGGCCAATGCACATCTTCCTGCATTTCGGTGCATACTTCCGGCTTTGCTGCCTTATTGTAGAGAAGTTAATTTGTAACGATCCGGCTATATCCATCATTTTGCAATTATAAAATCGCAAGAGTATGTATAAAAAAATGAATACGTTGCTGAACTATAAAAGAACGGGAAGAAACAGGAAAATTTCTTTTGTTAAGCAACATATTTAAAAATTTTCACGTTGCTCATTGCTTAAGGATCTCTGAGGCCTCTTATGGCATCGTATGTCGGGTAAAACTGTGTTGCGAAAATTGATGTGGACACAACGAAGATCAAAGAATATGACGACGTAACCGCCAGGACCTTTTTCTAGACGAGGCAATTAACAATGTATTATAACTGAGTCAGTCATTGCTTTATATTCAAAATTGACTGACGATTTTTTGTGTTTTTAACGGGCAGTATATTAAATGCTTATCTTCACGCCATCTCCATATTTCAACTAGTGAGAGTGAACTGACAATAAATGAAGGTTGCAGCAGTTAAGTTTTCTTAAAATGAAAGATCACACTTGACGTTGGGCGGTTATTTATTCCTTGGAATTTTAACTTTTGGTTCAGCTGTTCTCACGAATTCCGTGCAGCTGTGGAATGTTGTCAGTACGCAGATGAGCTTTGCGCTGGCAAAAATATTTTTTTTCAGGAAAATTGTAATGGGTCCCTTTAAAAGCTTGGTTGTCCTTGACTAGGTGATACAGGAGAAATAAAATATTGTGTGTAACGTTTGCTCCTGAGATAACAGCTTCATCATTGTCTTTGAGACAGACATAGGGATTCACCACAATTTTCTGATCTATCTGTCCGTTTCGTCCCGCTAAGAAAGACATGTTGAGTTCTGTCTGCCAGGAAGTATTGCATCTAACCATAAACCTGATTCAGTACTTAGTATGCTCTAGTTTGTTCACTACATGTTAACACGTAACTCTGTCGATTAACATAATATAAGATGAATATCAACAGACAAGTCGTTCCTATATCCTTCAACTACGTTAGTGCTCCATCGATCTCGACGTCGACGGGGTGGTAAACTTCAGCCTTTCTTCTGGCCTGTTTTTTATCGCTACACATGGAAAGACAAAGGCGTCGGCTGCTGCTACGACAAGACGCATGTCCATAGGCCGCGTGTGGGGCGATCTGCACTGAAAGCGGAAAGAGGCCAGGGAAGGGAGAGGAAAGGACCCGTGTTGCCCAGAGCTGCCGGCAGCACAAGGGGATTGCTGTGTTTCGTTCTGTTTTAGTCAGGCGCTACCCGGCGAGCAGGGGCTGCCGAGGAAGTGGCTATTTATTTTGAGAATAGAGCAGGGGTGTTGTTAGACGGGGGTTGGCCCTGCGCACTGGGGACGAGGGACGGCGGGGGAGCGGGCGTTTGGACCGACTGGGTGGGGGGAGGAGGGGGAAGAAGTTCGACTCAGGCACAAAGAGGCTAAATATAAACGGCCGTTCGAGGGCCAGGGGCGGCGAACAGCGGCGGATCACAGGTCCGGCAGCTGCGCCTCCACCGTCACGACCACCACCAACACCACCACCACCAAAACACAGCTCTGGACTGACTCTTCCACTGACAGTCGCTACCATTTCTACACCTCGACCTTTCCAATCACTCTTCTACTGCCTTTGCATCTCATAGTGACATGGACACTGATTCACTACCATACAGCTGGACCTGTGCTAATGAGGCGCCATTACGTATTTATATTCATAGCTTTAAAACAGTCAGTGCCGTCAACAAGAGGAACAGCATGGTACATATTTGGTTACTCAGGCCCTTGGTTGGATGCCAGAGTGATTTTTTGTTATTCAGAACCGTTTGGGACTGTAAGAATGAGCGAGCCTTCGAAGTTCAAACTTGGCCACGATGACAAAGTTGATGTCAGACACAGGCCTGGTGCATGTATCTGCCTCAACGTAAAACGAAACAGAGAGACGTTTTTCTGTCGCTCCCGACTGAATGCAGGAAAGAAGTGTGCTTACAGAGATCATGTGGATTCGCAAAAGGGGAGGCCTGTCAAGAAGACACTCTAAAGCTACTTGTGGAAGAGAAGGCCAAGGATTTTTCGTGGTCGAATAAAAGGCATCTGTTAACCGGAGGAACTAGGGAAGAAATGTGTCCATGAAAGACGGCCATTTTCTTGAAGAGTCATTCAACTTCTATCACATAATAAGTACTACTGAGTAGTTTTCCATGAGGATTCCAAACAATTTCACACGCCTTTCTAGCATTCCGATGACATGCCTACTGCGTTCTACCTCAAAGATTTTGTAGCAACGAAGATCACCGTCGCCATCGCAGTCAGCATTGAGCATGCAGGTAAACTTTCCATGTGTAGCAAACCCTTTTGTGGGATCTTGAGATGTCAGTTTCATTTGCTGAAACTAGTTATATTTGTATAAATATTTGCCATCCAGGCTAACTAAGGATTCTCACAAGAAAATTACACCACTGTTAATTATTATCGCCTCCTACAGAACACACAAAGTCAACTGTGGAATCGATCAACGGCCAAAAATAACTGCCAAACCGAAAAAAAAGGCTCGAAGCGATGGCCTTGACCCACATCATGTGTGCAAGTAAAATTTTAATTAATGTAAGCAGCTACACTTGCTAAGGAATTGTCGGGTAATACTCTGACAATCCATTTCTTTCAATGAGACACACAAGCACAGTCGGTCGAAGTTCTTAATGAGGAACGTGATATTAATTAAACTCAGCCGGAGATCAACAGGTCGGTGGACAGTCAGCTTTTGCCTGCCACCGACCAGGGAAATGGGTAAACCTAGAAGTTATACAGACGCATTTGGCCAAAAAATGGTTAAATCTGATTATTCTTATGCACGACTGGGTAGTAAGTTTGTGATCTAAGGTACCTTCGGATATAGTCTTTATTGATTTTTTTATATCTGGTAAAATAGCCGCAAATTTCTCTGGATAAGATAAACAAGGCGGATCTCTGGAAATAAATACACTGTAGGAGGAAAAGCGCGCACCACTAAGGTATTATCGGAATGGGACGGAAATAGGTATAAATTAAAATTTCAGAAAAATTGGATAATTTATTCAGGAGAAAGAGCTCCACAAATTGTGCAAGGCAATAATACATTGGCCCATCTCTGGCCATTACGAAGGCAGTTATTCGTCATGGCACTGATAGTGTTGTTGGGTGTCCTCCTGAGGGATATCGTGCCAAATTCCGTCCAACTGGCCCGTTAGATCGTCAAAATCCCGAGATGATTGGAGAGCCGTGGCCATAATGGATTGGGGAGAAATCCTGCGACCTAGCTGGCCAAATTATGGTTTTTCAAGTGACCATTACCTTGCTGAAATGTAAGCCCAGGATGGCAGCAAAATGGGGCGGCAAAATATCACTGACCTATCGCTTTACTGTAAGGGCGCCGCGGATGTCAACCAAAGGGAGCCTGGTAAGAGAAGAAATAGCCCACCAAATTCACACTCCTGGTTGCCAGGCGGTATGGCGGGTGGCAATCAGCCTGGTATCCCACCGCCGTCCGAGGCTTTCGCAGACACGTTTTCGTTGGTGTACGGGTCTCAGCTCGAAACGGGACTGATCACTGAAGACAATTCTACCAAAGTTACTGAGATTCCAGGCATAAGATGTGCCTAAAGACGCACCAGATAATTGTGGAACCATTCGCGTTGTTATCCACAGCGCCCTTACAGCACAGCGGCGTTTCGATGATATTTTAGGACCTGCTTTGTTGCCCTTCATAGCAAGTCATCCTGGGCTTACATTTTTTCCAGTGCTTGTCTTCGTGTCTGCCAAACACTATCTTGGCCAGCAAGGTAGCCGCATCTTTCCCCAATTGTGAAAGTGTGGAGTATAATGGGAATACAGGAGGAGACGACGTAGATTATCGTCAATCAGAAAGATTCCCATTAAATAGTAATGAAATGATATTTATTAAATATAAAGAACTACTCAACTTAAATGATGCTTCTTCTTGTGGAGACATTTAGACGTTTGAAGTTATTAGAAGTCCTATAAAATGTTAAAGTCTTGTCACTGTGCCCCTGAGTGATGCCTACATGGAGTCCAGAGCTGGCCTACGATGCCTAGGTAGCCTAAGTCTCGGAGGTGACGGACGAGCACTGCACATTGTAGACTCGGCGGTAGCTAGAGACTGTACACGACCCGGCGCACCGGAGAGAACTGACCGCCATAGCTCAGTGCTCCGGTGTTTAACGATACATGACCAATCGCTCAAGCGTGATTTCCACCGGCTAGCAGCTTCGGCCCCTCGTGGACCTCGGTATAGTTCATACTGCCAATCAATACAGCTCATGCACTACGGCTGTTTCGAACATGGCTTATCGGTGGAGTGTGGTAGTCTCTGGAGTTGTGAGTACCGTCATCACACCAACCATTTTTGAATTTTGATCTGATACGCGAATTGGACAGAATTTGGCGCTATATCCCTCAGGAGGATATTCAGCAATTCTGTCAATCAAAGCCAAGCCTAATAGTTGTTTGCATAAGGGCCAGAGGTGGACCAATGTGTTATTAACTTCCTGAATTTGTGAAGCTCTTTCTCAAGGATACTTCACCCAGCATTCTTGAAATTTTTATCATTTTTTTGTCTACACATGTGTATCACTGCTACCGATTTCCATCCCATTCCCATAATTCCTTCGTGTGTTCATTGCTGGCCATTAACATTGTGATATCAGGAGGGAGAGCAAATGAAATTTTAGTTGTTGTGCATATACAGCATTACACGAAGAGTGCATGATTAGATGTACAGATGATTCGAGGCAACGCAGGGTGCGAAATTTAGTACACAGATGTGTCACTCCTGGCTGTAATAGTTGCAGTATATTGGCTGGGTAACGACTCGAAGTGAATTTGGATAACATATCCAGGTCTGTCATTCCATCTGCTTCAGTTCTATTCTACACTTCATCATACATAGTTGCTGGGACGTTGTGGAGTGCTAATCTCTCAGTCATCCATCACCAGATGTTTGAAATGAGTGAGATAACTGCAGATCGTGCTCGTCAACAAAACAGAATATTACAACGGACGTTCAGGCATAGCCTGAATTATTAGCAGATTTCCCCCTCTTCTCCCCTTCCCTCCTCATCCCATCTTCCCTGTGATGTCACTGATGATGTTATGTAAAGTTGCCAGATTTCACCCACCCCTCTGACATTGGCCAATTGCCTTATGTACAAAATGTTGGGAAATACAAAAGTAAAGGGAAATTCAGTAAAAGCTGGCAGGAAATTCAAATCAGTTCAGTTGTACTACAGGGCCCGAATCCTATAATTTCACTGTGGAAGTAGGGCTGGTATCTTAAGTATAAACTGAGAGGAAATTTAAAAAACCCAAGGTCGATCTCACATGCATCGGCTATGTATCAAGCACATGTGAGAAAGAAACATACTTATACTTATTTACAATTCGAATCGTAACCCTCAAAAACGTCACAGATCTAGATGGTGAAAAAAACAACATTTTTACAAGAGTAGCAGTCTGTAACCAATCTGTGCCAGATATTTCACGATGAAAACAACTTAGCTACCATCACTAGCAGAGCTACTGATATCTAGTGAAGAGATGTTGAACGTAGTGGTCATTTTTCATCTGTGAGAAGACGGTGAAGTGCGCCTCTTACGATGATATATTGCAATTGTGGTTGTTTCCATAGTGACTGCTGATTTCTAAAATGTCACCTTCCAGAAAGACAGAGCAATTCCTTAAAGGAGTATCGATGCTTGTCGCTACCTAAACGAAGACCTGCCGTATCGCTGGATAGGACGTAGTGTTCAAGATGATGTGGCTCTCTTCCCTTGGCCCCTCAGGACGCTTGACCTAGCAGGCTGTGATGTTTCCTTTGGGGCTCCTTTAAGGGCTGTGTTTGCGAACCCCCACTACTAAAAGCAGTTGAACAATTCAGAGAACGCATCAGTGGTGCTGTGACGACCATTGGCAGGATATTGCTGCATGAGATGTGGAACGACCTTGACTGCCGCTGGAATGTGTGTCGCGTGACCAGAGAGGCAGTCATAAAATATTTGCAGAGAGCAAGAGGCGAACTTGGTGAGGTTATGGTTCTACTCATGCATCAACCACGCTTGTACATGTAAAACTTCGGAAAATATTAAATAGATTTTAAAACGAATGAATTATTTATAATAGCCCTACACTTAAAAGAAGTTATTAGAGATGACAGCAGCTGACTATTAGTCCGTTACCTGACTCTTGCACGTACTTGAAGGCCATCCTCATAACTGTATCCATGGAATACGATGTGTGAATAAATCAATAATGGATAAAGTTAATTAACTCGTTTAGATTTGATGTTCTTCAACAATTAATAGTAAATTAACAAATACAAACAACCAGTAAAATAAAGAAAAGGACAAATAAAAAGTAAGTGCCTGAGTCGTCAGCCACTTAACTGCCCTCGAACAAAAATAAGCTACAAGAATTCGTCGAGAACGCATAGTGTGCAGTTCTGTAACGATATGTGGCACCGTCTGCGGCAACTAGCCGCAGTCACAACTTTGAGAACTTAGCGTCAAATCGAAAGACTTGAACCCGACGAACGGTCTATCCGACGGGAGGCCCTAGTCACACGACCATGTGTGACTGAATTCAGTCGACGAGAGTTGACACTATGAAGAGTGTGTGTAGTCTGATCCTCGACTCGCAATAACCCTTGTAGTGGAGAAGACGACCGCCATTTTCTAGGTGTCGAAGAAGGTAAATCGCTGTGTCACAGTGTTATTGAGGTTCTGCAGGTTAAATGACAGGATTTCATTCGGACAATAGATTACTTATTCTGGAAATTTCTCCCAGGCTGTGGGTAAGCCATGTCTCTCAATGCCTTCTAGGTGTACTAGTCTTGAGATGTGCTTGGATACCTCAGTCAGTAGAGCTCTTGCCCCCGAAAGGCAACGGTCTAGAGTTCGAGTCACGGTCCGCTACTCAGTTTTAATCTCCCAGTAAGTTTCATATTAGGGCACAATACGATGCCGAGTGAAAATTTCACCCTAGAGTGCTGCTGAAATAAACTGTGGTTGGGAAAAGATGGAGGTGCTGCATTATTATTCATCTAACCGAGCGAGTTGTTGAATTTTCCCTTGGTGCTTGACAGAACGTTGCAATAATATTGAAGAGGCAATACTTTCACAATGATCAATAAAATGCTATTTATTTGGTCGCGAATCGGCTTCTTAATCCATCGTCAGGTGACAGTTGACTGTCACAAGGAGAAATAAAATGACTTGCGATTTATACTGAGAGGCACCCACATGCCTTGCTCATACTGTGGCATCAAGCAGTCAGGCCTGCAAGATGAGTGGTCTGCCAAGCGAGTGGATTCATTCTTAATTTATCGAGTAACATGAACTCTCGTACTCACAATCTAAGTTACAAGTTATCCTCCTATATGATTAATACGCAACGGAAACACGCATCTGACTATCAATAATTTACAGAACTCTGACTGTACACTACGCACTGGCAATACCACATTTTCTTTTTTTTGTCTTTTATTTAACGGCTTTTGTCAACACGTGGCCACCGCACACATTATAAATTCGGGACATTATGACAACATACAATTCGAAGTAAAAGTCCACCAATCTTTTTCTTTTCACTATCTTATTTATTCCGATAAATTCTCTAACCTAAACACACAAATTCTACAACCTACAACAATGACACATAAGAAATTCCGCCCAGTGGGCATGGCTTTACAATGGTGAATCTCTATATTATGGTCTCGTAATTACTTTTAACGCTACAGTGCATTTTCTGGATAGGATGGTGGATCTTTTATTATACCTCACACTTCGACTCTCACAATCATCATCACGAAACTTTCCTCCAGATCGAGCGGTACCGAAGGAACAAGCATAACCCACTAATCTTTTGAAACTACCTCGCTACTCTCCCATGCAAACCACACATACCCAAATTACATGACATACACCACACTACAACATGAAATACTACACAGAGAATAGTCACAACATTATCACTTTCAGCTTTCCCACTTCAATTAGTATTTATCCCAGTTTCACACGACACTGCCCCACTTTGTAATTCTACTTCCATGCTGTGAACTCTGGAGATATATGCACGTCTTCCTGTGCAAGCCAAGTGGCGTTGCTGGATAGACGGCCGACTCACCTTGATTCTCTCTCAGAGTTTAAATCTAGCGTCACACGGAATCATATCACACAATTTAACATTAAGAACATCACACACGCGAGTCTTCAACTGATACCATGGACGAGTACTTCTCTTTATCCTTTGTCTCATACACCGATTGAGACTCACACAGTACTTACCACGTGGAAGTACTCGTCTCTAATTTCAAGTCCTGCACACGCCATTTCTTAAATATTTCAACTTATGGTACACACGCTATTTCTTAACTATTTCAACTTATTGTACACACGCTAGTAATTCAGCTTAACTTAAGCACACGGAAGTATTTCAACTTATTGCAACACGTGGTTTCATTGTGACCGTTGGTCACTTCTGAAGATTATTACAATCCCTTTAATATTACCTGCCTGACATTTAATTCTCCCCACAAAAGTTCCTGAAATAGAGAAATTATTATTTCAAACTACTCTTAAATATTCCACATGCATACCATGTCTCCACTCTTTCATCATTACGAAGCACAACTAAAACAGGTCTTAACGGCACAAGATCCAGCGGCAGAGTGCTGAAACATGGCCATTCCTGAGGTTCTCTCCCATCTCTGTCGAGGTGGGGGAAGCACCTTGCTATCGTATTGGTCAGCCACATTTCAGGCGCTCAAAGCTCTGGTAAATTTCATCTGTTTGGTCCCACCAAAGGTGGCCAAAGCATCGACTCAAAGATGATCATATATTCACATTCACTATCTGCGGTTAGCAGACGACCATACATTCATTCATTTCACAGATCTCACCAAACTGGATGTAGGGATTTACTTTGTGGGAGTGCACATGTGATCAATTAAATAAATAAATTGTCATTCTTTCCCACACTGGTATCCGGCTTCGCTGTATTAATTGAAATTGAGTTATTTTACAAAAAAAATGTGTTGTTCTGACAAAAATAATGAAGTATGTTGTACCTATTTTCAATGTCGGGCGATACTGTACCCTTTCAATACAAACCGTACTCATATGTGTACTGAAGCTACATAAAATGAAGAGATAGAGCGTGTTGACAAAGGGAAAGTATAACAGTTTTACGTTATGCAGAAATCGTTATATTTAACAGTAAAACAGTTTTATATGAGTCTCATTGCATTTTGTATAATCTATCTTTTTCATAACTGAAAGTTAATTTCACAGACAAAAAGAGCAAATTCTGTTTGGGAATTTAAAACCAGGGTGCCATTACCTGTCGTTTATGTGTTTATGTCAACTGTTTACGGGTAGCTGATCTTTCGGAATTTCTTAATAGTATGTATAACTTCACAGTCTTCATCACATATGTTGCTTTCTGATAAGAAGCATCCCGGAAGTATTGGCTCTTTCTTGCCTTGCCTGCAGCTTGCCTCGTGTCCTGACAGTGCAACTGCGACAGCTTCGCGTGACGGACAATCTGCGTCACATGGGTTGTTTTCTGATCAAAGATTTCCTCCTCTGTTTGCATTCCTCACGTGCCGATAAGCATATTCTTTTCCACAGTGCTAACAAGCGCTTAAGTGCTTTTAGTTCTCCCCCCCACCCCCTCGTGCCAAAGGATTTTTTTTTAGTCTTATAATTGATTTGATGCAACCTGGCACGTATTTCTCACCTGCGCTAACCTTTTCACGTCAGAGTAGCAATGGCAACCTAAGTCTACAATACTTGCTGGATGTATTCCAAACTCTGTCCTCCCCCAGAGCTCCCTCTAATACCATGGAAGTTCTTTCCTGAGGTTGCAACGCATGCCTCATCAAGCCGTCCCTTCTTCTTGTCAGTATTCCCCATGTTTCCTTCCTCGTCGATTCTGTGGAGAACCTCCTTATTCCTTACCTTATCAGTCCATCCAATTTTCAACACTCTCCTCGTGATGGCTGGGTGTTGTGTGCTGTCCTTAGGTTAGTTAGGTTTAAGTAGTTCTAAGTTCTAGGGGACTGATGACCATAGATGTTAAGTCCCATAGTGCTCAGAGCCATTTTGTTTTCAACACTCTTCCGTAGCACCACACCTTGAACGCTTTGATTTATTTTTTCAACTTTTCCACAGTCCATGTTTGGCTAACAAACAATACTATCATCCAAACGCTCATTCTCAGAAATTTCTTCCTCAAATTATGGCGACTGTTTGTTACCTGTAGACTTCTCTTGGCCAGGAATGCCCTCTTAGGCAGTGCTAGCCAGCCTTCTATCTCCGCTGTGCCTTGTACGTCACCGGTAATTTTGCTTCAAAGGTAGCAGAATTCCTTACCTTAGCCTACTTCGTTATCCCCAATTTTTATGTTAACTCTCTTTCTATTCTCAGTTCTGCTGCATCTCATTAGTCTTGTCTTTTTCCTGTTTAATTTCTTCTTGACATTCAGTGAGAATAGGAATATCATGAGCGTAATTCTTCTTGACATTCAGTGAGAACAGAAATGTCATGAGAGTATCTTGTCATTGATATCCTTTCTTCCTGAATTTTAAACCCACTCTTCAAACTTTCTTCTATTTTCGTCATTGCTTCTTCGATTTATACCGGGTGGTTATGATTAAACTTTCCCTTTTTAACAAGTCATTACACGAAAACTAATTACCGTACGAGGATAAAACTGAGCAGCATTAATGTCAAGCACATGTGGAAGAGAAATAATGCAGAATGAATTCCATTGAAGCACTTTTAATGAGCTGCTACGGTACATCATACCATTACATACCGGTACCATTACTGCTACAAAAGAGGCTCAATGTGACACCCGTCAGTGTTCGGAAGAGTCTGAAAGCGCAGGACTGCATTCTGCACAGCGGAACGAAGCATATCCGTAAGTATGCTGGCTGCCTCTCTTGATATGCTGCACTTTAGATCAGCACATGTGCGAATGTTCCCCTGGTAAACCTTGTCCTTCAGGTAGGCCACAACCATAAATGAGATCAGGTGATCGTACCTGCCAACCATTTGGAAACGATCGACTGATAATTGGATCGTTTCCAAATATGTTTCGGAGAAGCAGATGAACTTCACGAGCGACGTGCTGTGTGGCCCTATCTTACATTCAAAAATGGTTAATATGGCTCTAAGCACTGTGGGACTTAACATCTGAGGTCATCAGTCCCCTAGACTTACAACTACCTAAATTTAACAAACCTATGGACATCACACACAGCCATACCCGAGGCAGGATTCGAACCTGTGAGCGTAGCAGCAGCGTCTTTCCGGACTGAAGCGCCTAGAACCGCTAGACCACCGCGGCCGGCCCCATCTTACGTGAAAACAGTTGAGTTCATTGCTTACCGATCTGCTGTATGGCGAAGCATATTGCAGTAACGCTGGCCAGTCACACTGCACGTCTTTGGTCTTGAGCGCCGACCTGTTCAAAAAAGAATTGGCCAATGATGAAGGTAGCTGTGAAGGCACACCATACGGCATAAAATGTTCACCAAACAGAGGAACTTCATGCGCAGTGACAGGAGGTGAAGATCTCCACATTCGGCAATTCTGTGTGTTCAAGTGAACACACAGATGAGCTTAGTCTGTCCACTGGATGGTCCAGGACCAACCCTCGTCAACTTGAATCCTTGCGTGAATGTGGAGAGCAAAGTCAACACGTCGTTGTGCGTCCTGTGGTGCAAGCTGCTGTACGATATGGATCTTGTACGGATTCAATTTCAGTGTCGTTCGAAGTATCTTCCGTACAGTGGACGACGGGATGTTCAACTGTCGTGACACAGCACGCGCACTGCCTGACGATTGAGAATTGCGCGCAGCGTTGTCTGCTACAGCAACAGCGATTTCATCAACCACTTGTGGTCCAACCGGTCGTCGGCCTCTTTCCGGAGCGGCTTTCAGCCGGCGGTGTTCTCGACATGCAGCTGCAGCATTACTGTTGTTTTGGTAATAGAGCTTCACCAATAACGCCCTGCTCCTTTTGTCCAAGCTCATATCTACACGTGAACAAGCGCATTGCGATGGGTCAGTTGTGTGAGACTATGAATCACGATGACTGGTAACGGCACCTGGTGGCCACAATTAAAACTGGACCGTAGCGCTGTGACGCATGGAAATCATGCACCTCGTGCTCTGGAAATTAATGCTACCAGGTTTTGTACTCTTACAGTAATTTGTCTCCTTGCTACAACGCGTTAAATATGGAAAGTTCAGTTACAACCACCCGGTATATTGAACAACAGGGGCGAAAGAGTGCATCCCTGTCTTACATCCTTTAAAATCCGAGCACTTCGTAGTTTGTCTTCCAGTCTTATTGATCAGTCTCAGTTCTTGTACATATTGTGTATTACCTGTTTTTCCTATTTTTCTCAGAATTTCGAGCATCTTCCACTATTTTACATTGTCGAACCATCTTTCTAGGTCGACAAATTCTATGAACGTCTCTTGGATTTTTCTTTTAATTTTTATTTTTAGTGCTGCTACCATCATTAAGAGCAACGTAAGAACTGGCTCTCTGGTGCCTTTACCTTCCCTAAAGCCAAACCGATCATTATCTAACGGGTCCTCAATTATCTTTTCCATTCTTATGTGTATTATTCTTGTCGGCGGCTTGGATACGTGAGCTGTTAAGCTGGTTCTGGGATAGTTTTCGCACTTATCTGCCCTTTCTGTCATCAGAATTGTGCGGATGATATTTGTGCGAAAGTCTGATGGTACGCCGTCAGTCGCATTGATTCTGCACATCAACTTGAATAGGTGTTTGGTTTCCACTTCCCTCCAATGATTTTAGAAATTCCGTTCTGTATTATTTAATCTCAGGCAGTTAAGAGCTCTTTTAAACTCCGACTGTGTTACTGTATCCCCTATCGACTCCGATTTCTATTTCTGCCACGTCACTGGACAAATCCTCACCTTCATTTTGTGTTAGTATTGAATAATAATGCGGATACGGTATTGAAACTTCCTGGCAGATTAAAACTGTGTGCCGGACCGAGACTCGAACTCGGGACCTTTGCCTTTTCGGGGGCAAGTGCTCTACCAACTGAGCTACCCAAGCACGACTCACGCCCCGTCCTCACAGCTTTACTTCTGCCAGTACCTCGTCTCCTACCTTCCAAACTTTACAGAACTAGCACTCCTGAAAGAAAAGATATTGCGGAGACATGGCTTAGCCACAACCTTGGGGATGTTTCCAGAATGAGATTTTCACTCTGCAGCGGAGTGTGCGCTGATATGAAACTTCCTGGCAGATTAAAACTGTGTGCCCGACCGAGAGTCGAACTCGGGACCTATGCCTTTCGCGGAGAAGTGCTCTACCAACTGAGCTACCCAAGCACGACTCACGCCCCGTCCTCACAGCTTTACTTCTGCCAGTACCTCGTGTCCTACCTTCCAAACTTTACAGAAGCTCCCCTGCAAACCTTGCAGAACTAGCACTCCTGAAGGAAAGGATATTGCGGAGACATGGCTTAGCCACAGCCTGCGGGATGTTTCCAGAATGAGATTTTCACTCTGGAGTGGAGTGTGTGCTGATATGAAACTTCCTGGCAGATTAAAACTGTGTGCCGGACCGAGACTCGAACTCGGGACCATTGCCTTTCGCGGGCAAGTGCTCTACCAACGAGCAGAAGTAAAGTTGTGAGGACGGGACGTGAGTCGTGCTTGGGTAGCTCAGTTGGTAGAGCACTTGCCCGCGAAAGGCAAAGGTCCCGAGTTCGAATCTCAGTCCGGCACACAGTTTTAATCTTCTAGGAAGTTTCATATCAGCGCACACTCCGCTGCAGAGTGAAAACCTCATTCTGGATACGGTATTGTTATTGTAAAGCGCGGGTCTGTAACCGAGACTTCGGCATTTTCGCAAGGTCATCTGAAACTGCTTGGGCCAGTACACCAGATTCTCAACGTTGACTGGTTTCTGATAGCCAGTGTTTGTCCAGAGCTGAACAACAATTCTATCGTGTCTTTCGTTCATACGCTTTGACTACGTAAGGTTCACAGTGGTTTAAATGTTTGTCCGCGCCTTACGGTACCGTAGAGGAGTGGTGCCTCGTCGCATCTCCAAGAGGGCCGGCAGCAGGCAGCAGGCAGCAGGCAGCAGGCAGCAGGCAGGGCGCTGGCCGGATGTGCGGCCTCCGGTGGCGTCGCGTGGCTGCGCGCTCCCTGGCCACGCATTCCGCTCACGCGCCGCCGCCGCGCTGCGCTGGCGGTCCACTGCCACTCGCTGGCGCGCCAGGGGGCCACACGTGGGCGCGCGGACAGTACAGTCTCCGCGCGTACTTGGAGTGGCTCAGGCAGTGCACTGTACCGATCTGCCGTCTGGCCGGAGCCTGTGTACCCAACGCCTCGAGAGTGAAACAAACGCCGTGTTGTAGTTGTTGTGGTTTTCAGTCCTCAAAAATGGTTCAAATGGCTCTGAGCACTATGGGACTTGACATCTGAGGTCATCAATCCCCTAGAACTTAGAACTACTTAAACCTAACTGACCTAAGGACATCACACACATCCATGCCCGAGGCAGGATTCGAACCTGCGACCGTTGCGGTCACGCGGTTCCAAACTGAAGCGGCTAGAACCGCACGGCCACACCGGCCGGCTATTCAGTCCTGAGACTGGTTTGATGCAGCCACTCTATCCTGTGCAAACTTCTTCATCTCCCAGTACCTACTGCAGCCTACATCCTTCTGAATCTGTTTAGTGTATTCATCTCTTGGTCTCCCTCTACGATTTTTACCCTCCACGCTTCCCTCCAATACTAAATTGGTGATCCCTTCAAATCTCAGAATGTCTCCTCCAAACCGATCCCTTCTTCTACTCAAGATGTGCCACAAACTCCTCTTCTCCCCAATCCTATTCAGTACCTCCTCATTAGTTATGTGATCTACCCATCTAATCTTCAGCATTCTTCTGTAGCACCACATTTCGGAAGCTTCTATTCTCTTCTTCTCCAAACTAGTTAGCGTCCATGTTTCACTTCCATACATGGCTACGCTACATACAAATACTTTCAGAAACGACTTCCTGTCACTTAACCCTATACTCGATGTTAACAAATTTCTCTTCTTCAGAAACGCTTTCCTTGCCATTGCCAGTCTACATTTTATATCCCCTCTACTTCGACCATCATCAGTTATTTTGCTCCCCAAATAGCAAAACTCCTTCACTACTTTAAGTGTCTCATTTCCTAATCTAATTCCTGCAGCGTCACACGACTTAATTCGACTACATTCCATTATCCTCGTTTTGCTTTTGTTGATGTTCATCTTATATCCGCCTTTCAAGACACTATCCATTCCGTTCAACTGCTCTTCCAAGTCCTTTGCTGTCTCTGACAGAATTACAATGTCATCGGCGAACCTCAAAGTTTTTATTTCTTCTCCATGGATTTTAATACCTACTCCGAATTTTTCTTTTGTTTCCTTCACAGCTTGCTCAATATACAGATTTAATAACATCGGGGAGAGGCTACAACCCTGACTCATTCCCTTCCCAACCACTGCTTCCCTTTCATATCCTTCAGCTCTTATAACTGCTATGTGATTTCTGTACAAATTGTAAATAGCCTTTCGCTCCCTGTATTTTACCCCTGCCACCTTCAGAATTTGAAAGAGAGTATTCCAGTCAACATTGTCAAAAGCTTTCTCTAAGTCTACAGATGATAGAAATGTTGGTTTGTCTTTCCTTAATCTAGCTTCTAAGATAAGTCGTAGGGTCAGGATTGTCTCACGCGTTCCAGTATTTCTACGGAATCCAAACTGATCTTCCCCGAGGTCGGCTTCTACCAGTTTTTCCATTCGTCTGTAAAGAATTCGCGTTAGTATTTTGCATCCGTGACTTATTAAACTGATTGTTCGGTAATTTTCACATCTGTTAGGACCTGCTTGCTTTGGGATTGGAATTATTATGTTCTTCTTAAAGTCTGAGGGTATTTCTCCGTGTGAATCACTTACGTTGGATTAACATCCACTCTGGAAACATTCACGAAGCTCTGGCTAAGCCATATCTAAGCGTTATCCTGTCTTTCAGGAGCCCGCAGAGCCACAACGTATGCAGAAAACGTCTGGGTAGTTTGAAGGACAGTAGATAAGCTACAGTCGCAGTAGACCTGTCAATGCGAGTCGTGAGTCATGCTCAGATAGCTCACCCGGTGGAGCACTTGTTTGTGAAACGCAAAGGGCTAGTTCCGTTATACAGGAACTTTAATACCACCGCACACTCCCCTCCCGAGTGGAAATTCACTTTGGACACATTTAGAATGTTCCGAAATAGCGTAAGACTTAGTATACTAACTCGGAGCTCCCCATCAATGTATGATGCCATTTATTCCCCATCTTCGTTCCATATTTCTGCCCTTTATTACCTGCCAGAGAGATAAGACTCAAATCGAATGATGTTGTGGTGTCACCGCCAGACACCACACTTGCTAGGTGGTAGCTTAAATCGGCCGCGGTCCATTTAGTACATGTCGGACCCGCGTGTCGCCACTTTGGGATCGCAGACCGAGCGCCACCACAAGGCAGGTCTCGAGATACGGACTAGCACTCGCCCCAGTTGTACGACGACTTTGCTAGCGACTACACTTACGAAGCCTTTCTCTCATTTGCCGAGAGACTGTTAGAATAGCCTTCAGCTAAGTCCATGGCTACGACCTAGCAAGGCGCCATTAGCCTTACATAGTTTGAAAGTTATCGTATGAAATGTCTCATCAAGAATGCTGTAAACAACAAAGGACATATAAAAGTTAAGTATTCGAGGAGCTGCATACTTTTCTTGCTACCATTCACTACTTATCCTGTTCCAGAATTCACGCCCGTCTGCGTTAGATAGCGTGCATTTCGGCCGCCTCTATCTACAAGGTGTTGGCACATTTGCCAACACATCAGTTGTAACTTCACACAACGCCATATCCACACTTTAGAGATATACAAACTTTCGACGACTAATTCGTTTTCTCTTTTAATCTTTGTCCACACTGTGACGAAAAAGACGAATCTGAATGAAACGCTTTCCTAATCTATGCATATCTTTAATTTTAGTTTCATTTGTGAATTAGATAAGACACAGATAAATGAAAACCTTGAATACATATTTTTACCTCATTCATCTGTTAGTTCATTGGATCGTCGCAGCATATACACTGTGGAGGTCGATTGCTGACTCGTTTATGCTGGATGTCAGTACCATTACCAATGCTACATCGTGCATTTTATAATGGTTCTCTATTTCACGCTGTGCAAGTTTCCCACTTGCCTACATACACCAGTCAATAGTAGTACTTCGCCGGCCGGAGTGGCCGTGTGGTTCTTCGCGCTACAGTCTGGAACCGAGCGACCGCTACGGTCGCAGGTTCGAATCCTGCCTCGGGCATGGATGTGTGTGACGTCCTTAGGTTAGGTAGGTTTAATTAGTTCTAAGTTCTAGGCGATTGATGACCTCAGAAGTTAAGTCGCATAGTGCTCAGAGCCATTTGAGCCAAGTAGTACTTCACCATACATTTCCAGATCCTTGAGGGAATAATTTATCGTTACCGTTTTTGTGGCGTTTAGGAAAATGAGGTTCTTTGATATTCCCTTTAACCTATCTGTACTGTTTATTCTTTTAAACTTATAGGCTGGGTGCCCAACAAGTACGGTTTTCACCACTAACATCAAACGTTTTTTCTATCCTAGCGTCGCTGTGACGGTTAATGATATCAGCAACGCCATCGTTGTTGTGAAATTTCGCTGAGAGTTTACCGAGAGATTCAGTTATTGGTTTGAAGGTTTCTCTCAGTTTCTGCTCTCGATCTAAATATCCTAAACTTCGAAGTCGTAAATTTTCTCAAAAATACTTCTGTGTCATGAAGACCTTATGATTAGTCGACGGCTTAGTCATCCTAAGCGGAATCCTTCGCATAGTGTACTTTATATAAATTCCGTCTAATTCTATCAAATCCTGCAGGTAAGTCACGTACATTCTTTTCAATTCCATAAAGCTTTTGCACCTAAGTCTTTCCCTTACTTCTCAGAATGATCTGAGAGTACATCTCTAGTTTCTTAACGCTAGCATCTAAGTTGTTATTCAGTCTCAGAAGGGTCTGGCCATGCGTCTCTAGCTCCTTAACTTTACGTTCGGGAGGTTGAAATTTCCCTTCAATGTATAGATGCATTCTCTGTCTATTCACACCTATCCTCTCAGTCTGAGTGCAGATTTGTCCATGGTATGATGTCAACTAATGTACTCATCACTTTTTTCATAGCCCTATATAAAGAAACTCTTGCAAGTTCCGCCTGTAATTACTGTCATTCCCTTTCCTTGATTTATCAACAAAGACAACACAAACTGTGCGTGATTCCAGAAATCAGGACATATCTTTACAAACCACTGAATGATGTATCGGTTCCTATATGAACCTGATTAAATACAGATTGTCTAGTTTGAGAGCTATAATGAGGTTTGCATTATCCCTGCCCAACTCCTTCGCGATTCTGGAAAATGTTTGACTCAAGCAAAATACACCACTGGCCATTAAAATAGCTGCACCAAGAAGAAATGCAGATAATAAACGCGTATTCATTGGACAAATATATTATACTAGAACTGACATGTGATTACATTTTCACGCAGTTTGGGTGCATAGATCCTGAGAAAACAATACCCAGAACAACCACCTCTGGCCGTAATAACGGCCTCGATACGCCTGGGCATTGAGTCAAACAGAGCTTGGATGGCGTGTACAGGTACAGCTGCCCATGCAGCTTCAACATGATACCACAGTTCATGAAGAGTAGTGAGTGGCGTATTGCGACGAACCAGTTGCTCGGCCACCATTGACCAGATGTTTTCAATTGGTGAGAGACCTGGAGAATGTGCTTGCCAGAGCAGCAGTCGAACATTTTCTGTATCCATAAAGGCCAGTACAGGACCTGCAACATGCGGTCGTGCATTATCCTGCTGAAATACAGGGTTTAGCAGGGATCGAAAGAAGGGTAGAGCCACGGGTCGTAACACATCTGAAATGTAACGTCCACTGTTCAAAGTGCTGTCAGTGCGAACAAGAGGTGACAGAGACGTGTAACCAATGGCACCCTATACCATCACGCCGGTTGATACGCCAGTATGCCGATGACGAATACACGCTTCCATTGTGCGTTCACCGCGATGTCGCCAAACACGGATGCGACCATCATGATGCTGTAAACAGAGTCTGGATTCATCCGAAAAAATTACGTTTTGCCATTCGTGCACCCAGGTTCGTCGTTGAGTACACCATCGCAGGCGCTCCTGTCTGTGATGCAGAGTCAAGAGTAACCGCAGCTATGGTCTCCGAGCTGATAGTCCATGCTGCTGCAAACGTCGTCGAACTGTTCGTGCAGATGGTTATTGTCTCGCAAACGTCCCCATCTGTTGACTCAGGGATCGAGACGTGGCTGCGCGATCCGTTACGGCCATGCGGATAAGATGCCTGTCATCTCGACTGCTAGTGATACGAAGCCGTTGGGATCCAGCACGGCGTTCCGTATTACCCTCCTGACCCATCGATTCCATATTCTGCTAACAGACATTCGATCTCGACGAACGCGAGCAGCAATGTCGCGATACGATAAACCACAATCGCGATACGCTACAATTCGACCTTTATCAACGTCGGAAACTTGATGGTACGCATTTCTCCTCCTTACACGAGGCATCACAACAACGTTTCAGCAGGTAACGCCGCTCAACTGCTGTTTGTGTATGAGAATTCGGTTGGAAACTTTCCACATGTCAGCACGTTGTAGGTGTCGCCACCGGCGCCAGCCTTGTGTGAATGCTCTGGAAAGCTAATCATTTGCATATCACAGCATCCTCTTCCTGTCGGTTAAATTTCGCGTCTGTAGCACGTCATCTTGGTGGTGCAGCAATTTTAATGGCCAGTAGTGTACATCAACAACTACATGACGATCAAAACTGAGAAATCGTAGAATTTGATCCTGGTTTCCCACAGTAACGTCGTCAGATATGAACACAGTATTTGACTTTACTTTTTTTGGCGGAGGGATTTTACTGCTTTGACTGCATGTTGTGTATGTTGTACCACCTACACCTTGAAAACAAGGCTGCTGCTGTCCCATGCACACTGGAGGTCACAGCAGGATTGAACATGCTGGCTGCTGCTGCCAGTCTGGATATACTGGAGGTCGCTGAACAAAGAAGAAGAAAGAAAAAGCATCTGCAGATAAAGACATGGAGTTGAACAAAGATATAGAACTTAACACACATGTACTTACTTTCACACTTCTTCTGCATGGTGGAGGTGAATGACGATATCAGTTGCTGCTGGCGCTTCATGGTTCTTTCACTGACTGACAACGACTGAGATCACATCAGCCTTATATTTCCCTGATGTAACATTCACGTGATCAGATGTAGCATTCTTGCATTACTATTGGTCCCCATATATTTTCAGATGATGGAGGGGGGGGGGGGGGGAAATTCGTCACTCTTATCGGGTCCCAAAGGAATATGGTGGGGCAAAAGCCTATTTCAAGCGCCCTGTGAACTCGTCATTGCACCAAGACAAACCCCTCTGGTCCATTCTGTCTGGGGTAGTGGGATAGGACAAAATTGTCTCCTGCACTATGGACTGACCAGTTATTTCAAAAACATGAATAGTTCCAGCACATTCGTAGTTTATATAAGTTTCGAAATGCATCACCATTATTTGCTGAAAAGTACTCACCCCATGCTCATCGATTATCACCTCCTTCCATTCCTCATCTAGGAGGCTACGGATACAGTCCTCAACTGTATGATTACAAATAATGCACTTATTAAACTCCTCTCTGTCCATCATGAACATCTCCTCAATTCAATACATTTTGTCAACGCCTTCCCAGGAGGAGACTATGTACTGTGACACTGCAGTAACATAGTGCCAAACTGAGGTAAAATATCCAGCAAAATGTTAACTGTACCACTACTTCTCTCCTTTTTTTTCATCACCTTCACATGAGTGCTCCGAAATTCTTCCTGTACGACTGCTCAACACAGACTGATCAATTTATGGGTGGGAGACAACTAGAACACTGCTGCTACCTAGTGGTGGCACATGGAACTAGAGCCTCAGAATTGTCCTGACCTCTGCAGCATGCACATGGACATGCTTTGGTGCTCTGCTTGGTGCCCAATGGTGCCCAGCCATCTGGCACATACACAGACATTCCAAAATGCTGGCTTATGTACAGCACTTCATTCCATTCCATGGTGCTTACAGCTACTACTTCATTGGAAGTAGGGGGAGGGAAGGGATTAGTGAGGGAGGGGAAGGGAGGGGAAGGGAGGGCTGAGGGGTTTCCCAGAGGAGAGTGGTAATTAATTGATCAATTTTATTGATTAATCAGATGGGGGAGGCTTTAGAATCTTTCAGATGGGTAAAGAAGAAGAAGATGAAGTGTTGGTGGTTGGTGAGGGGGGGGGGAGTTGATCAGAAGGACAGATTATTCCCAGAGGGTCATCAATCAATCCATAGGGGTTTATAAATCAATTAGCAAAAAACTAGGTTAAGGGGAGTTGGATAATTTGCCCCTGAATGTATGCTTTTCCTAAATGTATGCAACTTGCACAAATAAAATAGCTCAGAACGAACATTACCCCAACACTTCCACGGCAGAAAAAGACTGATTGATGTGTTCCCACAGATTAACGATTGGGTTTGTATCCTGAGAGACTGGTGACCTGAGGAGTATGAGACACTGATCACAGTGCTCTTCAAACCACGCCCGTAGACTCGAGTTGTGTGACATGTTGCATTGTCCTGCTGGTAAACGTCATCATTCTGAGGAAAAACAAGCGGCGTGTATGGGGGGACATGGTTTCTAAGGATACACGCATATTTGTGCTGATCCAGTGCTCCATCCAGAATGACGAGATTACCCAGACAGTGCCTCTGGCGTGGACCTTTCTGGCGAATCTTACAGGATGTTGTTTTCAGGAGTTTCACGCCATCCACGCCAACAGCCATCTGTTCAGTGAAGCATAAAATGTGATTCATCTGAAAAGGCCATCCATTTCCAGCCTTCGAAGCTGACGAACAGCAGTCAGCATGGCTGCGTGAACAGGATCCTGCTGTGGAGGCCCACTTGCAGCAATGTTTGATGAACGGTCTTTAAGGAGACATGGTTGGTGACCCCTTCGTTCAAATAGACGGTTAGCTACTCATCTGTTGTGCGTTGACCCGGCCGTACACATCTCCACAGGTGTCGTTCACTCCTGTCATCTATTACCTGTGGTGCACCACAACTACCTTATCTCTAGCGCAATTTTAACATGTTCGCTTTACTTTCATGATGGAAGTACGAGAACAGTTAAAAAACTTAGCCGTTTCGGGAATGCTTCAATCATTGTGCTCTAAAGCCAATAATCATGCTCATTTAAATTTCAAATAAGTCCCTCTGTTTCTGCATTACGATAACAACTGCACTGTTTCCGCATCTCTCTGGCACGTTTTATATACCCTCCACTGCTAGTCCCGCCATCTGCGGTCTGTGAGTGGTTTCTGCATGTTGAGTCTAACATAGGAGGTGGTCACATTAATAGACCGGATCCTGTATTAAGTTCCATTACTCAAATAGTCGTTGAGTCAGCCAGGCACTTCAGTACGTTACAAGTGTGAACTTTTCTCGTCTTTTCAGTCTGTATCGTTTTACAGAAGAGAATATAGAATGCAACAGGCAGTAAACAAATCAATACAGATCTTCATCTGTATGCACCACAGCCATACGCCGCAGTATGGTTTTCTTTAGAGAGCACTGGTACTCTTGTTATCAGATGTAGAATTTGTCGACCCTTACAGTAGTGGAACGAGGCTGGCGTCACCCCAAATTTGTTGAAGACGGCGTATCCAAGGTGGCGGCGATAGATATGGCAACTTCACAATGACATCGTGTAGGAAGTTCCTCCACTAACCTTATCCCCTCCACTAGCGCACCCCTCCCGCCCCCCCCCCCCCCCCCCCAAGAAAATAGCGGGAAATTCAAATTGCAGCAGGACAATGCAACACACCACAGCTACCTCCACTACCCTAAGAAAATGGCGGGAAAATAGGTCACTTGGGCTACCTCCATTGACCTAAGTCATCCGACCACTACCTCTTCCCAGAAATTGGCTGTAAAAGGACACAGGCTGTGCTGGATAGGATGAATGTAAGTCTTTATTTTGCATGCAGTGTTTATTTAAACAATTTGAGGCAGTAGCTCCATTCAGCATGCTCACCATGTTCTGGAGTCTAACTGACCTAGTACACAGTAGCGCCACCAGAGATCACTGTTTTTCCTTCCATTACATAATCCACGATGGTGGTCTGGAGGGGAAAAATGGCGAGAAAAGGACTCAGACTTTCCTGGGCTGCTAGAGGGAGGAAGATGTGTACTTTATTTATTTCAGAACAATTTGGATTTGACATAGTATATTTATTACACTGATACAAAACTCTCACTCTGGGGTAGCAGTAAATAATCTACAGACCTGCAGACTACTCGTAAATAATACAGTACACTGATATGCAGAGACGCAAACAACTCATAAATAACCGAAATAATGCAGTGGACAGCATATAGATGTGTAAAGTACTCGTAGATCACCGAAATAATGCATATTTAACGCTCTACCAACATGCTTGCAACACTTAAACAACCGAAAATAATGCAGTGCACGAACACTCAACGCACATAAAAAAACGCTTTCAAACTATCATCAACCGCGACGTATCAGTGAACTGTTCCAACAAGCGCACGCACCGACGCCGCGAGCCACCGCTGAACAGACGAATACAGGGGCATGAGCTATTGCCCTCAGGCCGCTGCTGACAGCAGCCAGCAGGTGAAAGTTGCATCTATTTTCGGGTATACTGTTAGAGTTCTTCAAGTGTTATACTGACGTCGTATGTCTAAGTAAATAAAAGGCAAGTCACTCTCTGGGCCACACACCCGTATTTACTGTTGCTGGCACGAAACCTCTCTACCTGTGGATACTGACGTCACAGGTCGTGATACAGAAATCTGTTCCAATGCTTTCCAGAATAGCACAGGGTGCATTGTTCCTAGCAATCCTAATGGGACATGCGAGACGCATCTAGCCGCGCACGTGCTTGTTGTGGCTGATGCATCGCCGTGAAATGTTCGGGTAGCGACTCACTATCTGAAAGGTTCTCAATGTTATACAGACGTCACATGGCTGTGTAAATAAGAGCCAAGTCGACATCTCGGAAATTGTAAAGTGCTGCAGAAATAGTTAACTATCTCTTTTGTAAGAGTTTTAGTGGTGTCTCAGCTTGTCTGAATGGAAATTCTGTTCCTAACAGGACCTGTAAACGAAAATAGCCCGGATTAACACCAAACGCTTTCTCCCTCGCGACCATAACGGGACACCCCGTCCATTACTTATTAGTCCCTTCTAGGAATTGCTCAAGTGCTGCAGAAATACTTAACCATCGTTTTTGTTGTAGCTTTCGTGACGTCTCAGCTTGTCTGAATTGAAATTCTTGTCCTAAGAGGACCTGTTAACGAAAATAGCCCAGAATGACAGCTGTTGCATTCTTCCTGATGGTCCTAACGAGGCAACACGTGTTCCCCTCCCCGGAAATCGTAATACCCTGCTTTCAAAATACGTCTCAGAAACAGTAAACTTCTCACCGCTAAAAGCCTTCATCATCTATGTGCATGCCTGCGAAAACACCGTTAATCATAAAGGCATTCTTGTTACTTGGAGACAGAGAGAGAGACGATGGTCGCATCAAGCCCTTCCTCAAATAGTGACGTTCGATAAAAGATTCTCATTGGCTGTACATTCAAATGAAGCTCTCTCATTGGTTGCCTCAGTCTATATATAAACCCACAACCAACCTCCATCATCCTCAGTCCGCTGCTGTCCGCCTTGTTATGTGTTCCATCGTCTCTGTGTGTGTACTTGTTCTTTTCTCTCCTCAAGATGAGGAGAGGTAGCTGCAGCAATGCTTCAGAGTGTGGCGGCAAGAGGCCTAGAGTTCTGGAGACAGGATTACCAAGTGAATAAATAATTTCTATTTTGAGTGTAAATTTTCGTGTGTATATGTTAAATTCGCCTAATTAATTCCGTCTACTTGTTATAGTACAACTCCAGGATTTTGTCTTCAAGTGTGACGAGAGACAGGAGAGGGTGGACTGTGGTAGGCTCTCGAAGTCCACCCTCCTGTGTTGGGTTCACAGCCACAACTGCCAAGTGAGTATAATTTTCATTGTAATTTGTTCTTGTATAGAAGCAAATCAAAATTTTCTTATGTCATACTTGTTTTTTTTTTCTCTAGCTCTCTTGATGCAAATGCAGACTGAGCTAGAGGCAGAGCTGGGGGCTGAAAAGAACTATCCACCGTAGCAACAGAAAAGCTACTTGTAACAGCCTCCAACTGTGGATAACAAAGCAGCACTCGATAAGGCACGGCCGCTCGGGATTAGCCGAGCGGTCACAGGCACTGCAGTCATGGACTGTGCGGCTGGTCACGGTGGAGGTTCGAGTCCTCCCTCGGGCATGGGTGTGTGCGTTTGTCCTTAGGATAATTTAGATTAAGTAGTATGTAAGCTTAGGGACTGATGACCTTAGCCGTTAAGTCCCATAAGATTTCACACACATTTGAACATTTTTTGGTAAGGCACGCATCGCCAATAAGGGCGCCTTCACACTCGCTGCACGGGAAGCCGCCGCCACCACCGCCGCAGCGGCACTGCTGCTCTGGCTTCCGTGGGCCCAAATGAACCACCACCCCTCAAGTTACCGGGTCGGGTCCACAACAGCACCAGGAGCCATCGCCGCAGCCTGGCTGTTCCCACTGCTCTGACCTGGTAGCACCGCAACATACTCTTCCATCAACATCATCATCGTATGAGCCTTGTCGGAATCGGCGTAAACACAAGGTATGTGTGCATCCCCACATACTGACATGCCCCTCCCCAACACCTTCATCAACAGGGTGGACTCAGGATAGTATTAATACTAATACAGATGATTCTGTGGCTAGTGGCAATTCTCTCTGACGTCCTTTTAGTGAAGGACATCAGCTCAGTGATATCATACTGCAGTTAGAATACTCGGAGACTGCAGACGCTTTTGAGGAGTGAATCTCGTTCACGAGGATTGAGAACCTGCCAGGAGGGTACCGCGACCCTGTTAGTTTTCTAAGGGCGTGCCTTCCTGTCATGGAAATGGAGCACCTCAAGGTAGTCAATGATCTGCGGTATCTCGCAATTAAATGCAGTGCTGTGCTTTGCATCGAATCATCGCACCCCTCCCACCCACCCAAAGTTGATTCTGGTGTTGAAGAGACAACTCCTCATTATCTTTGGAGGAAAACTGCGTGATTACGTGGAGCACATCAATAGCCGAGTCGTTTCATAAATCCACCATGAGTGCTACACTGGCCCAAGTTTCCGAGATGGAGGTCAGAGGGTCAGCTAAAGCACTCAGCCGAGTACTAAACATGGACATCCATACACATGTCTACGATCCGGTAAATGAAGGGTCAAGCTATATCAAGCTCCCCAAATATATAGTTAACGAGAGTGCATGTATTAATGTCGAATATACACTCCTGGAAATTGAAATAAGAACACCGTGAATTCATTGTCCCAGGAAGGGGAAACTTTATTGACACATTCCTGGGGTCAGATACATCACATGATCACACTGACAGAACCACAGGCACATAGACACAGGCAACAGAGCATGCACAATGTCGGCACTAGTACAGTGTATATCCACCTTTCGCAGCAATGCAGGCTGCTATTCTCCCATGGAGACGATCGTAGAGATGTTGGATGTAGTCCTGTGGAACGGCTTGCCATGCCATTTCCACCTGGCGCCTCAGTTGGACCAGCGTTCGTGCTGGACGTGCAGACCGCGTGAGACGACGCTTCATCCAGTCCCAAACATGCTCAATGGGGGACAAATCCGGAGATCTTGCTGGCCAGGGTAGTTGACTTACACCTTCTAGAGCACGTTGGGTGGCACGGGATACATGCGGACGTGCATTGTCCTGTTGGAACAGCAAGTTCCCTTGCCGGTCTAGGAATGGTAGAACGATGGGTTCGATGACGGTTTGGATGTACCGTGCACTATTCAGTGTCCCCTCGACGATCACCAGTGGTGTACGGCCAGTGTAGGAGATCGCTCCCCACACCATGATGCCGGGTGTTGGCCCTGTGTGCCTCGGTCGTATGCAGTCCTGATTGTGGCGCTCACCTGCACGGCGCCAAACACGCATACGACCATCATTGGCACCAAGGCAGAAGCGACTCTCATCGCTGAAGACGACACGTCTCCATTCGTCCCTCCATTCACGCCTGTCGCGACACCACTGGAGGCGGGCTGCAAGATGTAGGGGCGTGAGCGGAAGACGGCTTAACGGTGTGCGGGACCGTAGCCCAGCTTCATGGAGACGGTTGCGAATGGTCCTCGCCGATACCCCAGGAGCAACAGTGTCCCTAATTTGCTGGGAAGTGGCGGTGCGGTCCCCTACGGCACTGCGTAGGATCCTACGGTCTTGGCGTGCATCCGTGCGTCGCTGCGGTCCGGTCCCAGGTCGACGGGCACGCGCACCTTCCGCCGACCACTGGCGACAACATCGATGTACTGTGGAGACCTCACGCCCCACGTGTTGAGCAATTCGGCGGTACGTCCACCCGGCCTCCCGCATGCCCACTATACGCCCTCGCTCAAAGTCCGTCAACTGCACATACGGTTCACGTCCACGCTGTCGCGGCATGCTACCAGTGTTAAAGACTGCGATGGAGCTCCGTATGCCACGGCAAACTGGCTGACACTGACGGCGGCGGTGCACAAATGCTGCGCAGCTAGCGCCATTCGACGGCCAACACCGCGGTTCCTGGTGTGTCCGCTGTGCCGTGCGTGTGATCATTGCTTGTACAGCCCTCTCGCAGTGTCCGGAGCAAGTATGGTGGGTCTGACACACCGGTGTCAATGTGTTCTTTTTTCCATTTCCAGGAGTGTAGAACCAATCTGGCTTGTTTTTCGTGGCCAATCCTGGCTTGCGAAAGAAATTACGATCGAAGGGATTATCCTGAGCGTCCGAGTACATACCATATAGGTGATAATATTCGTGGGTGTTATAACTTTGATGGTATCGATTTCCCCATCAAGATCCAGGACATACCTACATTTGAGGCGCAGAATATTGGAATATCGGTTCACGTTTATAGCCTGAAGAAGAAAAGCAAGTCCGATGAGTAAGACAAGCATGAGTCCCGTCCATTTCTCCTTGTTTCAAGGTGATAATTATCAGTATGTTTGGATCAAAGACATGTCCCGACAACTTTCTGCCCAGATGAGTAAACAAGAACATAAGCAGCATATTTGCTTAAGGTGTGCGAATTATTTCTCCTCAGGCAAGTTGTAAGCAGCGCATCTAGTAGACTGTGCTTCGAGGGATCCCGTACATGTTATTATGCCTACGGAAGAAAACAAATTCATAAAGTTCAAGACTGCTCACCACCAGGAGCGATGACCGTTTGTAGTGTACACCGACTTTGAATGCCTCCTCACTCCCATGACCCGCTGTGAAGGTGACCCTACAGCCTCATACACTACCTTTACAGAGAAACATGTACCATATGCAGTAGCATACGAAACTGTATCGTTCTGTGATTCCAGTCTTAACCACTAAAAATCTTACATCGGGGATAATCCTGCAGTTTGGCTGCCCACTGAGCTCGAAAAACTTTCTCGGGAGATTGATAAGCTTTACAGCGGGAACGTTCCCATGACCAAATTGAAGGAGAATGAAGATTTGTATAATAATGCGGTTGATTCTCATATTTGTGGGCTGCAGGTAGACAGAGAAGTGGAAACTCCTCGTATGGACGACTGTCATCTTACGGGGAAGTTCCATGGTGCAGCTCACAATGTGTGCAATTTGACATACCTGCTACCAAGGCACACACATACCCGTTTTCGTTCATAATTTAAACGGGTATGACGGTCATTTTCTAGTTCAGCACTTGGCTGATTTCTGCTTGGAGAACGATCAGGTCAGTGTGGTACCTGAGAGCGTCGAGAAATAAATTTCATTCTCCAAAGGAATGACGCCAAGAATTACGCTCCACTTCCTTGACACGCTACGTTTTATGCAGGCCCCACTCCAGAAATTTATTGAGACTCTATGCATATCACTCGACCTGTATTTCTCGACGAGGAAACGGTTCAACTTGTGACTAGGAAGGGGGTTTTCCCATATGAGTATGTGGATAGTATGGCGAAACTCAACGAAACAGACTGCCCGACATAACTGCATTCTCCAGCAACCTTACGGGTGATGCCATAACAGATGCAGAGTATTAACATGCTGTGAATGTCTGGCGGGAATTCAGTATTTCCACTTTAGAAAGCAAGCACGGCTTCACTTGGACACAGATGTGCACTTGCTTGCGGACGTTTCTGAGGAATTCCGGAGTCTATGCATGACCACATATTCTCTGGATCCCGCCTTTTGTTACGTGGCACGTGGGTCGTTTTGGGATGCAATGCTCAAGAAAACGAAGTGCAGCGTTGAATTATTGACCGATCTGACATGGTTCTTTTCTTTGAGCAAGGGATCCGTGGGGGTCTTTGCCAATGTGTCCATAGGCACGCAAATGCAAATAACCTGTGAATGGGTGAGAGGTTCAACGCATCCCTTGATTCGAGTTACATAATGTACCTGGACTTAATTCAATTATAAGGGCACGCCAGGCAGCAACCACAGCCTGTTGGTGAGTTCCTATGGGTGCCTGAAGGCGAATGCAAGGGATTATGTGGAAAAATCATGTGTGGTATGGCAGCTCATTCTGATGTAGGGTATGTGGTGGAGGCAGAACTCACATGCCCTATTTGTTTGCATGATGCGTACGCCGATTTGCCGCTGTGTCCAGAACAACTAGTTCCACGAGGAGGTTCTACGCAAAAAATGATGACAACGCTGGGGGATAAGCGGAGATACGTTATTCATTATCGTAATCTCCAGCAGTGTCTCAGCTTGCGCATGGAGCCCGTTAGAAGCACCTGGGCTGTCTCCTTCAATCAGTCCCCCTGGTTGAAGGGGTACAGTGATTTGAATACGAAACAGAGAGCCTCCATGACGTGTGACTTTGAGAAAAAATTTTATAAGTTAATGAATAATTCAATTTTCGGTAAAACAATGGAGAATTTGAGAGAACGACGTGAAATTTTTATTAGAACCGAATGAGATGGGCGTTATGGCGTAAGAAAATGCATTGCCAGACCAAATTTTAAGGGGGTCACCACATTCAATAAGGAACGGTTTGAAAGTGTCGTATTTGATTCCATATCCTATTTTACATATTGTCATTTCGGCCATGCTGTCAGCGGATATACAGATTTTGTGTAAAGGCGTCAATGCCGGAAAATGGAGGTCTCAGCGCTTGTTTCGTGCACTTTGCCGCCAGGTACAGATTGTGTAGGGGGAAACGTGACTGACAGGAAGTCGTTGAAAAGTGACGTAGAAGCTGCAGATAAACAAAGAGAAGAAAAAGAAAATAAAAAAAGGTCGGTGGGAAAGTAGCCGAACAGAATAACGGTGAAGGAAGTCAGTAAAAAGAAGATTGCGAAGCGTTGAAAACCCAAGAGGTCTTTCTGACGACAACAATGAAAACAGAAAGTACACGTTCTGTGAAGACAATTTTTGAGATTCGAGACTAGAAGAGCAGTGGATTTAGTATCAGTTGTGTTCCCTCTAGGCAAACCAATTCTGTAGCTACAGATGTTGAAGAACACAGCTTGACCTGTATTTGTGAAAAGTGTAAATAATTTCATTTGAATCATGTTTTACAAAAAAAAGTATTTAGTTTTTTGTTAAAACAGTTTCTAGAAACTGACATCTTTAGTTTGGTATGTTTATTGGTATGTTCTGATAAACTCATGGCTTCTTGTTACTTACGAGATGATAAAACCGTTTAGAAGGAAAATGGTAGTTTCGCACGGTAATTGATGCACGTGAAGTACCTCTTTAACATTAAAGGTAAAGCTGCTATTTATTCACAGGTTGGTTTGAACACTACACTTCTTTAGTAGGCGTGGCCTTGGATTTGGCATGTCGTCGTCTTCCTCTCACCAAGTAACTGACTTCACAATGTGGTTGTAAGGAAATTTATAGCTTCATGTGAATCAAGCTATCATAGAGGGAGAAAAAGGAAGATTAGTGACAGACAAGATCCTGTCGTAGGTGGTGATCGAGCCCCACACATCAGAAGAACAGTAATAAAATAATAATAATAATAAGATAGTGTGAATGCGGACATTATCACCTCGGCGCGGACTGTATCAGGAGGATCACGAGAGGTGTCTACGCTACCCAGAGAAACCATTGGAAAAATAGAAAGAAGAGGGGAAGACCTCCTAACAAGAACGTCAATATTTATTTTCTTTAACGAATAATAAAAACGGTAGGGAAGGACAGTACTTCCATGTCAAGTCAGTCCAGACTATTCCCTTGTCCTCTGTATCTTATTCATTTTCTGTCCGCCCCTGGTAGCTGAGGCTGGTCTCTGTAATAAAAAAAAAAAAAACTAAATGAAGGGATCAATAACGAACTTCAACGGGTGATGTGTGACGTCAACTACGATCAAATGCAAAAAAAAAAGTAGTCAGCTCGTCGGAGTGTCGTACCTAACGGTCTGGGTTGGATTCCCGGCTGGGTCAGAGATTTTCTCCGCTCGGGGATTGGGTGTTGTGTTGTCATTATAATCATCATTTCATCCTCATAGACATGTAAGTGGCCGAAGTGGCGTCAACTCGAAAGACTTGCACCAGGCGAACGGTCTGCCCGATGGGAGACCCTAGACACACGGCATTTCCATTTTATTCATTTTCTCTCAGCTACGGAATGGTGTCGTAAATACCGAATTTCTCCTCTCAGTTTCGACGACAGATTCATAGTTGAATGCTTTCCGTTGTTGTGCTGCCATCATCTAGACTCGACACACGTTGGTTGATGAAGAAACGAGTGAACTAGCTGCGCCAGGGAGATGCCTACCGGCTACTACATGAACCAGTTGCTTGCGGGTTCCCATTGTTTCTACAAACAATGTAAAATTTCCCTCAAGTCTCTGTCCTCATTCATGTACAACGTACAGGATTTTTAAATCAGATGAATCTTTTTGAAAGGCCCTGTGTCTCTATACGTGTTGATCTTTTGCTATATTCTGTAAAAGTTATGGAACACCTTTGATACACATGTTGAGCCATTTCACTGTATCGAGTGTACCACTTGTATTCCACTTTTCCATCTACAGTGGATTCAATCAATGTGTTCTTCGTTCCTGACTGGTTAAGACCTGCAGAAGATCCGAACGACACTGTCGCTGCCTGCCGAGGATGACACGTTCCGTCACTATTCATACCACGAATATCTCTTGGAGAGCCACACCAGCGCGCCTTGAGCATCCTTGTTCCGTCTGCGCCACGTCCCTGCCACGCATGCGCTAGATACCCCCGTCGGGCCTTGCACAGTAAGTGACGTGATACGACGTTAGCGCCCACGCGCGACGCTGGAGAGGTAAACCAACACCCCTGCCCCGCCACGCTGTCTGCCAGCTGCGCTCTGACCGTGCCCTCTCCCTAAATCCCCCCTCCCCCACCCCCAAATCGTAAAGAAAATTACTCCACGCGGCGGTCCCCACATTCCCGCCGCCCCTCTCCGCCCTTAGCAGGCATTTTACTCCCTCACCCTTGTTGTGAAGCTACTGCAGACTCCGTCACACCAATGAAGCTAGCCGTAAGTAACAGCAGATGTCTTTTATTACCCTCGGAGTAAGGCTGATAAGATTAAAAACAGCACTCGGGACGAGGTAGCCTGAGAATCCAGGCTGAAAAGTAACGATACAGGAATTAGATTTAATTTCGAATCACAGAACACTAATGACTCGGGCAATGAAAAGAGGCAATGAAAAATAGTGTCTAGTTGGTTTATGAATCTCTGTGCAAAATGTACATGTACATGTACAGGGTGAATCACATAAGACGTAACACACCTTTTATTTAATGAACGTTTCCAGATACCGAAACAAGGTTTTCGGCAAGTGATAGTACACTATGGGGCACGTATATTGGCATGTAATATAAGAACTTAACTCTTGTATCGATCGAGATACTGAGGCAGCTATGATTATTTATATGGAACGATAGACTTTTTAAGGGCATTCGAAAGCACTTGGTACAGTGGTATAATGCTTATTGGTTTTGAGATTGAAACTCTTCGCAAAAGATGCAGAGAAATATTCGAAAGTTTAAAAGCAAGTTGGTCGAAATGGGCTGTTGTGTTGTAAACATGGTCATGGCAGCTCATGCCGTTGTATCAAGCCTTTCGACTGTATACTTGTCGGTACTGCAGAACTAATAGGAACAGTGTTGTATACTTGTCGGTACTGCAGAACTAATAGAACAGTGTTGTCCATCGGCAGATCATTTCTGCTTCAGCGTTTCTTTCAAGCGGAGGAGACGCTACACTTGCTGCTTTAGTAGTGCGAATGACAACTAAATGTTGTCGAAATGTTAATGGAACACTGCCGGACGAAATTGTAGCTGTTTCTACAAAAAAGCGCCAGAAGATAGAAAATGCCGTAGATCGGTATAAGATCGATACACAAAAATCATAGTTAATCCTGTATCTACGTCGTGTAGGAAATGAGGTTTTATCTTAGCGGTGTAAACCCGTCTTGCTGCATCGGCCTGTAACGACGGAGCCTCGCATGAGAGCTCTGCTTCTTTGTGTCTACATCACAGTATCCGAACCTAGTCGCACTGCCTTGCATTCTTAAAGAATTTCTCGGACTCTTTTGCGAAAGGTTTCAATGTTAATAGTAACAAGCGTTATATCACTGCAGTTATGTTTCGCAGAGGTATTGAATGCAGCTGTGAAAAGTGTACGGTTGAATTAAAAAAAGAAACCCATAAAAAATAAAAAATAAACTTATTTCAGTATCTCGTTTGACACCGGACTTCAGAGGATTATCCATACAAAACATCATGTGCTCTTCATCATACTATCAATTGCAGACAACCTCTTTTCGATATCTGGAACCGTTCGCGAAACAAAAGGGCTGTTAACGTCTTACTGGGCTCATCCTGTGTACTCCACAAACCACTGTTCAGAGCATGGTGCGGTGTATATTATACTACCGATCGTCTTTCCTGTTACGTTCGCTTGCTAAGCGAGAAAATATGACTGCGCTGTAACTTACAGCAACAATTAAACACTTCTATAGTAACAGTATTTAGGGACTATAAAAGATGATACTTCTTAGAGAGCCGTGTTCCTGTATCTGAGGGAATTTAAAATCACACAGTGTTACTACTGTATTTTGTTAGCGAATGAAACTACAAATTAAAGTGAAGACCTGGCCTCCAAAATTTTTGTGTGTCCCGGAGACGAGAGTGAGAAGGAAATCTACAATTATTGGTGGTGACCAAGCTGGCAGTGACCGTCAGAAAAGCTATTTGGTTTGAAGAATGACGCCAGGACTGCAGGCTTAAATTCCTTTGAGCTAGTTGGCGGTTAGGACCAGCCAAGCAATGAAAACCTACCAGATCTGCAGACTTTCCTCAGAACTCACCCATATGACGGACACAACTTGCAGGGTTGAATTCGATAACAGTGCCTACTCTTACAGTCTGTTCTTTCATTGCTGGGACCGAGTATTTAAACAGAACCCAGCAGGATCACGCGGACTCACTTTGGTCGGTATTTTTGGAATCAACACGTACGTCCGGGGTCCCGTCACAGACGACCTTGTGAACGAGCGACGGCAACTAACGTCGGCACAATACGACACGATGCTGCGGCCTACTGGCTGAGTAAGGCGCTATCATGCTAAACTGTTCCTCCTCATTGCTAGTACTTCTCTCACTCTCTCTTTCTTGTCGCAACCTTATGGGCCCTTCAGAGATTATATTTATGTAACTTCTGTTTTAACTGATGTATGATGACATGAGAACTTGATACTGAACGCTAGTGCTCACTTTCCCCCCGATTCCATTGATTAAATCCGTTTACTGGCGCCTTGCAGTTTAAGAAGCCGAATTTGGGCTCGTCCCACTGTTACGACAGCGGTACTGTCCTTCTTGTTCATCTACACCCATATGATTAGATTCGAATAAGTGTTCAGAGTCACTGCATGATTCAAATTTCCAAGTAGGATTCAGTTACATGCTTCCAGCCCACACGGTATTGCAGCTGCTTCGCTGGGTGTCACTCATTAGCAGAGGAGGTGGGGTGGGTGAAGTGTAATATCACAACAAGAAAATATACGGAGTTGCAGAAACAGACACTTGAAGTTTCAAAACTTGGCCTCTCTCATTCTCTTGACAATAACTTAAGTTCAGAGTGTTCTTTACGGAAAGTCCTCGATAGCGGTGACATCCCGACAAAATGTTTCCCAATCTATCACCTGCAATTGACCGCTGCTGACACAGACAGCCTCACGTGGAAGTGTAGTAGGGTCTTCAGAGTCCAGCGTAGTGAAACTACGAGTCGAACAGGTGCGTCGGTGAAAAGAAGGTAGTTAAGTGTAGCTGGTGCTGATCTACATCAAAGAGAACTACCTCCCACTTGATCTGGGATCTGGTATGACACCATCGTTATACACTGAAGCGCCAAATAAACTGGTATAGGCATGCGTATTGAAATACTGAGATATGTAAACAGGCACAATACGGCGCTGCGGTCGGCAACGCCTATATAAGACAACAAGTGTCTGGCGCTGTTGTTACATCGCTTACTGCTGCTACAATGGCAGGTTATCAAAATTTAAGTGAATGTGAACGTGGTGTTACAGTCGGCGCGCGAGCGATGGAACACAGCATCTCCGAGGTAGCGATGAAGTGGGGATTTTCCCGTACGACCATTGCACGAGTGTACCCCAGATATCAGGAATCCAGTAAAACATCAACAAATACCCCACATCTCCACGGCCAGCAAAAGATACTGCAAGAACCGAACCAACAACAACTGAAGAGAATTGTTAGACTTGACAGAAGTGCAACACTTCCGCAAATTGCTGCAAATTTCAATGCTGGGCCATCAACAAATGTCGGCGTGCGAAACACTCAACGAAACGTCATCGATATGGGCTTTCGGAGACGAAGGCCCACTCGTGCACCCTTGATGACCGCACGACACAAAGCTTTACGCCTCAAAAAAATGGTTCAAATGGCTCTGAGCACTATGGGACTCAACTTCTGAGGTCATTAGTCCCCTAGAACTTAGAACTACTTAAACCTAACTAACCTAAGGACATCACACACATCCATGCCCGAGGCAGGATTCGAACCTGCGACCGTAGCGGTCTCGCGGTTCCAGACTGCAGCGCTAGAACCGCACGGCCACTTCGGCCGGCCTTTACGCCTCGCCTGGGCCCATCAACATCGACGTAGGAGTGTTGATGACTGGAAAAATGTTGCCTGGTCGGACGAGTGTCGTTTCAAATTGTATCAAGCGGATGGACGTGTACATGTGTGGAGACAACCTCATGAATCCATTTCAGCAGTGGACTGTTCAAGCTGGAGGAGACTCTGTAGTGGTGTGAGGCGGGTGCTGTTGGAGTGATATAGGATCCCTGAGACGTCTTGATATGACTCTGACAGGTGACACATACGTAACCATCCTGTCTCATCACCAGGATCCATTCATGTCCATTGTGCATTCTGACTGACTTCGGCAATTCCAGCAGGACCGTGTGACAACCAACATGTCCTAAATTCCTACATAGCGGCTCCATGAACTCTCTTCTGAGTTTAAACTCTTCCGCTGGCCACCGAACTCCCCCAACATGAGCATTATTCATCATGTGGGATGCCTTGCAACGTGCTGTTCAGAAGAGATCTCCACCCCCTCGTACTCTTACGGATTTACGGACAGCGCTGCAGGATTCATGTGTCAGTTCCCTCCAGCTCTAGTTCCGACATTGCTCGAGTCCATGCCATGTCGTGCCGCAGCACTTCTGTGTGCTCACGGGGGCCCTACAGGTTCATTATCAGGCAGGTGTACCACTTTCTTTGGGTCTTTAGTGTTATTCTCAAGGCAGAGGACGTGCGTGGCTGGCGATCACGAGGTGTGGTTACATAAGCGGCGGAGCCACCAAACCTCTAATGTCGATGGCAAAGAAACAAGTACACGTGTCCCAATCTCTCGTATTTGATTCTCGTGAATCATTCGCAAGATATGTGATGGAGGAAGCGTAATATTCGCACCAATACTCAACGGTATTTTGAAAGAACTACGTCACACTTATTTCTCGAATTCCGATTTAGATTTCCTGAAAATTCTTGTTTTCCTTTAGTATGGACCATACCAACCTGTTACGATCCCAGCAGCGTATGCCTGAAATCATTCTCTGTAGTTGTCGTGCCTGCTTCTTAAAGACTCCAAATACTGCAGCAATACTCTATAATTGATTGCACTAGAGTTCTGTGCACGATTTCCTTTATGCATGCATTGCATTATGCCAGAACCATTCCTACAAATTTAGTTCTAACATTCACCTTCCCTAATACAGTCTTTACTTGTTTGTCCAATTTCGTATTGGTTCTTAGTATTACTCCTGAATACTGATACAGTGTGACAAGCTTCCGTGTAAGTTATGTAATTCTTCATATAGGTTAAATGTCGGCCGCCAGTAGCTGAATGGTCAGCTTGACGGATTGTCGGCGGCCGCGGTGGCCGTGCGGTTCTAGGCACTCCAGTCCGGAGCCGCGCTGCTGCTATGGTCGCAGGTTCGAATCCTGCCTCGGGCATGAATGTGTGTGATGTCCTTAGGTTAGGTAGGTTTAAGTAGTTCTAAGTTATAGGGGACTGATGACCATAGCAGTTGCGTCTCATAGTGCTCAGAGCCATTTGAACCATTTGACGGATTGTCAATCCTCTGGCCCCAGGTTCGATTCCTGGCTGGGTCAGGTAATTTTCTCTGCCCAGGGACTGGGTGTTGTGCTGTCCTCATCATCATCCTATCATCCTCATCGACTGCAGGTCGCCGAAGTGGCGTCAAATTAAAAGACTAGCACCCAGGCTTGCCTGATGGGGGGTCCGAGCCATACGATTAAATAAATAAAATAGGTTAAATCCACATCTGCAATAGTTATAGAAGATAATCTTCAAACTTGGCTGAAAAATAAGTAACACATTGGTTGTCAAAGTTGCTTGTTGGGTGATACTCCTATTAAGTTTCCCATATGTGGGGCAGCATAAGGACTTTCTACTGACTTATCGAAATAATTCAGCGTAAGTCAGTATATAATGGAACCCTATGAGAACCTTGAGCCTATTTTCTGTATCTGTTACATATATAAAGCACAGTGTATGTGCATATGTCTGAGATCTCCTTCCAAGCCCATGAATCTATTTCAGTCAAATCTGGAAAAGAAACAGTAGGCCTCAGTAGTTTCAGCAGTGCGAGGCTACCTACCTGCAACAGGAGTGGAGAACAGAAAAAAATAATGTGTTTCTTCCAGCCCCTGGCATGTAGACTGTCCATCACAACAGGTATGTTGTGTGGGAACAGTAATGGTCAGCCAATTCAACTCGTTCGCGCAACAAACATGTCAGGGGCAAGAAATGTTTCTCTGGGCTCTGACGTGTAGGATGCCCTGAATGAAAAGTGTATTGTGTTGGAGTGGTATTTGCCTGCTTTGTTAAACTGTGTTGGAGGGGCTACACATGACGATGAGGATGGCTGGGGACATTGGGCAGAGAGAGGGGAAAACGGGAGATGCTTGAAGTAGGTGAAATGTGTGGAGGAGTTGCAGGCAGGTGGAAAAGGAAGAGGGGGAGGTGGAGATGGAGATAGAATAGAGAGGGGGGAGGATATGGTCAGAGGAAGGCTAAGGAAGATAAGGCCAGAGAAAGGGCTGGAGGAAACGGACAGAGGGAGGGGGAAGAGGAAATGAAGAGACAGAGAGAAGGGGAGAAGCAGATAAACAGATCAGGTGGATTGACAGAGAGAGAAAGAGGGTGGACACTGAGAGGGGAAGGAGAAGGTGTGTTCAATATATGTGTGAAATACATATGTGGCTAGTCTGCAATACAGCAGAGTGTCGCTGTCTAACGTGGACTGATAATAAACTATCTTTCTTGACACAGAAGCAGAATCAAGCAGGAGAAACTTCTCAAAGCTGCAGCAGAAGAGAGAGATAATAAAAAAGAATGAAGACTGTACGAGGCAACTGTCATGTTCGATAGCTCCATTCCAGCATATATTTAAGCGGGTTAGGCAAATCACACAAAGTGTACGATGCTTGTGTATACAGAGAACTCGTAGCGCTATAAAATAATAGTGACATGCAGGTATAGCTGCAGAGGAACGACCCTTGGTGGGTAAATTGGCAGTTGAGCCTCCAAATGTAATGTGTTGCGGATAAATAGAGGGAATATTCGTTATTGTGCGACTACACAATTGTCGAACAACCACTGGAAAAGTGACATCCATTAAATATCTGAGGGCAGGCGTACAGAACGATTTAAAGAGGAACGATCACATAAAACTAATCGCAGGTGAGACAGTTGCCAGAATGAAATTCCTTGGAAGCGTCCTCAGACAGTGAAGTCCACCCACCAAGGACGTAGCTTACTCGTCCGACCGTTAGTTGAGTATTGCACGTCATTGTAGGACTCATATCACATAGACTGATCGAGGAAATAGAGAATATTCAAGAACACGAGCGCTTTTCGGCACAAACTGATTTAGCAATAGTGAAAGTGTCACTGATATGCTCAGACAATTTCACTCACAGACGCTACAAGAGAGGTTTTGTGTAACATAGTGTTGTTTCCTCTTGAAAATACGATTAAGTCAATATGTTGCTTCTTCCAATGAGTATCTCAGGAAACGGCCATGAAGGTAAAATTAGAGAGACCCGAGCTCACACGAAGGCATACCAACAACCATTTTTGCGATATACCATTAGCGACTGGAAAAGGAAAGAATGGTGAATGGGTGACACAGTGTACCCTCCACCACACACCTCAGAGTGACTTTTGGAGTGTAAACGTAGATGTAGATGTATATTAGGATTGATGGCGAGAGTGAACGTTGGTGGAGAAACGAGAGGAATGACAGGTATGAGTGAGGAGAGTAGAGGCGGGGAATACGGTTGTTGGAGGGAGCTGAGAAGATAGTGGATGGACCCTGGTGTAGAAAGGAAACGAACGGTTGTCATCAGGTGTATTACCAATGTAATACAGTGCTACTTGCATGATACATACACTGAAGTTAAACAAATAAAAAAACTAAAAACTTGTGTTTGTACTGTATTTTAAAAGAGATATGCGTCTCGTGACTATTTCATATCAGATGAGAGAGACTTCTGGAACTGGTACAACGAACTACTAATTACTAGAATTAGCGAGGCATATTAAAAAAAGGCGGCCGTTTATCTGAATTTTCCGCCACTTATTACAGAACACAATACTAATATGGAACACACACAATTTCCTGATTTCCTACAACATACTATACACATACTGTTGAGAACATCAGGAAGAAGATGAAACTGGAAATCTTTGAAAGCATTAAAGATAGAAACAGAATGTCAGCGTCGTTTGAATGATCTAACACGATTTCCCTTTTAATTTGTGTTAAATTAAGTTCCAGTTATCCAAATGTTTCATTACAATTGTAAATTAACGCAATTTTTCATATTTTGTTAAGTGTAACATTTCTATCTCATAATTTTATGCGTGTTCCGTATACATACCAGTATTCTCTTTGTTTGCGACATTTCCCAGTAACATTACAATGGCCCAAGTAGCTCAAAGACTGTTCTAAATTAGATCAATAAAAATTTACAGGATATCAACACAGAGTTTCCTTTATAATACATCGGAATCTTTGCATATAGACCTATTTAAATGTTTGCAGCCGGCCGATGTGGCCCAGCCCCTCTAGGCACTTCAGTCTGGAACTGCGCTGCTGCTAGGTCCGAAGGTTCGAATCCTGCCTCGGGCATGGATGTGTGTGATGTCCTTAGTTTTGTAACACCCCACCCATCACTTATCTGGGTTTGGCGTATGTTCACACCAGCAAATTGACTAACAGATCAACCGAGAGTGCAAAACTGCCGCAATATTGGATAACGCAAAGAAACTAATAAGGCCCTATGACTCCTGATTGAACTGTAGTGGCAGTGTTGACATTAATTGATTCAGAATTGATCCCTTTTAATTAAAAGGGGTGCACATTCATGTTATATTCAGCTATTGAACACCAGATGCAAATGTTGAACATAAAATTAATTAAGGAAGTGACTTGGGATTTCAACTACTTGATTGAAAACAGATGCAGTCGATTAGCACAAATTTATTTTAACTCACGACCTTCAATCATCACATGACTCTCCTAACAGGCAGTGGGTATAAATTGCGTTTACATGGAGTCAAGCGCTATAAATCAAAATTGATTCCTATCGACTGACCCAGGCGTAATGCGAAGTGCGAGAAGAATTCTACAATCCATGAAACCATCGTGGAAACTTTGCCAATGTGATCCAACAAATTAATCAGTGTCCTAACTCAAGCCAGAGTGGGTGCAATATCACCGAATTCAGCGTGGCGGGACTCCGTCATTGTGCAGACGTCGGCCGACCTCGTAGTGCTGCAAGGCTGCGATCATCGATTCACTCCTAGCTATCTTGGTCAGTACATAGCTGAACGAAAACTTTCTATCTCCAAGCTAAATCGTTCCGTTTGCTATGTCCTAAACTGCCGAAATGCTTATTCTCTCTCAGGCAAACTGAGTAAGGAACGCCACATCCACACTCTAGGCAAGCTGGGAACAGACAACCTCTACGGAGACATCTGCCAGTCCGCTCTTGGCCTCAGTTTCCCCGGCAGCAAAATCACTTACGCCAATTGCAACGCCAGTCGCATCAATAATGCATTGCTTCCCAGCGCTGACCAGTGCCTGCTCTGAGAAGTGAACAGATTCCCACAAAATTTCCCTTCCTCTCAACTTCTGCTATTTAGCTCCTCCTAGGCCATCAGTCAAGGTTAGCATCTGCATAAAAAAACAGTTTTTCCGAAATTCTGACTCCCAGGAAAGTACTTCAAATTCCTTGGTCCTACGTACCTATCGGAGGCCAGCGTAGTTCATTCTGTCGCTCTTCACCTGATTTACTTCAGACTCTGCTGACTGTGAATTCAGCGTGAAGATGCTATAGTCACGAACACGCATATTTCGGCCTCTGTTGACCTCTTCACCGTAGCTTTGCGTGGCATTCTCGTATGTTTCACTCAAAACAGGATGACGGACATTTATCAACAGGTGTACAAGTTCTCCGTCTGCTTCCCGGTACACCAGCATCTGGTCAACCACCCACTCATTGTCACTCATCTTAAGGCAGCTAGAGGCCGCGCTCTGTTACCGCTTTCTCAGAGTTTGAGCCGCCCTAAGCTGCCTATTGTCGCTTCCCTTCGCCGCTCCCCAGCCATGCGTTGCCATCCGGCCGCGGTCAACTCTGAATATTTGCCTGGGATAAACTAGCCTCCAGTAAATCGACGCGTTTCCACAAAGTTTTTATGTCGTGTGACTTACTTTAAAACTATCACCCAACTTTAATTATTCCAATACGTCCATACTATACCCTCTACAAGATGCATTGCGCCTTGTCAGTCATTTTTGTTCAGCCCTACCTTTCACTCAATGTGAGTTCGCCTGATCTTTAATGACTTCATGTAAGGGGCAAGTTCAGACCGCTCGGCTAATCCCGCGCTGCGAACTTGTTATCATACACTCCCACAATGACAAATTACCTGTCGCCTCACTTGTCAATAAAGTGACCTTGTCCTTGAGGGTGTTGCATTTTTTTTCCGCATTGTATGTATGTAGTACGTACCATGTCAATTTGACGTCTATTGCGAGGCGGCTCAATCGTTTTGCAGTTTTAATGGCCACAAGTGTATTTTTTAAATGTCTGAACGAGCCTTAGTCTTCCAATAAGTTACACCTGCCGAAGTAAAAGTCTGGCATACGATGAATCCACCGTTGAGCTCTAGGCACGCCACTGCAGTGGGAGAGGCGGCACGGCGAGTCTGCCGAAGCGCGCTGCGGCTCAGACGGCGCCTTCCCGTGGGCCGCAGGCTGTGTGTTGGCGGGCCACACGGACTTCCTGCGGGCACAGCGGCTGCAAAGGCGCTACGAGGGCGCCGGCCTTTGTCGGTGGGAGTGCGGAGTTGTAATTTGAGGCCGCGGCTCTGATCTGCGCGAGCAGACCGGCTCCCGCGACATCCCGCCTGCGTCTGCTTTCCGCTCGTAAATCCCTGCCGTAATGCCGGGCGTGCTTCCGCTCTCCTTAGTTTTAGACGTCCACTCTGGGCGTATGTTAATTAAAGAAATTATTGCACTCGATTTCGCCATAAGCACGGTCTGCGGCAAAGGATAGAATTATGCATGTACTAATGTTTTATTTTAAGAGATTATTTGTCTCTATTTTGTCATACTTAGGGCATTAGATGTAACTACTGTGCCAAATGCAGTTAAAAGTTAAAAAACAACGATTGAAAAGTTACTTTTAACTTGTAACAACTCATAGCAATCCATCCGCACCCTCCTTTCTCCGTCAGTGTACACAGGGTGGTCCACTCATAGTGACGGTGCCAAATATCTCACGAAATAAGCATCAAACGAAAAACCTACAAAGAACGAAACTCGTCTAGCTTGAAGGGGGAAACCAGATGGCGCTATGGTTGGCCCAGTAGATGGCGCTGCCATAGGTCTAGCGGATATCAACTGCGTATTTTTAAATAGGAACCTCCATTTTTATTACATATTCGTGTAGTACGTAAAGAGATATGAATGTTTTAGTTGGACCACTTTTTTCGCTTTGTGATAGATGGCACTGTAATACTCACAAACGTATAAGTACGTGGTATCACGTAACATTCCGCCAGTACGGACAGTATTTTCTTCGTGATACATAACCCGCGTTAAAATGGACCGTTTACCAATTGCGGAAAAGGTCGATATCCTGTTGATGTATGGCTAATGTGATCAAAATGCCCAACTAGCGTGTGGTATGTATGCTGATCGGTATTCTGGACGACATCATCCAAGTGTCCCGAACGTTCGCCGGATAGTTATGTTATTTAAGGAGACAGGAAGTGTTCAGCCACATGCGAAACGACAACCGCGACCTGCAACAAATAATTATGCCCACGTAGGTGTTTTAGCTGCTGTCGCGGCTAATCCGCACATCAGTAGCAGACAAATTGTGCGAGAATCGGGAATCTCAAGAACGTCGGTGTTGAGAATGCTACATCAACATCGACTGCACCCGTACCATATTTCTACGCACCAGGAATTGCATAGCGACGACTTTGAACGTCGTGTACAGTTTTACCACTGGGCACAAGAGAAATTACGGGACGATGACAGATTTTTTCCACGCGTTCTATTTAGCGACGAAGCGTCATTCACGAAAAGCGGTAACGTAAACCGCCATAATATGCACTACTGGGCAACGGAAAATCCACGATGGCTGCGGCAAGTGGAACAACAGCGACCTTGGCGGGTTAATGTATGGTGCGGCATTATGGGAGGAAGGATAATTGCCCCCCATTTTATCGATGACAATCTAAATGGTGCAATGTATGCTGATTTCCTACTAATGTTCTAACCGATGTTACTACAAGATGTTTCACTGCATGACAGAATGGCGATTTACTTCCAACGTGATGGATGTCCGGCACATAGCTCGCGTGCGGTTGAAGCGGTATTGAATAGCATATTTCATAACAGGTGGATTGATCGTCGAAGCACCACACCATGGCACGCACGTTCATCGGATCTGACGTCCCCCGATTTCTTTCTCTGCGGAAAGTTGAAGGATTTTTGCTATCGTGATCCACCGACAACGCCTGACAACATGCGTCAGCGCATTGTCAAGGCATGTGCGAACATTACGGAAGGCGAACTACTCGCTGTTGAGAGGAATATCGTTACACGTATTGCCAAATGCATTGAGGTTGACGGACATCATTTTGAGCACTTACTGCATTAATGTGGTATTTACAGGTAATCACGCTGTAACAGCATGCCTTCTCAGAAATGGTGGGTTCACAAAGGTACATGTATCACACTGGAACAACCGAAATAAAATGATCAAACTACCTACGATCTGTATTTTAATTTAAAAAACCTACCTGTTACCAATTGTTCGTCTAAAATTGTGAGCCATATGTTTGTGACTATTACAGCAGCATCTATCACAAAGCGAAAAAAGTGTTCCAACTAAAACATTCATATTTCTTTACGTACTACACGAATATGTTATAAAAAAATCGGGGTTCCTATTTTAAAAAACGCGTTTGATATCCTTTTGACCTATGGCAGCGCCATCTAGCGGGCCAACCATAGCGCTATCTGGTTTACCCCTTGAAGCTAGACGAATTTCGTTCTTTGTAGCTTCTTTCGTTTGACGCTTATTTCGTGAGATATTTGGTCCGGTAACGGTCAATGGGCCACCCTGTATAGTAAGAGTCCAGGTGAAAAATGCAGTCATTTCGTGGATTGGTTATAATAAAAGGAAAGGCACATCGAAGATAGCGTTGTACTGAGCATGGACTAGAGTGAGGAGGACAGCAGCCAATTACGCATGCGAACTGCTCTGAACCTCAGTTCTACATCGCTCCATTTCGCCATCCCATTCACGCTCGATACAACGCTACCTTCGACGTGCGCTTCCTTTTTACAATAATTCATTCAAGAAACTACTACATTTTTCACCTAGACTCCTATTAAATACACTGACGGAAAATAAACCGAAACATCTAAAAGGAGTTGTGTGACATAAATTAAAGTTGGTAGGCGTGTTTCTACACCTGAAAGATTACGTCTATTCATATTTCGCGCCAGTCGCATAAGAGTGGAGCTAGTAGTGCCACTACGAGAATGCAAATCAGGTTTGCTTTAAATATCCGCTGTAACGGTCATGAGCGTTAGTCACCCTTGAGAACGGACGTGAGGTGAGGTGATGCTAGTCAAGAATGCCTTTAAGCCAACAAGACGCCGTTGTCAACACCTCAGTGAGTTTGAACGAAGTCGTGTAATTTTGGTACGAGAAGCTGGACGTTCCTGCTGCGATACTGCAGAAAGATATGGCATATATGTAGCCTATGTACATGATTCCTGACTGCGGTGGTCACGGGAATGTAAGGTTGCAAGAAAACCGGACTCCGGACTGCCACGTGGCACTATTGAGAGGAAAGACCGTCGTGTTCGGCGTATGGCTGTGGCGCTTCGCACTGCATCTGCAGCACCAATTTGAGCAGCAGTTGGCACCACTGTGACACAACGAACTGTAACAAACCGGTCACTTCAAGAACAGCTCAGAGCCAGACGCCCTGTAATGTGCTTTCCACTCACCCCAAATCACCACCATTTGTGACTTCTGTAGTGTCAAGCGAGAGCTCATTGGAGGGCAGGGTGGAGATCTGTTTTCTGATGAAAGCTGGTCCTGCCTCTGTGCCAATGACGGCCGTGTGTTGCTTACAATGAGGCCAGTTGAGACCTGCGACCAGCCTGTCTCCGTGCTAGACACATTGGCCCTTCACCTAGAGTATGATCTGCGGTGCGAATTCGTATAGCAGCAAGAGCACTGCCTTGGTTATCTCAGATATGCAAAACTGCAAATTCGAACGTGGGTCTGGTGATTCGACCTGTTCTCTGCCATTCATGAACAACATTCCAGAGGGTATTTTTCAAAGAGGACAACGTTCGCCCACGTACTACTGTTGTAACCCAACATGCTCTACAAAGTGTCGACATGTTGCCTTGGTCTGTTCGATCACCAAATCTGTCTCCAAAAGAGCACATACGGGACATCATCGGATGATAACTGCAGTGTCATTCACTGTCAGCGTTAACCGTCTCTGTATTGACCCAACAAATGCAACAGGTTTAGAACTGTATCCTACAAACTGACATCCGGGACCTGTACAACACAATGCATGCACATTGGCTTATAAACGGACCAACATTTCACATTTGCAATGGCTTATCTCGCTCTTAAATTAGCCTGTGAATTTGCAAAGTTAATTACTTAAATATAGACAGATATAGACAAATGTATTCCCGAAGTTTCATTTCTCTACATCAATTAATTTCTTGTGTTGCTCTTTTTCCCGAGAGTGTGTAATGACATTTTGATTACACAAAATGGGCATATGATTAGTGACTGTGAACAACTGCATTATGTAGGTGTTCAGATAGACAATAAAATATCGTGGAAAGCCGATGTTCAGGATCCTGTTCAAAAATTGAATGCCGCAGTGTCTATCACGAGAGGAGTATCTGCAGTAAGTGAGGGGCCAACATGGAAATTAGTCTATCTTGCTTATTTTCATTCACTTATGACATATGGCATTGTATTCTGGGTAACTCTTCCCATTCATGAAGGATATTTTTGGCTCAGACACGGTCGGTTCGAACTATGTATGTTGTAAGTTCGCGAACCTCTCGTCGACCCTTGTCCACGACACTTGGAATTCTGACATTGACTTCTTAAAGTTTATTTTCTTTAATGTCGTTTTTTGTTAACAATATGAGCTTATTTCCAAGAATTATCAGCTTTCACTCAGTTAACACAAGCAGAGATCCAATAGGCAGAGACGTGTAGTCCATTCCTGCATCTGTTTTCAGTAAGCTAACACAAGAGTTAAAAGATGTTAGCATTAATCCTCATACATTCAAGTCCAAACTGTAGGATTTCCTCGTGGGTACTCATTCTATTTCGTCGCCGAGTTCCTGGACAAAACTTACAGTAATTCCTGTGTTATATTACTGATTACGGTAATATATACTCGCAGCTTGTAATCTGCGTAGGATTCGTCTTCATTTTATTTTATCCATGTTAATTTTATGTACTGACACGTTCCACGGACATGGAGATTTCCTCCTACGGAAGAAGACACGACGAATAAAATAAAAAGAATGAATTGCCACTATCCACCTCCAGAGTTCTGCCTGGTAGTTTTGTGGCCGCGAGACGCTGTAGAAAGGTAAGAAATAGGAGCGGAGGAGAATGGAGAATGATTCTAGCGATGACATAGGCAGCTAACTGAGAAATTCACTGGGATAAGCAGCATTGCCCCCTCCCCCCATGAACCATGGACCCTGCCGATGGTGGGGAAGCTTGCGTGCTTCAGCGATACAGATAGCCGTACCGTAAGTGAAACCACAGCGGAGGGGTATCTGTTGCGAGACCAGACAAACATGTGGTTGCTGAAGAGGGGCAGCTTTTTCAATTGTTGCAGAATCAGAAATAAAATAATCGGACTTTGTGATTAAATGAAAAGAAAAACTGCAGGTTCCGAATGTCGCGGCAAATATGACCTAAATATTGAAACTGACATTGGCGGCCACGAAGGGATAGAGATGAACACATTCACGTACCTCTATTGTAGAGCAGCGCCGTCGCCAAGATCGCCAGGAGCTGGGATCCGCGGTATCGTAAATGAGGAAGTCGTTTTGTGTCAGATGTTGCTTTCATCATTTAGCATAGGTACACTAGTAACTACACAGGACGTCTTATCATCAGTACATGAGAACAACGAAAGGTAAATTTTACTAAAACTAATAAACGAAGAGCTTAAATCTTCTTTTGTCTGTCAGTGTTTAATACTTTTCAAATTAATCTTTAGTATGAGAGTCGAATAATTATCTACACATTTATGAAAAAAAATAATTATGAAGTTCGTTTATATTGCCCCCTTGGGCGAATTGTCCGAAGAAATGTCAAATTCCGGTTAATGAGCCCAACAAATTTACGCAGTGGTAGTTCTTCCAATCCTTTACACACGCACTTGAATTGCACAGCTCGTCTATTTTAAGAGATTTTTCATCAACACTTTGCTTATATAGTTATGGTGCCGGCCCTGGCACTTAGCAATGAAAACAAAACATATACACTTGGGTACAGAAAATATGCATGAACTTACATCTACACACAAAATTTACTGCATCGTCCTTTACATAAAATACATGAATATTACATTAAATTTTATACAAGTCCATGGTTAAGTTCTTTATGATGCTTCAAATGGTTCAAATGGCTCTGAGCACTATGGGACTCAACTGCTGTGGTCATCAGTCCCCTAGAACTACTTAAACCTAACTAACCTAAAGACATCACACACATCCATGCCCGAGACAGGATTCGAACCTGCGACCGTAGCAGTCGCACGGTCCCGGACTGCGCGCCTAGAACCGCGAGACCACCGCGGCCGGCTTTATGATGGTTTGTAGCGTCATTGTTACTGCGTACAAATAACGTTTTCAGTAGCACGTTGACAACAAAATTACATTTCACAAGTCTTTTCTATGATTCTACAATTAAATTTTTCCTGAAAATAAAACAAAGTTTCACAAGAACGTCGTATACTTTGGTGAGTCGATCCAGGCTGCAGGGTTAGCAAGGGTATCTGGAGCGGTAAGTGTGATAAATTCTCCCTTATAGTTTCTTATGCTCCCCACTGCCTCCCTCTTTTATAGCAGGATCTATTTGATGACGTCACTGTATATCTCCTTTCTAAGCTTTATAGTTGTCACATCACGGGCAAGATAAACATATAACAAATAAAATTCACAGGGATTAGTACTTAGTCTAACTTAATACTGACATAGGTGACGATCTGACGTACGTTCAATGAACATGGGTGTCATTTTTCTTTCGCAAAATGGGACGTAAATTATGAGCTGTAGTGGCAAGACTTTATTTAGTGGGTCAGGAAATCGTGGCTCTACATCTCCTTGCATTATGGTGAATATCCATTTGAAGGTAGATTTTGCTTTGCATTCAAATTGTCCTCCTGTAACACGCCGTCTGTCAATAATGCTTCAGTCATAAGTAACCGCATACGCAACAATTAGTCTGGCAGCACGCTACGCACCGTAGCCGTGGACCCACCGCCAGGTAGCGATGCCGGACGTGCCGGTCAATGCACCTTTTTGAAGTGTTTTTGTGAAGCGCTCGCAGCATTTACGAAACTAATGCTGCTTAACTCGTCGTACACCTTGGCTGTGAGAAGGGACCACAGGGCACCTCGTACGTTCACTGTACGAAGGTAAGTACTGCACTTAATTGTTTAGCTTGCCAAATTACTGTCCTAGTGCACAAACACCCGTACCGTAACAGGCTTCCTCGATTCACCAAGTCTCATTTATTTCGAAGTAGAAGGCTCGTGGTATAAAACTTGTTCTCACTTGCCTCTATGCGTCTAATTCACATGTCGTTGAACAAATCACTGTCTCTGAATAACTCACTGTCGTTGGGTAGCTATACACTGTTCCGTTCATTTTTACCTTTCGAAAAATTGTAGTTTATGAGACCACTGGCTAGTTTTTAGTAGTCTATGTCCACGTTCGTTATTTTCCCCTGTATCCTTTTTCAAAACTGCTCAAAATATTTCATTACAAAAGTTGGTACTTGAACGTGTTCTCAGAAAATACGTGCTTGTAGTACTACAATTCGCGTTCGCGATGTTATCTTACATCTCATAGGGCATAAGAGAACACGTTTTCGAGAACAACAGCACTTCCCTAACTTAGGATCATGTTACAAATGCACTAATACATCGAAACAACTATACAAAAAATGAATGCACCGAAAGCGATTACAGAAATTGCCTTCAAATGAGGCAAAATCTGTGCATTAACTGCGAAGTTTCATCTTAACGTCACCCTAAATTGTAACAATGGATGGTACACACAACAAAAACGAGTAGAATAAAAGAAACACATAAATAAACATGTCACTATACTTAAATTCACACATAAATAGAAAAATAAAGTGCTAGGTAATAAGAATATTGAAGCTTGGCTGCTGTAAGCTATACTGCTTCCTAAGTCTGTGTTTGTGTTTCTACATGTTTTCATGCTAGTGTGTTCATCATTATACCACTGGTATGTGCACAATTTTATTTATGTTGAACGTGACCTTAGTCACTCCTTCTTCTACAAAATATCTTCAACTCAGGTTGGGTAAAATATTATAAACGTAACAGAAAATCAGTGTATGTATTCTTCCAAAAAAGTCAACATAGGTTCTTAGTACTTTTATGCCGAAGAAAAGACAAATTATTAAAATTCTCTGGCGTTACTGAGCGTCAAGTAGTGTACCTATCAGTGATCTTGGTAATATTTTATAGCGTCGATCGTAAATCGTAATGACATTAGTGCAACTTAGTTGCTCTCATCGCCCGTTGAAGTCTCATAGCATCTCTATGAACACCACCTGTAAAGAATTATGTTTGTTTCGGCATTACCTAGTTTCTCTGCCGATCAGTTTCCTGTAACTTACCTCGTACATATTTCCTTTCTTTATAGTATTATTAGGGACGATGTTAAGTTTGCCCCAGATAACGTTTACAAATCGTACCTCAACAGTTAATTTGCACTCTGACGTGTGTATAAAGTTGAACAATTATTTCTATTTCAATAAGATCACACTAGTCTTTATTCATAGGTTATATCTTTAGATTTTACTTAGATTAGGTTGTCATGCGTATGGTATACACCACACTAAACTTTCATTAACAGCCAGAAATCATTTCATCATCGCAGCATACAAAAACAGTAATACCGTTTCGCTCGATGTATTCATAGATAATGCCGAGTGGTGCGCATAGGTAAAAAAAAAAAAAAAATTCTCTCTGCAACATGACATGTACATGCGAGGCCATATACTTATGCAGTACCTTAGGAATTCTAGTATTTTCTGTAACTTACCCTGTACCTTACAATCTTGATACACAAGTGGCATAAAAAAACTTCCAGCTACTTTGTTCCGAGGTCTGTGCTATTTGTTCGCTCCAGAATCCTTCGTGCATAAACCTAAAACTAAAATACCACTGTGATAATAAACTATTCAGTCAAACCCTCCAAGTACACCCTATGCCAACATTAATAGTCATCAGTTGATGTGTATGTCCTAGCTCGCTTGTGTATTGTATCCACAGTCACTGACAAATGTAAATAAAGGTGGTGAAATACTCTGATTCACGTAGCTGCATAAAATATACTTGCCTTATCCTAATCGTATGCCCTGTTTTTACCATAGGTTACTTATTTCATTCGTGGGCGCATGTAGATGTGAATTGTGATACTTAAACATGGTAGAATTTTCAAAAGTTTCTGTGTGCATAGAGTCCTTGTATTTTACCATTATGAGAATACCCACGTAAACAACATCCATCATGCGGAATATGTACAATAATGTACGGACCAGTATACCTTTTTGCCACTTAGCGTTTTTCTTGGCTGACAGAGAAGATTTCACATGGGTCTTAAAGTAATACTTCTTCTCTAAGTCCGCCCGGTTGGTGAGTGGTCAGCGTGATGGATTGCCGTCCTCCGGGCCCGCGTTCGATTCCCTGCTGGGTCGGAGATTTTCTTCGCTCAGGGTATGGGTGTTGTGAAATCATCATCATTTCATCCCCATTCGGCGCGCAGGCCGCCCAATGTGGCGTCGAATGTAATAAGACCTGCACCAAGGCGGCCGGACCTGCCCCGCAAGGTGCCTCCCGGCCAATGACGACAAACTCTCATTTACAACTCTAACCACAAGTCTGGTAACACCATTTAGCGGTTTGTCAAAGTGTTTCTTACAGCGCTGAGCTTGTTCTGTAATAGAGATCAATACCTGTCTCGCCTTTGCAAATTACTACCATGGTAGCATGGATCGCCCTCGCGTGTATCCATGGCTAACACTGGGGACCATAATGAGGCCACGTTTAGTTTAATGCCCATAATTACTGGTTGCAGGTGTTTCGCTTGTCACTTGTATAATATTCATTACCGACGTGTTGTTCCTCTGTTGCGCATTCCGATCATGATTCTGCCCTGAGTTTATAGGCGTAATGTTACTTTGCACTTGGGACAGACACGGTTGATTACTAACTGGGTACTGAAACGGCACATTTCATGAGTCAGCCGTGTTGTTGTTTCTAAATGGAGGCTGTATATTACTGTAAGCGTTATCGCTGCTATTTCAATTTCTCTTCCGGTTACCGGAGTAGCCAGAGTAATTTCTGTCACCATTTTTTATTTTCCTTCTATACCCTGGGTTAAAATTTTGGTTATAGTTATTACTAAAATTGCCTCCCGAACTCGGGCCTGGCATATGCGCTGCTGCGGCGGGATCGACAAAAGCTGGTAGTGACTCAGCTGCACATCCTACGTTGTTGATGCCGTACTGCGGCTGGCGCTGCGGAGACTGGTTGCCACCACTGCTACGGAAATTATTTTGGTTGGTGTGGCTCTGTCTTGCATCTTCATTAATTAGGTCACAGGAGTCCAAGACGGATATAAAATACTCCAAATTGCATTTGGGTACTTGCGCTAGCTTTTCCCGAATATTAAGCGGTGGTTTAGCTTTGAGAACGCTTAAGACATCAGTATGGGTCACTGGCTCGTCCCAGGACCTCATCTTATTTAAATATTTCTCAAAATACACTCCTGGAAATTGAAATAAGAACACCGTGAATTCATTGTCCCAGGAAGGGGAAACTTTATTGACACATTCCTGGGGTCAGATACATCACATGATCACACTGACAGAACCACAGGCACATAGACACAGGCAACAGAGCATGCACAATGTCGGCACTAGTACAGTGTATATCCACCTTTCGCAGCAATGCAGGCTGCTATTCTCCCATGGAGACGATCGTAGAGATGCTGGATGTAGTCCTGTGGAACGGCTTGCCATGCCATTTCCACCTGGCGCCTCAGTTGGACCAGCGTTCGTGATGGACGTGCAGACCGCGTGAGACGACGCTTCATCCAGTCCCAAACATGCTCAATGGGGGACAGATCCGGAGATCTTGCTGGCCAGGGTAGTTGACTTACACCTTCTAGAGCACGTTGGGTGGCACGGGATACATGCGGACGTGCATTGTCCTGTTGGAACAGCAAGTTCCCTTGCCGATCTAGGAATGGTAGAAAGATGGGTTCGATGACGGTTTGGATGTACCGTGCACTATTCAGTGTCCCCTCGACGATCACCAGTGGTATACGGCCAGTGTAGGAGACCGCTCCCCACACCATGATGCCGGGTGTTGGCCCTGTGTGCCTCGGTCGTATGCAGTCCTGATTGTGGCGCTCACCTTCACGGCGCCAAACACGCATACGACCATCATTGGCACCAAGGCAGAAGCGACTCTCATCGCTGAAGACGACACGTCTCCATTCGTCCCTCCATTCACGCCTGTCGCGACACCACTGGAGGCGGGCTGCACGATGTTGGGGCGTGAGCGGAAGACGGCCTAACGGTGTGCGGGACCGTAGCCCAGCTTCATGGAGACGGTTGCGAATGGTCCTCGCCGATACCCCAGGAGCAACAGTGTCCCTAATTTGCTGGTAAGTGGCGGTGCGGTCCCCTACGGCACTGCGTAGGATCCTACGGTCTTGGCGTGCATCCGTGCGTCGCTGCGGTCCGGTCCCAGGTCGACGGGCACGTGCACCTTCCGCCGACCACTGGCGACAACATCGATGTACTGTGGAGACCTCACGCCCCACGTGTTGAGGAATTCGGCGGTATGTCCACCCGGCCTCCCGCATGCCCACTATACGCCCTCGCTCAAAGTCCGTCAACTGCACATACGGTTCACGTCCACGCTGTCGCGGCATGCTACCAGTGTTAAAGACTGCGATGGAGCTCCGTATGCCACGTCAAACTGGCTGACACTGACGGCGGCGGTGCACAAATGCTGCGAAGCTAGCGCCATTCGACGGCCAACACCGCGGTTCCTGGTGTGTCCGCTGTGCCGTGCGTGTGATCATTGCTTGTACAGCCCTCTCGCAGTGTCCGGAGCAAGTATGGTGGGTCTGACACACCGGTGTCAATGTGTTCTTTTTTCCATTTCCAAGAGTGTAATTTGGCAATGATCCAAATTTTGGATTGTATTGTCCTGGGTTGAATAGGGATTTTCTTAATCTCTCTTGAACGCCATGTGAAAGAAACACGTTTTCAAACTTTTCTAATGTCTGACAAGTTTCTGACTTTTCCATCGCCCATAACGCTCCATCGCCTTCAATGTAACCCACGAAATATTGAATTTTTTGCCGTGCCCTCCACGTTTTAAGCAATACATTTTTGAATGACTTTATAAAAATTACCAGATGCACAGACTTACTTATATTGATAAACACTTGAAACTGCCGGTGTCTTGTAAGACTCTCTTCTAACAAAACTGACAACAAAGTGGGTTCAGTTATCTACTGTTTCTTTCTTTCATCACGTTGTCGTTGGTTACTGTACATCTCATAATTCAGTGAACACACATTTACATTTGCGGCAGGATTGTCATTAATTGCACTATCACTCTTACCTGTGGGTATGATGTCAAGCTCTTCTTCTGCGTCTTGGTGTCGTTCTTTCGTTGTACTAAGTTTCCGATTAAGTTGCTCGACTATTTGATTCTTCCAGCCTGGTAAGTTCTGTGTCAACGTTTTCTGAATGTGCCCTATGTCAGTTTGCAGTTTAACTACAGATGTGTTTTGTGTAGTATATACTTGTTCCATAGTGTTACTTATTGCTTCTTGTAGCTCTGTTGCTAGAGTACGATTTACGTGTGTGTCTTTTTCTTCTAGAAAGTCCTGAAACTGCTGTTTTTGGCGTTTTGTCAAATCCTCAACTTGATTTACAGCTTCCAACATTTTTGTATTGAGCTTGGTTTGCTGTACACTCAAGGCATTGATATTTTCCGTTAACTTACGTATCTGATGTGGCACTTCCTTAACTGTGGTTTTCAGATTATAAATATCCTGATTCATGGAATTTAAATCTTCCCGTATCACTTCTATTACCTGTTTGCGACCTCTCTTTTTAGTTGTGTCAGTTGTGTCGTCAGGTTATTGTGCATATCAGTAAGGTGTTTCACATCACTGTCTAGCATGTTCATTTGAGTGGTTACACTCCCTATCTGTGTTTGACATTGTCTACCTGTGTAGTGACATTGCTTATCTGTGCTGTGACATTTCCTAGCTGTGTATTCATTTGGGCTGCTACGTTCCCTATCTGTATTGTGACATTTCCTATCTGTGTATGCATTTGGTCTGTTATCTGAGTTGCAAATTATGACATCAAATCTGTCTGCATTGCTCTAAACGTCTGCATAATGTTTGGCTCTACTGGACCATGTACATTAGTGGAATCTGGAACAGCTTCGAAATTAAACATATTATCGTCTGTCGCTTGCAGCTGAGTACCACCAGTCGCTGCAACTGCGTTATCAGTATCTGCAATGCTGTCTGCTTCTGTGTGAGGGATAAGATGAGCAACTGATTCCTCATCGGATGAATTATCCATCGTTTTGGTTTGTGATCTTGATTTCGCCATAGCTGTATATAGCCATAAATCAGGGTGCAGCCGATCTTCATTACTACTGCGGCTCGTACTACACGTAAACAAATAACAGATGATGTCGCACTCGTTCGTGAAATTCAATGTAGTAAAATATGTCTCTGGTGAAACAGAAGGCTGATAAAGTGACTTCTATGCGCGCAATCAGTGAAAATGATCCGCCAGCTTGTGACAGATTCACGCATAATATATTCACAAAAATCTACAAACCTACCTGAAAAAGAAATTTTGAAAAAAAAAAAAAAAACTCGCTACGCAGAGGGTATCGAAAAAGTGCAATTCAGTCCCACATTTACGATCAACTGAAAGCATAGTAGTGCTGTTGCACTTACCTTACGTATTTTCTTTTACCGGTCGGTTTTCTTGGTAGGAGGTTTAACGTTTAATGTTCGAAAATTTCCAGCTATTCCAATTTTTTTAGGATAAATATTTGTAAATTTTATAGGCCGATTTCGCTAATGATTTTCTTATTTGGCACGCAGTTGGCGAAACATGTAACACAAACAACTGATTATAGTCACAATAATGGATGGAAGATGGCTTCAAATGGCTCTGAGCACTACGGGACTCAACTGCTGGGGTCATTAGTCCCTTAGAACTTAGAACTAGTTAAACCTAACTAACCTAAGGACATCACAAGCATCCATGCCCGAGGCAGGATTCGAACCTGCGACCGTAGCGGTCTTGCGGTTCCAGACTGCAGCGCCTTTAACCGCACGGCCACTTCGGCCGGCTGGATGGAAGAAATTACTTAAATATTTCATCTTAAAACAAAGGTTACGACACTCGGTCGCCATTGTAACCGTCCTGTTAAATTGTTAGAAACTGCGTCAGCCGGTGTCGTAATTTTGAAATAAGAGTTAGAATGAATATCGCGTAATAAATACTTCGCGTGAAGTGCCGTTGCGACAGAGGCAAAGGTCAATTGTGGAAACTAAGCCACTGAATATTATAAGCAAAGTTATTAAGGAATACACTCGACTGACTACACGTAATAAGAGGTCACGTACATTCGCGAGTGCGTGGTTCAAAATAAGAATTAATGGGTCATAACTATAGTTACGTCTGTACACACTTAGCTGTATGCAAACGTACGATCGGGATAGAGGCACGTACGTTCTAAGTACTGGCTCAAATGGCTCTGAGCAGTATCGGACTTAACATCTACCGAGCGAGGTGGCGCAGTGGTTAAACACTGGACTCGCATTCCGGAGGACGACGATTCAATCCCGCGTCCGGCCATCCTGATTTAGGTTTTCCATGGTTTCCCTAAATCGCTCCAGGCAAATGCCGGGATGGTTCCTTTCAAAGGGCACGGCTGACTTCCTTCCCCGTCCTTCCCTAATCCGATGAGACCGATGACCTCGCTGTCTGGTCTCCTTCCCCAAAACAACCAACCAACTTAAGATCTGAGGTCATCAGTCCCCTAGACTTAGAACTACTTTAACCTAACTAACCTAAGGACATCACACACCCATGCCCGAGGCAGGATACGAACCTGAGACCGTAGCAGCAGCGCGGTTCCGGACTGAAGCGCCTAGAACTGCTCGGCCACAACGGCCGACTTCTAAGTACTTCATTTCTCGTGGCCTGGATTAAAAGAATTGTGGTTAAGATGCATTGATTCATCTAAGAAAGAAAATAATCGGACTTCGTAATTAAATGAAAAGAAAGACCGCAGGTTCCGAATGTCGCGGCAAATATGAGATAAATATTGAAACTGACATTGGCGGCCACGAAGGGAAAGAGATGAACACATTCACGTACATCTATTGTTGAGCAGCGCCGTCGTGAAGATCGTCGCCTCCATCTAAATTCTTCATATAAAATTAAAATGATAATAACCCTCCAGAGTTACAGGAGCTGGGATCAGTGGTATCATAAATGAGAAAGTCATTTTGCTTTAGATGTTGCTTTCATTATTTAGGACAGGTACACTAGTATTTACACATACGTCTTATCACCAGTACATGAGAAAAACGTAAGGTAACTATTACTAAAACTAATAAATGAAGAGCTTAAATCTTCTTTTGTCCGTCAGTGTTAAATACTTTTCAAATTAATCTTTGGTATGAGAGTCGAGTAATTATCTATACACTTATCAATAAGAAAAAAATTATTATGTTCCTTTATAGTAAGAGCTGCCCTGAAATAAAACTGTTCTTGCTCAGCATGCTGTTTTTATGTCTCGAGTCCTGAGATTATCGAAGGCAAACACAAATCAGCAGACGCAGTAGCTAAAGATACATAACCTACTCTAAATTTACTTATTTGTCAGAAATAAACTGTTGCTGCGTGTGGCGTACGGTGGAATCATACACGGAAAATATTTAAAACTTTGCTATGAATAATGGAGGTGAGTTTTACTCTAAGGAATATCGTACTTGAGAAATTAAACTCTGATTATTGACCCAACATAAGAAACTGTAGCAATTACCAAATCCTCTCACTACAAAGAAATTACAAACATATCTTCCAAATTCCTCCAGAATCTTCTCCATCAATGGAAAAAACAAGTAAGTATTATAAATCAGTTTTCATCTCCATAATAAAATATTCGAGAGAGTTTCTGCAGATTCACAAGTAACAGACCTCTTTCTCTGAAAAACACAACTGCTCGCTACTATACCTGAAATACTCGTAAGAATTCCGCAGCGCTGCACAACTGATTGACAAACAAGTCAACCACAAATAAAACTAGAAACAGAGTCTGCAGTGCGCTCATTCATCTTTGTCACAGTACAGTAAAATTGAGTTATGAACAATAGCAGAAGACAAATGACAACCTCACGAAGTCCCATGGACATCTAGGTAATTACGGATGCAGCATAAGCTCGGATTAAGAAAAGGCGGGAAAGGAAAATGGGCATTCGCTTTCAGAGGATACATCCATGCATTAGCCTTAAGCAATTTAAGAAAATCACGGAAAACCTAAATCAGAATGGAAGGATGAAGATATTAATCGTCCTCCCGAAAGCGAGTCCATTATGTTAGCGTTGCTTGCACTGTACTGGATCGTGGTTCGGTGCAAAGTGCCGGTTCTTGTCACACCAGGTCGATAGCCGTATCCATCCATCATACGGGGGAACAGCTGCACCAAACAAGTGCCCCGTCACCGGCGCTGGCCGGTGGGAAACTGTATTATGCTACGGCGGACGTTCACCTGGGTATCCATGGGCCCCACGCTATTAATCCAAGACACCATGACACCTGGGGAGTACGCGCACATTATTGCGGACCACCTGGAACCCTTCACGCTTGATGTTCCCTAACGGAGATGGCATCTTGTATCAGGACGGCTGTCCGCGTTACAAGGCCAGAATCGTACTACAGAGGTTAGAGGAGCACGAGGCTGAACTCACGTTGATGTTGTATCCATCAAATTCTCCCGATCTGAACGGAATGGCACACGTCTGGGACGCTATGGGCGCCACCTCTGTACCCACGAACCACCGGCCTGTAACTTAAAGGAATAATGTGACATGTACATGGACATCTGGTGCATATACCTCCAGAAACCTACTAAGGACTTGTCAGATCCATGCCACGCAGAATCGCTGCAGTATTGCGTACCAAAGGTCAACCAACATATTTCAAGCAGTTACCATAAGGTTTTAGTTCATCAAAGTAAATTATAAACAAATGGCTCTGAGCACTACGGGACTTAACATCCATGGTCATCAGTCCCCTAGAACTTAGAACTACTTAAACCTGACTAACCTAAAGACAGCACACAACACCCAGTCATCACAAGGCAGAGAAAATCCCTGACCCCGCCGGGGTCTTGTGACAGCCAGAGCGAGAGCACCAGCAGCAGCGAGTACTGTTTGTATAAAGCGTTTATTTTGCATTTTGTTTACGACCTTCCACTAAGGAAGGGATTCTATTTGTGTTTATCTGCTCTGCATAGTAACTAACAGTTCTTGATAAAACTTTACGTAGTTTTCGTGTTAGATTTCTTAGTGTTTTCTTGATCGTTTAGAACAGAAAGCGCCCTAAAACCGTCTTTTGTTTGTTTCGCGGCCGTTAGCCACTAGTCACTTGAATCAGCAGTTGTCTTGTGACAGCCAGAGCGAGAGCACCAGCAGCAGCGAGTACTGTTTGTATAAAGCGTTTTTGTACTTATTTGCTGCGCTTAGCTTTTAAATAGTTTTTCTGGGAAAACCTAGCGTAGTTTTCGCGTCTCGTATTTCAGTGAGTGTTTCTTGATTATCAGAGTAGCTCATCAGAAGATTATCTTGGGAATTTGTCACCGTATAGAGTAGGGTAAACATAGTCATGTGTAGGGACTGTGGTTGTTGTGAGCGGACGCAAGGAGAATTGGCCACTCTTCGGGGGCAGGTGGAGGCTTTGTCTGTTAGGCTCATCGAGCTCGAGGCGCAGGCGTCGGCTCGTAGTGGCGTTGGGGCAACTGTGGTGATACCTATGCCTACTTCGGTGGCCTTGGAATCACATGGAACCCCTGATGTCGCTGCGTCTTCCGGCAGTGAGCATCTTACCGGTCAGCCATCACTCCAGGGTGAATGGCGGACAGTGGTGGGCTCGCGCGTGCCTGGCCGAAAGGCGAAGGTGGGATCTGGCCGCGTGGCAGCTGCCTTACCCCTTTCCAACAGGTACGGGGTGCTTCCTAGTGGTTATGACATCGTTTCCGAGCCGCCACAGGATGCCTCGCCTGTTGGGCCAGTGGCCGATTCTCCGGCAAGGTCCCGACAGTCACAGAGGGCGGGCCTATTAGTTATAGGGAGCTCCAACGTTAGGCGGGTTATGGAGCCCCTTAGGAAAATAGCGGGTAGGTCGGGGAAGAATGCCAGTGTGCACTCGGTGTGCTTGCCGGGGGGGTCTCGTCCGTAATGTGGAGGAGGCCCTTCCGGCAGCTATTGAACGCACTGGGTGTGACCGGCTGCAGATAGTAGCACATGTCGGAACGAATGACGCCTGCCGCTTGGGTTCTGAGGCCATCCTTGGTTCCTTCCGGCGGCTGGCTGATTTGGTGAAGACAACCAGCATCGCACGCGGAGTGCAAGCTGAGCTTAATATCTGCAGCATAGTGCCCAGAGTCGATCGCGGTCCTCTGGTTTGGAGCCGTGTGGAGGGTCTAAACCAGAGGCTCAGACGACTCTGCGACTATAATGGTTGCAAATTCATCGACCTCCGTTATTGGGTGGAGAACTGTAGGGCCCCCCTAGACAGGTCAGGCGTGCACTACACACCGGAAGCAGCTACTAGGGTAGCAGAGTACGTGTGGCGTGCACACGGGGGTTTTTTAGGTTAGAGGGACCCCCCCTTGGGCGAAACGATAAAATACCTGACGGCTTACCAGAGAGGACATTATCATCGTTGATAAAGAACGTCCGTCCTCAGAGACCAAAAACAGGAAAAGTTAACGTAATATTGGTAAACTGCAGGAGTATCCAGGGCAAGGTTCCTGAATTAGTATCTCTTATTGAAGGAAATAGTGCGCATATAGTATTAGGAACGGAAAGTTGGTTAAAACCGGAAGTGAACAGTAACGAAATCCTAGACACAGAATGGAATATATACCGCAAGGATAGGATAAACGCCAATGGTGGAGGAGTATTTATAGCAGTAAAGAATTCAATAATATCCAGTGAAGTTATTAGCGAATGCGAATGTGAAATAATCTGGGTTAAGTTAAGTATCAAAGGTGGGTCAGATATGATAGTCGGATGCTTCTATAGACCACCTGCATCAGCAACCGTAGTAGTTGAGCGCCTCAGAGAGAACCTGCAGAACGTCGTGAAGAAGTTTCGTGATCATACTATTGTAATAGGGGGAGACTTCAATCTACCAGGTATAGAATGGGATAGTCACACAATCAGAACTGGAGCCAGGGACAGAGACTCTTGTGACATTATCCTGACTGCCTTGTCCGAGAATTACTTCGAGCAGATAGTTAGAGAACCAACTCGTGAAGCTAACGTTTTAGACCTCATAGCAACAAATAGACCGGAACTTTTCGACTCCGTGAATGTAGAAGAGGGTATCAGTGATCATAAGTCAGTGGTTGCATCAATGACTACAAGTGTAATAAGAAATGCCAAGAAAGGAAGGAAAATATATTTGCTTAACAAGAGTGATAGGGCACAAATCGCAGAATATCTGAGTGACCACCATCAAACGTTCATTTCTGAGGAAGAGGATGTGGAACAAAAATGGAAAAAATTCAGAAACATCGTCCAGTACGCCTTAGATAAGTTCGTACCGACTAAGGTCCAAAGCGAGGGGAAAGATCCACCGTGGTATAACAATCATGTACGAAAGGTACTACGGAAACAAAGAAAGCTTCATCATAGGTTTAAGAGTAGTCGAATCATAGCTGATAAGGAAAAGCTGAACGAAGCGAAAAAGAGCGCAAAGAGAGCAATGAGAGAAGCATTCAACGAATTCGAACATAAAACATTAGCAAACAATCTAAACAAGAACCCTAAAAAGTTTTGGTCATATGTAAAATCGGTAAGCGGATCTAAATCCCCTATTCAGTCACTCGTTGACCACGATGGCACCGAAACAGAGGACGACCGAAGAAAGGCAGAAATACTGAATTCAGTGTTCCGAAACTGTTTCACTGCGGAAAATCGTAACACGGTCCCTGACTTCAGCCGTCGCACGGACGCCAAAATGGAAAATATTGAAATAAACGATATCGGAATTGAAAAACAACTGCTATCACTTAGTAGCGGAAAAGCATCCGGACCAGACGAGATACCCTTAAGATTCTACAGTGATTATGCTAAAGAACTTGCCCCCTTTCTATCAGCAATTTATCGTAGATCGCTGGAAGAACGTAAAGTACCTAGCGACTGGAAGAAAGCGCAGGTCGTTCCCATTTTCAAGAAGGGTCATAAATCAGATGCGAATAATTATAGGCCTATTTCGCTTACGTCAATCTGTTGTAGAATAATGGAACATGTTTTGTGTTCTCGTATTATGACGTTCTTAGATAATACAAATCTCCTTCATCATAACCAACATGGATTCCGCAAACAGAGATCATGTGAAACTCAGCTCGCCCTATTTGCCCAAGAAATTCACAGTGCCGTAGACACTGGCGAGCAAATTGATGCCGTATTCCTGGACTTCAGGAAGGCATTTGATACGGTTCCGCACTTACGTTTAGTGAAAAAAATACGAGCTTACGGAATATCGGACCAGGTTTGTGATTGGATTCAGGATTTCCTAGAAGAAAGAACACAACATGTCATTCTTAACGGTTCAAAATCTGCAGATGTAGAGGTAATTTCGGGAGTACCGCAGGGAAGCGTGATAGGACCTTTATTGTTTACAATATACATAAATGACTTAGTTGACAACATCGGTAGCTCCGTGAGGCTATTTGCAGATGACACGGTTGTCTACAAGAAAGTAGCAACATCAGAAGACTCGTACGTACTCGAGGAGGACCTGCAGAGGATTAATGCATGGTGCGACAGCTGGCAGCTTTCCCTAAACGTAGATAAATGTAATATAATGCGCATACATAGGGGCAGAAATCCATTCCAGTACGATTATGCCATAGGTGGTAAATCATTGGAAGCGGTAACGACCGTAAAATACTTAGGAGTTACTATCCGGAGCGATCTGAAGTGGAATGATCACATAAAACAAATAGTGGGAAAAGCAGGCACCAGGTTGAGATTCATAGGAAGAATTCTAAGAAAATGTGACTCATCGACGAAAGAAGTAGCTTACAAAACGCTTGTTCGTCCGATTCTTGAGTATTGCTCATCAGTATGGGACCCTTACCAGGTTGGATTAATAGAAGAGATAGACATGATCCAGCGAAAAGCAGCGCGATTCGTCATGGGGACATTTAGTCAGCGCGAGAGCGTTACGGAGATGCTGAACAAGCTCCAGTGGCGGACACTTCAAGAAAGGCGTTACGCAATACGGAGAGGTTTATTATCGAAATTACGAGAGAGCACATTCCGGGAAGAGATGGGCAACATATTACTACCGCCCACATATATCTCGCGTAATGATCACAACGAAAAGATCCGAGAAATTAGAGCAAATACGGAGACTTACAAGCAGTCGTTCTTCCCACGCACAATTCGTGAATGGAACAGGGAAGGGGGGTTCAGATAGTGGTACAATAAGTACCCTCCGCCACACACCGTAAGGTGGCTCGCGGAGTATAGATGTAGATGTAGATGTAGAATCGAACCCGGGAACCCGGGCGCGGGAAGCGAGAAAGCTACCGCACGCACGACCACGAGCTGCGGACAAATTATAAACACTAGGTACACTTATCACATATCATGTTCACTTATCATATATCATTCTCAGTTATGGTGAGTTTGTTAGATACGAATATAGCGTCGCCACGTCTTTCCTAAACATGTGGCACGGGCAGTATGGAAATTAAGAACGTCTGCGAAACTGCTCTGCAGGAGAGGCAGGTTGGATCCTTCTCATGTGTTTGCTGTTGGCTAACGTTCATAACGTCATAAGAACGGAAACTTTATCTTAAATCACTGGCAGATAGGCGTCCTAGCAGACTTTGCTATCTTCTCAAGGTAATGAGTTCCTTCGTAGCACTAAAATTCGAAATGTGGGGAACTAATAGTTACCAATGCTGAAAAACTTTCAGAAGTTTTAAACAATCGCAGCGCATATTAAATTAGCCCACGAAACTTCTCGTTGACACCAAAATATCGTTTCTGATAGAAGTTTGCTTGATGGATTTCATTTGACACGTCGTAATTTCTTGCTGCATAAGATAGATAAAGCTGGTGAATGAATTAAATGGTGTCCAGTTTGCAGGTGCAGATTAGATAAGAAACACACACCATAATATTGCCATTAACACAGGATTACTGAGGAGAGAGATTTTGAGATTCGACACTGGAATCACAGAAAAAGCTAAATATCTAGATTCAAAAGCGGACTAATTCAGTGTCTGTAAAGCGGGGGTCTACTAAGAAGACTGCTTAGAAGACAATCGCGCGTCTCATTTTGCTATATGCTGTGAAGGTGCATCTTGTTCGTACTTAAACGACGTAATTTTTCTTTGGAAGACCTGACGTTACGGGTAAAGATACAACTTTATCCAACATTTTACTATTAACTAGTTAACTTTGTAGTGATGATGTGGCCAATATTATATTTAGGTACCGATTTCATAGTAAACAAGACCTGACGTACACTTATTAACGATGGTGCTGCGGCCAACATCGCACGTAGGTAGAGGTTCTTTAGTGAGAACGATGTGAGGGTGATTCTTGGTCAGTCGAATTCGGTAATCAACAAGTTTTAAACTGCAGTTGTTTCAAAGAAAATGCCTTTTTTGCATGCTGCACATCGAAATTTTTATTTTTATTTATGCACCCAGACACGTTTCGCCTTTTTTGCAAGGCATCTCCAGCGGGTGTCGCAGCATGCAAAAAAAAAAAAAAAAAAAAAAAAAAATCATTTTCTTTGAAACCACGGCAATTTATATACAGCTGCTGCGAAAATGGCCACTACAAGCAACAAGTTTTAATTTAATGCTTTACGACAATCAAAGCTATTAAACTTCTTTTATTTTCTCTTTACCAGATTGCCTCAGATTTCTTTAAACGTATCTGTCGGCGGGAAAACCGGCCATAAAAATGGATGTCTGTCGTGGGAACATGCTTTAAACATATTTTCAAGGTATACATTATTCACACTGTTGTCTTGCCTAACCCAAGATTGCCTCAACAGGTCGAGCTACATCTGCCAAGACGCATATTTTCTCAGATTTCCTACACAGTGCCTTCATCTTGGCGGAGATATCCGTCCCCAGGAGCAGTTCTATTAGCTGCCGCGTCAGAATTTCACATCACCCAAAACCGATCTGCACTGTGGTTCAAATGGTTCAAATGGCTCTGAGCACAATGGGACTTAACATCTGTGGTCATCAGTCCCCTAGAACTTAGAACTACTTAAACCTAACTAGCCTAAGGACATCACACACATCCATGCCCGAGGCAGATCTGCACTGTGTCTCATAGTGAGAAACGTATAGTCAAAATTATCCAGTTCCATTAATTATCCAATGAACAAAAAAGCTATAAAATCGGCCAGTACGATGACACTGTTATCACTGGGGCGATAACTGAATTTAAAAGTAGTTAAATGCATGAATATTTTATCAGAGGTCCTGACTTATATTATCATTTAGCCGTAGTACTCAAGATGAATCCGAAACATAGTGAAATATTTAGTTACACGGATCATTGGTTATAGAGGACAATTTTGTTCTCGAGGTACTGCTCACACAGCCATGTTACAAACTGTGTGGCAGAAATGTAATAACAAGAGAGACGATCAAATTGTTTCGTGAAAACATTGGCTCTAGCTATAGCGCTCTTCCTGAATGAAATTGTTTCTGCTCTGTGAAGTTTTAGTATAGAAACTTACCGGCTCAATCACTAGGCACGAACAAGTGGATTGAGTCTTGACCGATACGGAACTCTAGAAGTGGAATTATAGGGTAATTTAGAACACACTATTGGGGATGTTATCAAGAATGTGTTGTGGTAAATGTGTAATTCCGTGAACGTGCTGTGGCGGTTTTGAAGCGCCTATTCCTGGTGCGGTTCCATATCATCAATTTTTAAGCAAGGAAGGTAGATAAGCATCATTAGCAACGGCGCATAAGCACAAGTAGCACAAGAATGAAGAATGAAATCAGCTCTATTCTTCCCAAAGGAACCATCCCGAAATTTTTCTACACCGATTTGGGGAATGGCCGAAATGGGATTTAATCCTGCTTCTTCCGAATACCAGTGCAGTCTGCTGACCAATACGCCATCGTTAATTAGGGTCAACAGCGAATTAATGATGCCGTTAACGTAAATATTTTAAGAAACAGCGCTCTAACAAATCCAAGAGGTGAATAGCGTGTCGCTTTAAAGCGTACATTAACAATCTGAGTCGCGATGGTTAAGTAGACGTCAGAGAGAAAGTGAAAAAGTCTCGTGTCCAGCACTGTTACTTATAGCTTTTTCCGCGACAGGTAACAGTCATCTGGTTAAAAAAAGTTCCAAGTTACACCCTAGTTCGGAGATCAGACTAAACCGTAAGTTTCTCTATAAGCGGTTGGGAAATCAAATCAGTATAATTCAGCATAATACAACGACAACGGACCGCAACCGTTCGGCGTCTTGTCTCTAACAATAGTTTTCGTAATTAACGACATCTATTTAGTCACAGCCAAATGTTGTGGAATTGGTGTAATCTGTTTATCACGCTACGTCACCTCTTCCTGCTGAAGAGGTGTAGGTGGTACGACTCCACTCATCGTTGAACTCTATGCCTCGCTATGAACTAGGACGATAAGTCGTATGTAGCTGGCGCCCCCTCCTCTGTGATACATATCTCTTTCACAAAAGAGCCCTGCTTTGCGTGGCTGTCAGCGTGACCAGTTCTCAAGTGAGATATTAAAACATCATCAGTCATGCCGTACTGTCATGATACAGATATCTGGAGTTCGCGGTGCTCGTCATTTAATCCGTATTAATTTTTAACGTTAACTTTATGTAACTGATCGCACTTCAACAATTCCCTTCCAAATATAACCACATATTCGCCGTGTGGACCACTTAGACTCTTCAAGTAGTAAATTTATTACATTAAGTTAGCAGTCACGAAAAACTAATCCTAACTAGTACTTTTACATTTAATGCGGACGTTCTAGTATTAGTAGCGTCATACAACCGCGGTTTTCTCACCTTCGAAAACGAAAATCTCGAAATGTACCAGTGCACCATGCCATCGGTCTGATAATTGTTCAAATTATGCTACTTCTGTACTTCGTGAGTAACACAAATTCCCATCCTTGTCAATAAAATTGATTCGAATTTGAAAGTGGAGAGGGATCTACATAGTCTATCACATATACCCTTTTCACCGGTTTAAGGACGAAGATACAAACATCTCAGACACGTGTTGCATAATGACGTGTTCGTCGGCATACTGACATGTATTTGTTTGTGAAAGTAGACTAAGATTGCAAAACTGACTCGTTCCACATTACAGTGGCAGACCATAATTGTGATCCGTAGAAGACAGCTGTTTAATTATTTAACTCATTGCATTGTGTTGAATGGTTGCTAATGTGGAACGAAGGTGACCTTTGCATTTTAAAGGTGTTGAGTAAATATAGAGACCGACTCAAATTTGAGCTTCTGGTGAAAGGCTGCTGTCTACAACGCATATTTTCCATGTAGAGTCAAGGCTGAAAAAAATGAGATTAAGCTTCATGCGGAATCTTGAAAATTATCGTTTCCATGCTACCTAGAACCAAAAGGAGATCTGCTTAATGAATCAAAGTAACTTCCACTTTCTAGGTACGTACATACACTGATCAGGCAGAATATTATGACCACCGGCCTAATATCCATATAAATTCCTCCATGCGATAGCAGCGTTACCTGGCGGGGAGCCGGCTGAAGTGGCCGTGCGGTTAAAGGCGCTGCAGTCTGGAACCGCAAGACCGCTACGGTCGCAGGTTCGAATCCTGCCTCGGGCATGGATGTTTGTGATGCCCTTAGGTTAGTTAGGTTTAACTGTTTCTAAGTTCTAGGGGACTAATGACCTCAGCAGTTGAGTCCCATAGTGCTCAGAGCCATTTGAACCTGGCGGGGAATGATTCCCAGTCAGACAAACGCAAGGTGTCTGTAATATCAGCGAGCGGTGTATCTGGCTGTAAAATGGGGAAGGCGCGCAACCTTACTGAATTTTACCGAGGGCAGACTGTGATGGCCCATACGCTCTGCACGAGTATTTCGGAAAGTGCACGATTTGTGGGGTGTTCGAAGAGTGCTGTGGTGAATGTCTTCAAAAGGGAGCGAAACCAAGGTGAAACCATGTCCAGATGTTGTGGGATTGGGCGGCCATCACTCTTTACAGATGCCGGATGTCGTAGGGTGGGAAGAGTGGTAGAACTAGACAGGTTGGGAACTGTGACGGAACTAGCATCAAACTTTAATCCTGGGCAGAGTACAAGTGTGTCTGAACGCACAGTGCACAGAATCCTCCTAATGAAGGGCCTCCGTAGTCGACGACCCATGCATGTGCCAATATTAGCACCTCGACATCGACAGCTATGACTGAAGTAGGCATGTAACCATCGGCACTGGACATTGGCGCACTGGCAGAACGTTGTACGGTCTGATGAATGCCGATACCTTCTTCATCATGCTGTTGGGAGGGCGCGAGTCCGTCGTCTTCCAGGGGACAGCTCATTGACACCTGACGGAGCATGGTGGCTGCGGCTCCATGATGCCCTGGCGCATCTCCAGTGGAGATCGTGCAAGCATCATGATGGCCAAGGAGTACCGCTCGCTGATTTCAGACCACGTACGCCCGTTAATGACGATCATGTTTCTCGACAGCAGTGGCATTTTTCAACGAGATAATGGGCCATGTCACAACGCCAGGAGTGTGATGGAGTTGTTCGAGGAATACAGCGGCGAGTTCCAATTGATGTGATGGCCCCCTGGCTCATCAGATCTGAACACGACCAAACACATCTGAGATGTGATTGAACATGGCATCAGAGCTCATCGCCCCCGTCCACAGAGTTTAAGGGAGTTAGGTAACTTGTGAGTGCAAATGTGGTGCCAGCTCCCTCCAGAGACCTAACAAGGCCTCACTGCTTCCAAGCCACGACGCGTCGCCGTTGTTATGCGTGCCAAAGGGGGACATAAGGGCTATTAGGTTGGTAGTCATAATATTCTGGCCGAGAAGTGTATGTATTGAAACTAGCTACTTCAGATTTTCCCACTGTTTTCAGTAATCGAGATTTCTGTCATGCAGGCGAGCGTAGTTTGTGGACACTCAAGATATTTCCTATCAGGAGACTGCAGTAATCTTCTAAGGGCATCAGGTCGATATTTTGTATTCGCAGTCAACGAGAAAGCGTTTGCGGCCACAGGCCTCACAGATGCGTGTAAAGGCTGTTTAACCTATAGCAGTTAAATTGATCTTTCTAAACTCGAAGAAAAAGAAAAAAAAGAAGAGAAAAGAAATATACGCACCACGGAGGAACTATCCGACTGGGACGGAAATCGTTAGGTATGTGGGCGATTCATTCAAGAGAAAGAGCATCACAAATCTAGCAAGTCAATAACACAGTTGCCCACCTCTGACCCTTGTGCAAGCAGTTATTCGGCTTGGCATTGACTGACAGGGCTGCTGGACGTCCTCCTGAAGGATACTACGCCACATTCTGTTCAACTGCCGCCTTAGGTCGTTATGATCCCGGGCTGATTGCAGGGCCCTATCCGTAATGCTCCAGACGTTCTCAGTTGAAGAGCCGGCCGCTGTGGTCGAGCGGTTCTAGATGCTTCAGTCCGGCACTGCGCGGCTGCTACAGTCGTAGGTTCGAATTCTGCCTCGGGCATGGATGTGTGTGATGTCGTTAGCTTAGTTAGGTTTAAGTAGTTCTAAGTCTAGGGGACTCATGACCTCAGATGTTAAGTCCCATAGTGCATAGAGCCATCTGAACCATTTTTTTCAGTTGAGGAGAGATCTGTCGACCTTGTTGGCCAAGCAAAATTTGGCAAGCTGGAAGACAAGCAGTGGAAACTCTCGCCGTTGTTAGTGGGCATTATGTTTTTGAATTGTAAGCCAGGATGACTTACCATGAATGGGAACAAAACGTGTTGTAGAATGTTGTCGATGTACTGCTCTGCTATAAGGATGTGCTGCGGATGACAACAGAAGGTATCCTGCGACAACAATGGCACACGTGACCATCACTCCTGGTTGTCAGGCCGCATGGCGCTCGACTGTCGGGTTTGGATCGCACCGCTGTCCGGGGCGTCTCCAGACATGTCTACACTGGTCATCGGACCTCATCACTGGAGACAATTCTACTCCAGACAATGAGATTCAAGGTCGAAGGAGGAGTAAACAGTTAATATCTGTAGCTGAGAGCTGGTTTCACTCAAATTACTAAAATTTACTTTACGCCGACAACAATAAATTGCTGTTTCTGCTCTGCTGTTATTAAAAACAAGAAAGCAATTATAAATACACCGGAAGAAGCGGCACAACTCCTCAGGGTGGACAGCCGCCCTCTTATTTCCGTGGTGATTCAACCATGACAGAAGTCAAGTGTCCTCCTACTCAGAGTGTTCAAAAGAGTTTGCAATACTTTGTATCACATTTCATCACTGAATTGTACATTATACAGTCTTGACTTGATTCGAGGGATAGTCAGACTCCGTCATTGGCATGGTCAATGCATGGATTAGTAAACAAAGCAAACAAATACCTGTGTTAGCTCCTTATGCTGATATTCCGTAATAAATGCAAAAATGTGACTGCACTACCTCCATACCAGTTGCCTACAGAACACGAACAGTGTCCACGAAAATATATCTTTTTGTAATTAGCGTTTGAAGAGATGAAGCCGGCTCCTTTGCCAAACCTTAGCTCCAAAGTAACGGGTCACTTGTTTATGAAACAGTCATAAACACCAGTCTATTAAAAAGAAGAGAATATAAGTGTAGTACCACTCTTCAAGGAAAAAGCTGGCGATGATTTCAACTGTCTGTCCACGTTATTCAGTTTATTCATTGTCATCATTATCCCGTTCTTTTATTCACAATACCCACACTACTTTCAGGGACCGCATTACTTTTTAACAAAGTTCTTTTCATTTTTATCCCGCAATGTAGAGTGTTCACTCAAGAGTCAGGGGCTTAACGGCCATATACTAAACGACCTAGAAATGAGACAACATTTGTCCCCATGAGACATATTTGTTAGGAGGTTAGTTTCCGGTAGGCTTTTAACTGAAACAAGTACGTAAACTACTCTGATTAAACATATGAAAACATTGAGACAATCGTTGTGCTAATGAGACATATTTCACACGACATTCGTTGGCTGTAGGCTTTCCATAGAAACAAGAACGTAAACTGCTCTAATTAAGCACATAATAACAATGTTCGACTGACACAAAAATCTGCTGCGAACTTAAGTTCAACTGCGAGATAGCCGGTAGTATAATGGAATTTTCAGCAGCATCGCGGTTTACTCTGATCCTCTGAACCAGTACACAAACCATCAACCTACAGACGGAACACACAGAACGTAATCATCGTTTTACTACATTCGATACAAGATAACGTGAAATCTGTATTGTAATTACTACAATTAGGAAATACACAAACAAGAATCATGTCATTCTCCTTCTCACTTAGATTACTGTACTATGAAATTCAGAGCCAGTATTACATTAGACAGGTAATATTCTGGAATAAAAGAGCAATGAACTTGAGTTCTGCAAGACAGCTTAAAGAGAAGAAAGGAAGAAAACTACCACCCACTTAAGTCAGAGCCAACTGACTGGTGACAGCTAGATTGTTAGGCCAAATCGCAGTTACCCTTTTACGATGAACTATTACAAATCTCCCGTAATAAGCATTAAATACCACTTACGATACACTTGTTGCCACTCTGTGGCCTATCTGGCGCAGCAACCGTTGGTCTTACTTTCTTACTGTTTCTTTTTCTCCTGGACCCACTAACCACAGTCGGTATTTGGCCTCCTCAACAACATTCTTTCATTAGCATCTTCTTCCCTTGCTTCAAGATTATTGGCCACTTGACCTCTTAACCCATTTTCGGTCTGCCTAAAGGTCTTCGCTCTTCAGGTCTCTTCTCCGACACTTCTTTTACTCTTAGTCCCTCCTGTCTTCTATTGACGTGCCCGGTCATCTCGGCCGTCTTCTTTTGTATTCCACAACAGCATTTGTTTCATTATACACGTCCCTGAGCTCTGAGTTTTGTCTTCTTTGCCATTTTCCTTCCTCATAAACTACCCCAAATATCTTTCGCAGGATTTTATTTTCGAAAACCTGTATCTTTCTCTCTTTGAACTTATCTATTCTCCTAATTTCTGCTCCAAATGGTAATGCTGGTGTGATTATAGTTTTATATATCCTTGTTTTGGTTCCTCTTGGTAAAATTTTGGATGATAGTAGTTTGCTGAGTGAGTATGATCTCTGGATGCGGCTTTTATGCTCGCTTCTATTTCTGGTTCAACACCCCCAGATATTTAAATTCTTCTGCTTCTTCAAACATGTGGTCATTAATCTACATGATTTCTCGCCTTTTTACCTCGCAGTTTCTTTCTTAGCTCTTGAATCTTGTTTTTTCGTCAGTTAACTCTAACAGAATTTATGTTGTTTTTGGAGACAGCTTACTTGAGTGTATTTCCTGGGCTTCTAGATTTTCACCGATTAATGCTACATCTCCTGCAAAGGCCCATACATCCAATTTTGTTTTCTCACCATTTACCTCTAATCCAGGTTTCTTTGCCTTCTGAAACAGCTTTCTAGATTATATTTTCAGAACATCTATATTTCTAATGGTTCATCGTCCGCTAGGGCCGGGACATTCATTTTTATTCGTATGATAATTCTTTACTCTGCTTCACTCTCATCCAGTACTTCCTGTACTATTAATTTTTGGAAATTTGTAGTTAGGTACGCTAAGCTCACATACTACTTAATCTAACTTAAACTAAGTTACGCTATAGACAACACACACACTCGAGACTCGAGGACTCGAACCTCCGACGTGGGCAGCCGCACGGACCGTGACGAGGCGCTCCAGACCGCGCGGCTACCCAGCGCGGCTCCTGTATTATTAGTTCGAACAATAGTGGAGATATTTGATCTCCTTGTCTGACTCCCGCTTTTTATGTCAGAAGCCATGGAATGTCCTCCATCAATTTTCACTATCCCGTTTGAGCTTTGCAGTGTGACGTCAACAAGATTTGCAAACTTCTTTGTTATTGCAAACTTCGGCATTTCCTCCCACGACTTTTCTCTGTTTATGCTGTCGTAGGCTTTCTTAAAAGGAGCTAACAAGATTTCCATCGTTTCGTTGTATTCCCAATATTTTGATATGACATTTTTCGGTAGAAATATCTCATCAGTGGTGGATCGATTATCAGTGGTGGATCGATTCTTCAGAAATCCCGCTTGTTTCTCACCTGTTACCTGATTTGAATATTCCTCTAATATTTTCTGGAGAACCTTGGAGAACACATTGTAGGGTGTGCTAAGTGAGGACATGCCTCTATAATTTCTGCGTTCTTGTTTATCGCCATTTTTATGGGTTGGTACTATGGCAGCGACTTTCCTCTCTGATGGCATTCTTTCCTTGTTCCAAATGTTGGTCCAAAGTTCGTGCGCTTGTTTCGCAGTTGTATCTCCACTTTTCTTAAGTATGCAGCTGATATTCCATCTCTCCAAAAAATCTATTTCTGTACAGCAGTCTTCAACATTCAAAAACTCCTCAAAATATTCCTTACAAATTTTCAGACCTTTTTATCTTTGCAAAACTATATTTCCATTTTTATTTTTGATGCCATATATTCCTTGTACTCGTCTGTGTCCTTTTCCCCCGAACCTAACTGACGACTAAATATCTCCTGCATTCCTTGCAGTTTTATCCTCTTCTGCTCTTTGCACTAGGCTTTGGACATACTCTCTCTTTTTCCTTCTGAGAAATTTTTGGTTTCCTTTTTCCCATTTTCATATGCGTTTTTGCTTTCTTTGGACTCTTCTTGTAGGTGTCTTTCCTTTGCTGCTCTTCTTTTTTTTTATTTTCCCTCATGTTCTTCCGAGAACCATGGATTTATCTTCTATTTTTTCTTTCTTTTTCCGCACACTTCTACTGCTACTGCTTCCACGTTTGTTTGTATCATTTCCCACTGGCCTTCAATGGCTAGGTTGCCTTGCACTGTTGTAAACTCATGTTTGTTTTGAAGTTTAATGATAAATTCTAGTGCCTTTTCATCACCTTTCAGTTTGTTCGCACCAGTATTCCACTCTTTTATGCTATTTTCTCCCCTTGACTTTCTTTTCTATAGCTATTCGTTGTCGTATCTCTGTCATGATTAAGTGATTAGGTAATCATCTGTACCTGCTCAGCTCCTCTTACGGTTTTCACATTCATTACAGTGCTTGCCTTGTGAATGTCCTTCCGGAGACAGAATGTGCTCATAATCTTTAGGTTGATTGCACTTGCACGGGTAAGAAGTCTGACTCCATTATCACTACCTTCAGCGTATAAGCTTTTTATTCCTGCTATTCCTTTCCCAACTGACTTTCTACCGACTTTAGCATTGGCGTCTCCAACAGTGAGCTTCATATCATATCCTTGTGCCTTACCTCTCCATATAGTTGATAGAAACTGCCACTCCTCTTATCCACCGCTACATCAGATGGGGCACGTGGCATAATTATTATGTTTTTGAATCTATCTCTTAGTCTAGTAACAACTATTCTCTCATCGATCGCTTGAAAATGAATTACTGCTGCTCCTATTTTACTGGCCATTATGCTTACTCCATCTTGAAAATTTTCATCTTCCGGTGTACTGAAGTACAACTGAGGTGATGGAAGTCTAGGGATAGCGATATGCACGTATACAGATGGTGGTAGTAGCACTTACTTTAGGTATGAAAGGGCAGTGCATTGACAGACCTGTCATTTGTACTCAGGTGATCAATCTGAAGAGACTTCCGACGTGATTATAGCCGCCAGAAAGGAGTTAACAGAATTTGAACGCCGAATGTTAGTTGGTATGTTCCATTTCGGAAACAGAGAATTCAGCATTACGTGGCCCACAGTGTCAAGAGTGTGCCGAGAATGCCACATTTCAGACATTACCTCTCACCACGGACAACGCGTTCACGTAAAGTTGTCAGTGCTAACAGACAAGCAACACTTCGTGAAATAACCGCAGAAATCAATGTAGGACGTACGACGATCGTATCCGTTAGGACAGTGCGAGAAAATTGTCATTAATGGGATATGGCAGCACACGACTGACGCGAGTGTCTTTACTAACAGCACGACATTTCCCGCAGCGTTTCACCTGGGCTTGTGACCATATCGGTTGGACCCTAGACGGCTGGAATACCGTGGCCTCGTTACATGCGTCCCGATATAAGCGGGTAAAAGCTAATGTTAGGGTTCGAGTGTGGCTTAGACCCGCGAAGCCGTGGACCCAAGTTGTCAACAAGGTACTGTGAGAGCTGGTGGTGGTTCCATAGTGGTGAGGGCTGCGTTTACATGGAGTGGACTGGGTCCTCTGGTATAACTGAACCGATAATTGACTAGGAATGGTTATGTTCGGCCACTGGGAAACCACCTGCAACCACTTTTATGGCTGACAATGCGCCATGCCATCGTGACATTGTTATTCACGACTGTCTGAAGAACATTCTGGGCAGTTAAAGCGAATGATTCGGACATCCATATTGACTGTTTGTGGAACATGACCGAGAAGTCAGTTCGTGCACAAAATATTGCACCGGCAACAATTTCGCAATTATGGACCGCTATAGAGGTAACGTGGCACAATAGAAGACATCCAAAGATTTGTTGAGTCCATGTCACATCGAGTTGCTGCACTACGCCGGCCAAAAAGAGGTCTGACCCAATATTAGGAGGTATCCCATGGCTTTTGTCACCTCAGTGTAGTATGTGTTGATCCGTTTCCAGACCTCTTGTTCCTAGATATCTCGTTTCTTGTAGTGCAGATAGACCCGATTCATATTTTTCGGGTTCTTCCGACAGAATATTAAGAGCCCAAGCTGTTCCCAGAGTTCTAATGTTCCATGTTTCAAATCGTGAATCCTTGCCAGTTTTGATGTTCCTTGTTTCCACTGTCATCCGAGGCATGTTACTGACGGTTCGTAACAGGTTGCTTTTATGAGATGATTTGTTAGACCAGTGCCCAAATCCCCATGCTGCGTGCTAGTAAGTCTGAGTGGTATGAGTTGTTGCTTGGTGTATGGATTGTGCCACGTGGTTTCAAAACCTGTAACTGTGACCCTATGCCAGCACTGCTTTTACAACTGATCCTTTTACAACAGTCCCCACAGATCTGACGAATGCAAATTTTGCTATATACTAAAATGTCCTGCTGATGCCCCGGAAGGGCGAAACGTGTCAATCCCTGCAACCAAGATTGTATTTTTTCCTTCATAATATAAGGCCCATTACGAGTCAACCCTTCAAAGGAAGTATTTTTTCTATCCACTAAGACAACAGCATAAGTAATATACTAGTCGCATTATTGCCAGGATCGATCACTTTGTCAAAATATTAGGTGCGAAGGACACCTGAAAGTAGATAAACCGCAAAGCACTACACTTTCAGCCAGCAAGATCTACCTAACAACAGCATAGCGTTCGGAGTACAGCTGCTATAATCCGAGCAAAACATTTGTAGCTCTGACCGATAAACATTAACACTCTGATACTGCCTTTTCAATACGTGAAGGAAAATGCAATTTTTACATTTTCTTAACTCTTGTATCATCCTTCAAAAACAACTATCCTATTTAACTGTCATGGCCAACACATTAAGTCACATCTGGTAGCAATCACAACTGACATCTTTTGTCTCTTACGACACAGTACATGCACTAACCGATAACATAGCATAAGAACTGCAGTATCCCTAGATCATCTGTAAGACAGTAAAGGGGAAAGGACTGCAGATAAGGAATAGGAAGGAAATCCAAAGCCTACGCGTCTTCTACATAATGGCAGGTTCTCTAGGAGTACTATCTCTCTGTGAATGGGACTTCGGATCTACCGTGTTTTTGAGCACAGGCTCTTTCCAGATTTTGGTTATATCAGCTTAAGGACATTGCCATGTGTTTTAGCTGCTGCCTCGAACGAACGATGATAAATAACCATAATTTTTTTATCTCAGTATTTAATAGCTTGAGTTTCTCCTTGGTCCTCAACAAAACTAGAAGTCGACAGCCTTGCCCTTCTCGTAATCGCTTCTTTTCCTCTCAACTGCTTCTTTTTTCACCCTTTCCTTAGGTAACCTATTCTTACAAAGCCAATGCTGTAATCACCGGGAACTCTGCTTCCTCCATAGGAACATTAATCGGTTTCTGATTTCCCATATGAATCAGTCATGAGCTTTCGTTCCACAGGTTGTTAATAATATTCTTAAAGACAAGTAAGTAAACCATCAGTCCGAAAACTTTCGAGACTGAATTAATAAAAAATGGAGAAACATTACGATGGTGGCTTCAATGCTTCATGTGTCTCCTTCACATGTGAAACTGTCATAAAATTCTTTGAGGTGTTATCCAACTCGCTCGTCGCATTGACTTGAATGTCGCTTATGTCGACAAAGAGCGGTCCCTTCATGTCAATTTCTGCATTTCGTTCTTTTTGATAGGTCCGTACTGATCATATTTCGCCACATCTTATGATTTTTTACACAAAATGGCAGGCGTCCACACGTCGTTCTTTTTGTTCGGAGTCTACGTGTGGGGGACAAACTTTGCACATACTTTTCTCTTCTTCAAAAAATTATGGAGAATATCTTGAACACTTGACATGACATAACAACACTGACAAACCGTCTGCTCACAACTGACAGGTCGAATGAACATCCATTGTTTACAGTTGTTAGTTCATGCTGCCATCATAGTTATAGCGCTTACGTAGCTTGTACTCCAGGAATAAAATCACTCTCGGATAACGGGCTAAAGATAAACGCTTTTTGTAACAGTATATTCTACGTGAACGGTGTAACAACTTCATTACTCTCTCACTCGTAACACAGAAAGTAGAAAGAAATCCGAATGTATCTCTTCCATCAATAAGCACTCCTTAAATGTTATAAAAAGTGTGGGCTTTTATTGGACAACAGAGCTGTTGCAATCCATAGTGTCGGATATATCTAAGTATAGTCTACCGTCATTTCTTTGACCGATACTTCAAGAGAAACTTAGCTTCAAACTCTTTTGTTTCTCGATGGGACTCCATCCAGCTACTGACCCTTGTCTCCTTTCCTGTAAAAGCTTTCCTATCAAAATGGCTCTTAAGAAACGGTATCTTCTCCTTTTTAATCTCTCTCTCTCTCTCTGTGTCTGCTACTAAAATCTTCAACTTTTCTCAGTGCACTGTGTCTGCATCACTTGAACTCTATCTTTACAGTGTTTTTCCAGCCTTTCTACATCATGCTCTGGCTTATCACCCCGAGAATTAACAATTTTACTAAGCTCATGTGTACCGAAGATACACTCCTGGAAATTGAAATAAGAACACCGTGAATTCATTGTCCCAGGAAGGGGAAACTTTATTGACACATTCCTGGGGTCAGATATATCACATGATCACACTGACGGAACCACAGGCACATAGACACAGGCAACAGAGCATGCACAATGTCGGCACTAGTACAGTGTATATCCACCTTTCGCAGCAATGCAGGCTGCTATTTTCCCATGGAGACGATCGTAGAGATGCTGGATGTAGTCCTGTGGAACGGCTTGCCATGCCATTTCCACCTGGCGCCTCAGTTGGACCAGCGTTCGTGCTGGACGCGCAGACCGCGTGAGACGACGCTTCATCCAGTCCCAAACATGCTCAATGGGGGACAGATCCGGAGATCTTGCTGGCCAGGGTAGTTGACTTACACCTTCTAGAGCACGTTGGGTGGCACGGGATACATGCGGACGTGCATTGTCCTGTTGGAACAGCAAGTTCCCTTGCCGGTCTAGGAATGGTAGAACGATGGGTTCGATGACGGTTTGGATGTACCGTGCACTATTCAGTGTCCCCTCGACGATCACCAGTGGTGTACGGCCAGTGTAGGAGATCGCTCCCCACACCATGATGCCGGGTGTTGGCCCTGTGTGCCTCGGTCGTATGCAGTCCTGATTGTGGCGCTCACCTGCACGGCGCCAAACACGCATACGACCATCATTGGCACCAAGGCAGAAGCGACTCTCATCGCTGAAGACGACACGTCTCCATTCGTCCCCCCATTCACGCCTGTCGCGACACCACTGGAGGCGGGCTGCACGATGTTGGGGCGTGAGCGGAAGACGGCCTAACGGTGTGCGGGACCGTAGCCCAGCTTCATGGAGACGGTTGCGAATGGTCCTCGCCGATACCCCAGGAGCAACAGTGTCCCTAATTTGCTGGGAAGTGGCGGTGCGGTCCCCTACGGCACTGCGTAGGATCCTACGGTCTTGGCGTGCATCCGTGCGTCGCTGCGGTCCGGTCCCAGGTCGACGGGCACGTGCACCTTCCGCCGACCACTGGCGACAACATCGATGTACTGTGGAGACCTCACGCCCCACGTGTTGAGCAATTCGGCGGTACGTCCACCCGGCCTCCCGCATGCCCACTATACGCCCTCGCTCAAAGTCCGTCAACTGCACATACGGTTCACGTCCACGCTGTCGCGGCATGCTACCAGTGTTAAAGACTGCGATGGAGCTCCGTATGCCACGGCAAACTGGCTGACACTGACGGCGGCGGTGCACAAATGCTGCGCAGCTAGCGCCATTCGACGGCCAACACCGCGGTTCCTGGTGTGTCCGCTGTGCCGTGCGTGTGATCATTGCTTGTACAGCCCTCTCGCAGTGTCCGGAGCAAGTATGGTGGGTCTGACACACCGGTGTCAATGTGTTCTTTTTTCCATTTCCAGGAGTGTATTTTTTCGTCACGGTCACCTTTTAGATCTGTAAGCTAAGACCTGTACTTCGAAGCATCTCGACCATACCTGACAACTTTTCGTCTATACTTGAAAGCTTGACACTAGGAAATATGTGGTTCATACTTGAAAATGTCTAGCCTAAGTACTACTTATTGCTAACAAATATTTAGTTCATAACTTACATGATTGATTGTCCTTATGCCCTCGTTGGATGCACTCGCTTTGCGTATACTTACTATCCTTATATCTGCCATTGCTTTAGTTTCAGTTTTCAGTGTCAGTTGAGTACTACAGAGCCTGACTTTCCTTCAGGGTTATCCTTCTACTAGTATAATGTATCACAAAGTTCGATAGTAGTTTCTTTGTTAAAACAATGTTGCTTACTAACTCGGCAAACTCCGCCGCTTCTGTTCAAGCCACACAGATAGATTCAGTAGCGTGTACAAATCTTTTTGAATTTGACCTTATGCCTTCGTTCCTGGCCCACTGTTAATTTTTTTATTTTCCCACGTCGCTGTCTGTCAATTTACATACATCTACAATGCTATGTGCTCGGCCTACTTTGTTTTGGTTTTGTTCTGTGGTGTCACCGCCAGACACCACACTTGCTAGGTGGTAGCCTTTAAATCGGCCGCGGTCCATTAGTATACGTCGGACCCGCGTGTCGTCACTGTCAGTGATAGCAGACCGAGCGCCACCACACGGCAGGTCTAGAGAGACGTACTGGCACTCGCCCCTGTTGTACAGCCGACTTTGCTAGCGAAGCTACACTGACCAATACGTTCTCATTTGCCGAGACGATAGTTAGCATAGCCTTAAGCTAAGTCATTGGCTACGACCGAGCAAGGCGCCAATTACCAGTGTATAGTAAAATGGAGATTATATCTGTACAAGAGCGATGTACACCGATTATGGATTACAGTTAAGTATTACAAGATTTTCGTACTTTATTGCAATTCTCAAGACATTGTCCTGTTCCAGACCTCACGCCGGTCTGCGTGTATTTAGACGCGTGCATTTCGGCCTCCTCAAGAAACACAGTGTTGGCTCTTGTGCCAACACTACATGTTCTGTTGCTGCTAATCTGGTAAATGACGCTGCACTTCTCTGTAAATCTACCACACAAGTAAACTGAGAATGTGAGTAAAAAAAAAGTCACTATTCTTAAATTTCATTCAAACAGAGGTCTATATAAGTTCATATTGAAGGCGCTTTGCAGCTAAATTGTGACTTTTCGCTTTTGTGTCAATTAATACTTGTCCAACTCTTTATACATTGGTAAGCGTACGTAGAAAAAGAAAATAAATGAAAATAAAAAAATGAAAACAGAAAAACTCTTTGCGCAGATGTTGGCAGTTGTAATCTGTTGGTAGAGTGCATTGGCATTTCTCCTGTTCTACCGATAGCAGATGTGCCGGTGGTTTGTAAACAACAGGAACTATTTCTTTTTCCTGATAAAACTTGTAGTTAAAACAATCCGATATTACAGTCAGAGACTCTTATATTTACACCTTTTTTCTCAGTCAAGATGCAATGAAAGTATATGAGAAGCAATATAGTTGCTTCTAGAAATATTAATTTACAGAATATGAGAATAAAAATTAAAAAAAAGAAGAGAAGCGAAAACGAATCGACACTCCAACAACCACAGATTTAATAATATACAATATTATGGAGGTACAATAAGGAGAGCTGCCATGAGGTCACAAATTTGACACCGACCACCCCAAACAGCAGCTTCTGATAGAAGTGTTTTGATCAAAAATACCAGCTTGCTTGATTTGTGGGATTACCAATTATTCTGATTGTAGTCTGAGCTGTAAAGGAATCACATTCCGCTTCTAATAAGACTCGTTCAAGCGATATTTTCTTTTGTAAACGTTTGCTGGCGCTGTTTACTTCTAATGCTGTCGGTTTTTTTCTGTAATTTGACTTATATTTCCTATCAGTCCAACTCTAAAAGCTCTCTGGATGATCACTGTGAGAAGGAAAGATCGAAAACCGGGGAAACATAGCAAAATGTCTTCACAGAATTTACGGTAAGAAAACACAGACAGAACATAAGTTTCGTCAGAGTATATTAAGAAAAATGGTGGATTACAAAATATACTTTTTCATGTCACGTATTTCCCTTACTGATTATTCGAAACGTGTAACAAAATGGAAGTTAGAATAACTGTGAGAAATGCGCCGTATTACTGAGTCATATATGCATTTAAGACTAGAAAATCGTATGGCTTCCTGTCATCGTTTTATTCACGAAAACACTGAAACATTTTGCATTTCAAACAATTATTGTTGCGTGCACAGGACAGAAAGTAAAAAGCAACTGTAAGCGACAGCCTGCTACGTTTGGGGGTACCTAAGATGGCTGCGCCGCTCCAAAACAACGTACAGCGTAAATCTGCAGCGCCATTTCGCCTTATTTTACTCCCATGTACGTTTAGTATACACAGGTGTTCCCTTAAAAGGGCTAAACAATTATTATCTATAGCGGAGAGATGGTTTGAATCAAATTATCAAAATTTGCTGTGTGCAGACTACAGTAAACTGATTTTCTTGCACTATAGTTGATCAAATGAAGAAAATCTGTCATAAATAAACATCTGAAAGTGGCGCGACGCCTCACGGTGCCCAACCTTGGTTATTATTACGTATGCGGCAAAATGTACTGTTTTTGTAGCAAAGTTATTTAAATATTTTAGAACTGTATTAATACCTCTCTAAAATACTTTGAATTTGTTAAAACGAAATATTACATAGCAGTGCGCAAAGAGGAATCGTGACTTTAACACGAATTTTTTGTGTTTAAGAGCCAGCAGTTTTCGTGAAACGCAGGATAGAGCACCCGATTTCGGGTTCCACCGAGCCGATTTATTACGGTAGCAGATCCACTAAACCGCTGTCGTTCCCCACAGCCGAAGAGACAACGGTGGCAATCGAGAGAGGTTGTATCCACAGGGGAGAGGCATCGTTGCAAGATTTGAGGGGGAGGAGATCTGTAGATTAGAACGTAAGGGTGAGAAAGGCGGGGGAAGAGAGGATGTCGATGACCGTGGATCGCAGCAGCGGTCGTAGTTTGGCGATAATCTTCCGTGGGGAGGATTACAATTCGGCTCCGCAGCGCGTGCGGGTGGATGGATTAACGAGCGCTGCAGCTGCGGGGCAGACGAGGCCGTCTGCTCGGCACGGACGCAGCGCGCCTAATCCCGCCAGCCACGCGTCCTTTCGTACCCGGCAACACGTCCAAGTCAGAGGAGTAAACAAAACGGTAGCGTCGTCCATACAACGGCTGCAGCCGTGAAAGAACATTTCGACTGCGGCTTCTGTCTATGCAATCAAGATTCAAAAGAAAGTTTAGAGCGTGTTGCAGTTACTATTACTAACTGACACTTGCGATAGTCTCTTTTCCAGTAGACTTACGCATTTGCCCTCAAGTCAAACTTTTCTAGAACTAAAAAGTTAGTTTAACAACCTCATATCATGTTAGTCACATCCCTTTAGAGCCAATGGATGTGTGTGTTTGTGTGTGTGTTGAAACGTCCCCTTGGAAAAATTTATGAATGATTGTGCTGATAAACCCCTTACGTTATCTGATTTTCAAACAGCTGAGCAAAACTGAACGTACTCAGATATTTCTCTAAGAAAAATGGTTCAAATGGCTCTGAGCACTATGGGACTTAAACAGCCGTGGTCATCAGTCCCCTAGAACTTAGAACTACTTAAACCTAACTAACCTAAGGACATCACACGCATCCATGCCCGAGGCAGGATTCGAACCTGCGACCGTAGCGGTCACGCGGTTCCAGACCCAAGCGTCTAGAACCCCACGGCCACACCGGCAGGCGACATTACTCTCTTTACTTATTCTGATCATCACTAAAGTGACACACAATACTTTTAGCGCGACGCAATCTAACTTTTAATAATCCCTACAAAAGAATGGCGCTGACTAACAATAACTTTTACCTTTCATGAATCACTTACCTCACAAAAATCTTCATTGCGCGAACTACTGCAATACAGCGAGCGCTAATACTGCCAGCTAAATAAAAGATTCTAACTACTGAAGTCACTAACTACTGATAGGCATAGTTAGCAAATGAAAGATTTTGATATAGGACAAACAATGTATTTACCTTAACAAAGCGGATGATCTGGATGTGTGTCCATCAGAGACAGTAAATTTGTTAGGCTGGATGTCATGAACTGATATATATATATATATATATATATATATATATATATATATATATATATATATATATCAGTTCATGACATCCAGCCTAACAAATTTACTATATATATCAGTTCATGACATCCAGCCTAACAAATTTACTATATATATATATATATATATATATATATATATATATATATCAGTTCATGACATCCAGCCTAACAAATTTACTGTCTCTGATGGACACACATCCAGATCATCCGCTCTCAAAACTCCGCCATCTCTCTCCCTACATCCACCACTGCTGGCGGCTCACCTCCAACTGCGCAACGCTACGTGCTGTTCACATCCAACTGCCCAACACTACAGTAGCGAATATTACAACAATGCTAACCAGCCACAGACTGCACACAGCACAAGTCAGTGATTTTCATACAAAGCGCTACGTGGCGTTACCAATAAAAAAACTTAAACAGTCTACTTACAGTGTGTGTGTGTGCGTGTAATCCAGTGAGTGCTTGGTTGTGTGGAAGCATGTTATGAAGATTTCAAAAATATTATAGGCATGAAGTAAATTACTGGCCATTAAAATTGCTACACCACGAAGATGACGTGCTACAGACACAAAATTTAACCGACAGGAAGAAGATGCTGTGATATGCAAATGATTTGCTTTTCAGAGCATTCACACAAGGTTGGCGCTGGTGGCGACACCTACAACGTGCTGACATGAGGAAAGTTTCAAGCCGATTTCTCATACACAGTTGACCGGCGTTGCCTGGTGAAACGTTGTTGTGATACCTCGTGTAAGGAAGAGGAATGCGTACCATCACGTTTCCCACTTTGATAAAGGTCGGATTGTAGTCTATCGCGATTGCAAAATGGCAAAACGTCGTTTTTGCGGATGAATCCAGGTTCTGTATACAGCATCATGATGGCCGCATCCGTGTTTGCGACATCGCCGTGAACGCACATTGGAAGCGTGTATTCGTCATCGCCATACTGTCGTATCACCCGGCGTGATGGTATGGGGTGCCATTGGTTACACATGTCGGTCACCTCTTGTTCGCATAGACGGCGCTTTGAACAGTGAACGTTACATTACAGTTGTGTTATGACCCGTGGCTCTACCCTTCATTCGATCCCTGCGAAACCCTACATTTCAGTAGGATAATGCACGACCGCATTTGCAGGTCCTGTACGGGTCTTTCTGGATACAGAAAATGTTCGACTGCTGCCCTGGCCAGCACATTCTCCAGATCTCTCACCAATTGAAAACGTCTGGTCAATGGTGGCAGAGCAACTAGCTCGTCACAATACGCCAGTCACTACCCTTGATGAACTGTGGTATCGTGTTGAAGCTGCATGGGCAGCTGTACCTGTACACGTCATCCAAGTTCTGTTTGACTCAATGCCAAGGCGTATCAAGGCCGTTATTATGGCCAGATGTGGTTGTTCTGGGTACTGATTTCTCAGGATCTATGCACCCAAATTGCGCGAAAATGTAAGCACATGTCAGCTCTAGTATAATATATTTGTCCAATGAATACCCGCTTATCATCTGCATTTCTTCTCGGTGTAGCAATTTCAATGGCCAGTAGTGTATGAGTCATCTAAAGTACAATTATTGTTTCGTCTATTCCTTGTTGCCTTTTAGGAACAAAGAAGGTCATTACTGCATCAAACACCATTTCCTCATATTACTCATTTTCCGTTGTTTAATTTATTTCCTTACACGGAAGCTGCCAGATATTGTTGAAGGAACAATATCAGCATTTCAGCATCGTTATTTAAGTGAACCACTGAAAACCTTGGCCAGCTAGGGCGAAAGGAGACTTGAAAACCGATCTTTGCGAATACGAGTATAGTCTCTCAAGTATTGGACGTCAATAAGTAATGTAACACTTTTTTGGTTCACCATTGTTTCGGCTTAAAAACCCAGTTCTTCATCATAATCTCTGCTGAATCCGACGGCCCTACCACCTTACTGGGAGGAGCTGTCTGCCCGCATAGTACCACTCTACTGGTCCGCGGTGGACCCAGCGTCTTGCTGCGTTAAGGAACACTCCATCATCGAGGTACTGCTTCCCTCGGAGTGTATCCTTCGTTCTCTATGGTCTTCCGTTTTGGAGCGAGGATACCAGCGGGCATACACCTTTGAGTACCCCAACTGGTGGACGAGTGTGTCAATACTATCATCAGAGACGTTCAGTTGAGCAAAGAGGGGTTTGATTGAGATCCATAGATCGCCTCGAATGAGAGTGTAAACTCGTTCCAACATTGCAGAAGTTACAGCTGTGTGGGACCAGTCTGCAAACGGGAGGTCGGGCAGGTTGTTGCAATGATGACAGACGCCTCGCCTAACGACTCACCGTGCTTTTGTTCACTGCCAGGTCTCCGCAGACATTCTGCAAGATACTATTAATATCTGAGATCATCTGGACTTGCACCAAAAGAAACTCAGTTATAGCTCTCTGCTTGGAACGTATCTCCGTTACAGACGCCATTTTGAAGGCTACTCATAACGTCGCCAAAAATCATAACTTCATGAAGCTGTAGGGTCTGAAGCTAGAATATTCCACGATATCCCACAACAAATACGGCATTTTTAAACCGAAATTGTGTCTTGCATTACCGAAGAAGTGTCTTGCATTACGTGTTCAGTGCCCCTCGTATGGTAACACACACTGCGTAGGTGCAACTAGACTGGTATGAAACTTCCTGGCAGATTAAAACTGTGTGCCGGACCGAGACTCAAACTCGGGACCTTTGCCTTTCGCGGGCAAGTGCCCTACTTTCTGAGCTACCCAAGCACGACTCACGCCCCGTTCTCACAGCTTTACTTCTGCCAATACCTCGTCTTCTACCTTCCAAACTTTACAGTAGCTCTCCTGCGAACGTTGCAGAACTAGCACTCCTGAAAGAAAGAATATTGCGGAGACATGGCTTAGCCACAGCTTGGGGAATGTTTCCAGAATGAGATTTTCACTCTGCACTAGAAAAATATGGTAACTGCACAGTTATAAATATAAGCCTAATCAACGGAATACTATAGGTAATAAGAAAGTATGTACAGAAGTGAATTCAACTTTTTTTGTTGTGTGTGTAAAATTATACACTCCTGGAAATTGAAATAAGAACACCGTGAATGCATTGTCCCAGGAAGGGGAAACTTTATTGACACATTCCTGGGGTCAGATACATCACATGATCACACTGACAGAACCACAGGCACATAGACACAGGCAACAGAGCATGCACAATGTCGGCACTAGTATAGTGTATATCCACCTTTCGCCGCAATGCAGGCTGCTATTCTCCCATGGAGACGATCGTAGAGATGCTAGATGTAATCCTGTGGAACGGCTTGCCATGCCATTCCCACCTGGCGCCTCAGTTAGACCAGCGTTCGTGCTGGACGTGCAGACCGCGTGAGACGACGCTTCATCCAGTCCCAAACATGCTCAATGGGGGACAGATCCGGAGATCTTGCTGGCCAGGGTAGTTGACTTACACCTTCTAGAGCACGTTGGGTGGCACGGGATACATGCGGACGTGCATTGTCCTGTTGGAACAGCAAGTTCCCTTGCCGGTCTAGGAACGGTAGAACGATGGGTTCGATGACGGTTTGGATGTACCGTGCACTATTCAGTGTCCCCTCGACGATCACCAGTGGTGTACGGCCAGTGTAGGAGATCGCTCCCCACACCATGATGCCGGGTGTTGGCCCTGTGTGCCTCGGTCGTATGCAGTCCTGATTGTGGCGCTCACCTGCACGGCGCCAAACACGCATACGACCATCATTGGCACCAAGGCAGAAGCGACTCTCATCGCTGAAGACGACACGTCTCTATTCGTCCCTCCATTCACGCCTGTCGCGACACCATTGGAGGCGGGCTGCACGATGTTGGGGCGTGAGCGGAAGACGGCCTAACGGTGTGCGGGACCGTAGCCCAGCTTCATGGAGACGGTTGCGAATGGTCCTCGCCGATACCCCAGGAGCAACAGTGTCCCTAATTTTCTGGGAAGTGGCGGTGCCGTCCCCTATGGCACTGCGTAGGATCCTACGGTCTTGGCGCGCATCCGTGCGTCGCTGCGGTCCGGTCCCAGGTCGACGGGCACGTGCACCTTCTGCCGACCACTGGCGACAACATCGATGTACTGTGGAGACCTCACGCCCCACGTGTTGAGCAATTCGGCGGTACGTCCACCCGGCATCCCGCATGCCCACTATACGCCCTCGCTCAAAGTCCGTCAACTGCACATATGGTTCACGTCCACGCTGTCGCGGCATGCTACCAGTGTTAAAGACTGCGATGGAGCTCCGTATGCCACGGCAAACTGGCTGACACTGACGGCGGCGGTGCACAAATGCTGCGCAGCTAGCGCCATTCGACGGCCAACACCGCGGTTCCTGGTGTGTCCGCTGTGCCGTGCGTGTGAACATTGCTTGTACAGCCCTCTCGCAGTGTCCGGAGCAAGTATGGTGGGTCTGACACACCGGTGTCAATGTGTTCTTTTTTCCATTTCCAGGAGTGTAGATGCTTGATGTAGGTGTAAACGCTTGATTTTTAACTTATCTTCTGTACTTAATAGATTAAATGAGTTTTTAACAAACACTCTACTTCATTCATTTTAAAATCGCTATAAAATTCTCGACTTTCAACGACAGACAGGTGCATAAAGTGGTGCGAGTGGAAATTCGGGCTACGAGCGGAGCGGTGGCGAGACCATGGCGAGACGGTCTCCCGCAACGGGTGCAGGCACTGAGAGGGAACAAAATCTGAGCAGAATAATAAATAAATAAAATAAAACGGAAAAGACGATTTAAGAATCACCCGGGAACGCCACGTGAATTCTCCTGTGCCACAATATTCTATCCTCTGCCTGCGAGAAGCAGCATCATAAGCAAATGGCTACTATCGGACGGATGTCACTTGGGTTGTGTGTCAACAGCGCGTTTGGTTCATACAACTGCTCACTACACAGCTAAAGTCGAGACTGCATAAGACCATGCCTGCCAGTTATAAAATGCGAACAGCTAACGGCTTTAGACGAAAACGTTACCCGTCTACAGAGCTGCGACAAGACTGGGGCGTTGTTAGATTAGATTATATTAATAATTTATTCCATAGACCCATAAAAGAGGGAATCCTCCTGGGTGTGGAACATGTCAGATAAACACATTACACAAATGTAATTAGAAAAACTTGAGTTTCATTAATTTTATTGTCATACAGACATTTACAAAATCGTGTTGCGTTTTTGGTTGAGGTAACCGCGCTAAGCTGCCGCAACCAGCCCACTGCAACTGTCTGGGAACGACTACCGCCGACTCAACTATAGCTCACGTTCAACAATGGAGTTTGTGTTGTCACTTCGCTGCAGTACTACAGGACCTCGAAGGATGGCCACCGAATCTTGATGCAAACAAACTGCCGTTTATCCAAAGGCTTCATATTTTTGTCGGTTTCTGCTATGGACTTAAAGTGAAACTGTGTAAGCGAGACTGTTTCGGAATATTTGACAGAACAACAAGTGAAATGGGAAACAGATCTCACTTATAACATGCCATTTCATCTCACTTTCATTTCCCACCAGGAAACAGTTAAATGAACGCTTTGTATCTTATTTTGAAAAATATGCAGTGGACTTTGATACCATATATAACAATAATATCGATACAGCACAGCTAGTTAACGAAACAGCTGCATTCACTTCGCAGCAAAAAAAGCTGACAATTCCTATTTGGATATATTAATTTTTTTCTAGAAGTATTGGTTACGATATGCTTCTCAAAACATGGAAATATCTTTGAGGATATTTATAACAATTGCAACGCAGTTTCAGAAAACTAAAGATAATAAAAGACTACTTAAGGTCGAGTATACGTGAGGAAGAATGTTAGATTCAGCCGTCTTGTTGACAGAAGACGACACAGTCACTAAATTTGACTTCAATGATATTATCGGTAAGTTTACAGCGCTCAGAGCAAGGAAGTGGAAAGTAAAATTACAACAAGAACACAGTTCTTCGAGAGGAGTGTGATCGAAAAACTAAATTGTTACTATTACTGATTCCCACGCTGTTAATAATTTAATATGAGCAAGTAAAATCTGTTCTTTATGATAAAACCACAATTTTGCTTTACTTTCAATCTTTTTAGAAATTTTGTGCAATTCGTAATTTACAATGAAACATTTAATTTCTTGTGTAAAGCATTTTTCATCTATGTAGCTCATTTAATAATGCTTCATTTTTGTTAAATTTAGCTTACAAGTTACAAACTCTGTATCTCTACATAAAAAATTGCTGTTGTTACGAGGAATTTGGAAGGGGGGAATCTTTTGGAGTTCTTCCAGGGACGCAGAATCAGATCAGTACGACTCTGTCTATGGGGCCAAGCTGGCTGGCACGAAACATTCTGTAGCCAGATAGCTGGGTTCGTCGGGGTGCAAAGAAAGGGGGACATGCGGGAGCTGATCCATCCAACGGGCCCGCCCGAGATGGCCTAAGATATGCTATAGCGAGGGATGATGTGGGAAAAGGGAAACAACTAGGTGACGTCACTGTGAGTGCGGTTTTAGCTGCCGGGGTGCGGAGGGAGTACGAGCCATCGCACTCTGGCCCTAGGCGTTAGATGTATGGGTGGGGAAAGGGAAGCAAGTTCGTCACTGTGGAAGGACACACTGAGGGAGGGGGGGGGGGGGGAGCGTGAGAGACGGATAGCGCTCAGCAGGCCTTGACCAGCAACAAACAGCTCGTAGCAACATTGTGTGTGTGTGTGTGTGTGTGTGTGTGTGTGTGTGTGTGTGTGCAGTGAAGCAGTGGAAACTGGACCAGATTACCTCTGTCACACGTAATACACCAAAATCATGTGACACTCAAACGGTTTGATACAACACTGAAAAAAATACACAGAGCAAAATTGTATAACAAAATTGCTGATGGGGTCGGGATCCTTTGGCCTTTAAGAACCAGACGTCCCTAGTTCGCAGTGATACTGTACGCAGAATTGCAGCTCGCTGCGAGAAGATGGCGTTCTGCCACTCCTGTATTCAAAGCTGTACCTGGCCCAACACCTCTGTCTTCTGGCACACCACCGGCCACTGTGGCGGAGCGATTCTAGGCGCTTCAGTCCGGAACCGCGCTGCTGCTAGGGTCGCAGGTTCGAATCATGCCTCGGGCATGGATGTGTGTGATGTCCTTAGGTTGGTTAGGTTTAAGTAGTTCTAAGTTCTAGGGGACTGATGACCTCAGATGTTAAGTCCCATAGTGCATAGAGCCATTTTTATGGTACACCAACAGTCGCCGTACATATTGTACGAGGTGCTCTTGCCGTCGACGCAAAGTCCGTGTATTGTCGGCGCTATTCCCTTTGCATCACTAACATCTTGCATAGAGCTGAATAAGGCCCTCCTGAACCCACTGGTTCAATATTCACATGATGCAGTCATGGGCTGTGCGGCTGGTCCTGGCGGAGGTTCGAGTCCTCCCTCGGGCATGGGTGTGTGTGTTTGTCCTTACGATAATTTAGGTTAAGTAGTGTGTAAGCTTAGGGACTGATGACCTTAGCAGTTAAGTCCCATAAGATTTCACACACATTTGAACATTCTTTTTATTCACATGACTGTCGTTAGACCCCGACTATGGTAAGCAGCAATATCGTGGAACAATAGGCGTCGATCCTGCCTGTGCCCTAAAACAACGCGCGCTGCTAATCTCCTCTTTTTCCTAAACGCGGCAGAAATTTATCTTCTCACGAAGAAGCGAAACTGGAGTGTAGTTTTTAAATGAGAAACCGACTGTGCAGTCTTTCCTCATGTAAAGAATATAGCTGGAACTACTGCTACACATATTGTATGGTTGCACTAAAATGTTAATCATTAGCATATCTAAGCACGTAGTATGACGTTTGTTGCATGCTGTCTTAATGATGTTGCAGATTTAAGGGTCAACAGTATACGGTGTAATGGAATTCAAAAGCATCTAAATCCCTTGCATGACCAAACTGCTTCGAAAAATTTTGAACGGAGGTAGCGTAATACAAAAGGGGTTGAAAAAAATTTCCCTCTGAGGGCGTTGCTGCAACGTATAAGCACTATAGCGCGACTCGGATGCGGGTATGAAAGCACCGATACATAGGCCAGGGATCAGTGCGGCATTAGTATCTTAGCGACGTGCGGTCGGTAAATGGGGAAACGTGAACTGTGAGACGTGTAAGTAGGCTGTTTAGGTTTTTTTATTGGTAACGCCACCTCTGTATGAAAATCACTGGCTGTGCTGTGTGCAGTCTGTGGCTGCTTTGCATTGTTGTAATACTCGCCATTGTAGTGTTAGGCAGCTGGCTGTGAACAGCGCGGAGCGTTGAGCAGTTGGAGGTGAGCCGCCAGCAGTGGTGGATGTGGGGAGAGAGATGGCTGAGTTTTGTAATTTGTCATGAACTGCTATATATATTATGACTATTAAGGTAAATACATTGTTTGTTCTCTATTAATATCTTTCATTTGCTAACTATCCCTATCAGTAGTTAGTGCCTTCCGTAGTTTGAATCTTTTATTTAGCTGGCAGTAGTGGCGCTCGCTGTATTGCAGTAGTTCGAGTAATGAAGATTTTTGTGAGGTAAGTGATTTCTGAAAGGTATAGTTTAATGTTAGTCAGGGCCATTCTTTTGTAGGGATTTTTGAAAGTCAGGTTGCGTTGCGCTAAAAATTCTGCATTGCACAGCTTTCCAACGGAAACCCATTTTTCATCCCTTATAATTTTTACGCACTCTGCTTTATTTACGTAGGCAGAAGAAGCGATGTTAAACTGAGAGCAAAAGCAAGTAAGTGCGGTGTTCTTATTTAAGAAACTAGAAACGGTTTGCAACCCAACTTGCCTATTTTCCGAACCTTGTTACTGGAGCATTTCTCATTACGTCATTCGTTGTCCCCCGAAACTTTCACCCATTGATAAGTTAGTAATTTTTTCTCTCATTTCACTGAAATTTGAATATCATCGCCTCTTAGATACTTCCCTTACACATTGAAGTGCCAAACAAACTGGTGTAGGCATGCTTATTCAAATACAGGGATATGTAACAAGCAGAATACAGAGCTGCGGTCGGCAACGCCTTTATAAGACAAAAAGTGTCTGGCGCAGTTGTTACATCTGTTACTGCTGCTACTGTAGCAGGTTACCAAGATTTAAGTGAGTTTGAATGTGGTGTTACAGTCGGCGCACGAGCGATGGGACACAGCATCTCCGTGGTAGTGATGAAGTGGGGATTTTCCCGTACGACCATTTCAAGAGTGTACTTTGAATATCAGGAATCCGGTAAAACATCAAAGCTCCAACATCGCTGGGGCCGGAAAAAGATCTTGCACGAACAGGACCAACGACGACCGAAGAGAATCGTTCAACGTGACAGAAGTGCAGCACTTCCGCAAACTGCTGCAGATTTCAGTGCTGGGCCATCAACAAGTGTGGCACCGTGAGAGCTATTCAAAGAAACATCATCGATATGGGCTTTCGTGTACACTTTATGACTGCACGACACAAAGCTTTACGTCTCGCCTAGGCCTGACAACACCGAGATTGGACTGTTCATGACTGTAAACATGTTGCGCGGTCGGATGACTCTCGTTTCAAATTGTATCGAGCGTATGGATGTGTACTGGTATTGAGACAACCTCAAGAATTCATGGACTCTGCATGTGTGCAGGAGACTGTTCAAAGAGGTTGAGGCTCTGTAATGGTGTGGGACGTGTGCAACTGGAGTGATATGTGACCCCTGATACCCCACAGATACGACTCTGACAGATGACACGTACGTAAGCATCCTGTATGATCAGCTGCCATTCATGTTCATTGTACATTCCGGTGGACTTGGGGAACTCCAGCAGGACAATGTGACTTCCCACATGTCCAGAACTGCTACAGAGTGGATCCAGGAACACTCTTCTGAGTTTAAACTCTTCCGCTGGCCACCGAACTCCCCAGACGTTAACATTATTGAGAATATCTGGGATGCCTTGCGACGTGCTGTCCAGAAGAGATCTCCACCCTCTCGTACTCTTACGGATTTATGGACAGCCCTGCAGGATTCACGGTTTCATTACCCTCCAGCACTGCTTCAGACATTAGTCGAGTCCATGTCACGTCGTGTTGCGGTACTTCTATTTGCTCTCGGGGACCCTACACGATATTAGGCAGGTGTACCAGTTTCTTCTTTGGCTGTTAAGTGTATCTGAAAGTATGCAGCCGCTTTCACGTGAAGTACAGTGATGTACGTTATGCATAATATCACTCCTTTAAGAAGGAATACCTAAAAGCTTAGTCATCCAACGCAATTATCTTTCTTGACTGTCGATACTAAACACCTATATTTCATTTTTATAACAATACGCTGATGAATACACTAAGCAGATTCAGAAGGATGTAGGTTGCAGTAGGCACTGGGAGATGAAGAAGCTTGCACGGGATAGAGTAGCATGGAGAGCTGCATCAAACCAGTCTCAGCACTGAAGGCCACCACAACAACAACAACAATACGCTCCTACATATAAGAGCTGAATACAAGGAAGAAGTGGCCAAATGACCAAACACACACAATTTAACAGAAAGTTGTCTTCCGGATATGGAGACTTAAGTCTACGAAACGTGTAATGGTGTAAATAAGTATAAAAGTTGTTGTTCGTTAATTCTGCAGACTTCATGTCTTTAATTGATAAATACCGTTGGTTGTTTTAATGTGAAAATACAAAATGTCAGGTTGTTTCTTCTGCTGCCATGTGCTGATATTTAGCATTGCCTTCCATTGACCCTGTCAGTGGTTGATGATAGAAATTCCAGTTCGTTGAAGAAATGATCAAAATCTTCCATAGCTTTTGAGCTATTGACACACTAGGTTGCAAAATTACGTTGGTGATTTATGGGTCGCCTGCCGGAATAATTCGGAAACATTCGCAGCTTGAGGACGTAAAGTCGCTCGGCTCTTCACCCTTCGGATTCTGCCCTCAACGTTGGCTGGCGGACAGACGGGACGGCGGTGGAAGCGCCTCCGCCCCCTCGCTCTTACCTGCTTGAAATTTCAAGGCGCGTCGAGTCGGAGGAGCGATAGACGGTAGAGTACGCTGCTCGCCTTCGGCTCTCGCAAGTTGATCGATCACCCGCACCGCTACGCACCGCACGCACTCTTTTTCAAACACATCAATTCATCAAGCAAGGCGGTAGGAGGAGGGAAAACGAAAGAGAGGAAACGAGCAAAGAAAGGCGCAGCGAGGTTTTGTTGCGAGCCTGCACTGCCATTCACGCACTCCTGGCGCTGCCGAGCAGCCTTTGTTTTTCTGGTTTTTATGCGTGGGCCGAGGCTTACCGCCGCTGCCTGGCGCGCTGCACTCTCTGGCCAACTCGCGCTTCTTCGCGAAGTTCGACTGCCTCTGGGATCCCAAATTATGTTTAGCGAGAAAGTGCTAACAGGAGCACAAACCTGAAACGCGGTTTCCACTTAATGTCTCTGGCCTCATCGCTAAGACACCTGTCGCAATCCTTTGCATATACAGTGGATAGATGAAGTAAAGTAAATCCTTCAGTGCAATATATGCGTAGGTCACAGCACAAAAATCAATGACCTACTAATTAGAGAGAAACACAAAAAAGATTTCAAATTTATAATCTCCATAAAGATAGACTAATTAGCGTAGCCGCAGACAAAATTACATTGGAATTTCTAAAATCATTCGAGGAAAGACGCAAACAAACAACTATTCAAGTTTGCGTGTAGGAACTTTGAGACTGGCTACGTACCATCAGGCTTCCGGAAAAATAATATCCACATAGTTCCGAAGATAGCAAGGGCACATAAGAGTGAAACCTATCGCAGAGTATCGCAGAGTCAGCTTAACAGCTCATGCATCCGAGTTGCTGACACGAATAACATACAGAAGAATGGAAAAGAAAGCTGAGCATCAGTTAGATGACGATCAGTTTGGATTTGGGAAAGGTAAAGGTACCAGAGAGGCAGTTATGACGTTGTGCTTAATAATGAAAGCAAGGCTGGGGAAAAATCAAGACACGCTCGTAGTCTTCGTCCACCTACAAAACGTGTTGGACAACGTAAAATGGTGACAGATGTTCAGATTCTATGAAAAATAAGAGTGGGCTGCAGTGAAAGGCAGGTTATATACAGTATGTACAAGAACAATAAGGAAGAGATTGGAAGACCAAGAACAAAATATTCAGATTAAAGAGGGTGTAAGGGAGCCCCTTCTGCTCAATCTATACGTGGAAGAAGTAATGAGGAAAATAAAAGAACAGTTCAAGAGTGGATTTTAGAATATAGATTGTGAGAAAACCGGAAAAAGAAAAATGTAATGAGAGCCAACAAAAATTACAATAGCGAAAAACGTAACATCAAAACTGGTGATTAGGAAGTAGACGAAATTGAGGAATTCTGGTATCCTGGGAGCAAAATGACCGTGATGGACGAACTAAGGAGGACACAAAAAGCGAACTAGCAACGGCAAGGAGTGCGTTCCTGGCCAAGAGAAGTCTGCCGGTATCAAACACAGGCCTTAATTTGAGGAAGAGATTTCTGAGATTTATTGGGTTAGTGCATTAGTTCGTAGCGTTTTTATTTTGTCTATTGGTATTCCGTTTGTTGTGGGTTTATTGACCGACTGTCATTTTTTATGTATTTCATTGTTGCTGTTTGAGCTTACATATTGTCATTTTGTCATTTGGATGTAGTTAGCGGAGCTGTGGACGCTAGGAAATGCAGTAAGAAGTGGAGGAATCGGAACGTTTCGGACATATCCTTCTGTTTGGATTAAATAGAAGGGTGGCCATAGCGGAGGTAGCCAAATACACTTGCGCCGTACATGGGGATAATGTCAGTGGACAGAGCTCGACAAGAAAATGGTTTTCTTGTTTCGAGGTGGACAATTTTAACATTAGTGACTCTCCACATTCAGGAAGACCTTCGGGGTTTGTTGAAGATCGTTTAAACGCATTAATCCACAATTATCCACGTTAGTGTACTCGAGAACTGGCAAATGTGATGAACTGTGATCATTCCACCTTCGTGACACATTTAGATGCAGTGGGGAAAGTTAAAAAATCGGTTGTATGGGTACCGCGTTCTCTAAGTCAAAATCACAAAAAACAGTTGTTGGTCGTATGCTCATCTCTGTTTGTTTGTCATCAACTGGCCTGTGAACAACACCGACCATTCCCGTCTTGTAACGTTGCTGGTGACGATGAATGGTACCTTTGTGTCAACATAAGGGGAAAAAAAGAATTATTGAGCCCAAACAAAGGAACAAAGACCCGTGCACCTACAAAAGATAATGTTATGGATATGGTAGAACAAGTCTACTACGTATTACTTCTCTGCGGTGTAATCATCATTGATGATAATTACTGTCAACAAATGAGACGTCTTGCAGACACAGTCGAACAAGATGGACCAGGGAGACTGGTTGAAGTGGTGTTACTCCAGATAACTCCCTCCTGCATTCTACTAGACTGACAAAAAACGTTACACAGGAGTTGGGTTGGGAAGTCATACCGCACCCACATTTTTCATTTGATCTTGCATCCTCATATTTTCACCTTTTCCGCTGGTTATCGAACAGCCTTCCTGGATGAAAATGCGCTCTGAACATGACTCAACCTGTTCTTCATCTCAAAACCATGTGATTTGTAAAGTCGCGAATTCAAAAAGTTACTCCAGCGTTGTCAGGCTGCTGTAAATAGTGAAAGAGAATGTTTTATTGATAACTAAAGGTATTTGTTATGTGTATCTATTGTGTTCATTAAACTAACGGAAAAACGGTACGAAATTACGCACCAATCCAATGGAGCGCAGCATTGTATGTCAGTGAATCATGGACAGTGGGGAAAAATGAAACAGAATAGAATTGCAGCTCTACCACTAGAGCACTGGCCAGCGAAAGGCAAAGATTCCGAGGTCGAGTCTCAGTCCGGCACATAGTTTTGATCTGCCAGGAAGTTTCATGTCAGCGCACACTCCGCTGCAGAGTGAAAATCTCATTCTGGAAATATCCCCCAGGCTGTGGCTAAGCCATGTCTCCGCAATATCCTTTCTTCCAGGAGTGCTAGTTCTGCAAGGTTCGCAGCAGAGCTTCTGTAAAGTTTGGAAGGTAGGAGACGAGGTACTGGCAGAAGTACAGCTGTCAGGACAGCGCGTGAGTAGTGCTTGGGTAGCTCAGATGGTAGAGCACTGGCCAGCGAAAGGCAAAGATTCCGAGGTCGAGTCTCAATCCGGCACACAGTTTTAATCTGCCAGGAAGTTTCATGGCGCTCCACATTCGAGTCGACAGCGATCTGACCCTCCGTAGACCGGCGATCGCTGCGTGTGGCATTGCGGATGCGATCTTTTATTTGTAAATCTCATAACAACACATAAATGTGACCTAGGCATAACTACTGCATCCATTAGCCAAGAAAAGTTATGTGCAGCGTATAAAAGGAATAAGCGCCGGCCGAAGTGACCGCGCGGTTCTGGCGCTGCAGTCTGGAACCGCGAGACCGCTACGGTTGCAGGTTCGAATCCTGCCTCGGGCATGGATGTGTGTGATGTCCTTAGGTTAGTTAGGTTTAACTGTTTCTAAGTTCTAGGGGACTAATGACCTCAGCAGTTGAGTCCCATAGTGCTCAGAGCCACTTGAATAAGCAGCTAGTATGCTGGCGGAAATAGGAAAGAAACTTTCAAGAAGAGTTCATTCCTAGTAATCGGGTGGACTGCAGCCATATGGACAATACGGCTACGTAACTCGCCTGTATCATCCGCAAAATAACAGGCTGCATTTTCCCGTTTTAACTATAAAGATAAGACCGCATTTGTTGGCGGCTAGAAACTTTGCCCGTAAATCTGCGGGGAGATTTGCAGTAATTCAAGAGGGAGCAGGCGGCCGGCACTTAAGACCGCCAGGACGAGCCGGCACGTCTGTCTGTGTCTGTTGTCTGGGCCTCCCCTACCCCTAGGGTTCAAGGGCTGGGGGACGGGCCTGTGACGCAGCGCAGGGACAGACAGGACCAGCGTAACGGCCGGCAGTGCCCCAGCCAAGTCGCCTGGTCGCGTAAACCAGGGCAAGCCAGTATAAACCCCCCATCCCTGGCAGTGCGAGCAGCACAGAGAGAGTGCGGCTGTAAACATCCTCATAAAACGCTATTATATCCCGCCAACTTCAAGGGCGCGTGAGACGTCTCGCAGTGACACTCGTCCGCATTGCGCAAGGCCTGTCGCTCGTTACTTTCCTCCAGCAGCGAGAGAGCTCAGAAAGAAAGCAGATTTGTTATTAGAAATACAGCACAATATTTGACAAATATTGTGCTATCGATTACTCTTCAGAGTTTCGTCTGTTGCATGCTGGTAGTTGTTCCGCCAGGTGAACAAGTGCAAAGAACAACATCTACACTGAAGCGTCAAAGAAACTGGTATAGGCATGCGTAATCAAATGCAGAAATATGTAAACAGGCAGAACACGGCGCTGCACTTATACAGGGTGTTACAAAAATGTACGGCCAAACTTTCACGAAACATTCCTCATACACAAAGAAAGAAAATATGTTATGCGGACATGTGTCCGGAAACGCTTTCTTTCCATGTTAGAGCTCATTTTATTACTTCTCTTCAAATCACATTTATCATGGAATGGAAACACACAGCAACAGAACGTACCAGCGTGACTTCAAACAGGAAATGTTCAAAATGTCCTCCGTTAGCGAGGATACATGCATCCACCCTCCGTCACATGGAATCCCTGATGCGCTGATGCAGCCCTGGAGAATGGCGTATTGTATCACAGCCGTCCACAATACGAGCACGAAGAGTCTACATTTGGTACCGGGGTTGCTTAGACAAGAGCTATCAAATGCCCCCATAAATGAAAGTCAAGAGGGTTGAGGTCAGGAGAGCGTGGAGGCCACGGAATTGGTCCGCCTCTACCAATCCATCGGTCACCGAATCTGTTGTTGAGAAGCGTACGAACACTTCGACTGAAATGTGCAGGAGCTCCATCGTGCATGAAACCACATGTTGTGTCGTACTTGTAAAGGCAGATGTTCTAGCAGCACAGGTAGAGTATCCCGTATGAATTCATGATAACGTGCTCCATTGAGCGTAGGTGGAAGAAGAAACTAAAATGAGCTCTAACATGGAAATTAAGCGTTTCCGGACACATGTCCACATAACATCTTTTCTTTATTTGTGTGTGAGGTATGTTTCCTGAAAGTTTGGCCGTACCTTTTTGTAGCACCCTGTATATGACAATAAGTGTCTGGCGCAGTTGTTAGATCGGGTACTGCTGCTACAATTGCAGGTTATCAGGATTTCAGTGGGTTTGAACGTGGTGTTATAGTCGGCCACGAGCGATGGTACACAGCACCTCAGAGGGAGCGATGAAGTGGGGACTTTCCCGTACGACCATTTCACGAGTGTGAATATCAGAATCCGATAAAACATCAAATCTCCGACATAGCTGCTGCCGGAAAAAGATTCTGTGACAACGGGACCAACGACGACTGCAGAGAGCCGTTCAACGTTACAGAAGTGCAAACTCTTCCGCAAATTGCTGCAGATTTCAATGCTGGGCCATCAACAAGTGTCAGTGTGCGAACCATTCAACGAAACAACATCGATTTGGACTTTCGTAGCCGAAGACCCACTTGTGTCGCCTGGATGAGTGCACGACACAAAGCTTTAGCCTCCCCTAGGGCCGTCAGCACCAACATTGGACAGTTGATGACTGTAAACATGTTGCCCGGTCGGATGAATCTCGTTTCAAATGATATGCAGCGGATGGACGTGTACAGATATGGAGACAATCAAGCTGCTGGTGGCTCTATAATAGTGTGGGGCGTGTGCTGTTGGAGTGATATGGGACCCCTGATACCTCTACATACGACTCTGACAAGTGACACGTACGTAAGCATCCTGTCTGATCATGTGCATCCATTCATGTCCATTGCGCATTCCAACGGAGTTGGGCAATTCCAGCAGGACAATGCGACATCCCACACGTCCAAAATTGCTACAGAGTGTCTCCAGGAACACTCTTCTGAGCTCAAACGCTCACGCTGGCCAACAAATTCCCCAGACATGAACATTATCGAACATATCTGTGATGCCTTGCAACGTGCTGTTCAGAAAAGATCTCAACCTCCACGTAATTTAAGGATTTAAGGACAGCCCTGCAGGATCATGATGTCAAGTCCCTCTAGTACTAGTTCAGAATTAGTCGAGTCCATGCCACGTCGTGTTGCGGCAATTCTTTGCGCTCACGGGGGCCATACACGGTATTAGGCAGATGTAGCAGCCTCATTGACTCTTCAGTGTACATCCACATTTACATCTTCGTACATACTCCGCAAGTCACCGTATAGTGAGTGGCAGAGGGTAACAAGTACCACTATCAGTCATTTACTTTTCTGTAGCACTCGCAAATAGAGCGAGAGGAAAGCGACTGTGAATAGGCCTCTATTCAAGCCTTCATTATTCTCATCTTATCTTTGTGGTCCTTACGCGAAATGTTCGTTGGCAGCAGTAGAATCGTTCTTCAGTCAGCTTCAGATCCTAATTCTCTAAATTTTCTATAGTATTCCTCGGCAAGAGCGTCGCTTTCTCTCCAAGCATTCCCATTAGAGTTCCCAAAGCATCTGTGTAATACTTGTGCGCTGTCCGAATCTACCGGTAATAAATCCAGCAGCTCACGTCTGAACTGCTTCAAAATCTTCCTTACCCCAGTCTGGTGCGGATCCCAAGTACTCGAACAGTACTCAAGAATGTGTAGCATTAGTGTTATATATGCGGCCTCCTTTACAGGTGAACCACATTTTCTTAAAATTCTCCCAATGAACCCAAGTCGACCATTCACCTTCCCTGCTACAGTCCCGCCAAATTCGTCCCATTCCATATCGCTTTGCAAGGTTACGCCTTCATATTTAATCGACGCGACTACGTCAAGCAACACATTGCTAATGCTGTATTCGAGCATAAACATTGCATTCTTGCATGCGATAACACTACAGAAAATCGAAAACTAACGAAGTTACTCAAATCGACGTTTGGCTTAACCTCCGTCTAGGCTATTATCAGGCCTCAGACCTCAGTCGTTGTATTCAACTCTATTAATTACAAAACTCTATTTATTGGTAGTATAAAATAGTTAATAATTTGTGCCATACTCTCCTCTATATTTTTGTGTGGTGTATATATTAGGACTGAGTTTGTGGGCTGAATTCAAACTTAGTCTACCAAGTTTATCAAGTTTTTCCATTCACTTTTGACCAATGCACTTATGTGAACAGTACAATGTAAACCAAACATGGCTCATATGTGTTACACTAAAACGTAGTATTTCTGTTTCCAAGTTTAAGTATCTGAAACATTTCCTAAAACTATCGAAAATGCTATTTAGTAAAATTCTTTAAATTCCAAGTGATGATTATAAACTTTTTGTGATCGGATCAAAACAGAGAGCTCCTAAACGTATCTCACTGTCAGTTCCAACAACCCATGCGTAAGCGAGAGCCAACTGTTGTTTGCCTGATTCGCCCCGAATTCTGGATTTCCCACAGTCATGTTGCTTTCTAATGGGATCTGCATATTCATGAGTACAGGCTACTTATGCTGAATCAGTGCCTCGTTTCTCAACAGGTGCTATTTGTCGACACTGAATCAATAGCGTTCTCAAAATTTATGAATACCACACATTGATGATTCATACTCACGGTTCCATTCTGTAATTTTACTCACAACTTGCTCGTGGATCGCTTTGCTGAAGCCACATTCTTTGCCGGCTGGGCCCTTTGGCACATAGTAATATTTCTTTTACCTTGCGTGGTTGGTTGTTTACACTAATATGTTTGAAATTAAAGTTTCAGGTATTAACTGTCTCATACACGCACATGTAGGTATTTTATAGCATACACGCCAAGTAAATGAAAGCCGGCCGCGGTGGTCTCGCGGTTAAGGCGCTCAGTCCGGAACCGCGCGACTGCTACGATCGCAGGTTCGAATCCTGCCTCGGGCATGGATGTGTGTGATGTCCTTAGGTTAGTTAGGTTTAAGTAGTTCTAAGTTCTAGGGGACTGATGATCACAGATGTTAAGTCCCATAGTGCTCAGAGCCAAGTAAATGAAAAAATACCAGACAGAAAAGTGGTACCTGAGTAAGACCGTGAACCTCACAAGGAAGCGTATTGTTTACTTGTTGCAGACATGCGTAGAAAATAATTTAAAGTACACTGTCTAATCGAAAGCATCCGAACACCACTATGTTCTGTAACGCAGAGTTGACCACTATGCGTCACGAAAGCCGGACCCGCCGTATGAAAGAAGGCGGTGAGTACTGTGTTGCCAGTAGAGACACAGTAACGTCAGAACCGTTCTGTCAGCAGAGCCCCAGTGATTTCGATAGTATACTGGTCAGTGGATGTCAGTTGAGTAAAAAATCCACCAGAGGTATTTGAACGCCCTTAAAGTTCAGCATATCTATTGTTGCTGATGTGATTGTCAAGTAAAAACGCAGAGGAACAACTGCAGCTACATCATGAGCAGACAGACCTCGTGTATTGACCTACATGGACTGGCAAGCATTGCAGAAAGTGGTTGTAAAAAATCGCATGCAATGAGCGCCAGGAATCACTCATGAGTTCCAAAGTGCTATTAGTAGTCCAGATACCACAATGATTGTGCGTAGGGAGCTAAAATGAATGGAATACAATGGTCGAACAGCTCTTCATAAGCTAAACATTTACGTTCTGGCGCCAGTCAACAGATGATGACTGGATACAAGTGATTTTGAGTGTCGAATCGCGCTGTGCGGTGTGGCAACCCAATGGAAGGGTGTGGGTTTGGCCAATGCTTTGAGAACGTCGTCTGCCATCCTGCGTAGTGCCAACTGAGGTAAAGAGGGGGTGGTATCTGGTATCGGGATGTTTTTCGTGGTTAGGGCGTGGTCTCCTTATTGCGCTTAAGGAAATAATGATGAAGGATATGAACACGTTGTACAGTATTGTGTGCTGTATATAGCAGAGGAACATTTAGAAGGCGGTGATTTCTTGTATCAGCATGACAATGCACCCTGTCATGAAGCAGTACCTGTGAGACAATAGTTCGTGGACACTAGTGGCCTGCTCACTGCCCCGAGTTCACAACTGAATCCAATGGAGCACCTTTGGTATGAGTTAGCTCGCTGCAGACGCCAGAGTCCAAAGTCACTACCTTCTATGGTTTCAGCTCTTGAGCAGAAATAGGCTGCTATTCCGCCACAAACATTCAGACACCTGGTAGAAAGTATCCCCAGCAGAGTTCGAACCGTCATAAAGGCGAAAGGTGGACACAACCCGTATTCATATCCAGTAATAGGTATCTGTAAGCTTTTGATCAGCTAGTGTACACTCACTTCAGTGCTCTAAAATAATTATTACGGTCACTTGCCTCAGTCGTTTTAATGGGACATTCCAGCCAATCCTTTGAGTTTCCGGTAGCTTTTGACTAATTTGCTTCACGTGTGAGAGGTGAAAAAGATTGACTATGAGCGTGCATGTCGCTACTCTAATCATTAGCTATGATGATGGCGGCAAAGACGAAACCGGTAATCAGTTTCTTTAAGTAGCATGTGACCAATACACTGTCTTTAATAACATAAAGCCGGCCCCTGTGGCCGAGCGGTTCTAGGCGCTTCAGTATTTCTGAATATTGAATTCTCTAACGATTTCCGAAATGGAATGTCCCATGCGTCTATCTCCAACTACCACTCCGCTTTCAAAGCCTATTAATTCCTTTTGTGCGGCGACGACCAAGTCGGGAAACTTTTCACGTGAATCACCTGAGTATAAACGACAGCTTGTATAGACACTTAAACTGTTTTACCTATATTGGTATATAGTATGGGTATAGTTCCTTATTTCATCGTCAGCCGTTGTGACCGAGCGGTTCTAGGCGCTTCAGTCCGGAACGGCGCTGCTGCTACGGCCGCAGGTTCGAATCCTGTCTCGGGTATGGAGGTGTGTGATGTCCTTAGGTTAGTTAGGTTTAAGCAGTTCTAATTCTAGGGGACTGATGACCTCAGATGTTAAGTCCCATAGTCTTTAGAGCCATTTGAACCATTTAATAAAGTAAAATTAAACTTTTTCCCCTCTGTATTGCACGTCACATTTCGGAAAATGATGCTTGCGACGTAGAACTTTCTTCTGTCTTTCTTCTGCCATAGTTATTACAAACTTGCGCGAGAACGTTGTTTTCGCCATCTAATGGACTCTTTGTTGAAATTTATCTGGATGATACCACGCAGATGATTCGTTCTAATGGCAACTCACTTCGGTCCACTTCTTCCTACGCTTGTAGTGTTTGTCGGCGACAACGTAATAAAGATAACGCTTCATGTAAGATGTATTTCAGTGGAATACGCGTTACGTGAAAATGAATTCATAATTACGTCCCACGACTTGAAGGCTGTCACTCTGGGATCTGCCCCTGCGCTGGCGTTTCTGTGGAGTGCTTGATGGCGGCAGCTGCTGGGCGCTGTACTCTGTCGGAATCCTTTCTCGCTGCTGCTCTTTCCTTCGGCGCCGGCGTGCCGGGAACTAACAGGTGTTCCCGTAATTGAGGGTGGCCACAGCTACAACCTCTCCGCTCTCGGCGTGGGTTAAATCCTGCGGTTGATGTTTCCCTCTAACATTCGGATTACGTGCTACGAAACACCGTCTGGTGTTTACTCTGTTTCCCTCTAACTTTCGGATTACGTGCTACGAAACACCGTGTGGCGTTTACTCTTTTGCACCCAAATACTGCCATTTCATAGTTATACTTCTGAGTTTGTTCTAGACCAGGAAATTTTAATTGCACAGGCCTTTCCACTGAAAATTTAGTACATTTCACTGTATAACCACATGTCCTACCAACCTGTTTCGTTATTTAATGAAAATGTATTTGGTTTTACCGTCTTGTGTGCACTATCGAAATGGTTGCAGGACATAGGGTTAAAGCTCAACCTGTCCAAAACCCATGCGATACTGGTGGGTCATTCTAGGATCATTAACCTGAAATATCGGGAATGCCTAACGTCTTTAATTCTCAATGGGACAAATATCATCTTCTCCCCTCGAACAAAGATCGTAGGAGTAATAATAGATGAAAATCTAAATTGGTCTGAGCACGTGACTGCTTTGTGCAAAAAGGCATCAGTGTCTCTCAGTACACGCAAAAATATGAAAAGCTATCCTCTCTCGGTTTGAAAAATAAACTTGTACAAGCACTTATATTTGCAACTGTTGACTTCAGCGATGTTATGCTGCACGGCCTTTATCAGTAAAGCTCACGACGCCTGGAACTGGTTATGCATGCCTATGTTCGTTATATCTGTGATGTTCGACTCTTCGATCATATTTTACCACCATAAGCACAGCTGTCTTAGCTGCGCGCAGGCAAGCGCCGATATTTCCATGCCCTCTGTCTTCTCTAATGTCTTATCAACGAACACTGTCCTTCATATCTCTCCTCGACCTTAAGGCTTCTCTCTGAACAAAATGGCAAAAACACCCGTTCCCATCAGAGCAAAACCCTTTCTGCCGCAGTCCACTGTTCAGCCACTTTCTTGCAGTTCTTCTGAGTAGCAGGAACTCGAGTCTGGAATAATGCCCCGCATTACGATAAAGAACAGAATAACATATACAGGTTCAGAAGATATCGCTGCTGAACCAACAATAAAGATTACCATTTTCCCTGCATGCACTCCTTATACTTTTACTTCCTTCTTCCATACCAGATGTTCCTTTTTTCCTAGTAGTGTTAGCTGGTGCGGCCTCCTTAAATTTCCTTTCCCGTGAACTCTTGTACACTTATAATTACTTTTTCTTACTTTTGGACTATCATTACTGTTATTGTTGTCATTATTATTATTACCATTATTATTATTAGTGGCAGCAGCTGCACTAGTACAAGTACTGCAGGAATTAACTTTATTATTTCATAATCAGTTCACTTATATTGCCACTTCAGACACTCAACTCATTTTGATATTGTTTGTCACATTAAAATTGTTATTTCTTAGGAAACCATACGATGAAAACCGTACTCAATGTGGGCAACCGTGGTCCGATGTAAGAGAGGACCTGATTGCAGTAATCGGATAACGTTAAATAAATAAATAACCACCCTTCGATTCATAATTTGTTTACCTGTTATTTAAAATCTCTTTTTTCCTTTACTTTTTTTTTACCTCAATTTCATTTTGCTTCGATTTCTATTGACTTAGGAAAGGAAGACTAACCTGAACAAAAACGTACCATCGTGGACTTCAGTCATACACCGCGCCAAAGTGTGCCCTTTTTAATTCAGAAAATGTCAGTGGAAAAGCCACTGTAATGAAAAACATGTTTTTAGGAGCATAACTTTGTGACGAGATAGAGAATAGAATACAAATGAAGAAGCAACACATCAAAAAAAAAAAAAAAAAAAAAAAAAAAAAAAAAAAAGTTCAAATGTGTGTGAAATCTTATGGGACTTAACTGCTGAGGTCATCAGTCGCTACGCTTACACACTACTTAAGCTACATTTCCCTAAGGACAAAAACACACACCCATGCCCGAGCGAGGACTCGAACCTCCACCGGGACTAGCCGCACAGTCCATGACTACAGCGCCCTAGACCGCTCGGGTAATCCCGCGCAGCAACATGTCATAAAAGGACAAGAGCGTATCCTAATATAGACAAACAAGGCGCAAAGCACTATACGAACAAGAGACTAAATACTTGGAGTAGGACAACACAGCAAAAATTGAGGAATTTACAATCGAAGTAACTGGACTTTTTTTTGTTTCAATTGTTTGGCAGTGGGATACATCTCAGTGACGACGGCAGGGGTACAATAGAAGAATCTGATCATTAGATTATCTAAGTGCATTAATTCTGAAGCATGCTACTGAGCCAAAATGGCTCTGCTACCCCCCTCCCCCCCTGGCATGTCTGTGGACTGCGTAGCCGGAGATTCAGAAGCCGCGCGTCGGAGAGTGGTAATAACTTTGTGAAACGCCCTGTAGTTATTTCTTGTAGCGCAGAGGGACAGAGAGAGCGGGGAATCACCGGCTCGGTCTTCAGTTTTCAGACCTATGAAGGAGGGAACTGCATATCCACAGTCTGATGACCCATCTTCCTTCACGTTTCTACCCCCCTCCCCCCCCCCCTCATCCCCCACCCTGTTAAAGCCCCAGCATAAAATCTAGGAATTAATACGCTTCTACTGCACTTATTATTAGATGTGGTACATAAATTTGATATTAGTTCTTAATCGATTTCTATATCTAAATATATACTCAGCAAACCACCGTACGGTAACCTGTGCCACAGCGAGACTTTTCCTCGTCTGTTCCACTCGCAAGCAAAGCAAGGGAAAAACGACTGTCTCTATGCCTCCATACGAAACCAAATTTCTATATTGGTGGTCCTTACGTGAAACGCTCATTGGCGGCAGCAGAATCATTCTGCAGTCAGATTTAAATGCCATTTCTCTAAATTTATTCAATAATGTTTTTCGAAAAGAAAGTCGCCTTCCCTCCATTTGAGTCCCGAAGCGTCTCTGTAATACTTATTCGAACCTACCAGTAATAAATATAGCAGCCTGCCACTGAATTACTTCAATGTCTTCCTTCAGTCCTCGCCGGCCGGTGTGGCCGTGCGGTTCTAGGCGCTTCAGTCTGGAACCGCGTGACCGCTACGGTCGCAGGTTCGAATCCTGCCTCGGGCGTGGATGTGTGTGATGTCCGTAGGTTAGTTAGGTTTAAGTAGTTCTAAGTTCTAGGGGACTGATGAGCACAGATGTTAAGTCCCATAGTGCTCAGAGCCATCTTTTTCCTTCAGTCCGACCTGGTGCGGACCCCGAACACTCGAGCGGAACTCAAAGACTGTATCGCACTAGTGTGCTGTATGCGGTCACCTTTACAGACGAACCACACTTCCTAAAATGCTCCCAATAAACCGAAGTCCAGCATTCGCCTTCCCTACTACCGCCCTTAAATACCGGCTCCATTTCATATCGCTTTCCAACGTTACGCCTAAATATTTAATTGACGTGACTGTGTCAAGAAGCAGATTACTAACGCTTTATTCGAACATTACGGGTTTGTTTTTCCCACTCATCTGTATTAACTTACATTTTTCTACATTCTGAGCAAGATATCATTCACCTCACCAACTACAAATTTTGTTTAAGTCATTTTGTACGCTCCTACAGTCACTCAACGATGACACTTTCCCGTACGCCACAGCGACATCACCATACAGCAGCCGATTGCTTGCTGATATTGTTCACTAGATCATTTATGTGTATAGAAAACAACAACGGTCCTCTCACAGGCTTTCCTGAGACACTCTGACGATAGCCTTGTCTCTGATCAACACTCACTATCGAGGATAACGTACTGGGTAATGTTATTTAAGAAGTCTTTGTGCCATTCACATATCTTCGAATGTATTCTGTATGCTCGTACCTTCGTCAGTAGTCTATAGTGGAGCATCGTGACAAATGCAGTTCGGGAAATCTGGAAATATGGAAACTGCCTGTTGCCCTTCACCCATGGTTCACAGGATGTCATGTGAGAAAAGGGCAAGCTGAATTGTACACGAGAGATGGTCTCTAAAATCGCGATGATTCGTGGACAGAAACTTTTCCGTCCCAAGGAAAGTTATTATATTGGAAACGGTTATATGTTCAGTAATTCTGCAGCACACCCGTGTTAAGGATATTGGTCTGTAATTATGCGGGTCCGTTGTCTTATCCTTCTTGTATACGAGAGTCATCTGCGCTTTTCCAGTTGCCTGGGATTTTGCGCCGGGCGAGAGATCCACGATAAAGTGAGCTAATTTATGGGGCCAATGCCACAGAGTAACTTTGTAAAAATGAACTGGAATTCCATCCGGACCTGGTGACTTAGCAATTTGCTTTCAATTCTTTTAGTGCGCCAGGGGTGCTTTACTATGTCGTCTATATGGGAGTATGCACGATGGTCAAACGATGGTGTGTTTGTACGTGAACGATTTCCTAAATGCGAAATTTAAAACTTCGTCTTTCCTATTCCTATCTTCTATTACCACACCAGACTGGTCAACGAGTTACTTAGACCCGCTTAGTGACTTTTCGTAGAACCAGGATTTTCTGGTATTCTCAGGAAAATCTTTTGCTAAGGTACGGCTTCAAGCTTCGAACTTTCTACAGCCGAACGAATTTCTGCTAATTTTTGACTCTCGTCAGTTTCCAGGGGTCTTTTTGACAGTAGACACCAATTTTATACCAATAAACACTGTTTTTAATGATACTCTGTTCTTGCTTCCCTTTCAACGCCGAAATTACCTGCCCTAGAGAAAAAATGAATAGGACTTTTTTTGCAGTAAATTTTATCTTGCATCGGGAAACATTTTCCCTAAAAGCCGCAGTTTTCGAATTATTCAAGAAAACACAAAAATGTGAGTTGTATCCCCCCCCCCCCCTTCAGATTTTTAGTATGTAGTTTATGGCGCTCACTCTTACCGCTGCGCCGCGCAGGATTAGCCGCGCGGTCTAAGGCGCTGTAATCATGGACTGTGCGGCTAATCCTGGCGGAGGTTGGAGTCCTCCCTCGGGCATGGGTGTGTGTGTTTGTCCTTAGGATAATTTAGGTTAAGTAGTGTGTAAGCTTAGGGACTGATGACCTTAGCAGTTAAGTCCCATAAGATTTCACACACATTTGAACATTTTTCTTACCGCTGCACAAAAATTTCCATGTACACGAAATTTTTCCCCTGATTTTCCGTCGTTATCTGGGCTAATATACACTTTCGGTTATGCCTTGATCAATCGTTGGTCATCTTCAGTTTTCCCGCGCTCCAAATGCTGGTCTGTACCTGCAGTAATCAAGAAAAATCTCATACAGTACAGCAGGTACGTGCACTTCTCTGAATCGCGTAAGAGACGGTCGAATGAGCCTGTGATGTTTTTAAATATTGCAACAGAGTATTTTCGGCATGTACCATGTACTAAAGGGCTTGATTTATCGCATCTTCAATAGATTTATTCTCTCTGAACACGAACTGACGCGGTCTGAGTCCTCGGATGTTCCTGTGTGCCTGGAGACCGCTACTCATAAGACTATCGCGAAACTTAGCGAGCGTGTTAAGACGTGAGTGAATCACACACATTTTCCTCATCGGACATGAGACGTTATAGAGTAGATTCACTAAAATTACTGGTTATCTTCGCCAGTCCACATCCACTCAAATACTAACTACCATTCTGGAGAATACAAGGACCGGTGCATGTCACTCACCCCTCCTTCTCAACATCAGCCCAGACAGTTTCAAGAAGAATGGTCCTAGCACAGTGCAGTCGTAGGAGATGTTAGTGGGCCCACCAAGAAGCAGTCCAGTTTCGACAGCATCGTGCAGTGCGTTGCTGAATGTCTCCGTACAGCCTGTTCTTGCTGTGCCTTGTCGGTTGGTCCCTGTACCAAACGCCTGCTTAGAACGACGGCTGCGTAGTTGAGAGTTCCCTTTACTCCCAGATAATTGTAACGATTAATTTATTTGGTCTAGGAAACTGGACAGGTACTAGTAGAATTCACGTTGTGAGGGTTCCGTATAATATGTATTTCTATTGGATGCTGCTTCGGTGACTTGCATGTCCCAACCTACCCCAGTTATTCAACCGGGAAAAAGGCGAACTATATTTTAACATGGAACCTGAATCACATGTTGATTCCGGCGACTTCCCACATCGTCGAGTGGTGAATGCCAGCTTAAAACGAAAACCAAACAAATCCACGGACCGACTGAGGTTCGTTACCGCAGCCTTTCGGATTGCGGACATGTACTTTAACTTTTTTTCTTATTTTTTTTTATACGTGACATATATGCCTACATATTTTGATTTCACTGACTTATGAGTTATAATTTCCATGCCGCCAACGGACTGTAGACTTTAGTTGTGACATAAATTTGAACTTGATACTTCTACCCATTCCTGAGGAAAAGAGGTCTTAACAGTCGGAAAGACAGACAGACGGACAGAAAGACAGACTGACGGACGGAGAACAAAGTGATCCTCTAAGGCTTCTGTCTTTATCGATTGAGGAACGGAACCACAAAAAGCGACGGTTTACATGAACAACCTGAAAGAGAAGACGAGCATTCGAGTATGTGAATGACCTAGTAACTTTAAGTGTAGTAAATATGCAGAGATGGCAAAATTGTCGAGTGATGATGGGGAAAGGCATCAAACTAATTGAAGTCTACGTAGCTATTCAATGGAGTGTGGTCCTCCCCTGATGTGTGTCCAGTGTTGTCTCATCAGATAACATAATTCTGTCCACGCCCATACAGGTTATTCTATCGGTCGGGCACGAACTAGGTGGCATGGCGAGGGGTCGCTGGTCTCTTTAAACCGTCCCACTCACCTCACAGTCAGGTGTAAAATGCATTTAGAGAGGATGCGATGTTGTTGGATATAGCTCTGAGCATTGATTACTATCGGATAGAGCACTGCGGTCCACATTGCCGAATGTCTGCGGATTCTTGTGTGTGAATTATATTTGCCTCCAATGCCAGGGTCACGTGCCTGTTAGCCGTTGCTGACAACCCCTGGACATACTGGCTGTTAAACTTGTCCTGATGGATGTGACAGCAGTTAGTTGTGATCCTGAAGTGACTAGCTAAGGGCCTTTCCTTTGTACCATGTGATGAGTCAAATCTTGTGAGCAAGAGGTAATAGATCAACTTTAAGAGTGTTGGGGTGAAGAAAACAGGAATAGACAGGCATGACGATAATACGGATTATATTGAGAATGTGTCAGAAATACTGCTTGTCTGTTGGACAGAAGAGAGACAACTGAGAAGTTCCGAGAGACAAACCAAGCCGATGATCATCTTAGATGCAGACTGGTTTTGGAAAAGACACACTTTACTAGCTACTTTCTTACAGAGAAGGAGTGGGTAAGAAAAATGTGCTAATCGCAGGTATACCCAAGAGGCTGGTCGTATCACATCAGTGTTGCAGTTAAGGAATTGTAATAGGTATATGACATGCGACGAGGGATACTGATGCCACCAGTGACTGACAAACCAGTGAGGAATTCAGAGCTAATGACGTCGGTTGTTCGTTCGTATCTACCCTAAATAAACATAGAAAGGCCTGAAGAATGTTACAGACTTATGTTACACAAGCATTCATGGCTACTTCGAGTCTTATGTAGCTTTAATTATTTGTGCCATATTGGTTTAAATCAAATTTGTAAAGCATCGACGGGACGAAAAACAGTCCTTTTTTTCTAAACAAATGGATTGCATGTAGACTACAAAGATATCCTATATCACTGTCTGTTTGGTCATTCCAGTTTAAATGCTCATTCAAGATTACGCCAAGATCTTTTATTATTTTGAAGAGGATAACTGAGAAATTTCAAGGAGTATATTAGAAATAGGATTTTGTGCCCACCACGATACTGAATAAAGTGAGGAAAGCTTTACAGATATTTACTTTAGGGCGTAGATACTGAGGGTCAAAGCCCAAGCAACAATACAGTTTTCAGAGTAACTGGCAGATAATCAATGTTCTCAAGTGTAATATGAGTAGTAATGACTTCTCAAAGATTAAGAATGTATAGGAGTTTCATGGGTACGCTACGGTTTATAAGCAAGTGCCCAATATTCCTGGAATGTGTATTGGTGTCTCTCACAGCGAACACATCGTATTTCCCACAACAAGAAATTTAGAAGCTTTATAAATGGCACCCAAGAGACAGACATACATATATATGTATGTGCTGCACATAGACGAAATTATAGACTAATATTTGTCTGGAATAATGGTCAACACTGTCCCAGAACAAAATTAAAATACTCCCAAACACCAAATTACGGCTAAGGTTTCTAGAAGGTGTACCTTCTTTGTCAAGCGAATGTCAGAACTGATAATTTTGGATATAATATCATGGAATTATGTGCAATAGTTATTTAACAAAAATAAATTTGTGATATACCACGTTTTAAATCGTTTTAAGAAGTACAAAGTAATTTTTATTACCCCTACACAGATTTTTTACCCAATTTATGACTGTGAACTTTCAATGGCTATGAAAATGTATATAAGATTTACAGCAAATAACGTGCAGCACACGCAGTAAATAATAGAGAGAAGTTGAACTACTTGTACATCAATTAGTAAGTAGCGTCAAAGTAAAGAGGTGAACAATTCTTGCATCACCCCATGTTGTCCGTTTTCAATCTTACAGGATTTTCATAGCTTCTAAAAATTCACAATCACCGTTTCTCGGGACTACCTGAAACAGATCGGGAATGTATACAGGGCTGGGAAAAATTATTTTATACTTTGTAGGCCGATTAAAAAACGTGGTATAATATTATATATTATTTTTATTTAAATATTTTCTGCTGTTTAGTCTTGTAGGTGAGAAACGTTACAGTAGATTTTATAAATTTTGATGAGAACATGAGACACACATGTGTTATATTTCATGTTCATTTGAGTATTTTATCACCTGATAACATCTGAAATAGAGTAGTATTATTGCTGTCTACTAATATTATAAGAAATTGTTTAATTGTTATTTGGATAAAAAATATAATGAAGAAGCAACTAAAATAAATATATGATTTATTATAAAACATTTATTTCAACGCTAGCTTTATACTCATGGCATCACCCTTGCATGTGTATGGCACATAACTGCACGTCCCCCCCTCCCCCTTCCCTGTCCACCTCCTTCTCCCTGCGCTTTCTGTTCATTTACTCCTCTCTCTCACTGCGTCCATCTTTTCAAAAATGGTTCAAATGGCTCAGAGCACTATGGGACTTAACATCTGAGGTCATCAGTCCCCTAGAACTTAGAATTACTTAAACCTAACTAACCTAAGGACATCACACACATCCATGCCAGTGTCAGGGTTCTAACCTGCGACCATAGTGGTCGCCCAGTTCCAGACTGAAGCGCCTAGAACCACTCTGCCACATCGGCCGGCGTCCATCTCTTCCTACCCCCTCTAATTGTCCATCACCTGCTCCACCCTCTCTCTGTCTCCATCTCATCCTCACTCTCTCTCTGCTCATCTGTGCTGTCTGTACATACACATACTGATACTACCCACACAACATGCTGATTATGCAGGGCTGCCTAGACATCAGGTGTTACTGAATGTTTCCTTTTCCAGGTCCACATATACTGAACAGACAAAAAAGACAGCGAGTTAATATTGCATTGTCACAGAGTTCTGAGCTATGTTTCGGACTTCAGTCTTCTAGCTCGTCAGAGACTTAGTTTCCAATCAACTGCAAAATTTGTGATGAGCAGACAAACAGACAAGAGACTGACCTTATTAAAACGTGGTAAAAATAGTTCCCATCCCTAGATACTGACCAAGGTTTACACATAATGTAATTTCTCTTATTTGTGAGGCAGATGCTGGAACTGGAAACCACCTCCCAAACACTGTATTAAGTCTTTACCAATCCCAACCAGCTCACCTGTTATTTGGCCGAAAAGTCTCTGTGGTTAATGGGCAATTCCTTGAACAGCCCCGTTCCACGTGAAGAATTGAAAGCAGAAATAGAAGTTGAAGGTGCTCAAGACTCTGGCATACATGTATAGATCATAACAGTGTGCTAAGTATTACTGAGAGAGTTTCCTACATTAACATCAAAGTGTGAAAGCTTAGTTATGTCGTCGTCTAACTGCCAGCGAGATAACCTCCCATTTGAGGAATGTTTTTATGTGGATATATCAGATAATTTTCATATAAAACGTTTTAAGGAGACACTGAAGTTCATTTAGAAATCTATTCTTGTTGTTGTTGTGGTCTTCAGTCCTGAGACTGGTTTGATGCAGCTCTCCATGCTACTCTATCCTACTTCATCTCCCAGTATCTACTGCAACCTACATCCTTCTGAATCTGTTTAGTGTATTCATCTCTTGGTCTCCCTCCACGATTTTTATCCTCCGCGCTGCCCTCCAATACTAAATTGGTGATCCATTGATGCCTCAGAACATGTCCTACCGATCCCTTCTTGTGGTCAAGTTGTGCCACAAACTTCTCTTCTCCCCAGTCCTATTCAATACTTCATCATTAGTTATGTGATCTACCCATCTAATCTTCAGCATTCTTCTGTAGCACCACATTTCGAAAGCTTCTATTCTCTTCTTGTCCAAACTATTTATCGTCCATATTTCACTTCCATACATGCCTACACTTCATACAAATACTTTCAGAAATGACTTCCTGACACTTAAATCTATACTTGATGTTAACAAATTTCTCTTCTTCAGAAACACTTTCCTTGCCATTGCCAGTCTACATTTTACACCCTCTCTACTTCGACCTCATCAGTTATTTTGCTCCCCAAATAGCAAAACTCCTTTACTACTTTAAGTGTCTCATATCCTAATCTAATTCCCTCAGCACCACTCGACTTAATTCGACTACATTCCATTATCCTTGTTTTGCTTTTGTTGATGTTCATCTTATATCATCCTTTCTAGACACTATCCATTCCGTTCAACTGCTCTTCCAAGTCTTTTGCTGTGCATTTGATTTCTATAACTTAATAAGAGACTAGTTTTGCAAACTTTATAGGTTTCGAAGGGTAACGAACAGACGATTACGCTAACGGAATTTCATATCTCGCAAAACAATCTCAAACGACAGATGTAACAAATGATGTTTACGCCAGGACTGTTTCATATAGCGATCTTTAAGGGTGTCGCCAGATTTTCTAGCTCACGGGAATTGAATGGCAGAAAACATACTAAACTAGGAGATAAGACACAAGCTACACCGAAGATGTCGAAACAGAACTAAGCGTTTATGATGATATTGCAGTTGAGAAAGCTCTAAACACTAAAAAAGCGGAAAAAATGAATATTTGACTACAAAGGCAGTAACTATCGCATTTCAATTATTGCTAAGTTTTTCTAGGTAACACAACATCTCATAAGTTTGAACTTTAGTTTTTATAGCCCTCTCTAAATTTGTGAAAGTACACTGAAGTGTTCTTGCTTCTATTAATCTCAAACATTGATCACCTACGCGCTGCAAACAGTGATAGCGTCGGTGAAGATTAAGTTGATTTTCGTGAATAACATATCACTAACACGTGTGCGGAAATCAACTTGCTGATTGTCACGTGTGCTTAATTCCGCTTTTGACTTGTGGAAGGATACTCATTAGCGTGGCTGTCAAATGCGTTCTTCGCGGTGTGCTTGTCTTGCAGTTCACTGGGGATCTGAGAGGGGTACTTCTGTAGCGCTGACGAAGCACTATGTGTCTGAAATTACTGGAACTTGGGCGACAGATCGATTTAATCCTCAGAATAGGAGTCGTAATCCTCATGCCTGTCCCCCATTTCTTGTCAGAATATAAAAAAAGCCGCTGCGTTCGCAGTTGCGTGCCGCGCAAGTAATGAGCGACGCTTCATATTTGCTTTGGCCGTAGAAAGTTTTCGGTTTCACACGCTATTTACCATACTTTTTGTCAGAAAGTCTGCAGTAAGATGAACGAACAGCTAGTGCTGCAGACTCACTGGTTCAAAATTCTGCATCATCTCTGAAATAAAAGGAAGAAACACGACAACATACCGGATTGGAGATGAAAGTGAGAATGAAGGAAGATGAATTTTCAATGTCCCGCTGACGACGAGGTGACCACGTACCGAATACAAGCTCCGACTGGAAAAAGCTGAGCACGAAATCGGCCATACCCCTCAGGAATTCGAGCTATTATTGGAAACCAAGATATGAATGGAGCTACGAGATTTGAACGCAACTCGGCTCATAAGCTCGAAACAGATAAAGATGAGGCAGAAAATGTTACGAATCACCAAATGTGATTTAGGAAAGACGTGGGACGTCTGGATACCGATACACGGACGGGAATTTCAGTCCCACTCCTTCCGAGTATAAGCCTCGTGGCTTCTTACTAGGTTCCGATAAACAAAGGAAGGTCTTAGTGATTGTATTTTGTCGCTCGGTGAGCTCATTCTGGATTGTTTTCCATGGCTTCCTTAAAATAATTCACTTAGTGCCTATTAATGAGCTTCACATTGTTTGACGTTACATCAACAAGCTGACAGGTGAGGAACTTATCCCAATTTCATCGACAGCATGTGCGTTACCAGGGACTGTCGTCTAAGCCGACGTTGTTATTGTTGACTAAAAGTAGTGGGTCAGAAACTCATACATATCATAAAAAAGTAATGAAGATGGATCTGAGCTTATTATCGTCTTAGAAGAAAGCTAGCAAGGATACAACGATGTGTTACACATGATAGTGACAGGAACTTACATGACTACTCTTTTTATTTGACGGTTCTGCTGATATTACTCGAGTTTTATATATTTTTTCTCGTAATTGTTCCCGACACACACAGTTATCGAGTGGGGAGGGGCGGGGGGGGGGGGGGGGGGGGGGGGGGCAGGCGGGAGTGAATAATGAATGCTGTTGTTGTTTCTGCTGTGGTCTTCAATCGGAAGATTGGTTTGATGCAGCTCTCAGGGGTACTCTATCCTGTACAAGACTCTTTATCTTTTAATAGCTACTGAAACCTACATCCTTCTGAATCTGATTGCTATTTTGTCTCATTTTTTACCCTCCTCCCCCCCCCCCCCACCACCACACCATACTTCAATACTAAATTGGTGATCCTTTGTATTCCTTGATGTCTTATAGCATATCCTATCAACCGACCCCTTCTTCTAGTATGTCTGTGGCTGAAATTTCTTTTCTCCCCAGTTCTGTTCAGTATTTCTTCGTTAGTTACGTGATCTACCTATCTACTCTTCAACATTTGTCTGTGGCACCCCATTTCAAAATCTTCTATACTCTTCTCGTCTAAACCGTTTAGCGTCCATGTTTCACTTCCACACATGGCTACATTCCAGGCAAATACCTCCAGAAAAGACTTCCCGACACTTAAATATATATTCGAGGTTATCAAATTTCTCTTCTTATTTTCTTTCTTTTTTTTTTTATTTTTTTTTTTTTTTTTTGCTATTGCCTATCTACATTTTATATCCTCTCTATTTCGGCCATCATCACTTATTTTGCTGCCCAAATAGCAAAACTCATCTACTACTTCAAGTGTCTAGTTCCTAATCTAAGTTCCTCAGCTTGACCTGATTTAATTCGGGTACTGAATGAGGTCCGTTTCTACTTACAAGGAAATATCACGTTAGTCTAAAAATTTCGAGACTGGATTAATAAAAAAAAAACTGAGAAACGATAAGATTGTGGTATTAATTCTAGTTCATTGTACCTATGTTTCCTTTCCAACTTCTGTCATCGCCCTTTTTAGGGTGTGTTCTAATTGATCGATGAAAGGAGGAAGTACAAAATGGTCAGGGAGACTAAGGAATACAGAAATACAAGTCGCTGAGGAATGAAATAAATAGGAGGTGTAGGGAAGCTAAGAAAAATATGAAGAAATCGAAAAAGAAATGATTGTCGGTAGGACTTACTCAGCATACAGGAAGGTAAAAACAACCTTCTGGGACATTAAAATCATGGGCGATAACATTAAGAGTGCAACGGGAATTCCACTATTAAATGCAGACGAGAGAGCGGATAGGTGGAAAAAATGCATTGAAACCCTCCATGAGGGGCAAGATTTGTCTGATGTGATAGAAGAAGAAACATGAGTCAATTTAGAAGAGATAGGGGACCCGGTATTAGAATCAGAATTTAAAAGAGCTTTGGAGAACTTACGATCAAATGAGGCAGATGGGATAGATAACATTCCATCAGAATTTATAAAATCGTTGGGGGGAAGTGGCAACAAAACGACTATTCACGTTGGTGTGTATAATGTATGAGTCTGGCGACATACCATCTGATTTTCAGAAAAACATCATCCACACAGTTCCGAAGACGACAAGAGCTGACAAGTGCGAGAATTATCGCACTGTCAGCGTAACAGCTCATGCATCCAAGTTGCTTACAAGAATAATATACAGAAGAATGGAAAAGAAAATTGAGGATGCTCTAGATGACGAATCAGAATTAATTCTGATTTAGAAAAGGTAAAGGCACTAGAGAGGCAATTCTGACCTTGCGGTTAATAATGGAAGCAAGACTAAAGAAAAATCAAGACAAGTTCATAGGATTTGTAGACCTGGAAAAAGCGTTCGACAATGTAAAATGATGCAAGATGTTTTAAATTCTGAGAAAAATAGGGGTAAGCTATAGGGAGAGACGGTTCATATACAATACGTACAACAGCCAAGAGGGAATACGAAGAGAGGACCACCAAGAATGAAGTACTCGCATTAAAAAGGGTGTAAGACAAGGATGTAGTCTTTCGCCCCTACTGTTCAATCTGTGCATCGAGGAAGCAATGATGGAAATAAAAGAAAGGTTCAGGAGTGGAATTAAAATTCAAGGTGAAAGAATATCAATGATACGATTCGCTGATGGAATTGCTATCCTTAGTGAAAGTGAAGAAGAATTACATGCTCTGCTGAATGGAATGAACAGTCTAACGAGTACAGAGTATAGATAGAGAGTAAATCGAAGAAAGACGAAGGTGATGGGAAGCAGTAGTAATGAGAACAGCGAGAAAATATCAGAATCGATGGTCATGAAGTAGATGAAGTTAAGGAATTTTGCTACCTAGGCAGTAAAGTAATGACTGACGGACGGAACAACGGGGACATCAAAAGCAGATCAGCAATGGAAAAAGGGGCATTCCTGGCCAAGAGAAGTCTACTAACATCAAATATCGGCCATAATTTGAGGAAGAAATTTCTGCGAATGTACGTATGAAGTACAGCATTGTATGGTAGTGAAAGATGGACTGTGGGAAAACCGGAACAGAAGAGAATCGAAGCATTTGAGATGTGGTGCTACAGACGAATGTTGAAAATTAGGTGGTCTGATAAAGTTAGAAATAAGGAGGCTCTGCGCAGATTCGAAGAGGAAAGTAATATGTGGAAAACACTGATAAGGAGAAGGGACTGGATGATAGGTCAGAAGTATGATGGCAAAAACTGTAGAGGAAGACAGAGATTGGAATACATCAGGAAATAATTGAGGACGTAGGTTGCAAGTGCTACTCTGAGATGAAGAGGTTAGCACAGGAGAGGAATTTATGGAGGGCCGCATCAAACCAGTCAGAAGAACGATGACCCAAAAAAAAAAATTGTTTTAGATGGAGCGCTGGGTTCTGGCTGTGATATAGGGTGCCGTTCGCAATATTTGACGTTCAGTAAATCCAGAGTAAAGTCACCGTGAAGTCTAGCTGACGTGTGATACCACTTCTGTGAATATTTTCGATGGACGTGTTCGTCAACACTTAGCGTTTATTGTCGTAATTATGGGTAACATATTATGGCTATTACTGACAGTGACTCGTAATCAAACTGCAGAATGTGAAACCTCTGCCAGAGCCATCCCACCATTCAGACAGCATGAACAGACTGGTTATTCTCAGTGAGTTCCGAGAGTAAGTGAAGAAAATATTGAAATGTATTTGGAAGAAATGATGAATGAAGGTTTCGACGGAAGTGATATGGTCTCAGATCACTAGATAGAAAGTAATGGTGATATGAATTCAAAACAGACAGTGGATAATGGTGATGAAGGCAACTCGGAGAAACCAGTGAAGATGATTTAAGTGGAAAGCAGTCGTATCGCCTTGATTCGTACTTTTGTGGTATGGGAGTCTGCTTGCAATTAAGAAAAACACAATCACCAGCTAATGTCATAATAAAACAACACAACATTGTGTAGCAGATTCCTGGTCTGCGACTTTGGGCTTATGCCTTCGTTAAGAATCCAGGTGTTGAAGAAATACGGGGTCTACTTTTGACTCAAGACATTCTAGAAGAGATTCTATTGTGGTCAAAAAATACAATCAGCAAAATAAAAATATCTCATATGTTTTGTATATGATATTCGCGTTCTCGAGATGGAAGCTTTTATAGTCTTCATAGCAATCTCCAACTCTGGCAACGAACTCATAGATACATTTTTCTCAGTAGGTGGAAATGGACGTAATATTTTCCACAGTAGCATAAGGAACGGTTTTTGTTCATGTCGACAGCTCTTCGATTTGAGGTCCCGGATAACAAGGAAGACAGGAAGCAACATGCGGATGCCGCAGTATCAAACATTTTTAACAGATTTACTGGTCGCTGTCGACAGTATTATTCTCCAGGCTGTACTATTTGTGCTGATGAAATGCTTGTGCCTTGCACAGTCAATATAGGTCTCGGATGTACCTGTCAAGAAAACTGGAGAAGTATGTGTAAAACATTGTGTGTATGACAGACACTAGGATCTAGTACTTATGTAACCCATACAGGGCGACCTTCAAAAATTTGGAAGTTAACATAAAAATGTCAATTTACACTTGAAATTTTTCATGAATTTTGTTTCTGTTTCTGATTCTCAGTAGTTTATAACAGACAGGAACAGCATAAGATCAATAATTCAAAGTTTTATTACTAGATTTTTGAAAAACTTGGGGCAATCGGCTTTTTCGGAACATCACTTGCGTATTTTCTGTATTTTCTTCTTGGTTATTCATATCTTGCTGTAGTTCCGCTCCCATATCTTTGAAAATCCATAATTAACTATTTGAGATCAATAAACAACTAGTAAGTAAATACGATATTGTATAATTCGATAGTAAACACCTGGAGCCTGAGAGACACCATGATACCGGTACAAAACTGTGTGCCACACTTAAGGACTAGGTCATCTCCCAAGTGAATTACCTGCTGTCAGTATGGTGAATATTTGCGTTCTTCAGACTGACTGGGTTGCTGATTTTATTAGCTGGAAAAACGTTTAAATATCGATTGCATAGCATACAGCGAAGTGACGAAAGTCATGGGATACCTCCTAATATCGTATCGGAGCTCATTTTTCCCGCGTAGTGCAGCAAATCGACGTAGGATGGATTCAACAAGTCGTTAGACGTACCCTGCACAGATGTTGACATAGTGCCTCTACAGCCGTCCATAACCGCGAAAGTGTTGCCGGACCAGGATTTTGTGCACGAACTGATATCTCGACTATGTCCCATAAATGCTAGATGGGGTTCATGTCGGGTGATCTGGGTGGCCAAATCATTCGATCAAATTGTCCAGAATGTTCTTCAAACCTACAGCGAACAACTGTGGCCCGACGACATGGTGCATTGTCATCCGCAAATATTCCATCATTGTTCAGGAATATGTAGTTCATGAAGTGGTCTCTATACATCCGAACATAGCCATTTACAGTTCATAATCAGTTCAATTGGACCAGACGTCCTAGACCATTTCATGCAAACGCAGCCCACACCATTATGGAGACACCACCGGCTAGCACAGTGCCTCGTTGACAACTTTGGTCCATGACTTCGTAAAGTCGTGAAAGACTCGAATTCTACCATCAGCTTTTACCAACTGAAATAGGGACTTATCTGACCAGACCACGGTTTTCCTGTCGTCTAGGGTCTAACCGACATGGTCACGAGCCCAGGAGAGTCGCTGCAAGGGATGTCGTGCTGTTAGAAAAGGCACTCACGTCGGTCGTCTGGTGCCACAGCCCATTAACGGCAAACTTCGGCCCACTGTCGTGATGGATACGTTCGTCGTACCTCGCACATTGATTTCTACGGTCGTTTCGGATAGTGTTGCACTGACAACTCTACCCAAACGCCGCTGATCTCGGTCGTTAAGTGAAGGTCGTTCGCCACTGCATTGTGCGTAGTGAGAGGTAATGCCTAAAATCTGGTACTCTTTGTACAGTCTTGACACAGTTGGAAGGGCACAGTACTGCCCGACATAGAAAAGATGTACAACAACATACTTTGTTGTTCTTGTCAGAACACTGTTTTTTGTAGAATAGCCGGCCGCGGTGGTCTAGCGGTTCTAGGAGCTCAGTCCGGAACCGCGCGACTGCTACGGTCGCAGGTTCGAATCCTGCCTCGGGCATGGATGTTTGTGATGTCCTTAGGTTAGTTAGGTTTAAGTAGTTCTAAGTTCTAGGGGACTGATGACCTTGGAAGTTAAGTCCCATAGTGCTCAGAGCCATTTGAACCATTTGTAGAATATCACCATTTTATTTAATACACTGAAGCCAGATACCAATGTAGGAAAGAAGGGCAATTAGTATGCTTAATTATTCAGATGTGCACTACCTTGAAATAGATCCCTGAATCCAGTTTGGTAACGTTTGTGAATTGAATAAATGGCTGGTCGTCTGCTGACCACAGATAGTGAAGGCAGATTCTATAATAATCTTTGAGACGATTTTCTGGTTACCTTTGGCCGAACCAAAGAGAGGAAGTATACCAGGGCACCAGAGGGCCTGCAGTGTGGCTGACCAATACGGTGGCAAGGTCCTCCCCCACTTCTGCGGAAGCGCGGGATGACCGGATGAACGTCCATGTTCCAGCACTCTGTCGCTGGTTCCTGATGTGTGAAGACGTGCTCTATATGTGCTCCAGAAAAACAAAGTTAAATGAAAATGGTATGCATGTGGAATATTTAGGAGTAGATGAACTAGTAATTTTTCTTTTCAGAATATTTTGATGGGAAGCTGATGTAAATTCTTCTGAAAAAGAGAAGCAGGTAAAAAATTCATGGGGAACATAGGATTCTTCGGAAGTGACAAAGAAGCCACGTGTCGTAATCATAAGACGAAATACTAGCGTGTGGTAGTATTACAATGAAATACTTGCGTGTGTAAATCTAAGTTGAAAATAATTAAGATTTCCGTGTGCAGAACTTCAATTAGAGACAAGCACTTCCACGTGGTGAGTACATTGTGAGTCGCAACTTGACTATGAGACAATAAAAAGAATTAGAAGTGCTTGTTCTTGCATTCAGTTGAGGATCCGTGTGTGAGATAAATAAGATACCAAAACTTACATTATGAGATACTTTCGTATGACGCCAGCTTGATATTCAGATACTCTGAGAATGAATTAAGGTGAGTCAGCCATCTACCCGGCAACTCCATGTCGGCTGAATTGCACAGGGAGATGTGCATAAATCCACCAGAGTTTGTGGTAGGAAAACTATTACGCGGTTCAGTGACGTGTGAATCTGGGATGACTATTGTTTGATGTGGGAAAGTAGGATGAGTAGAAAACCAATCATTTTTTTTAGTTGTGTGTTATAGTGTCAGTGTGATTTATTATGTGTATTTATTCTGTGTGATTTGTGTGAGATAGTAGCGAATTTAGTGGGTCAAGCATGACTTTTCCTAGTGCAGCACTAAAGTTAGTAAATTCGTTATGTTGCTAATGAATGAGAATACGGGAGTGTGGGAGAGAAGGAAGTAGCAAAAGATTCCTTACCCATCCAGAAAGTGCACAGTAGCAACAGACAGAAACGTTACGAGATCATAGAATGGTAAAATGCTTATGTCATATCATGCCCATTGGGTGGAGAATCACTTGTGTAACTATTGCGTTTAAGTGTAATGCTAGGAATTTTTCAACATTAGCATGAAAGAATTTATTGTAGTAAAAGAGGACATATGTGAGACAAATAGTGGTCTTGATTATTGAGTTGTGGATAGCCATTTTGTTGAGGTATTTTACCATAACCTCCATTTTCTTGCTGGGATGTCTAAGCTTTGGATAAAATACACACCACAGGAAGGAAATGTGACCTTGCCAGGGTGGAGTGAGTCCATCAGAAATGTGCCCTAGTTATTAGTCAGATGCGTTATCCATTCCGTTGCGTTAAAAAGTAAAGACGAGAATAAATTATAGCTTAACTGATAGGCACTAGGGCTCATATTTCAAGCATAGTTGCAGTGGGTATGAAAATATTTCTGATGTACGAATAATAAAAGCACTCGCTTGGCAAGCCACTCATCTAGTGGGCCTGACTACTAGATGCCACAGAATGGGGTAGGAGCCTCCCACAGTGAACCTCAGAAATTTGAATTCCCTGACGATTTCCGAAATTAAACGTTCCAACTACTATTCCACGTTCATAATCTGTTTTTCCCGTCGTGCGGCCATAATCACGTCGGAAACCTTTTTCACATGAATCACCTGAGTACAAATGACAGTTTCGCCAAGGCACCGTACTTTTATACCTTTAGTACTCAACACCGGCTGTATACGTTCATATCGTTCATGACCTTTGCCACCTCATTGTACTACTACGCATCAGAACTAGAATTGTACTTCATAATGAGCCAAACGTGTCACAACTGGACTAGCAGTCCACGTTTACGGACTTTTCTTTGAAGGTACGAAAAATTGTTGCAGACTTCAATGCTACATGCCCTCAGTGAACTACAGTTTCGATTCTATTGTCAGTGCGACGTTGCCATAATAATCTTTAATGTAAATTGGGCTTGAAAAGGGAACAACTGTACCACTCTTAGAGTATGTATCTGTGTACTCACCGTCCGCGAAGTAGCGAAGTAATAGGCACGTATATCATGGCCATGATCCGGTGGAGATTTGAGCTGCACTCCTCTGTTGTTTAGCAGGACCAACAGACAGTAATTCTCGCAAATTACTCGGGATGCAGGCGCACCTGCCAGGCTATTCAGTATCCGCTGGACACGATTGCGTGACAGGCAAGTTGGAACTGAACACGCGGAGGAGTCCACACAGCGCGCTGGCGCAGGGACGAGACCCAGCAATTTGCGCGCCCCGTTTATTTTGGCAACGCCGGCCGTTAATGAGCTAACACGTAAAAGGTAATTTCCGTCCATTAAACGCGCCGGGATTTATACCGGCGGGTTTACGGCGGGGGCGAGCTAAAAGCAGCTTAAGCCCACGAATTTCAGCAGCAATTTCATGCATAAAACTCTGTGTAAATCTTCCTCCTGCGCGTTTTAACGTTGAATTATGGCAGCTCGGAGTGACGTAACGTAATTCGTTGGCGTGAGAGTAAGATCTCATACGAATGCCCGCCTGTGGAGGATGCTGAAATACGGGCCAGCGAAAGACGAAAACCCGACAGGGGGTGTGTGGCCTTGCTGGAGTCTCAGGCTGCTTCGTGAGATGTTTCGTCCTGGGTTTGGGGACTGCAGTTGTGCCACGAAAAGCCCTTGTTACTAGCGGGAAGGAGACATTATTATTAATGCTATTTTGAGATGAAAATATAGTAAGTGTATTCTGAAATGTCAACCACATCACAGCCAACTAAACAGTTAAGTAAGGAGGGGATGGTGTTGGGTTACGGTGGTGCTTTTCCTGCTTCACTAGGTTGACTCAAATGAAAATCGTGATCTTTCTTTCATGTAAGTAATACACTGTCCTGACACATTAATGTAACTACATGTCTAAAAGCCAGAATGACCACCTTACGTAGCGCGGGCCGCTGTAACATACGGGAAGAGAGTCAGTGATGTTCTGGAAGGTAATAACAGGGATGTGGAGCTATCTTGACTCCACCGCCGCTGCTAGGTGCGCTACGCTTCGAACAGCCCGATCTAGGTTGTCCCACAGATTCACGATTGGATTTAAGTCCGGGGAGTTTGATTGCCAGGGGAGTACGGTGAACTCATCCTGGTGCTCTTCAAACTACGTACGTACACTGCGACCTGTGTGACACGTTGCATTGTCCTGCTGGCAGATGTCATCATGCTGTGGAGAACCAAACGCCACGTAGGGGGGACATGTTCTTCAAGGACAGGTGCGCATTTGTCTTGATCCAGTGTGCCTTCCAGAAAGACGATATCACCCAAGGAATCCCACATAAACATTCCTCAGACGGTGCCTAAAGCTCCCTCCTCCGGCCTGGAACCTTTCGACGATAGCTGCAGAGTGTTTCCTTTCAAATGTTTCACGCGGATGGAGTGGAAAACGTGATTCATCTGAAAAGCGAATCTGTCGCCACTCGGGACTTCCAGCTGCGATACTGGCGTGCCAATTCCAGTCTTCATCGCTGATGAACAGCGGTCACCATCGATGCATGAACCACGCGCATATTGCGGAGGCCCACTCATAGCAACATCACTGAACGGTCGTTGAGGAGACACTACTGGCTGCCCCTTGGTTCATCTGGGCGGTCAGTTGTTCAACACGTCTCCGCAAGTTGTTCACCCCTGTCATCTATGACCCGTGGTGCACTACTGTTGCCTCGACGCCAGTTTTGGATGGCGCCAATTTGCCATGCGCGGTATACTTTAAGCACAGGGGCATACGAACAGTTTACAAAGTTAGCCATTTTCAAAATGCTTCCACCCTTGACCCCGAAGACCAACAAACATGCTTTTTGCGTCAGATAAATCTGTCTAGCTCCTCATTACGAAGGCACTACTTTGCACTGTTTCCGCGTTCCCTGGATACGCTTTTATATACCTGCCACTGGCAGTATTGCCTACTATCATCTGTGAGTGGTTACTACACGTTGACTTCGAACATAGGCGGTGGTCACATTAATGTGACTGGACGGTGTATTTACTGTATATAATCAGCACAGGGTTGAATCACTTTCCAGCATACACGAGTGGCCAAAAATCATGAAAAAACATTTTGCATGATGTCAGCCATCGGCTCCTCAGACTCATACAGTACTGGCAGAAACAAATTCGTCTCTCCCCAAGTACATACTATCTGATCAGAAGTATCCGCGTACCTCTATGTAATGCGGAACTGGCCACTAGATGTCATGAGAGGCGGATTCGGCCCGTAAAAAAGGAGGCGGTTGGTATTGCGCTGTCAGTAGCGTATGGGTCGACCCGAAGAGCTCAGTGACGTTGAACTTGGACTGCTCGTCGGATGTCACCTGATCCATCAGAGGCATTTCTAATCTAAGCTGTCAAAGACATCTGTTGATGGTGTCGTTGTGAAGTGGAAACGCCAAGGAACAACAGCTAAAGAAAGATCAGACAGATTACATGTACTGACGGTTAAGGACCATCGGGCGTTGCGCAGGGTGGTTGTAAGAAATCGTATGAAATAAGAGGAAGGAATAATTTTTGTGTTCCAAAGCGCAACAGCAGTCAAGCTGGTAGAATAACTGGGCGCACAGATTTAAATAAAATGGGATACAGTGGTCGAGCAGCTCCTCATAATCCACACCATCCATTGTAGACAATGCTAAGCGACGCATGAGGTGATGGAAGGAACAGCACCACTGGTCAGTGGATGACTGGAAACAAATAATATGGAATGGTGGATCATCATGGAACAGTTTAATTCTAGAGAATGTGTGGAGAACGTTAGCTACCATCATGTATTTTGCCAACAGTAAATTAAGGAGGATGTGGTGTTACTGTGTGGGGGCGTTTCTCGTCGTGCAGTGGTTATCACACTGAATTCACATCCGGGAGAACGACGGTTCAAACTCACCTCCGCCCATCCAGATTTAGGTTTTCCATGATTTCCGTAAATCACTCCAGGAAAGTGCTGGGGTGGTTCGTTTGAAAGGGCACGAAAGATTTCCTTCCCCATCCTTGACACAATTCTAGGCTGTGCTCCGTCTCTAATGACCTCGGTATCCTCAGCACGTTAAACCCAATCTTCCCTCTTTTCTTCCCTCTTGCTCTCGTTATTGCACACAAGAGGACGCTAAATGCGGATCAACCTTTACACATTTCATAGAGTTGTGCACTGCGTTCACTAAGAGAACAGTCCGGAGACAATGATGGCATCAGCATGACACTTCACCCTGTCGTAAAGCACCATTTGTGAGACAAAGAGGTATGAAGGATACTATTCCTGAAATGAAGTGGCCTGTCTAGAGTCCCGGTCTAAACCAAACGGTAAGCGTTTGAGATGAATTAGCATGTCGACTTTGTTCCAGACCACAGAGTCCAACGTCACTACCTTGCCTAGTTTCGACTCTTCAGGAAGAATCGGCTGGCGTTCCTCCACATCCTTCAAAACACCTGTTTGAAAGTGTGCCTAGTAGATTTCAAGCCGTCGAAGAGTAGAAGGGTGGACACACATCATATTAATGTCCACTGACGGGTATCTGGATACTTTTGATCAGACAGTGTACATCGGCGGCCATCTGAAACTTGTCCATCTATCGTCCCGTATGACTTTGCGGATGAGACGTGACGTCCGTTCAACAAGCTATTGTGGTTGGTCTGTGTGGCGGTATACGCGTGTGCAGACGCTATATCTGATACTGAAAATTCACACTGGGTCCTGTTTACCTCAAGAACATAACGAAACCACCAAAAGTTGCTGTAATGTATATTTAATTTTCGCATTCAGCTTCTGCCGAGTGACCATCTTCAAGTCACGAGCAGCATTACGTCAGGTTAAAGGAAGATTCCTTGGCGTCGAATACACAATCATTATCAGTTGCAGTATCTCTCGTTTACACGTACGTCCATTGCGTTATGCACTATTTCATTAGTCAGTATGTGCGAAAACTGACAGTTCATGTAATATTTCACATTCTGTGATAGCAAAGACGTATCGCAAACCTCCACTAACCTGATGTAGTGATGACGTAACTTCAGGATGGTCGCCTGAACGAAACTGGTTGCCGATAAATAAATACATATTACGGCAGCTTTGTTGGTATCGAGCTGACATTCTTTAAGTACACTGAATCTCTACAGCAATGTTGCCAAAATACGATTTACCACGCTAGCTGTAATTCTTGTAACATCTGTGATATGCTATGACGCAAATCGTTTTAATACTGCTTGTCATATAACATTTTTAATTTCTTAGGTACCTATGACATTAAAAAAGGTGGTCCGATGTAAGAGAGGGCATGATGACCCTTATCAGATCAGGCTACATACGTCGTTGACAAGTTATCTCTCTACGTACCCACAGTCGGGGCAGCCTATTCTGTTTATACACAGGATTTAGTTTAGTTTTTGTTCTCAGGCGCTTCTGTGAAGAAGTGAATTGTCTCTGTATATTTTACTGTTTTGACTAATGTATGGTAACGTACTCGAAGCTCAGTGTAAGTTTTGGTGCAGTTGAATTCTGTGAGCCGACTTGAGAGAGTAGTAAAAATCAGAAGTAGTGTAACCGCAGTACTTAGATTGCATCCAGCAAACTGCTCGGTTTAGTGTCATATTCGTTGATGTATAGACAAACATTAGTTAAAGATGGATAGGGGCAACGCCTGTTGTATATGGATGCAGGGCATTATACGCAAACAGCTGGAAGCTGTTTTGGCTGGATTCGGCTGCAGATTCAGGAACCTGCTCTGGTTTGCAGTGGGGTTGGATTACCGTAAACGAATGCTTTGACACCTCTAGTGTTCGTAGCATAGCCTGGGATCCTTGAAGTTCCACGAACTTCTGCTTTGATCGCCTTTGCCAGTCGGTGGGTACCGGTCGTACAGCTGGCCACTTGCGCTTGGAAAAAGGGTTTGAGGTATGTTGCCTAGGCTTGTTTCCAGTACGCTGCAGAAGTTTCGCTGGGAAGCCCTTACACATCGTCCATACACTTCCGATATCTCACCTTGCGGATTCCATATTTTTGAAGCCCCGAAGAAAGACATTCATGGCCGTCGATCTACAATGAGGTGACAAAGGCCATGGGATACTCCTAACATCGTGTCGGAGCTCCCATTTGCCCGGCTTAGTGCAGCAACTCGAGGTGCCATGGAGTCAAGAAGTCGCTGGAAGTCGCCTGGAGAACTACTGAATCATACTGCCTCTATAGCCGTCCATATTTGTGATAATGTTGCCGTCGACGGATATTTTACACGAACTAACCTCTCGATTATGTCCCACAAATGTTCGATGCGATTCATGAAGACCGATCTGGGTGACCAAATCATTCGATCGAACTGTCCAGAATGTTCTGCAAACTATTCGAGAAAACTTGTGGTCCGATGATACTGTGCATTGCCATCCATAAAAATTCCACCGTTGTTTGGAGAAGTGAACTCCATGAATGGCTGCAAATGTTCTCCAAGTAGCCGAACATAGCGATTTCCAGTCAATGATCAGTTCAGTTGGGCTAGAGGATCCAGTCCGCTCCATGTAAACACAGTCCTCCCCATAATAGAGCCTCCATCAGCTTGCACAATGCCACGTTCACAGCTACGGTCCACGGCTTCGTGGGGTCTGTACCACCCTGCCATCAGCTCTTACCAACTGAAATCTGACTCAACTGACCAGACCACGGTTTACCAGTCGTCTAGGGTAAAATCGATGTGGTCATGAGCCCAGGAGTGTCGCTGCAGGTGATGTCGTGCGTTAGCAAAGACGCCCACATCGGTCGTCTGCCGCCGTAACCCATTAACTCCACATTTCACCGCATTGTCGTAACGGGTGCGTTCATCGAAAGTCTCATCTTGATTTCTGCGGTTCTTTCACGCAGTATTGCTTACCTGTTTGCATCGACAGCTCTACGCAAACGCCGCTGTTCTCGGTCGTTACGTGAAGGACGTCGGCCACCGCTTTGTTCCTGCTCTAAGTTTGGTATTTTCGTCACTCTCTTGACGCTGTGTATTTCGGAATATTGAATTGTCCAACGATTTCCGAAATGGAATGTCCCATGCGTCTATCTCCAACTACCATTCCGCGTTCAAAGTCTATTAATTCTTTCTGTGCGGCCACAATCATGTCGAAAACTTTTCTCATGAATCACCTAAGTACAAAAGACAGCTTGTATTAGAACATAAACTGTTTTACCTATATGGCTATATAGTTTGGGTATAGTTCCTTATTTCATCGCCGGCCGTAATGGCCGAGCGGTTCTAGGCGCTTCAGTCCGGAACCGCGCTGCTGCTACGATCGCAGGTTCGACTCCTGCCTCGGGCATGGATGTGTGTGGTGTCTTTAGGTTAGTTAGGTTTAAGTAGTTTCTATGTCTAGGGGACTGATGACCTCAGATGTTAAGTACCATAGTGCTTAGAGTTATTTTGAACCTTATTTCATCTGTCTGTCTGGCTTTCCGGTACCTACAAGAGAGAGATGCAAGAAATTTTAGCAGAGCAAGCAGGATTCCGTGACATTGTCTTCAAAGTAGGAAGGAGGAGGACTGTCACCTAATAGTACAATATTGTATGTTGCAGATTTTTCGTGTATACGAAAAATCATAAGCCTGACTCTCTGAAGTGTTTGTAAATAAGCTGAGAAAAACGCTCCGGACGGAACTCACTACTGTTGCACCTCTTAAGCGGCGCCAGCAAGTCTCCATCGTAATTATTCTGCTTAAAATGATTAAGCAGTGGAACTGGCGACCGTCCTCTGGACGGTGCCAGTTAGAGCAGACAGATGCAATAATTACATGACATAAAACATGTTGTGTAACATTCTATTGTGCTAAACGTTTTTTTATTTATTTTCTTTCAGGATTGGAATATTGCCGAGAGAAAACCAAGGTCAAACACCACATGGTATGCATAAATTACTGATGGTTAACGGGAGGGATTGTACCAAAAACAGCCGGCCGTAGTGGCCATGCGGTTCTAGGCGCGGTTTAGTCGCGTAGTGCTCAGAGCCATTTGAACCATTTTTGTACGAACAACATTTAAGAAGATCATCTATAAGGTAGGAAAGAACCTCAACTTATAGTTCACATGACTGCGCCTGGTAACGCCTCGATCAAAAGTAGTATCAGTACCCTACGCTATCGAGTCATAGATTTGAAGCATTTTTTAAAGCAACAGAGATTGGGTTAGTATTTTTTTAATACTAACGGCAACAATAAGCTGCAATACTTGTGTAGAATACATGATGTACTAACAGAGGAAATTCTCGCAGTCAATTTTGAAAGGTTGAAATTCCATTTTATTTCACATTTATAACTTTAAAAATGATTTACGAAATGGATCCAGTTAAAAAGGGTATGCCGAGTAATGAAAATAGTGTAGAGATACAAACCGTCGTCGCGTGTATGCAACGACAAATGATGGTGACACCGAAAATATCGATCATATCGACAACAGCCGGGAATATTACACAAATTCAGTTTCTACTGATGGCAATAACGTTATACCCCATGACGCCGCCATGGCCATGGCAGACGAGACTAATCCCCAAATCTCACGTGAAGTATTTTCTCACATGAAGGCAGTGAAAGACGTGCTAGTGTGGAATCAGTAAATTTCAGTTTCTCATGTCATGTGAACTTGTTTCAAATGTAAGGGAACAAGACACGGTGGGTACACAAGACGCCAGTGCATCATAAACGCATTCAATTCCGGACATATAAAAAGACTTCATATAATGAGGAATTTATTTGCTAATTTTCCTACACAACAAACCGAAAAACTTGAAGAAAAACTTAACGATTTTAAAAATGAGTAAAAGCAAACATATGATGGTTTTAAGAATGGCCTCTCACTGGGGTCGATAATTTAAGTCAAAACCTATTCACTGATCTTTCTAACCACTGGCTGATATGGAGAAGAAATTAAAGGTGAAATTATTCACTGATTTGTCTTAGGAGATAAACAGCGTAGATCAAAAAGTGTCATCTACTGATGAGGCACAAGAGGAGATGGCACGTCTACTAAAAATCGTGAGTAGCATGCAGATCAGATGCAAGAGGCTCAGCCGGATATTTGTGAAATTTTAAAAACCATGACAGGTGTTGTAAATGAGTTGCAACTTTTATGTAAAGAATTGTTGGAAGAAGCGCAGGAGCTGTCGGTAAAATTGAATAACTTACATTTAGGCACTAGGTTCATAAAGAAAACACAAGGCAAAATCGAAAGGGAGTTAATTTAAAATACGGGGCCGAAGCGGGACTGCTAGATAAGGGTACGACCCTCTCACGGCAGGTCGTATAAGATCTTAAGACCTACGTCGAAGCAGTCGAAGAGGTAGTAAAGAAAAGGGAAAACGAATTGATTGCTAGGATTGAGCCGGGCTTAAAGGCAGTGGAAGAAAAGTTGCAGAGCAGTCTAAATAATGGTGCGGATGTCACAAAAGAGATGCCAATAGCAAGCAGTTAGGTGCTGTAAGGCAGGATAGATAGCGGTAATACTTATCAACCATTTGCTACCAGCCCTTTAGACGGAAAAGAAAGGAATTACAAAATGCAACGGGCACTGCCTATGTCAATACCAGCTGCGCAAGCTTATCCAGAGAATAATCATGTGCATCCGGACAAGCCACGTTGGCAACAGACAATACTGCATGCTTGTTTCCTTTATTAGCGGACGAGGGTATGCTCTGTTGCAGACAATTTCCGATTTTTTCAACAGAGGCTAAGAGAATGAACCCTGCAATGTGTTACCCCGCAACTGGACAGAAGAACAGAAGATCCGGTTCAATGTGGGGTACACAAAGGGCGATGTTTTATTGTGGGCAGCTGATATGACTGAGAGATGTCATACTTATGAGCGATTCCAGTGGGCATTCTTGGACAAATAGTGGTCACAGCAGTCCCAGAGAGGCTAAGTCGAGAGGTTTTGAACCCATCACCATTCATCAGTAAACATGGGGACTGAGGAAGTATTCCGAGAAATACTTAATCAAAACCAGGCATCGGACAAAGCCAGTTTCCTACGTGGACGTACTGAAAATACTGAAAAGTCACCTGTCCGCCCACATCGGGGAAAAGCTGATCACTTAAAAATGATGTAGAGTATTTCTTACCGTACTAGACTCGATTGACCTAAAATGTGAAGAGGGGCCATCGAAACTACAGAACATTAATGCGAAGTGTGCGCCTCTGCAAAATAGTCAGCAGCAGAATGGCAACGGCGACAATAACCAAAACGGTTGGCAGCCGTATTCCGCGTGGAACAAAAATATACAAGGAATAATTATGATAATGGGGTTTCAAAGGAAATCACAAACAGAATTACAATAGATCGGCTTATACCGAAGAGAGAGGCTATGGCCAATAAATTCACAACGCACCCTGAGCAGGTGATGATAACCAATACACTAATTGGCAGGAACCGATCGCAAAAGAACATCTAGCAGTCCTCCACCCTGCAATTACAATCAACGGAACAACAATTATGTATCCGTGGGGTCAAAGTCAAAGAGAATTTAATTACAGGACGATAAAGTACACGAACTGGCGAGGTCAAACCTACAGCTTGTAGGTAGTTGAAGTTTTTCACAATGATGAGGCAAACACCCCGATCAGTGAGAAAAACTCCAATATGTCGCGATAAGCCCTCATTCTCATACCAGTAAAAGGGATGGGAGCATGCAATTTATTCCAAATTACTTTCTCAGATATGACCAATGGGTAGATACGAAAGAGGAACTGTGTCTGGATGGTGTAAACTGCTTACACAAGGATAATGAGGAATTAGTGCAAGCTGTAATTCTTGTCTGGATATGTGATCTAGATGTAACTGTGATACTTGACATGGGTGCATCGACAAATGAAATATCACAAGGTCTGTTTAATGAGCTACAAAGACGGTGTCATATACCAACTTTTCCAGTGCACAATTGCCGTATTCCGACCGCAGTGGGAACAAGTCAGAAGGAGTTAAACTTCAGGCATTAATGTCCTTTAACATCAGCAATTTTTCTCTTAAGTGTATTTTTCCAGAAAAGGAAAAACGTGTACTAAAGAGTCTTATTGGAATGGACGCCTTTGGACAATATAAAGTACAGACTGACATAGGCTAAGGAAACTGTTTCTTTACAATCAACGAACAGAGGTTATCAGTAAATTTAATTAAAATCAGCACAACTGAAAATACGCTCAAACCGAGCACTGATGTCACAGTACAATTGTCATGTTGTTTCTTGATACACACAAGGGTGAGCACCCGTCTGAGGAGAATATGAACCTGGAGACTGTCCGAACCAAGGTAAGTGAATCTGCTGGTTTGTTAGAGGATCAGGAGAAGGAGTTACAAGAAGTAAAACTTTAATATACGCAAGTATTTAGAAGGCCCCCTGAGGTAATAACGGGTTATGACATTTATCCACACGAGACATTCTGCTTTTCTTCATATCCAAATCCTTGGGCAAAACAAGAAGCTGTGAGGAAAGAATTGAAAGGATGATAAATTGGAAGGTCTTACCTCCCATTCCTCATATTGTAGTCCTATTTTAGCTGTCACCGCCGGCCGGTGTGGCCGTGCGGTTCTAGGCGCTTCAGTTTGGAACCGCGTGACCGCTACGGTCGCAGGTTCGAATCCTGCCTCGGGCATGGATGTGTGTGTTGTCCTTAGGTTAGTTAGGTTTAAGTAGTTCTAAGTTCTAGGAAACTGATGACCACAGATGTTAAGTCCCATAGTGCTCAGAGCCATTTGAACCATTTAGCTGTCACCAAGACCGATGGTAGCATCAAACTTGTGTTTAATGCCCGAAGTATAAACAAAATCATAGTTTCTGTCAGGACACGCCCTGGTAACCTTGAAGGACAGTTACTGAAATTTCCGAAAGTTAGGTACCTCACTATAACTGATTTAAAAGCGCCGTATTGCCAAATAGAATTATACGAAGATAGTAAGAAATACACAGCATTTATGTGTGGGGGCAGTAGCTATGAATTTTGTGTATTGCCATTTGGCTTGAATGTCAGTGTGGGTGTTTTAATTTCCACATTGGACAAAGTTCATGGACCAGAACTCCTCAGCAGATTCACTCTGTATGTTGATGACCTGTTGATAGCTACTCCACATAGGAAGAACATGGAGGCTTTTGCCACAGGTATTATACCAATTTGCTGAATACGGGGTCACCACTAATTTAATGAAGTCAGATCATATTCATAGGTCATATTATCTCGCCACAAGACTACCTGATCCAGAAAAGCTTGATGTAACTAAACATCTACTATTGCCACAGAATAAAAAATAAAAAAATAACTCAAGGAATATTTGGGTTTGGTTTGACTTCTTAGGAAATTTATTGCTATTCTGTTACTGAATACTAACTTATTGCTGAAACTTTTGAAGAAAAATAGTCCATGGCTATGGACTGCTCAGTCTCAAGCAGACTTCGACAAAGTAAAGGAAGCCTTACTACATGCAAACATACTACACCATCCTGACTTGTCACAGGACTTTTGCTTGAGTAGAGATGCATCTTCATGGGGACTAGCAGCGTGCTTATTTAAGATCACTCAAGATGATGGGTAACTGACGCCTAAGATAATCAGTCTTGCTAGTCGAACACTTTCTGAATCAGAGTGGTCATATTCCATGAAAGAGCTCGAGGCTCTCAGGGTTATATGGACATTTAAGAAATTTGAGTACTACTCATGAGGCAAGCACACGAAAGTCTATAGTGACCACTAAGCATTTTCTTTTCTTTTGACACGCAGATTGCCACATCGAAAGTTAGCCAGGTGGTGCATGTATATGCAGGAGTTCAGTTTAGGAATTGTATACATTAAGGTTAAACAAAACATGATAGCAGACGCCTTGTCAAGGTTACCTCAAGGGTTGGATGAATTGTTGGGTTTCATAGAACAGAATTCTGAAATTAGGATTCTGCTTATGCAGGACAAGACACAAGAACCTTATTATGTAAAGATGTGAAAGAGTTTGGAGAAATTGCAAGAGGGAGACCTGCGATGGAGAAAGGTAAGGTCGAAATTTCCCGAAAAATATGAGAACTTGAAGAATATTCTTTACTATACACAAGAAAGTCCTTTTACATCGATGTACACTGAATCAAGAATAGTGGTGTGTGTGTTTACCAGAAAGTTACGTAGATGATTCATTTTGTACACTCACAATGTATGGGGCCACAGTGTAGTTTCCAAGTGCACCACCAACATATTTACTTTCTGCTTTTTTCTCAACGTGAGGAGTTCTCCAAGTAGTTCGGAAGTGCATTACTTGCCAAAATACGAAGTAGTCAAAAAAGTCCAAGTTGACTGAACCACATCCTAAAGTGCCTACAAAATTTTTAATATTAGTGTCCTTGGATGCTGCGAGACCCTACCCGCCAGTGAGGGAGGTGTCAAATATGTTATTGCCTTGTATGATGTTTTCACAAAATATGTTGAGGAGTATCATTAGGCGGATTACAGAATATTAACTCCCGATCGTGGGGATGCCACACATGTTGTTAACGGACAATGCATCGTACTCTGCAGGCAATAGGTGGTAGGAATTTACTAACACAAACAAGATAAAACATATATTTCTATCCAGATTTCACCCTGAGTCGAGCCCAATAGAAAGGATATTCGAAGAATTAACATGTCTAAACGAACATCCCAGGAGCACACGAAATGGGTCGACTTTGTCTCACCTTTCAACAAATCATCAACAACTTACCACACACCTTAACCGGTTTTACACTTTCGGACTTCTTGTTTAAAAGGAGAGAAGTTGACGAGTGGGAAAAACCGTTGCCCAAAAAACCCAGGGAAGAGATGTTACTTGAAGAAAGAGTACGCCAGCCTTTGATTAAGCTGGAGAAAAACGTTGAACAGAGGCAAAGTCGTACAACAAAATATTAGGGTACACTGTACAGTTTCAAGTAGGACAGGAGGTTAAGTATCCCTGAACTCTGAACATTGCTACAGGAAACATATGAGGCCATCCTCTATGTTTAAGAACGCAATGAATTCAACACAAATGGTCTTCTTTGGCCGTCAAAAGAAACTAGTAACCCACTTTGTAACTCGTTCCTAATTGGGAAATAAGTTCACAGCCAAACGCAAGTACTTGGAACAACAATGGGAAGGCTTTCACAGTCAGAGTTCGTTCTCTAATCGTTGACTATCATATATTTAAGCCCTCGATGTGCTTGAGCGGAGCACACTGGAACAGATTAACACTTAAGTTACAGTCTGTACGAGTTGACAGTTTCTACAGTCTTGTCAAGTGAGTCTGACGGAATACCAACTATCCTGCAAGCCGGTATGGAGGTTCCTCGGCGGCGACGGCGGCGTGCTGTCGGTGGTGCTGGATCCGGAGCAGTCTTCCTCTCTTTACTGGCTGTGTAGTAGTTGCAGTGATCATTTTTTTGTCCTTTATTGGGTTTCAATTTCCCCCAAAGGGGGCGAGCTGGCAGCAGCTCAGTATGCCGCTCCCCAGCCTACAGAATTTGTTTTAAACAAGGAAGATAATAAATAATAAAAACAGGCGATAGAGTCGGAGACTTAAATGGTAACATGGCGGAAAAAATCGTGGAACTTAAAACATAGAAACAAAGGGATGATGATGCTAATAAAATACATATGAAGCAGACAGGTAAAATAATAGACAGACAATTAAAAAAACACGGCGACAGTCTGGTTTCTGTTCGCAAAAGACATAAAATTCACACCCAACGACAGCATGGTTTCTGTTCGCAACACTTTGGAAAGACGAAAACACTGAACATTCACTTGAGCACTGCACTAAAAAATTTTGACAAATATGATATACCACAGCCGAGGGCAGATTGGGAGGAACCTGGACAGATGATGGGGAAGGAAAAGGGGGCGATGGAGCCAAAAAAACGAAGTGGGGGGGGGGGGGGAAGGAGCCTATAAATGACGAGTACCCATAAGAGGGCGGGCGGGTGCTGGGCAGACACGACAGGGAGTGGGGAAGGCAGAGGAGGGGAATACAAAAGGACTCGGGGGGGGGGGGGAGGGAGGTAGGGATAGACTAGGCAGGGAGAAAACAGGAGGGAAGGGGGGGGGAGAGGGAGCCCAGGGAAAAGGACAGAGGAAAGGAGCGGGGTGAGGATCAGAGTTGATAGGAGGGATAAATGGAGGGAGAGAGGGCATCATCCGGGAGGGGGAGTTGATGGAAGCCACTTTGGGAAAGGAGATGAAGTGTGTAGAGATGGAAGGTAGGGGGGACACAACAGTGAAGGCGTGGCAGAGGGCGGGGACGGGAGAGGAGAGGAGCAGCCAGGGGGTGAGGGGGATCAAGGCGGCGGGAGGTGTAGAGTATGCTCATATGTTCGAGGAATGGGAGCAGATGGGGGAAAGGAATGAAGTCACAGAGGATCCGTGTGGGGGACTGGAGGTGGATACGGAAGACAAGGCGGAGTGCAGTGGTCATCGCGGAAGCGGTCCTAAATATCCGCATGGTGGTGGTACACTTCTTCCTGATTGGCTGCCTGTGACACTGTCAGATGCAGCAAAACTTTCGTACTATGAACGACCTCTCTTGCTGATTTACACGCCCTCTGTTCTTTGATTTGGTGTACGTGACGGCCCTCTGCAGGTCGCACTGCAAATGACAGAGTCGGAACGTCAGGGGCAGAGCTGACAACCAACCCGATGGTGGTGTGTTGTCGTGAGGCGTCGGCGCTTGACTTCCTTTGCGGCCGACAAGACGTGTTAATACAAACGCACCCTAAATCTACGAAACTGCGAAGCTTAATCGTAAATGGCATCTTTTGTACGCTGGGCCATTTGTGTTTACTAAAACCCCACATCCAGGTGCATATAGATTAGCCTACCCTAAAAGTGGAAGGGACAAGGGACTATATGCCCAAAAGGATCTAAGAGAAGTTGTACATCTCATTTGAAGCACTGTACATGAAGAAATGACGTATTTCAGTATATGACAATTGCTTGCTTAATTTTAAGAGAAAATTTTCATTTTATTTATTTATGTGTCTGTAAATGGAAGCAATAATAGTAATTTAAGATTCTGTTTAATGTCAAAAGGCTATATGAAGCTTGAAAATGAAACACGACCACAGTGGTGCTGATTCACTATTAAATACATACACTTCCCCAATATAATGTGATAATGCACTTGAGATGTAAACATGTGAAGTAGCAATACGAGAGGGAGAGGACAGGCAGGTGTAGAAGGAGCTAACATTTAGCTCAGCGACCTCAGCACGTGCGCATACACAGTTCAGTCCAACGCAACTGCTTAGCATGACAGACGCAATGCAAACATGGCATCTAGCCGCCAAATAAGCTATATTCTGCAGGTGTTAGTATAACATAAGTACCATTTAAATGGAGCAGTTTACATTATAAGGATAAAACTATCACAGTAAGGAGGTTTAAAATGAAAGAAAATTTAGAAAGGAAGAAAGAATGACTAACTACAGAAACCTATTTGCACACTTCACTGCTATATACAGTATATACAAATTTACACGTTAGTTATATATGGTACGAATAAAACACAATAACGAAAGTGTCTATATAAAACGAAAGAATGAATAATTGTAGAAGTATGGTCACGTTCTGAACAAAGATAATGAGGTTATGTCCATCCACAACACTTATTAACTGCAATTTTTATCGTATTATGAATATGGAAGGCGTGGAAAAGATAAGTCGAAACGATGGACATGCCCTGAATATCTGCGCTCTTGTAAAAGAAGTATTGGTTTTGAGGATTAAAAATGAGTTGATGAAGTTACACATTCATGTATTTAAAGTAAAAGAGGTGTCTATAAGGAGAAAAGTATGTTAGTGATCCAAGGAGCGACTACGTTCTTAATTTATAAGTTTCCAGGTTACGACGAAAGGACAAGCCCTGGTAAAAGCAGGAACGAGAATTATGTAGCTAGCACAAAAAAGGGCCACACTACAGCATGAGTAATTATATGTACATAAATATGAGTATAAACGTGACAGTGTGAATGAGTGTGTGTATTGAATTATAGATACGTAGAATGTTGAAAAACGAAGTTTAGGCAATAGTAAAACAAGGCAAAAAGGTGTCAGACCGCCAATTAAAAAGCTCAAGCTACTCATATGAGCGAGAAATATGAGTATTCATGATCCATTTATACAGGATCACGACTTATCTGAACGTTCTTCTACAATATCTTCTTGGCACAACCTAAGTGATGATGACGAGGTCCCATACTGCGAGGAAGATAGGGGACGATGCGGGAGACACGCACCGCTGTACTAGGCCAGGTCCTAGTGGAGGTCATTAGCCATTGCCATCCTCCGACCCTAATAGGGATGAATGATGATGATGAAGACGACACAACAACACCCAGTCATCTCGAGGCAGGGAAAATCACTGATCCCGCCGGGAATCGAACCCGGGTCCCTGTGCACGGGAAGTGAGAACGCTACCGCAAGTCCACGAGCTGCGGACAACCTAAGTACAGACATATTGAAGTATATTATATACACAAGAGTGGTATTCTGAAGAAGCAAGAAGGTGCTCAAAACATCAATGTAGGACCGTGCTGTGGTAGTGCTACGCAAAACAACAGGGCGTGCAAGCCTCCCTCAATGAAAAACACGACCACACGGTAACAACACCGCCTCCGAATGTTACTGTTGGCATTACACACGCTGGCAGGTGACATTCACCGGGCGTTCGCAATACCCACAACATGCCATCGAATCGTCACATTGTGTACCGTGATTCGTCATTCCACACAACGTTTTTCAACTATTCAATCGTCCAATGTTTACACTCCTTACACCAAACGAAGCGCCGTTTGGCATTTTCCGGCGTGTTGTTTGGCTTATGAGCAGCCGCTCGACCATGAAATCCAAGCTTTCTCACCTCCTGCCTAACTATCATAGTACTTGCTGTGGATCCTGATGCAGTTTAGGGTTCCTGTGTGATGCTCTGGATAGATGTCTTCCTATTACACTTCACGACCGTCTACGACTGTCGGCAGTCTCTAGCAGTCAACAGACGGGGTCGACCTGTACGTTTTTGTGCTGTACGTGCCCTTCACGTTTCCACTTCACTATCACGTCGGAAGCAGTGGACCTAGGGATGTTTAGGAGTGTGGAAATCTCGCGTACAGATGTATGACACAAGTGACACCCAATCACCTGACTACGTTTGAAGTCCGTGAGTTCCGCGGAGGGCCCCATTTTGCTCACTCACCTAATATGAAAAACGTATGTTTTTGTGGGTGTTTGGATACTTTTGATCACATAGTGTATATTGAATTACACTAACTACTTCCAAACGAGTAATATTAATAACTGATACCAAATTGCACTGTCAGAATTCTGCAATTAGTTCAGCAAAGACTAAGCAAGTAGTTTCACAAAAATGCAAAGAAGTGTGCACAATGAGTTTTCTCCTTATTCTGCGGTGCGTAAGTCATGGATTACTGCAGCAGATAAAAACATGTTTCCTTCCATTCTCTGTCACCATTCCTTGTAGATCAGTAGACGCTTTCCTAATAGACTTGTGAGAGTTTGGGCTAAGCATAGCTATGTTTTCTTGTGATGGTTAACGCATAATCAAGATTTCTTCTCTTTCTTTAGCAATCTGGATTTACAGGTGCGTGAGTTGGACAAAATGTGAGGACAGTGTTTTAAGCATATAATCAAACTCTGTAGATGTGTATTGTCTTTTAAAACTTGAAACTGAAAAAATGATTTTAACTGTTGTTCTACGTAAGCCAATACTATTGCATGAACTGAGAGACTAAGGGAGTTTCCTCGTCGTGACAGATCTGTTAGAAACAAGCAGTCTTTGAATAGCCAGAGGAAATGTCAAGTATTGTTTATTTAAAATGTCATAAGATGTTGTTATGTGCGGCCTAAGGGCAAAGTAAAATCTTCAAGGGCATTAAGTGGTACTGAAATGTTGTTTTCTGGCCGGCCGAAGTGGCCGTGCGGTTAAAGGCGCTGCAGTCTGGAACCGCAAGACCGCTACGGTCGCAGGTTCGAATCCTGCCTCGGGCATGGATGTTTGTGATGTCCTTAGGTTAGTTAGGTTTAAGTGGTTCTAAGTTCTAGGGGACTAATGACCTCAGCAGTTGAGTCCCATAGTGCTCAGAGCCATTTGAACCATTTTTTTGTTGTTTTCTGGACAAGTTATAAATCTAGATGTGAATATGTATAAATTGTACCATATATGTACCCGACGTGTCAGTAACACGTGGACATAGGCTTATGTATGCTTAGGTTAGATCACATGATGTAGAGCTGTAATGATTATTGTGTATACGTTATGTGAAATCATACATGTATTGACAAAACAGACGTTAAGAGGAACTATTCAATTATCAAACCCCTGGTGTTTGCTTTAAAAATGTTACAATTATGTGTGTTACAGTGAGTGAAGGTGCGGGTGATTACAATGAGCCAAACGTTTTCGGTTCGTTTATAGCGGCGGAGGACGCTAGAGTTTGCTACAGAGGACCATATAAGATGAAAATGTTTATCGACTTATCTGAAACTTGGTGAGGTCTCGACGTGATGCTGAAAGTGAGGGCTGGCCTTGGACACTGAAATACATGACGCACGACTCGGTTCCAGTTCCACAGGTCGGAAATGACGTGCCTTTTCGATATCGTGTATACAATCGCTTCATACGCCAAGATAGCCACAACATACGGCGAAGCTGGTGACTTCTAGCAAAGTGCAAGTACACAAGTCTGTATGGGCGGCGTATATATATGTATGGGTGGCTTTCATTTGACCCACATCTGCATTTACATTTGTGATTAGGCAGTTCCCTTCGTTCTTACCCTTGGGTTTAGGTGAACTATTATTAAGTTAACATATTGAGCATTTAAGTTCCATTCCTTTCCTTTCTTTGTGCGAAGGCGTACTGAAAAATAATGCCTCCGAAGTTTTTATGTGAAAACTCTTAACGTTTTTCAAATAAAAAAAGGTTCATTAACATTTCTAAATCCTTATTCTTGATGCCTACATATATATTTCCCAACAGTCACTCTAGAAACGAACACCTTTCTTCCAACGAGAGACCAGTTTGGTGATACCATCACCGTAAAATGTTTGACTTTGTTGACGGAGCCACAATCTCATTTCTCCCTGCACCGCTTCGTCAACATCAAAGTGAAGTCCTAGAAGGTATTCTTCAAGTCTTGGAAGTAGATGAAAATGGGATGGGGCCAAGTCGGGTCTGTATGGAGGATGATGGATGATAGTGAACCCAAGGCGTCGGGCTGCTGCAGATGTCACAGCGCTCGCCCTGCGGTGTAGCCACGCGGTCTGGGGCGCCTTGCTACGGTTCACTCGGTTCTCCCCGTCGGAGGTTCCAGTCCCCCCTCGGGATGGTTGTGTCTGTTGTTCTTCCCGTAAGTTAGTTTAAGTTAGATTAAGTAGTATGCAAGCCTAGGGACGTAACACAAATTTCCAAAATTTCGCAGCGCTCGTGTGTGCAGTCTCGCATTGTCATGGTGAACGGGTGGGCGTTCCATGTGCGGGCGGTTAGATACACGATTACAGCACGCTGTTTCTCACGCACCGACATAGTTACATAACGCACCGCCATGTTACACGCTACAATTAGGAGTTCTATAGCAGCAGAGGGTTCCATCTTGCGCCAGCGAAGCTGGAAAGGCGAGCGAGTAACACGCATGACATGTAATACACCCACCGATATTGTGAACAGAATAAAAAAAATCTGGAGCATTACTTTTGAACACGCCCTCGTAATAGTGTTTCGAAATAGCATTGCTAAAATAAGATGGCTCAATTCTGAAGCAATTGTGACCATAACTAATTTGCCTGTCTCCATAATACGGGATTTTATTACTTCTTGTTGGAGGCGTTTGTAGCTGAGTCGTCAGCACGGCTGAATGCCAAACTGGGGACCCGCGTTCTATTTTCGGTACTTGTCAGGGATTTTCAGTTGTGGGAAATTGCAAGGTGTGCACTCAGGCTCGTGAGGCCAACTGAGGAACTTTTCGAGCGATTAGGAGCCGTCCTAAGGCCAAAAACCATACAAAGGCTGGGAGAACGGTATGCTGACGACATGCACTAACCATACTCCAGTCAATGACGCCACTGGCAGAGGATGACATAGTGGTCAGTCGGGACCAATTGGCCCCTCCAGGACCAGAATCGGAGACTTCATCTTTTATTATTATTATTTCTTAGAGGCACTTCAATGTAGCTTGTGGCTCAAGTAGTTCTTTCACCTCATTGTAGGCAATCAGTTTTACAAGTATAGCTTCAATAGTAGAACTGTGCTGGGCTACTGAAATAATAGCTAGTAATATACAAAACATTCAGCTATGTGTAGGTAGTGTAAGAGAAGAGAGAGGAGACTAAAAAGCGTACCAGAAACGTCTAAAGGTGTGCGGGTGCACGCTACTGACATGCATACACTGAAGTGCCAGAGAAACTGGTATAGGCATGCGTATTCAAATATAGAGATATGTGAGCATGCAGAATAGGGCGCTGTGGTTGGCAACGCCTGTATAAGACAACAAGTGTCTTGCGCTGTTGTTAGATCGGTTACTAATGCTGCAATGGCAATCAACACTTAAGTGAGCTTGGACAACGTGTTATAGGCGGCGCACGAGCGATGGGGCACAACATCTCCGAGGTAGCGATGAACTGGGATTTTTCCTCTACGACCATTTCACGAGGGTACCGTGAATATCAGGAATGCGGTAGAACATCAAATCTCCGACATCGCTGAGGCCGGAAAGATATGCTGCAAGAACGGGACCAAGGACGACTGAAGAAAATCGTTTACCGTCACAGAAGTACAATCCTTCCGCAAATTGCTGCAGATTTCAATGCTAGGCCATCAACAAGTGTCAGCGTGCGAACCATACAACGAAACATCATTGATATGGACTTTCGGGGCAGAAGGCCCACTCGTGTACCCTTTATGACAGCACGACACAAAGTTTAACGCCTCGCCTGGCCCGTTAACACCGATATGACTGGAAACATGCTGCCTCGTCGAACGAGTCTAGTTTCAAATTGTATCGTGTGGATGGACATGTACGGGTATGGAGAAAACCTCATGAATCCATAGACCCTGGATGTCAGCAGTGGACTGTTCAAGTAGGTGGAGGCTCTGTATTGATGTGGGGCGTGAGCAATCTGAATGATATGTGACTCCTGATGCATCTAGATACGACTCTGACATGCGACACGTACGTGAGCACCCCGTCTGATCAGCTGCATCCATTCATGTCCATTGTGCATTCCGACGGATTTGGGTAATTCCAGCAGGACAATGCGACACCCCACTCGTGCAGAATTGCTATATAGCTGGTCCAGGAACACACATCTGAGTTTAAACCGTTCCGCTGGCCACCAAACCCCCCAGACATTAACATTATTGAGCGTATTTGGGATGTCTTGCAACGTGCTGTTCAGAAGAGATCTCCACCATGTTGTACTCTCACGAATTTATGGACAGCCCTGTAGGTTTAAGTTCCCTCCAGCACTACTTCAGACATTAGTCGAGTCCACGCCAAGTCGTGTTGGGGCACTTCAGCGTGTTCGCGGGGGCGCTACACGATACTGAGCAGGTGTAACAGTTTTTTTGACTCTTCAGTGTAGTTCGTCCTTCTTTTACTTACTTTCATCGGAACATCTTTTTGTCAGTTTTCGACCACAGGAAATCGCCAGTTACAAACGTCCATGTATGGAGTTAAATGTGAAGCTGCATTCTCCATGAATTCGGATCTTTTTTATGTGTTTGGACTCAATAGTGTGTACTCTACTTAGCCATCTAAAAGACGTGGTTAAAATTGACATTGAATTATATGAACAGAATAAATAAATGCATACGTACAGATATGAAAATCCAAGCTCTCACAGCGCTGTCCACAGTAAATTGTTAACAAATAGTGTTCAAGGCAAATTAGACAGTTCTGATTTATAAATTCGCCCCATTTCTAAACTTTCATCACATGCCGGCCACAAAAATGAAATATTCATGCCCTTAAAACCTACAGGTATTTTTAACACTCTTAAAGAGAAAACAACTACTTTATGAAGACGAAGGGCGGATTGAAGCAGGCGGTATCCCAAATTCAGCAGCGTGTGTTGGATAATCCAAACATTCACACTCAAACTAGGGACTTGAAAACAAGATGTGGCTTCCATGAATTTCCGAGTCGAAATCACTGTCACTTGCAGGAGAACTGTAAATGTTGAGGCGGTATAAATGGAGAGGAAAGAAGGCGCGCTTGAAGAGGAGTCTAATGATGCTGGGAATCACTGGTCGGTCCAAATGTGTACTCGAAAACCACGGGATTGCAACGATTTGACGTTGTAACAACGCAAATTAACACCTTTCGATTTTTGGGTCACGTTCCACACTGCTTGCCGTTGCTGTTTTCTGTGACCCTTGACGACCTGTAAGCAGTCTGTATACGACAATTTCAAATCGAAGGCAGTGACGATAGATGCCACTTGCTTGGCTAATGCGCCATCTCCCTCATTATAGCAGATGCCTGCGTGGGAATGCATCCACGATATGTGGACAGCCTCCTCCGTCCTTTTCCTCCGAATATACTATAAAACCACATTCGATTAAACTTAGGGGAAAAAAACGCAACGTCAAATAATAATTAATGTAGAGTAATGAAATTTCGAAGTAACACGTATAAGTGATTAACACTGCAAAACCACAGGTTAATGTAAGCACAGGATAAACCATTACAAATGTGAAATGCTGGTACATTAATAACAAGTATAACCGCCATAATGTTGAGTGTAAACATGCAAACGTATATGTATTGTATTACACAGGTGCCGGATGTCACGTTTTGGGATGGGGTTCCATGCCTGTTGCCTTTGGTAGGCCCGTACAGGGACGGTTAACGCAGTTTGTGGGTGACGCTGGAGTTGTCCGATGATGTCCCATATGTGTTCCGTTAGAGAAAGATCTGGTGATCGAACAGGCCAAGGCAACATGTCGACACACTGTATATGATATACAACAGCGGCATGTAGACGAGCATTGTCCTATTACAGTAGTGGCCATTAAAATTGCTACACCACGAAGATGACGTGTTACAGACGCGAAATTTAACGGACAGGAAGAAGATGCTGTGATATGCAAATTATTAGCTTTTCAGAGCGTTCACATAAGGTTGGCGCCGGTGGCGACACCTACAACGTGCTGACATGAGGAAAGTTTCCAACTGATTTCTCATACACAAACAGCAGTTGACCGGCGTTGCCTGGTGAAACGTTATTGTGATGCCTCGTGTAAGGAGGAGAAATGCGTACCATCACGTTTCCGACTTTGATAAAGGTCGGATTGTAGCCTATCGCGATTGTAGTTTATCCTATCGCGACATTGCTGCTCGCGTTGGTCCAGATCTAATGACTGTTAACAGAATATGGAATCGGTGGGTTCAGGAGGGTAATACGGAACGCCGTGCTGGCTCCCAACGGCCTCGTATCACTAGCAGTCGAGTTGACAGGCATCTTATCCGCATGACTGTAACGGATCGTGCAGCCACGTCTCGATCCCTGAGTCAACAGATGGGGACGTTTGGAAGACAACGACCTTCTGTACTAACAGCCGATGACGTTTGCAGCAGCATGGACTATCAGCTCGGAGACCATGGCTACGGTTACCCTTGACGCTGCATCACAGACAGGAGCGGCTGCGATGGTGTACTCAACGAAGAACCTGGGTGCACGAATGGCAAATGTAATTTTTTTCGGATGAATCCAGGTTCTGTTTACAGCATCAAGATAGTCGCATCTGTGTTTGCGACATCGCGGCGAACGCACATTGGAAGCGTGTATTCGTCATCGCCATACTGGTGTATCATCCGGCGTAATGGTATGGGGTGCCATTGGTTACACGTCTCGGTCACCTCTTGTTCTCATTGACGGCACTTTGAACAGTGGACGTTACATTTCAGATGTGTTACGACCCGTGGCTCTACCGTTCATTCGATCCCTGCGAAACCCTACATTTCAGTAGGATAGTGCACGACCGCATGTTGCAGGTCCTGTACGGGCCTTTCTGAATACAGCAAATGTTCGATTGCTGCCCTGGCCAGCACATTCTCCAGATCTCTCACCAATTGAAAACGTCTGGTCAATGGTGACCGAGCAACTGGCTCATCACAATACACCAGCCACTACTCTTGATGAACTGTGGTATCGTGTTGAAGCTGCATGGGCAGCTGTACCTGTACACGCCATCCAAGCTCTGTTTGACTCAATGCCCAGGCGTATCAAGGCCGTTATTACGGCCAAAGGTGGTTGTTCTGGGTACTAATTTCTCAGGATCTACGCTCTCAAAATGCGTGAAAATGTAATCACATGTCAGTCCAAGTGTAATATATTTGTCCAATGAATACCCGTTTATCATCTGCATTTCTTCTTGGTGTAGCAATTTTAATGGCCAGTAGTGTAGAAAACCGGAACGTTGTCGTGGATGGCAGCACAAGTCCCGTCACCAGACTGACGTACAAATTTGCAGTCATGGTGCGTGGGATAACCACGAGAGTGCTCTGGTACCATAGGACATGGTTCTGCAGACCATAACTCCAGGTATAAGTCCAGCGCGTCTAGAACGCAGAGATGTTACTTGCAGGCCCTCAGTTGTCACCCCTCTAACCAACACAGGCATTACTGGCATCGAGGCAGACCCAACTTTGACCAGAAAACACAACAGACCTCCACCTTGCCCTCCAGTGAGCTCTCGCTTGATACCACTGAAGAAGTAAACGGTGGTGGTTTGCAGTCAGTGGAAAGCACTCTACAGGGCATCTGGCCCTGAGCTGTCTTGTAAGTCATCGATTTGTAACAGTTCGTTGTGTTGAAATGATACCAACTGCTGCGTGTATTGCTGCTACCGACGTGGTATTATGTGCCAGATCCGTACACCGAACATGATGGCCTTGCCTCCCGGTAGGGCCACGTGGCCGTCCGGAGACCGGTCATCTTGCGACCGTACATTCTCGTGATTACTGCTACTATCAATCATGTACAGTGGCTGTAATCCTGCCAAATATTTCTCCAGTATCGCAGTTAGAGCATTCATCTTCTCATAGCCCTATCACACCATCTCGTTTTGTAGGTACTAAATTTTAATCTGTGCATCGGAGTGCGTTGGAATTGTGTGGTTTCTAAAAGTGACTCTTTAATTCTGTTGCGCAATGATGTAATTCCTTTAAGTGTAGGAATATGGCCAGCTACGCATGAAAGAAGGTATAAAATATCAGGACAGTGGAACTAGATTTTATGAGAAGATGTCTACTTGTTGAAGGAGAAGATAAAAACGAAACATCCAAAATACGGAAAAGATGAAGTGACATAGTCCATGAAGAGCAGAATGGAGAATAAACAGGTTGCAGTGGTTTGGACATGTTAAAAGAATGGTGACATATGGCCTAAGAGGGTGTTAATGTGGGAACGTGGATCCCGAGAAGAACTAAAAGCAGACGACCAACAACTTTGTCATGGGAATTACACGCTTGGTGGAGAGGGGGGGGGGGGGACGATGTAACACCAGGAAGAGCTGTGCGCCATAAATGAAAGCTGAGAGGTGTGTTTTACATCTGAAAGAAGATGTCTATTCAAGCGGCTCGTATTGAAATTGCGTGCTTATGGAATTTCGTCTCACTTATGTGACTGGATTTGTGATTTCCTGTCACAGAGGTCACAGTTCGTAGTAACTGACGGAAACTCATCGTGTACAACAGAAGTGATTTCTGGCGTTCCCCAAGGTAGTGTTATAGGCCATTTGCTGTTCCTTATCTATATTATCGATTTGGGAGACAATCTGAGCAGCAGTCTTCGGTTGTTTGAAGATGACGCTGTCCTTTATTGGCTAATAAAGTCATCAGAAGATAAAACGAACTGCTAAACGATTTACAAAAAATATCTGAATGGTGCGAAAAGTGGCAGTCGACCCTGAATAACGAAAAGTGTGAGGTCATCCATATGAGTGCTAAAAGGAACTCATTAAACTTCGGTTACACGATAGATCAGTCTAATCTAGAAGCCGTAAATTCAACTAAATACCTAGGTATTACAATTACGAACAACATAAATTGGAAGCAACACATAGAAAATGTTGTGGGGAAGACTAACCAAAGACTGCGTTTTATTGGCAGGACACTTAAAAAGAGCAATAGACCTACTAAGGAGACTGCCTACACTACGCTTGTCCGTCCTCTTTTACAATACTGCTGCGGCGGTGTGGGATCCTTACCAGATAGGACTGACGGAGTACATCGAAAAAGTTCAAGGAAAGGCAGCACGTTTTGTATTATCGCGATATATGAGAGAGGGTGTCACAGAAATGGTACAGGATTTGGGCTGGAAATCATAAAAAGAGAGGCGTTTTTCGTTGCGACGGAATCTTCTCACGGAATTCCAATCACCAACTTTCTCCTCCGAATGTGAAAATATTTTGTCGACACCGACCTACATAGGGCGGAACGATCACTACGATAGGATAAGGGAAATAAGAGCTCGTACTGAAAGATATAAGTGTTTATTCTTTCGGTGCGTTATACGAAATTGGAATAATAGGGAATTGTGAAGGTGGTTCTATTAACCCTCATCCAGGCACTTAAATGTGATTTGCAGAGTATCCATGTAGATGTAGGTGTGCCCGTCGCATAAGACTGCTGCTAGTAGTACCACTATGACGCTGCAAACCAGTTTTACTTTAAATACACACTGCAACGGTCTTGTGCGTTAGTTCCGTCTGAGATTGGACGTGGTGAGTTGATTTTAGTCAAGAATGCCTTTAAGGTGACAAAGAAGCCATTATCTACACCTCAGTGAGTTTGAACCAGGTAGTGTAATAGGGCTACAAGATGCTGGATGTTACTTCTGCGATACTGCAGAAATATTTGGCAGGACTGTAGCCACTGTACATAACTGATGGCAGCGATGCTCACGGTAATGTACAGTCGCATGAAAGGTGGGCCCCGGACGGCCAAATGGCACTGCCGAGAGGGAAGACCATCGCGTTCGGCATATGCCAGTCCGTATCGTACTGCATCTGCACCAGCAATCTGAGCAGCAGTTGGCACTATAGCGACACAACGAAGTGTTATAAATCGGTTGCTTCAAGGACAGCCCAGAGCCAGACATCCAGTAGTGTTCGTTCCACTGACTGCAAACCAACGTCATTTGCTACTTCAGTGGTATGAAGCGAGAGCTTATTGCAGAGCAGTTTGAAAGTATGTTGTTTTTTCTGATAAAAACTGGTTCTGTCTCGGTGGTGGTGGTGACTGTGGGTTGAATGGAGGGAGGCTAGTTGAGGGCGTGCAACCAACCGGTCTCCAGTTCTGGTCTGCAGTGTGATTTCGTATGACAGCAGGAACACTATCGTGGTTATCACACGCACCCTCAGTGCAAATCTGTACATCAATTTGGTGATTCGACCTGTTGTGCTGCCATTCGTGAACGGCATGCCAGGAGATGTTTTCCGACAGGACGTCGCTCGCCTACATACCATTTTTGTAAACCAACATGCTCTAGAGAATGTCGATGGGTTGCATTGGCCTGCTCGATCACCAGACCTGTCTCCAGTCAAGCGCATGTGGGACGTCGTTGGACGACAACTCCAGCGCCATCCACAAACATAATTAACCGTCCCTGTTTTGACGGACCAAGTGCAATTAGCATGGCTCAAATGGCTCTGAGCACTATGGGACTTAACTTCTGAGGTCATCGGTCCCCTAGAACGTAGAACTACTTAAACCTAACTAACCTAAGGACATCACACACATCCATGCCCGAGGCGGGATTCGAACTTGCGACCGTAGTGGTCGCGCGGTTCCAGACTGTAGCGCCTAGAACCGCTCGGCCACTCCGGCCGGCGCAACAAGCATGGAACTCCATCCCACAAACTTACATCCGGTAACTGTGAAACACAATTCATGCACGTTTGCTTGCTTCCATTGAACATTCTGGCGGTTACAGCTGTTATTAATGTACGAGCATTTCATATTTACAGTGGATTGTCTTGTATGTATATTAACCTGTGATTTTGCACTATTAATCACTTGAACATGTTACGTTGACAAATGTATTCCCGAAATTTCATTACTTGACATTAGTCATTTTCTGGTGTTGCGATACACTGATCCAGCAACGAATGGGAAGAGGTTGTAATGTTCTTAAAAAAAAAATGAAAATAATAAACTTCACGTTACGTTGAATGAATGTCTGATCTGTGGAATGAGTACTGAACTCGAATTGTCGTGTTGCGTGTTGTAAGTGCAAGAGGTGTGCTTACTCTGTGTTATTGTTAGCAAAACTTTACATGAATCGATTGGGCAATGCAACTCCCAGTACCAATAAAGAAATACAGTTACTGCAAAATACATTCAGCCCCATAGTTTAGGGGATTGATGACCACGGATGTTAAGTCCCATAGTGCTCAGAGCCACTTTTTTTGGTCCCTGTGCACATGGCAAATACGAGGGTTATTCCAAAAGTAAGGTCCGATTGATTGCCAAATTGAAACCACAGTGAACATCAGAAATGTTTTACTTGTAACAATTAACTACACCTTTCAGCTACTTCTCTACGTAGTCGCCGTTCTGACTTAGACTTTTGTCATAGCGTTGTACCAACTTTTCAATAGCCTCATCATAGAAGGCAGCCGCCAGTGCTTTCCGCCGATACTCCACGCTGGCCTACACCTCGTTGTCTGTGTCAAAATGTTGTCGTCAAAGACAGCGGTTCATGTGACCAGAGATGAAACTCAGGGGGAGACAATTGCGGACTGTATTGTGGGTAATCTAACATTTCCATTTGAAAACGATGCAGGAGCATCTTCATTGCCCCTGCAGAATGTCGTACTTGGCGGCAGACACTATTTTCTAGACATCTTTACGCACTCACTGCGAGCTCAGAAATGAGAAGAGCGACGTGATGCTAACTGGGGTTATACTAGAGACACTACCCAACACATCTGTGCAAAGCTTTATCGGATTTTCATAGTCGTTTCCATTTCGCGACCGATCGGACCTTACTTTTGGAATAACCCTCGTAAATTTGTCTTACGTCTAGAGCAGCACCGGTGGAGCGCGAAATATTCTGGTCTCTCATAAAAAATATAAATGCTAGCTACAGGCTTGGGAGTGTGCAATGCTGGCCATAATACTTTGCAATACACATGAAATTCTTTTGGCTAATAAACGACAGTTTTTAAGGAAATCCAACTTCTTCAAAAACCCGTGCAGTTACTGATTATGGTGAATTACTAACACTGAGCTTTTTGTTTAAAATGAAAGGGTACAGTACCGCCCGACATTGAAAATAGGTACAACATACTTCATTATTTTTGTCAGAAGAACACATTTTTTTAAAAAATAACTCAATTTCAATTAATACAGCGAAGCCGGATACCAGTGTGGTAAAGAATGACAATTTATTTATTTAATTGATCACATGTGCACTCCCACAAAGTAAATCCCTACATACAGTTAGGTGAGATCTATGAAATGAATGAATGTATGGTCGTCTGCTAACCGAAGATGGTGAATGTGAATATATGATCATCTTTGAGTCGATTCTTTGGCCACCTTTGGTGGGACCAAAGAGATGAAATTTACCAGAGCTTTGAGTGCCTGAAATGTGGCTGACCAATACGATAGCAAGGTGCTTTCCCCACCTCGACAGAGATGGGAGAGAACCTCAGGAACGGCCATGTTTCAGCACTCTGCCGCTGGATCTTGTGCTGTTAAGACCTGTTTTAGTTGTGCTCCGTAATGACGAAAGAGTGGAGACGTGGTACGCATGTGGAATATTTAAGAGTAGTTTGAAATATTAATTTCTCTAGTTCAGGAACTTTTGTGGGGAGAATTAAATGTCAGGCAGGTAATATTAATGGGATTGTAGGAATCTTCGGAAGTGATCGACGGTCTCAATGAAACCACGTGTAGCAATAAGTTGAAATACTTCCGTGTGCTTAAGTTAAGCTGAATTACTAGCGTGTGTACAATAAGTTGAAATATTTAAGAAATAGCATGTGTACCATAAGTTGAAATATTTAAGAAATGGCGTGTGCAGGACTTGAAATTAGAGACGAGTACTTCCACGTGGTGAGTACTGTGTGAGTCTCAATCGGTGTATGAGACAAAAGATAAAGAGAAGTACTCGTCCATGGTATCAGTTGAGGACCCGCGTGTGTGATGTTCTTAATATTGCTTTGCGTGATATGATTCCGTGTGACGCTTGATTCAAACTCTGAGAGAGAAGCAAGGTGAGTCGGCCGTCTATACAGCAACGCCACTTGGCTTGCATTGCACAGGAAGACGTGCAAATATCTCCAGAGTTCATAGTAGGAAAGTGGAATTACAAAGTGGGGCAGTGTCGTGTGAAACTGGGATAAATATTAATTGAAGTGGGAAAGCTGAAAGTGATAATGTTGTGACTATTCTCTGTGTAGTATTTCATGTTGTAGTGTGGTGTATGTCACGTAATTTGGGTATGTGTGGTTTGCATGGGAGAGTAGCGAGGTAGTTTCAAAAGATTAGTGGGTTATGCTTGTTCCTTCGGTACCGCTCGGTCTGGAGGAAAGTTTAGTGATGATGATTGTGAGAGTCGAAGTGTGAGGTATAATAAAAGATCCACCATCCTATCCAGAAAGTGCACTGTAGCGTTAAAAGTAATTACGAGACCGTAATATAGAGATTCACCATTGTAAAGCCATGCCCACTGGGCGGAATTTCTTATGTGTCATTGTTGTAGGTTGTAGAATTTGTGTGTTTAGGTTAGAGAATTTATCGGAATAAATAAGATAGTGAAAAGAAAAAGATTGGTGGACTTTTACTTCGAATTTTATGTTGTCATAATGTCCCGAATTTATAATGTGTGCGGTGGCCACGTGTTGACAAAAGCCGTTAAATAAAAGACAAAAAAGAAAATGTGGTATTGCCAGTGCGTAGTGTACAGTCAGAGTTCTGTAAATTATTGATAGTCAGATGCGTGTTTCCGTTGCGTATTAATCATATAGGAGGATAACTTGTAACTTAAATTGTGAGTACGAGAGTTCACGTTACTCGATAAATTAAGAATGAATCCACTCGCTTGGCAGACCACTCATCTTGCAGGCCTGAGTGCTTGATGCCACAGTACGAGCAAGGCATGTGGATGCCTCTCAAAAATTCTTTTGGGTATTATGCCGCGTCATTGCTAAAAACTAACAACAATAATAAACTAAAACCGGCGTTTAGGCCAAGCTGCAACGGCCTTCCTCAGGGCACGACTGGTTTTGCATGGAGAAAGGTGCTTCTATTTATTACAGACTATCGATGTCTGACGTCACTGTTGTAAACCTTTTAATTGGCCCTCTAATGTGAGTGGCTAGTCATGACGTAAGAGAAGATGGAAGACGGTGTGAGTGCGGAGCTTCCTACATAGGAGAAACAGGGAGACCTGTCAGCTTATGAGTAGCAGAACACGAACGCTATGTACGATTACAACAACATAATAAATCGGCGATAGCGGAACACCACCGCGACAGTGGACAACCTATCAGGTTCCAGGAAGCCCGAGTACTGGCGAAAGAACCGTGGATGCGAGAACGCAAAATACGGGAGGCGATTGAAATTATTAAGGAGCCTGACATCAACAGAGAAGATGGCTACAAACTCCCGGCGTCTTGGCTGCCGGCCATCCCAGTCCAACGGGCCGCGGGCAGTCGCAGGGCAGAAGCTACACGGGACACGAACGTATCTGCACAAACAGCTGTAGAGCAACTGTCAGTCCACTTCCGCGCACACCACGAGGAAAACTTGTCGACCAGAAGCCGAACGCTGATTGGCGGACAGCTACCAATCGTTGACGACATGGACATCCACGAACAGCCTTTTTCCTTCCATCTTCCCTTACGTCATGACTAGCCAATCATATTAGAGGGCCAATTAAAAGGTTTGCAATAGTGACGTCAGACATCGATAGTCTGTAATAAATAGAAGCACCTATCCCCATGCAAAACCAGTCGTGCCCTGAGGAAGTCCGTTGCAATTCCGCCGAAACGCCGGTTTTAGTTTATTATTGTTGTTAGTTTTTAGCAATGACGCGGCATAATACCCAGAAAAATTTTAAGCACTTTGACACCGGCCGCGGAAGCGTACGTTCTTATAACAGAGCTTCTTTTTTTACCAAAATTATATTGCAAGTTAAGTGTGGGTTTTCAATAACATCTGACAATTGAAGTTACATTACTCAGAATTGATTCATAAACAACGAGGTTTACACATCAAGTATTATCTAACTTCATTAATCCAACATAAATGCAAATCATCAAATTAAAAACAGCTCTGTTAACAAATTTTAGAAACATTACAAACTGAAATATCTAACTAGCCTTTTTATCAAAATAGTTTACGTGTATTCAGGGGTTACTCAACAATTACAAATTATCGGCCGACTCAACTAAACTAACGCGTTGGCAAAAACCAAAATCATAATAATTTAACATCTTTACCTCGCTTGCATGAAGACTTCTGCTTGCAAGTTCAATAATATTGTCATACGTACGTTAATCTAACACTTGGTGGCTTCACACAGTACACCACAAAAAGTGCCTACTCCATCTCCTTTCTCTCACAGACAGCTACCTACAAGTGTGCGCCAAGCGCTCTCTTACTCCAACATAACAGTATCTCTGGGTCTGCAGTCTTACACAGTCAGCGATATAAAGCCTGTCAAAGACATACATCGTTTATGAAATCGTATTCGGGTGTCGCATACAAATGTGCCCCCGTAGACTCCTGCGACAGGAGTAAGCTAGAGTACTGGAAGCACAAAACGACTACCCTAGTGGAAAAATTCAAAGAAGAAGAAGAGCAAGAAGATATTTCATATGTTGTATTGTAATTAAATAGTTTATTGTTTTCACAGGCTGCGACATTGTCGCAAATAAAACAGTGAACTTTATACACAATAAGTTTCCTTTAATTTACGTCTATGCTCACAAACTTTTGTTAACAGATTACCGGTTTCGGTCTATAATAACCATTATCAGATCTGTTTTATAAACAGTTTTATGGCAGCACTACATTAGGACTTTGTTTTTATAAAACAGATCTGACGATGGTCATTATAGAGCGAAACCGGTAATCTGTTGACATAAAGTTTGTGACCATAGACGTAAATTAAAGGAAACTTACAGTTTATTATTATTGTACTATTTCAAGTATTATTATTAAAATCATATTCATCCGGGGCACGTTAAAACCGGAGGTGGTCCCATTTCATATCTGGAAGGGGACTTTGCGCCTACTGTGGACAAAGTACGGAAGAGGAACCAAGAATGAAGTAAGGCGTGGCATGGACCAACAGGTTATTGAGTGTTACTCAACAACAGGCTTTATTATTAAAGATGTGCAAATATGAACACCTTTCAAACGAGTGTCTTTATTTGCTTCCTTTTCGTTTGCTTTTATTTCTCTGTTAAATGGTTTAGGGTTTATTCTTCCATTCCCTTCTTCTCTTATGTCTGAAACCTCAAACGTGTGCAGATCTGCCAGCAGTGAGAAGCACTTTGTTGAACAATTTTGCAAATCTCAACGTTACCTCAAGAAGTGTGAACCATTTCGCGTGGCTTGAGGTTTTGTTGGTTTTCTTTTCTCCTCCATAAACTTTGCCATGTGGCCACCCATTTCTGCAGTGAATTGTTTTTATTTCTGATACCATCCTAGAGCTTTATAGGTCCATCACATGTCTTGTCAGTTTCTAGTTGTGTTGTACGACACCACTTGGCTGTTGACTCACTCAGACGCACGCCGTGTAAGCGCCGGAGTTTATTGCAGGGCGGCCGCCATCTGTGGCCGGTGGCAGTGAGCTCCGGGCTGGCGCCGCGGCGCGTCGCGTCGGTTTGTTTGCGGCCTGACTGTGCACAAGTGCACTCCACAGAAGTCTGAGAGCGGACAGCCCAGAAATAATGAGCAGCCAGCGCGGCAGCGGCAGCGGCGGCCAGACCACCTGCGGGCGATGCCTCATTAGCGCTGCTCCGCGGGTGATCCCCGTCTCAGCCGGCCGTGGCTGCGCTGGGCCCCACTCACCTGTACGGCACACGCGCACTCGCCGACGGCGGATGACGACGTTGTGACCGATGGGCCACGCTGTTAACAGCTGAGTAGTCCATGCTAAGATAGGCAACATCTCGGAGACTATGCTCTCATGAGCGCCGTGGTCCCGTGGTTAGCGCGAGCAACTGCAGTAGGAGAGGTCCTAGGAACAAGTCTTCCCTCGAGTGAAAATTTTAATTTTTTATTTTCAATTATTATATGTCCGTTCGTTCATTGACGTCTCTGTTCACTGTAACAAGTTTAGTGTCTGTGTTTTGCGACCGCACCGCTAAACCGTGCGATTAGTAGACGAAAGGACGTGCCTATCCAATGGGAACCGAAAAAGTTTGATCGCAAGGTCATACGTCAACCGATTCCTCCACAGGAAAACACGTCTGATATATTCTATACGACACTGGTGACGGCATGTGCGTCACAGGACAGGAATATGTTGTCGACCCACCTAACCTGTACACTTGGCGAATGGGTAAAAAGATTCTTCTACCTTGCCCGATTTAGGTTTCCTTGTGGTTGTGATAATCACTCCCAAAAAAGTGATCGCATCGGACGGACAGATAATAATTGTCTGAAAATAAAAAATTAAAATTTTCACTCGAGGGAAGATTTGAACCAAGGACATCTTTCGTACTGTAGCTGCTCACGCAAACCACGGGACCACGGCCCTCGTGAGCTAAGGGTGTACTTGATGTTGCATATCATATACAAAGGCTATTCAGTTTGTATATTTTGCTTATTTTTTTCATACTTCCACACAACTTCATCCTATTTTCTCGATTGATCTGTGTTCAGTGTTTCAAGGTCTATTCACTGTGCCAACTTATAACTAAATCTGAGGGGGGTGCGATGGGGAGGTTCCCTTGTTAGCGCAGCTCAGTTCCACGACGGTGTTTCGTGCTGCTTCTCTGTCTCCTCTCTGCACTAAATACTCAAACTCCTTCATAACAAAGCACTGTGTTCGAGGGCCCGATATCATTCGATACAGTGATGTCAACATCTATAGAATCATCATTTTAGTGCCCATTATTTTTTACTCACTCAGTAGGAGAACGCATTCCAGACAGAGTTTTATCAAAGGAGAGCCGCTATCAATTTGACGTACACAGAATGCTAAGGAAGCTTTATGGGTATGATGTAAGGCACAAAAAGAGATTTACGAGATGGGTGACGCTTTTATGGTGGCCTTAGTGACTATTATGGGTTTGGTGCAAGAAGGAGGCAGTTCCACTTTTTCCAGTTTGTGGCAAATTAAGAAAAACGTTTTAAAAACTCAGTTTTCACCAAAACGAAAAAGTAGTCATCCTCGTTTTAGACTATGGGGTATCTAATACTACTGACGAGAATACACACAAATGCATGCACTCAGGTACTTGCAACAGAGTTTTGAATTTTGGAGCTGCCTCCATTTTGCTCCAAGGGGAATGAAAAACACTTTGTAGGACCATTTTCTTCATAATTTACCATATTTCAGTTTAAAAAACATTTATTAATAAATAAAATACAACATTATAGGCATAATACATTAATTCTACAGTTCTTCTTCAGTCTTCCACCTCCGCTTCAGTCACCTCAGAATCGTTTGAAGCATCTGACGTCAACTGGTCGTAAAACCACATTTCGTTTTGCCCAACATGCTTTCTGGCCAGCTCTTTGACATCTTTAAACTTTTGGCCTTTAAGCGGGAGGAGACAATCATAAGCTTGATGAAGGTGGTCCATTGTTATGAGACTCACAGGTCCTTGGTGCAAATTTGCGCATTATCGAAGACAGTCATCCCTACGGTCACACTGCATTGAATAATCCCTTTACCGATGTATAGCTGTTCACAGAGGAATATTTTGTACTTAGTGCTTAAATATTTTCCTCTTTTCTTGTTCGATAATGATACGTAAGTGTTCTTTAAAAAATTTCTTCAACGTGACAACAAAGTGGAAAATAAATCTCTGGTCCACTTCAGTGACATGAAACGCATGATGTTTACACCAGTCTGCTGAACAATACGTGACACAACCTCTTCCTGCTATTGTTTGGGGAATGAACGAGGCAGTTCCCGGAGCTGCCCCTGTTTTCATGCAAACTCGGAGTACAGGCAGCTCCAACTGTCGGATTTATCTGAAACTAGTGGGTGGAGCTGCCCCTTTCTTGCACCAAACGAAGGGTTTTTTTTTGTATGTGATAGAATGTTCAACTCAATAGAGCCAAAAAGTGGAGCTGCCTCCTTCTTGCGCCAAACCCCTCAATTACTGTTAGACAGTGAAATGAATGGAATAGTTAATAATAAATTAAGTATAACGTCTTCTGAATAGCGTTATTACTTCACCAGTGTACATTTCTAAGTCACAGCTTCATCATCAGAGTTTTATTTGTTACGGTCAGATCTTCACTGTGATTTCAAAGTTCCTGAAAGGCGCATCTGTGAATTTTGCTGATTTCTTTTGTACGTGACACCAGTACTTCCACATAAATCTGTGAGGTACTTCCCACTGTACCAGTTATAAGGGCTTCTTGTTCTTCCATTGACGTACAGAGTGATCGAAAAACGATCGTTTAAGGCCTCTGTGAGCGCCATAATTACTCTTATCATGTTCTCAAGATCACATAGATACATAGAGGTTTATAGCTTACTCTTGGACTCATTATTTAAAGCTCGTTCTTAAGACTCTGTAAGTAGGTTTTCTCGAGCTAGTTTGCGTCTGTCTACAAGCCTACTCCCACCAACGACAAGGTGAGGCGCACTGGAGGATATACATAACGAATAGAAAAAAAAGTCCAAACGTGTGTGAAATCTTGTGGGAGTTAACTGCTGAGGTCACGAGTTCCTAAGCTTACACACTACTTAACCTAATTCATCCTAAGGACAAACACACACACCCATGCCCGAGGGAGGAATCGAACCTCCGCCGGGACCAGCCGCTCAGTCCCTGCCTGCAGTGCCCGAGACCGCTCGGCTAATCCCGCGCGGCTATAGCGAATAGAATCTGATGTATAAGGGACACATTGCACTAGAGTGTTCATCTACATCTACATCTACATACATACTTCGCAATCCACCATACGGTGCGTGGCGGAGGGTACCTCGTACCACAACTAGCATCTTCTCTCTCCGTTCCACTCCAAAACAGAACGACGGAAAAATGACTGCCTATATGCGTCTGTACGAGCCCTAATCTCTCTTATCTTACCTTTGTGGTCTTTCCGCGAAATATAAGTTGGCGGCAGTAAAATTGTACTGCAGTCAGCCTCAAATGCTGGTTCTCTAAATTTACTCAGTAGCGGTTCATGAAAATAACACCTCCTTTCCTCCAGAGACTCCCACCCGAGTTCCTGAAGCATTTCCGTAACACTCGCGTGATGATCAAACCTACCAGTAACAAATCTAGCAGCCCGCCTCTGAATTGCTTCTATGTTCTCCGTCAATCCGACCTGATAGGGATCCCAAACGCTCGAGCACTATTCAAGAATACGTCGTATTAGTGTTTTATAAGCGATCTCCTTTACAGATGAACCACATCTTCCCAAAATTCTGCCAATGAACCGAAGACGACTATCCGCCTTCCCCACAACTGCCATTACATTCTTGTCCCACTTCATATCGCTCTGCAATGTTACGCCCAAATATTTAATCGACGTGACTGTGTCAAGCGCTACACTACTAATGGAGTATTCAAACACTGAGGGATTCTTTTTCCTATTCATCTGCATTAATTTATATTTTTCTATATTTAGAGTTAGCTGACATTCTTTACACCAATCACAAATCCTGTCCAAGTCATCTTGTATCCTCCTACAGCCACTCAACGACGGCACCTTCCCGTACACCACAGCATCATCAGCAAACAGCCGCACATTACTATCCACCCTATCCAAAAGATCATTTATCTAGATAGAAAACAACAGCGGACCTACCACACTTCCCTGGAGCACTCCACATGAACCCTCACCTCCGATGAACATTTACCATCGAGGACAACATACTGGGTTCTATTACTTAAGAAGTCTTCGAGCCACTCACATAGTTGGGAACCAATCCCATATGCTCGTACCTTAGTTAGGAGTCTGCAGTGGGGCACTGAGTCAAACGCTTTCCGGAAGTCAAGGAATATGGCATCCGTCTGATACCCTTCATCCATGGTTCGCAAGATATCATGTGAAAAAAGGGCGAGTTGGGTTTCACAGGAGCGATGATTTTTAAAGCCGTGCTGATGCATGGACAGAAACTTCTCTGTCTCAAGGAAATTCATTATATTCGAACTCAGAATATGTTCGAGAATCCTGCAACAAACCGATGTTAAGGATATTGGTCTGTAATTTTGAGGATCCGTCCTTATACCCTTCTTATACAGGGTGTTACTAAAAGGTACGGCCAAACTTTCAGGAAACATTCCTCACACACAAAGAAAAAAAATATGTTATGTGGACATGTGTCCAGAAACGCTTACTTTCCATGTTAGAGCTCATTTTATTACTTTTCTTCAAATCACATTAATCAGGGAATGGAAAAACACAGCACCAGAATGTACCAGCGTGACTTCAAACACTTTGTTACAGGAAATATTCAAAATATCCTCCGTTAGCGAGGATACATTGAGAGGCACCCACTTGCCTTTCTCATACTGTGGCATCAAGCAGTCAGGCCTGCAAGATGAGTGGTTTGCCAAGCGAGTGGAATCTTCCTTAATTTATCGAGCAACATGAATTCTCGTATCTTACTATTTAGTTACAAATTATCCTCCTGTATGAATAATACGCAACGGAAACACGCATCTGACTATCAGTGATTTATAGAACTCTGACTGTACACTACGCACTGGCAATACCACATTTACCTTTTGTCTTTGATTTAACGGCTTTTATATAAATTCGGGATATTACAATAACATACAATTTAATGAAAAAAGGCCACCAATCTCTTTCTTTTCACTATTTGATTTATTCCTAAACACACAAATTCTACAACCTACAACAAAATCACATGAGAAATTCCGCCCAGTGGGCATGGCTTTACGTTAGTGAATCTCTATACTATGGTCTCGTAATCTATTTACCGCAACAGTGCACTCCCTGGATCGGATGGTGGATCTTTTATTATACCTCACACTTCGCCTCTCACAATAATCCTCACGAAACTTTCCTCCAGATCGAGCGATACAGAAGGAACAGGCATACCCACAAATCTTTCGAAACTACCTTGCTACTCCCATGCAAAACACACATACCCAAATTACAAGACATACACAACACAACAATATGAAATATTACACAAAGAACGGTTACAACTTCATCACTTTCCGCTTTCCCACTTCAATCAATATTTATCTCAGTTTCACACGACACTGCCCCACTTTGTAATTCTACTTTCCTACTGTGAACTCTGGAGATAAACGCACGTCTTCCTGTGCAATGCAAGCCAAGTGGCGTTGCTGGAAAAACGGCCGACTCACCTTGATTCTCTCTCAGAGTTTAAATTCAGCGTCACACGGAATGATATTTCTTAAATACTTCAACTTATGATACACACGCTATTTCTTAAATATTTCAGCTTATTGTACACACGCTATTAATTCTTAAATATTTCAGCTTATTGTACACACGCTATTAATTCTTAAATATTTCAGCTTAAGCTCACGGAAGTATCTCAACTTATAACTACACGTGGGCTCTTTGTGACCGTTGGTTTACTACAATCCCCTTAAAATTACCTGCCTCACTTTGTAATTTTCCCCACAAAAGGTCCTGTGAAATTCTAACTACTCTTAAATATTCCACATCCATACCATGCCTCCACTCTTTCATTCCGGAGCACAACAAAAAAACAGGTCTTTACAGCAGAAGGTTCAGCGGCAGAGTGCCTGAAACATGGCCGTATTCCGATTCTCTCGCACCTCTCTCGAAGTGGGAGAAGCACCCTGCTACCTTATTGGTCAGCCACATTTCAGACGCTCAAAGCTCTGGTAACTTCCATCTCTTTGGTCTCACCAAAGGTAGCCAAAGGATCGACTCAAAGATGATCATATATTCCGATTCACTATCTGTGGTTAGCAGACGACCATACATTCATTCCTTTCACAGATCTCACCAAACTGGATGTAGGGATTTATTTTGAGGGAGTGCACATGTGATCAATTAAATAAATAAATTGTCATTCTTTCCCACACTGGTATCCGGCTTCGCTGTATTAATTGAAATTCAGTTACTTTTACACAAAAAAATGTGTTGTTCTGACAAGAATTTCGTACCTATTTTCAATGTTGGGCGGTACTGTACCCTTTCACCACCGGCTACCCATGCAGAAAAAAATGGCACGGTACTATCCTTGCAATGCGAGGGTAGTTCCGAACATTTTTTTTTTTTTTTTTTAAGAAAATTGTATTAAAACAAACGTAGCAATTCATCAAAATAACCAGGAGGAGACCTTAGCCCCTGGTGACCTCAAATTGACGACCAAATGTTGTTACTTTACCAAATTGGCAGTTGTTGCATTATTGTACTCTCCACAATCCGGAGTAACGTACACATACAAATTTACAACAATCTACATGACAAAACATCACATCATAGAAATGAAAAAATAATCTTGAGATAAAATTTTGCTTTAGTTACTGGGATCTTCGTTATTTTTATGAGTAATCCAAATTTCAATAATTCTAAAACAAATAAAAAAATACTTTCTCTGTTGTCACACATATAGACGACAAGAACTTGCATTTCGACTAGCCTTCGTTACACTTTAATGTGAAATGTCACCACTGTGATAATAAAAATAAGTGGCTTCAGTCAAAACACCAACAAGATTATTACTATGGACGACATCAAAATACATCAGTTAATTCCGATATTTGTTGTGCAATGCAAACTCTTGTCCCCTGTGACAATCTTACTGATCAATGCTACATGAACCGCTACGTTAGTATTACGCCACTGGCTTATAATTAGAGCATCATTGTACCAAATATTCTAATAAACATGCTACGTGAACTTGATAACCCAGAACAGACAAAAAACAAACACTAACTATTCTAAACACAAATGTTGATGAAATACAATTACACTTGCTGTCCCTTCAGGAATGAAACACATAAAAAAAACATTTACACAATTACAAATACATTATTCCCTATCTTGCGAGTCACACGGTAACCTTTCATTCTGTGATTTTCTTGGGGTCAAAAAGTTGCTGATAGTTTTCCTAGAACCACTGTCTCGGTGTCAAAGCTCTCCCATGGTTACCCGGACGAAAGTCTTTGAGTCACTCAAATCGGCATTTTGAACACGCACTGAACAGTAAACTGTATCTCACATTAAAGACAAATGTCATAGTCACTGTCAGAGTACCATCCACACGAATCTGTTCGTCCAAAAAAATGGCCCTACAATTACTATTACCCACGGTTCTGTCCTTTCAGTTCATGGTGTAATTAAAAGTCGTAAGTTTCAACAAACAGCACTTATTCCCGCACCAGTTCAAGAAATGTCTCCTACTACAGACGCAAATGTCAATGTCCCACTCTAGTTTCTTGCCTTCATACAATAATTGTTCACCAAACGACAACTGTCCTCTAAGTATACCAAGTGTCCCACATGCAATTCACAAAGCACACTTAACAAGTCACTGCCAAAAGTTTATGGATCCCACCATTCAGTGGTCAAGACAAAACAAAACGATCGTCCTGTCTGCTAAAGACAAAATCTTTTCCACCACTCACAACGTGGAAACACCAGTCCTTCACTTTCCACATTATGGAAAGTCGCAGTCATCTTGTTTCACGGCTCCACAGTCCAGTACTAGTTATTAGCTGCTGGTGAAAAAAATGCTCGCCGGGCTCTGCCGCGCCTCGTCCATTCTGCAGTAGCGCCGCTGCGCGCGCCGTTCAGCAGAAGAAACCACCCGCTGTTGCCTCCGCGGGATACCTCCCCCAGTCGTAAGGGTGGCGGAACTCATGAATGGCCAGTGGTACGTGCGTGTCGCCCCAGGCCGTTGACCTGCTGTAGCGGGCGCGTGGAGTGTACCCCGTCCGACAGTGGAGTGGGGAGTGCCGCGGCTCTGTCGCCTGTCGCCATGGCATCGTCAGCTCGGCCCGCTAGCGGTATGGGCGTTACGACACCCAATCAGTTAGCCTTCCGTGCATCTCGCAACATTACAGACAAAAGGAAATTCTTACATTAAATTTATACACCCTAGTTTTCTACACATACAACATCAACATTTATCTCTTTTCTATAGACAGCCCACACTCGTTCTATTCATTGTACCTGTCGTCCCTCATACAAAACATGAAAGTGTAAAAAAAAAACAAAAGGAATAATAAACAATCTATACAGCTCATAATTACAACATCAAATAGTAGGCTACTCTAACATCCTATCACAGTGAAAGTATTAGAAACTTTATCCTAAAACTACGATATACAATGAACTTTTGTGCTTGTGACACACTGAAATTAATACCCCTTGAAAGTGTTCTAACAAAAAAATAAGAATAATCTACATAGCTCACAATTACCTACCACAGGTTATTAAATATTAAACTACTTTAACATCCTAACACAACAAACATTTTTAGAAACTGATGACTCTAAATCTACAACATACAATGCACCTTTGTGCTTGTGACAGATTGAAATTAGTATCTCTTTATACATTTTACATTTTATTATATATAACAACATTTCTAGGACATGTATGAACCATCCACATGATGTCTAATCCTGACCTGCCATCGAGGTTCATCCAAATCAAACAATACACAATAATGTTTTAGTTACAGATCGGTAGGATCCCCTTTACAGGAGTGGGCGCATTGATCACACTACTCTACGACTCTCACTCACCAGACATCACATTTTCCTTCTCATTCAATCCATTAATACACTAACAGAATAGGTCTAGAAGTCAGTTAACCTTAACACCACCACACTCACGACAACATACCATACCTTTGCTCCCTTATACTTATAACACCACCACACTCACGACAACATGCCATACCTTTGCTCCCTTATACTCAACCACATAACACATGAAGCTGTTCCGGAGATAGCTTTCCAGTCTCCGAATTCGTCCTTTCACTCTGGCACCTCTCTCCATCGGCTTACCTCCGCATTCACTTCATGCTAAATATCAACTTAGAATTGCGACATTTCATCTAAGAAACAAAAATACACAAATTATTCAACCTGCAAAATAACTGTACACATTCTTGGTACCGTTTTGATTAGTTATCCTGGTACCAGGCTTCAACAACAACAACAATAAATATTATTTTTGCCAAATCGCAAATGTTATGCTAAGAATTAGATCTTACACTTATATTACATCTTACGTCAGTGTTCCACAACGTTCACCATCTGGATCTCATACTCCCTTTATGTCCTTTCACATTGTGCAGTTGTCCTCATCTCTTCATTCGTATTTCGGCTCTCCGTCCGTCCATTACTCCATCATTTCCTGGTCTTCCTTCGCCATTCGCATCAATCTCTATTGCAGCATACACAGGTCTCTCTGTAACATACATCTAAGACATCTCCACATTATTCAATTCTACTCACCTTTATTTACCACTGTTTCATCACGTCGAATCTCTATCTATTAATCACACTGCTTCGCGTCGCTTCTTCCCTTACCTATCACCTTTATCCACTACTATTTATCACGTCGCTTCTCTATCTACCATCTTTATTCCCTCATAAATCATCACGTCGTTTCTGCTTGATCCTTATTCATACGACAAAAAATACGTACATACACCACTCTGTCGACTCCTGTTCATGACTCATTTGACCAGTCTATTCCGTCATACTTCCTGACATCCCGCCTGAAAATTCTTATGTTCGATTTGACCCTGCACAACGTTACACACCACAAATAAATACACTGACTATCTACCATAAATTGCCTACTTTAGATCTATCCTTAACTTTTCCATAATTTGATGTTAGAAATGTGATGAAGCCCACGAGACTGTTTTCCCTTGATCGTCTCAATCAGTACAGCATTTTCATGGACAATCCGCCTCGCTCTGAATGGTCCACTATAAAGAATTTGCTAGTTAGGAATCTAAGCTTACATGAAAATTAAATGTATGCAGAGAATATACAAGCTGGGAGAAATGGGACAGCCCAAGTGTTAGAAACTTTGGTGCTAGTAGCCTCTTTCACTAACACCAGAATCCGAACAACCATACACAGCACCTAATTATAACTGTCACCACGACTATGACATACTATAGATCAGATGGCATCTAATTTAAAAACTTCGATCACATTACTGATGTTACCTGTAACAGCAGTATAAACGTACCCTATTCCATACAGATCCCAATGTTTACTTTTTACATTACGTGTTAAGTACCTGCAATAGTAAAATCGCAGTAATTATACTGGACTCCTTGGCATTATTACATAACATTTTAGCAACTGGTTTCTTTGAAGAAACAGTTCTTTTACTTTACAGTTCGAAATAAAAATTTGCAAATTTTGCTCTGAGAGACCAGCCTAACAGATGCAATTACTGGTGGTTTATTCTCTGATCAGAAGTATGGTATTTGCACTCCTACATATCAGTAGAGTATGTCCGCTACATAGACAATTTTCAGTGCCAGCTGCATGTGTTTTAAGGCAAGATGCTAAGGGCTGATATGTTGGATTTGTTTCTCCTATCCATCAATCTATTACGACAAGAAAGAAATACCAGGATTCCATGCTCTCCTGTCATTCTGATAGTTTCTGCCGTTCCTGTCCTCGACTCTGTCTGACCTATGAGTCGTGTCTCCGTTCACGATATTGCTCTCATTACCCAGTTCCTGTAATAAGTGCTGAAATGACGCAGAATCGTTCAAGCCTCTGCCTGCTATCACTATATCTCTGCGCAATCTCACTGGCAACTTCGTTATACAGATCCTAATGAGCTCCCCACTTTCGTATGGCACATCCAAATACCTGTTTCGTCTCAGCATTTCCTGATAACACGACACTGGATCTCTTATACCACCTTCGCTACAATTTGGCATCATCAATATGCTTTGCTTAACCTGGTCCTGCTTACTTTTCGACCAGAATTCATTTAAAAATTTGTCACAAAACATCTTGTAGCTACTACAGTCTTTAATAACTTCCTGCATTTTCGCTCTAGCCTCGTCCCTCAAATGGTTACACACAAACTTCATTTTTAGGAGCGGTCCCCACGATGAAGGTAATGAATCTTGAAATTGAGACAGCCACAGGCATGGATGTTGGTAATTATCAGGATCCGGAAAACAAGTGTACGTTTGTACCGACACGAAGTGTCTCCTACATTCTTCTTCCGCATTTATGTTTTCCGACCTCGGGCTATACCCAGTTGGGTTTGCCACCTGTTTTATCCGACACAACCGTTCTTCTGACTCTCTGAATTCGTCTTGCTCTTTCTGCCTATTTTCGCTTTTTGAGTTTATCTCACTCTCCCTCTGCAATCCACCTGGTGGTGTGTCACCTTCGCTACTGCACGCTAATTGCAACTGTGCTAGTTCTTCCCTATGTTTCCTATTTGTTTCCAATTGTGCCTCTTTAAACTGTAATAGTGATTGTATCTCCTCCTGGTCGGCATAAACCTTTCGCTGCGTACTGTCAGAGCCTGTTTCGCCTCTTATACTGATCTTTTCTACATCTGCGCTAATCGTATTCATTCTGACCACTACCTCCGCAACTTCATCCCTGTGTTTATTTAGCGCCATTTCCTGCCGTGTGACTTGAGCTTCCACGCTGTCTAATGCCCCTTGTTTATCTGCCAGTAAGTCCCCCACTATCTCTTTGATTCGCTCATCCGGCCACACGCCCCTATGTTCTGTAATATCGCTTTCTATTGCACTTATTCGTACCTCCAAATTATTGGCTTTTTCTTTCACAGCATCACATTCTTGCTGCACCGCATCCAGATTCTTCTCCCCCTCATCTAACCGATTATTAACTGCGGACAGACGCTCACCGATAACTGTGTGTAGCTTCCTCATTGCCTCTTTATTTCCCTTATCAATTGCCTCCAATCTTTCCTTATTTGCTTCCAATCTCTCCTTAGTCTCCCTATCCATTGCTTCCAATCTCTCCTTAGCCTCCCTATCTCTCTCCTTATTCTCCCTATCTCTCTCCTTATTATCTCTATTGATTGCTTCTAATCTTTCGTTAGTTGCTTCAAATCTTTCCTTAGTCTCCCTACTCATCGCTTGTAAAAACTGCAGTATCACATCGTTATTTCCTACTTTCGACGCGCTCACCTCGTTCGCCTGAGAAACCGTAGCTTCGCTAAAGGCCGGTTCCCACTAGGGCTGCCGCGCGTCAAAACGGCGCGTCAGCGGCGTGGTTGCCATGGAAATGGCGTCAGCGGCAAGGCGCGGCGGGCTCTGCGTCGCGGTTTGACCATGTCGAACCGCTTCCGCTGCCGCGTGCCGCGCTCCAGGTGCGCGCCGCCAATCACAGAACGCGCTGAGCGTGACGTCAGGTACGGACTCCCGGGCCACACGAACTTTCGCCGAACCGCTGGCGCGGTCGCGGCGGCAGCTGTGAAATACTTATCATCCTATCTCAAGGAAACTATTCGGTGAAAAAATTTGATACTTTCGCATCTTACAGTCTGATATCTTCGCCCGGTAAAGGACTGAATTTCGTTTTGTTTCTCGTTATGGTTACTTGCTGCATCGCTTCCAAGTAAACCACTACACGGAATTTTGTGCAGTGTGCAGAGGTAAAAACGCATTGCGTAGACTTTGCGTATAGTTCATTTTAGGTAATACATTATTGCGAATGAAATTTAGCCAACATATTGAAATTGTTTTTAAAGTTGAGAGCAGACCGATAGCTGTCACCGTTCTTGAGATATTGAATTAACATATCGGCGGACGGGCCGCCCGGTGACCAAGCTTGGGTCGCCCTGCTCGTCGTAATCATGTCATTGTAGCAGCATCAAATTTCGCAAACGGTTCGAGATATCGAAACGTGGTTTTTTGCAAATGATAACTCGCAAAGAGTTGCGTAATTTGTCGTACGGTAAATAAGCGAAACTCTTACCTAATGAGGTATGGAACTAACTATAGGTTCTTACAATTGATCGATGTACTTTTTAAACGCTATTCAACAGCATGTGAAATGAGAAGCACGGAGTGCGTTAATATTTACAATGATGTATGTGGACCTACTCAGCTCAAACAGAAACCAATTTGCTGGTACGTCATAAGATATAATTGCTACATATAAACAAGTATTAATTATTTCATTTTCCCTCAAGAAACTTTCTTTGTCTATAACATTTAGAATAATTTAGCAATACATGTAATAACACCAGCTGGCCAAATAGTCTTTAAAGCAATGCTAAAACAATCTTCGCAGGTGGATATATATCCTCTGATAAGTCACTTCCTTTTACCAAAAGACTGTACATCCCTGATCGCCTCCTGGCGAAACATCTAGGCATAAAGTACCATATACAATATTGTGTGCACTGTCCTTAGTATCTACAGACTCTGGAACTTATTTCCTAGTATAAGACTGTTTACAGTAACAGGACAATATACACAAATACTTCACAAGTGGACAAGTGATACGTACTAGTTGCTATATTACAAAACATTCTCTGGAAGTAAATGCACAACTGAGCTAGTTAATCAAAAGTGCTGCTAGCTGCTGCTGGTTGGCGTTAACAGTAATACAGTTCCTTTATTTGTTCGCTCTGGTCTTCAGCTCGAAGACTGTGTTGATACAGCGTTGCACTGTAGTCTATTCTACGTAACCCTCTTCATCTTTGCCTAACTACTGCATCCTACATCCATTCGAGTGTGCTTACTGTTGTCTGTACAATATTGGTTCCGTTACCAAACTGATGATTCCTCGATGGCTCAGAATATGTCCTGTCAACCAACCGCATTTTAGACAAGTTGTGCTATTATTTTATTTTTCTACTGTCTATTTTCCTATTGCCTATTTGATTTACTCCTTTTTTATATTTGCTTCTGTTGTCAATTCAAGTCAATACATCATGTGTTACGCAAGGCTTTCTACTGCACCTTTTTCCTGTTTTTATCTTCTGCTGCTGTCAATACCTGTTCTATCAAAGGTACCGATTCGTCTTGTAGTGTTATCCTTCCTCTCTTTCAATCATTCGTTGGCTAATGTTCCCTTTAAGAATATCGACAAGCTATGGTCTTAACTTATTCAGATTTCATCTCTTAATTCGCTACATTTAGCTGTCTCTTTCATTGTCATCTGCAATAAATTATCTTCAGTCTGCATCTCCACCAGGAAATGTGTTAGAATTTAAAATCTTGTTTTGAAAAGTCTACTGTCTTCATGTACTTCTTTCATGATTCTTGAACAAAGATGTAGCGATGATTAACTTACGCTCTGCGAGAAATTTTATCAGGCAGCTCACCGTTTCATTTCTTCCCCCTAGCCCATCTTCTCCTACTATTTCATCTTCCTGTCTCTGTTATCGAAATCCAGTCTTTCATTGTATTTCAAATTTTTGTCTACTTTAACAATCTGAATAATTTTCTTTATTTTATCGTACATCTTTCCAAAGTGTTCACCATCTGTAGTGTTGGTAGACATGAAAACTTGTCTATGGTGGGTGGGTGTCCGTTTTATGTCTATATTTGATATGGTAATGTTAAAGGCAGTTTAGGATGGAAGTGACTATTATAAAATTATTTCATTTATCGTTTCACTAACAAATACTTGAAGAGTGGATGAAATACGTGATCTTAATGGAGAAAATACTGAGGATCAACTTACAGACATATTCAGTTACAAATAACTGCCTACCATACCAATAGTAATTTACTATCATTGTAAACCTAAAATAGGTACTGGAAACTGCAATGTTAAAAAATTGTTACAAGAGTCATGAGAAGTTGTTATTTTGGACTGGTCACATTCCTCAATGTTGTCACCTACATTAGGGAACAATCATTGAATGTGTCTGAGTTTGACGTGAGGTGTGACCTTCGGAGCTATGAGAATTTTCGACGAAGTGGTCTAGCGGACACGCCCGCTGTTAGGAAATACTTATCATCCGATTGTAACAAAATATCCCATGAAAAAAAAAAAAAATACTGTTTTCCATCTTAGGGCCTGATATTCTCGCTCGATAAAGGGCTGCATTTCTTTTCGCTATTCGTAATTTTACTGTGCTGCACGAAATCAAGTAGAAGACTGCACGAAATTTTAAATAAATTCCAGAGATAAAAGCGCATTGGGAACACATTGCAATTTGGTTCGTTTTAGGCAACGTATCGAAATTATATTTAGGCAACGTATCGAAATTATATTAAAGCTGAGAGAAGAGCAATACATCTTTTCGTTCTTGAGATACTGGTTGTTCAATAGATGGGTCGCACGTGGGGCGCCCACTTTGGTATGTTACAACGGAAGTAGGCGAGGTTGTCAATTAGAAGCTGAAGGGTCTCTACCTGAGCCTCTTCATCATTTTGTTTTCTAACCTAATGTACCCACCTCTGCCACGTCAATTCTGGGTGCAAACTGTAAACTAAAAAAAGGCGCTCACCTTACATTTTCCTAAGATTTTGGTAATTATCGGCGCCCCGCACACCAGTTCAATCCATCTCTGTGCAGTACGTCAGTATATACATGGTTTGCTCCTCTCTCCTGATGAATGAAAATCATGAATAAGAGAGTACACGGTAAATTTTAGTATCTAGATCTGTTGGAGTAAAAGTAGTCTGTTACTGTGGCAGAATAGTCAACCCTATAAACCACGTACCAGGTAGGAAACAGGTTTTTGTTCGCCTCGGACGAAGCTCTTGTACATGATGGCACCACACAATAGGGAGCTCTCTGGGTATTTCCGGAAGAGCGGAAACCGTGGGTCCCAAAAGACTCGCTCGGCAGTGTTCCGGTAGACGCGAGACGGGCGACACCAAGTGTAAGTGTGCCTATTCGTAGTTGACCCATTATATTATTTTTGTAGATTTCAGCTCAAGTTAAAATTAGCGTATTTCTCTCTTTGCTCATCGCTTGTTCAGCGGGGTACAGAATTTTTCTTGCTAATTGCGGAGCATTTTGAGCATTTGCATGTAGCCGCACTTACAAGCCATTGTTCCGCTCTACCTCTGTTCAAACGTGTGGACTCGTGATGTATCTTCTCAGTTCACTCCGATGTAGTTCGTTTTTGATCTCATGAGTGTAGTATAACTGAACAGATTTCTGAAACTTCGCTAATTTAGACTTCAGTTCGTAATCTAGTTCCCACGTGTCTTTGTCGTCTCAGCACGTTTTAAGTACGGATCTGAGAGCCTTAAGTTCGCAGGTCGTATCTCACAGTAATATATCCTGTCCAATTTGATTAGCTATTCTGAATTTTAGCACACATTTAATCCAGAATTTCTGTTTGTGACGACCACGTATTTGCGGATTGCGAGAGTCATTAAATGTCACAGTTACTGATTCTCGGGGTAAAACTTCCATATTAGTTTTAGAACCTCTTCTACGGTGCAACTATTAACAGTCTATTCTTATCGGTGAATTCTTGATCACTTGCTTCGAGACCTCAGCAATTTGATCCCATGGGAACTTAACATCACCAGTTGCTTCGTGCACTCAAGACAAGGGAACGACCGTCTGCCAACCACGTGCACTCTGATAAAGTTTTTCTTCGTTCTTATATTTGTCCTGAATTTCTGTAATATGTGTATATGTGCGAGAATGTCGCGATTTAAAGATTCCCCTTACGTTTCCATAATTAATAACTGATGATAAATCGTGCTGGGGGTCTCCAAGACGCAGTTGTAGATGTGAATTTGTAATTCAGCCGAGAGTGCTACGAAGAACAGCAACCATCACTCATTTATTAGCTGTTTAGCTTATTTTGTTCAGCTATCCTAGAATAAACGTGATATTTTTACCAGAGTGCATAATTACGTATTCCCACGCAGAGGTCCAGTTTACGTCCTACTGATATCCGTTGTGCTACGGTTATATATGGCCAAGTTATTTATTTAATATTTATTGAACTATCAGGAGTGTGGCAGATCTGTCACCGATAAATACCCTTCAAAGCAAGATGTCAGACAACACAGAAGTCTTTATTAATGAACTCCGCCGTTATCCGTGGCTCTACGACCATCGTCGCCCAGAATATAAGGATCTGCAGCGGAAAAATAATGGATGGAGGACATTCTCCAATACTGTTGGGATGACAGGTATGTATTTAATAAGCTGATAGAATGCTATCCATTAATATAAAATCCCGTCACCGTAGATGCTTAATTTTATTCGTGGCTAATAAAATGGAAAATATTTCTGGCCACCAAATTAGTTTAGTGTAGTATGAGCTTAAGAATTCGTACTTACGCACAAATACACAGAGAAAACAGTTGTTAAAGTTAATTGTTAGGAAATCGAGGCGTTGTTACTAGTCACTGATATTCAGGTACGACTTAGGAAGTAATAATATTCAATTTATTATCTGCCAGAAACATTTGTCTTGAACTATATTATTTTTGTTGCCGCAAAAAGTGAAAACGAAAAATGTTTTAGTACCTCGATAGTAAAAATGTCTTCGTAATTTATGCAGTTAAGGACTGCGTAGTAAGATATACGTTACTGCAATACATTTTGGAATTGCCTTCTTTTATCGAAAGCTGCGAAAATCTACTATACAGTATGTCCAAGGAGGAATTGTCAGTATTCAAGGATATCACAAACGATTTTCGAAGCAAAACGTCTAGTAAATATGGGATCTAAAATGCTTGCCCTAAAAGTTATGACTTGTTCAGCAGAAGACGAGTTTCTCACATTAATGTTGATGAAGTGTTCATATCTATGAAGGTACGCACTTTGGAGCCCATGTTTACTAGACTGTTTTCTTTCGAACGATCGTTCGTGACATGCCTGAATATTGACAATTCCTCCTGAGACATCCTGTACATCGTATGGACACGAGTTCTGTAAATAAATCGTTTCGAAAATAGTGTTACGTCTATTTGTTAAATTGCAGCCTGTATGGTTGTGAAACTTTCCTGTATGTTATTCAACATAACTGTCATTTTATATATTACCTCATTTTATACCAGCCTAGTTAATTACGCGGGGCAACTTGGTTGATCAAAAACTTGTCACTGTTTGATCACATAACTTATGCTGTTCGCTAACATTCATTGTTTCAAATATCCCTGCAGAGCTGTTAGTATTACTCGCTAGATCGTTGAAATTATATAGTGTGTGAACTTCAATTTGGCACCAGGGTTAGAACACGTAAGAAGAAAGTTCTGCCCACATCTTGACTCACACATGAAGAGCGGCAGTGTAGAGTTGGGGAAACAGTAGCTACCTCCCTCGCACTAAATGTGTGCTATGTATCGAGCATCTACGTACATGATTATGCACGCAAATAAAATGTACCTAATAGACATATTCATGTCAGAGATGGCGTTAATGGAGATAGTTCCGTGTCAGGACTCAAAGGACTTCTACCTGTTCAGGAGCATTCAGGTCGAAATTAAAGTTAAGAAATAGTACGTATACCGTATCTTGTAGGAACAGAGTTATAGCATATACCAATAAATTGACGACAAATAACAGTGGCTTAACTAAGGTTCAGGGGGTCCTCTGCAAATGAATTTCGGGGGCCTTGTTTACTAATAAACTTTCTAAGAACGGATACGAATCGTTTGACTTTTAAAAACAAATTTTACGTGCAACGTCATCGAAGTTAATCTAATAACATGTTTTATGTGTATTACGTAGAACTATCGAAGCATATACTCTGGAGCCGGGCATTGAGTTTCTGAGGAACGTTATGATTAGTTTTAATTTAGAAAATTAGAAGTAACTGGCAGAGTAAAGTAGAAAAAAGTTGTGTATATACCAGAGAGACAACGTCCATATATACCAGAGAGGATACGTCCAAGAAAAATAATTTCAACGAACAAAAATTCCGCGAAACTTTTCACTGACTTTTTCCTTCCTTTCCAAACTCCTTCGACATAAGTGTTTTTATGTAGACAATGTCATGTGAAAGATGTGCGGCAGTTTCTTGCCAGCTTTCCGGCTCTTTTCTGAATAGTTGTGAACTATAGTTGCAGATGCAAAAACTAAATGGAAGTGTTTACGCGATCGGTATTGCAAAGAAGTGCGTAAGGAGCAGCATCCCAGTGGATCTGGTACAGACATTATAAGCACATGGCCCCGGATGAAGCAAATGGAGTTTATGAGAGGAGTTATACGCCATAAACCGTAAGATGAAAGTAGCGTGTTATTTAGCATTTAACTGCAAGGTCAATACTTCTACACCTGAGATACCAAGTAAACGATTTTTATTTTCAGAACCATTGGCAACTGCTGGGCCTCCACGTCCACTGCATGCAAATCAGAAGCCAACAATTCTGGATTGACAGTATCAGGTTAATACTAGCGTTTCAGTAAATTGCAGTTATTGAACTGGTGCTTTATAACTTATATGTTTTCTTGTTAAATTAAAGATACCGTGGACAGCGAAGCTTCCAGTCTTGGTGAAGTAGATCAGGAATCAGGAGTTCTAAATAGTAGTGCTTCTGAAGACCAGGCATTACTTTTCCCGATGTGCGAAGAATCAGAGGAGATGGCCCTAGCTTTCTCTAAAATATCAGATTTAGAAAATCCAACACCTGCAACAGCAGGCAGCGGAACTCTTCGAGCTCCAGGTAACGATCACAGAACGTCATCTCGAAAAAATAGTGGTACATGGCCTTCCTAAATGTTACTTTAGAATGATCGACACTGAACGTTAATTTAATAGCTGTGTACATTTCTTTCTAATTTCTAGATGCAGTGAAAACCCCCAAAAGTAAAATGAACATCAAAACTGGTAGTAATCTCGATAGCATGCTGCAAGCATTCAATGAGAGCTTGTATAAAACGTCAAACACAGAAGATGCAGAATACTATTACTGCATGAATGTTGCTGCTGCCTTACGCCGGCTAGACCCACGGTCCCGCGCAAAGGCAAAAATTGAAATTGACAAGCTGCTATACGACTTAGAATTCCCTAGTGAAACTAATGAGACAACGTAAAACTAGTGGAAGGCCTATAATATGTTGTTTCAGTGAAAGAAAAAATAAAAGTTATTTCTTTCTTTTCCATTAAGTGTCATAGGCAATGTTTTTTATTTCATTTAAAGTGTTAACAATCAGTACAAGCCTTGCCTTGCAACAATGTTTTCCTTGCAACAATGTTTTTCCTTGCAACAATGTTTTTAAGTCACCAATACTACAGTCTGCACAATAATGTGTGCCTTCTCGTTGCTAAAGTGCAGTAATATATTTCCTTTTCTTACCCAAGATTGCACCCTAGACTGTAATCTCGGAACCATCAAATTGGTTTCTGGGACAAAAATTAACAATGTAGATATACGCAGAAATAGCAATAACTCAGTTTTCAAAAAGGAACCAGAACAGTGCAGATAGAGTCACAATTATTCGTAATAATTACAACGATATTCTATGTAGGCCTTCTGAGCTTTAACTGAAAAGAAGTTTACTACTATATGTAGATATACGCAGAAATAGCAATAACTCAGTTTTCACAAAGGAACCAGAACAGTGCAGTTGCGTAAATATGCCATGAAATTACAAATTACTGTAGGCAGCAGAAATCTTACTATAGAGTCACAATTATTCGTAATAATTACAACGATATTCTATGTAAGCCTACTGAGCTTTAACTGAAAAGAAGTTTACTACTATGTCACAGGATATGGATGCTAAATAATTACTGGTTTTACTTATTTCATTTTGTTTATTTTTAAATGTTACACTCCTTTACAGCCACGAGTAACAACACCTGCTTGCCAGCTGGTCTTCCCAGCATCGCTATTAAAGTAGTCTCTGTAGGCAGTGCGTACAGCTTCTGATACTCTGGTGTAATTTCTTTTCCCAAAAGATCGAACATCTCTAATTGCATCCTCTTGCGATATACCTTGACGCCAGGTGCCATGTATAATTTCTTCAACGCCATTTTCACTATCTACAAGTCCAGGTGAACAGTACAATCCGCTGGATGAACGTTCCAATTGGTCGCAGTCTTTCAAGTAATTGTGAAGGGCCACGGTTGCCATAATAATTAGTTTCACTGTTTCTACGTCAGCCGTTATAGCACGGCGGAATATTCGCCATTTCGTTGTCAAAATGCCGAACGTATTTTCAATTAACCTGCGTGCCCGGCACAGACGGTAGTTAAAAATTGCCTCACAAGGTGATAGGGCGTCCTTCGATCGGCCTGCATATGGTCGCATGATGTTTGGTGTCAGAGGGAAAGCCTCGTCTGCAACAAATACATGTGGCAGGACGACGTCAGTACCAGGCAGCACAGATGGCGGAGGCAAGTTTAATGTTTGCTTCATGAGGCGATTTCCAAATTCTGTGTAACCAAAAATGCCCCCATCACTGTCTCTTCCTGCAGCTCCAATGTCCACCCACGTAAACTTGTAATTGGCATCACATGCCGCCATTAACACCACACTGTGGGTCCCTTTATAATTAAAGTATTCTGATCCAGAATTTGCGGGGCACTGCATTACGACATGTTTGCCGTCGATAGCCCCTACACAGTTTGGGAACTGCCACTTTGTATGAAAATCGTAAGCAATGCTTAACCAATCGTCCGTTGTTGGTTTTGGAAGAAACTTAGGCTGGAGGACATTCCATAGTGTTTGGCAGGTCCTACGAATAATCCTGCATGCAGTTGATCGTCCAACACGGTAACTCAATGCAATCATTTGCTGCGTGTCTCCATGAGCGAGATATCTGTAAGTAAATAAAATACATCTTCAGTTGACACGAACAAGACTGTTCCAGATTATTATATCATATGAGTGCACGGAAAAGTAATGGTAACCCAACTACGACTTCGATGAAACGCAGAACTTATTTGTACAATATGTTATCAGCACCAACTAGTAATTACACGGCGTTCCATGATCGTTAAAAGCAAAATTAATTTAAGCTGCTGACATGTACTCAACACTGCGTGAGACAGTAGTAACTTATATGCTTCTGCAATTAACTCAGCGTGTATCTTTTGATTTGCAAAATTCATTGCAGGATGAACGCAGCGAGTAAAAATGGTGTACATGTCGCATAACTGATCAGACTTATTATTAGTTTCAGCTAGACGTAGTAACATGAAACAAAATTCGTCTCACAAACACATTTTAAAAATGCAGTAGAGTAGTACACTACATTACTTAACTGAGCTCTAACACATACGCAACTGCATACAAAAATAACGAACAGCAATTTCAGCAAACTCTATTTAAAACAGCTTCAAATATTGAAATTTCCTGTACCTGAGTGTCATGGCAAGTTGTTCCTCTGGAGTGACTGGTTTTCTAAATTTTGTCGTCTGTTTCGTGATGTGCGGAGCAATCATTGACAGTAATTCATCGTATCTATTAATACAAGACAAAAAATTTTATGAAGTGCATGAAAGAATATTATGTAAATAAGAAAATAACTAAAGAGCTTTAAAAATTGGTACGTCTTCACCTAGCCTTGTCTTTCACATAATACAATATAATTTATGTGGTTTAGAAATAGGTAGCATGCCTCTTTAGCTGTTCTACAGACTTATCCTTTAATTTTTTAAAATATTGTTGTCTCTTGCATCTTTATCATGGCATACTACAGCTTAACAGTTCAATTATGAATATCAAATGTGACATATATTTACCTCTGCGGTGTCATTCGAAAATATATACAGAACTTCTGTATGTCCTTTTCCCTCATATCCCGTACGAGGGTGTGAAACTCTCCTTCTTCACCTCTACTACGAAGGAGTGGGCATATCCAGTATCTGCGCCTGGACTTGTCACTGTGGTATGCTTCCAGAGCCTTGCACAGAATGTAGATGCACCACACTATGTGTTTCATTCTTCTTGTATTATGCGTGGCAACAGCAGATGTAAGTTCAGTCACTGCTGCTGTAAATGACACACGCGAAGCACGGGCCACAGTTTTGTTGTGTACACCATACCGCATATTATGGTACTCTGTCACATCAAACCATTCCTCACGTTTCCTTTTTGTTCCTCTTTCGAATAATTTTAGAGTTTCGTTAATCATCTGCACTGCCGTATTTGCAGCAGATTTCATCTCATTTCCGGACTGCATGCACACACAAAAAAGCACTGCAACTGCACATTCCAAGTCACCGTTACGAGCCATGTTAGCGAATGAACCTGTCTCCAAGGTGAAAGTTGAAGCGCCTTTCAGTGGGCCCCCCACCCGTACCTCAGTGGCTGTCCGTCATTGGCTACCGCTAGCGTCTGCCGCTTCCAGGTGGGAACGCCAATTCCGCGAGCCACCGCGTCAAAGCGGAAAACGCTTGCCGCTGCCGCTGCCGCACGCCGCGCTGCCGCGCTCTAGTGGGAACCGGCCTTAAGGGTAGCTGCACTTTCACCGCGCACCTGGCCTAGTCTCGGCTCGCCCGCGTCGTCGGGAAAAGCCCGCGTTTGTGGACAAAGCCCACCGCATAAAGGTTCCCCTTGCAGCGGTCCACTGAACAATACAGCCCGTTCGGAGCGTTTGTCTTTCTCGCTCATTAACCCATGGTCAACAGCTACTTCCTGCTGCACTGCTACGTCCAGCCCAGAATCGCTATTCTCCATGGTAGCTACACTTTTCGACTGCGACCTAGTTACTACGGACATTACGCAAAAAAAATTATGAAACGATCTTCCAGCCTTGTGCGATATAGCAATTAATTACATAAAATAAAATAAAAGATCCTCACCAATCCAGAAAGAATTTGCAAACAGAAAAATTTTACTTCTTAGCGCTATCACAATACATTCCATAAAAAAAATCTTAACAGCAAACCCTAACAACAAAATATCCTAACAAAAACGATCCTGGCAAAGGAATCCTGGCAACAAATTAAATATCCTGGTAACAAAATTATCGTGGCAAAAAACGGAATCCTGGCAACAAATTAAATATCCTGGTAACAAAATTATCGTGGCAAAAAACGGAATCCTGGCAGGGTCGAAATTATGAGAGGCACCCACTTGCCTTTCTCATACTGTGGCATCAAGCAGTCAGGCCTGCAAGATGAGTGGTTTGCCAAGCGAGTGGAATCTTCCTTAATTTATCGAGCAACATGAATTCTCGTATCTTACTATTTAGTTACAAATTATCCTCCTGTATGAATAATACGCAACGGAAACACGCATCTGACTATCAGTGATTTATAGAACTCTGACTGTACACTACGCACTGGCAATACCACATTTACCTTTTGTCTTTGATTTAACGGCTTTTATATAAATTCGGGATATTACAATAACATACAATTTAATGAAAAAAGGCCACCAATCTCTTTCTTTTCACTATTTGATTTATTCCTAAACACACAAATTCTACAACCTACAACAAAATCACATGAGAAATTCCGCCCAGTGGGCATGGCTTTACGTTAGTGAATCTCTATACTATGGTCTCGTAATCTATTTACCGCAACAGTGCACTCCCTGGATCGGATGGTGGATCTTTTATTATACCTCACACTTCGCCTCTCACAATAATCCTCACGAAACTTTCCTCCAGATCGAGCGATACAGAAGGAACAGGCATACCCACAAATCTTTCGAAACTACCTTGCTACTCCCATGCAAAACACACATACCCAAATTACAAGACATACACAACACAACAATATGAAATATTACACAAAGAACGGTTACAACTTCATCACTTTCCGCTTTCCCACTTCAATCAATATTTATCTCAGTTTCACACGACACTGCCCCACTTTGTAATTCTACTTTCCTACTGTGAACTCTGGAGATAAACGCACGTCTTCCTGTGCAATGCAAGCCAAGTGGCGTTGCTGGAAAAACGGCCGACTCACCTTGATTCTCTCTCAGAGTTTAAATTCAGCGTCACACGGAATGATATTTCTTAAATACTTCAACTTATGATACACACGCTATTTCTTAAATATTTCAGCTTATTGTACACACGCTATTAATTCTTAAATATTTCAGCTTATTGTACACACGCTATTAATTCTTAAATATTTCAGCTTAAGCTCACGGAAGTATCTCAACTTATAACTACACGTGGGCTCTTTGTGACCGTTGGTTTACTACAATCCCCTTAAAATTACCTGCCTCACTTTGTAATTTTCCCCACAAAAGGTCCTGTGAAATTCTAACTACTCTTAAATATTCCACATCCATACCATGCCTCCACTCTTTCATTCCGGAGCACAACAAAAAAACAGGTCTTTACAGCAGAAGGTTCAGCGGCAGAGTGCCTGAAACATGGCCGTATTCCGATTCTCTCGCACCTCTCTCGAAGTGGGAGAAGCACCCTGCTACCTTATTGGTCAGCCACATTTCAGACGCTCAAAGCTCTGGTAACTTCCATCTCTTTGGTCTCACCAAAGGTAGCCAAAGGATCGACTCAAAGATGATCATATATTCCGATTCACTATCTGTGGTTAGCAGACGACCATACATTCATTCCTTTCACAGATCTCACCAAACTGGATGTAGGGATTTATTTTGAGGGAGTGCACATGTGATCAATTAAATAAATAAATTGTCATTCTTTCCCACACTGGTATCCGGCTTCGCTGTATTAATTGAAATTCAGTTACTTTTACACAAAAAAAATGTGTTGTTCTGACAAGAATTTCGTACCTATTTTCAATGTTGGGCGGTACTGTACCCTTTCAACATGCATCCACCCTCCGTCGCATGGAATCCCTGATGCGCTGATGCAGCCCTGGAGAATGGCGTATTGTATCACAGCCGTCCACAATACGAGCACGAAGAGTCTCTACATTTGGTACCGGGGTTGCGTAGACAAGAGCTTTCAAATGCCCTCGTAAATGAAAGTCAAGACGGTTGAGGTCAGGAGAGCGTGGAGGCCATGGAATTGGTCCGCCTCTACCAATCCATCGGTCACCGAATCTGTTGTTGAGAAGCGTACGAACACCGACTGAAATGTGCCGGATCTCCATCGTGAATGAACCACATGTTGTGTCGTACTTGTAAAGGCACATGTTCTAGCAGCACAGGTAGCGTATCCCGTATGAAATCATGATAACGTGCTCCATTGAGCGTAGGTGGAAGAACACGGGGCCCAATCAAGACATCACCAACAATGCCTGCCCAAATGTTCACAGAATGTGTTGATGACGTGATTGCAGAATTGCGTGCGGATTCTCGTCAGCCCACACATGTTGATTGTGAAAATTTACAATTTGCTCACGTTGGAATGAAGCCTCATCCGTAAAGAGAACATTTGCATTGAAATGAGGATTGACACATTGTTGGATGAACCATTCGCAGAAGTGTGCCCGTGGAGGCCAATCAGCTGCTGATAGTGCCTGCACACGCTGTACATGGTACTGAAACAACTGGTTCTTCCGTAGCACTCTCCATACAGTGACGTGGTCAACGTTACCTTGTACAGCAGCAACTTCTCTGACGCTGACATTAGGGTTATCGTCAACTGCACGAAGAATTGCCTCGTCCATTACAGGTGTCCTCGTCGTTCTAGGTCTTTCCCAGTCGCGAGTCATAGACTAGAATGTTCCGTGCTCCCTAAAATACCGATCAATTGCTTCGAACGTCTTCCTGTCGGGACACCATCGTTCTGGAAATCTGTCTCGATACAAACGTACCGCGCCACGGCTATTGCCCCGTTCTAATCCATACATCAAATGGGCATCTGCCAACTCCGCATTTGTAAACATTGCACTGACTGCAAAACCACGTCCGTGATGAACACTAACCTCTTGATGCTACGTACTGATGCGCTTAATGCTAGTACTGTAGAGCAACGAGTCACATGGTAACACAAGCACCGAAGTCAACATTACCTTCCTTCAATTGGGCCAACTGGCGGTGAATCGAGGAAGTGCAGTACATACTGACGAAACTAAAATGAGTTCTAACATCGAAATTACGCGTTTCCGGACACATGTCCACACAACATCTTTTCTTTATTTGTGTGTGAGGAATGATTCCTGAAAGTCTGGCCGTACCTTTTTGTAACACCCTGTATACAGGCGTCACCTGCGCTTTTTTCCAGTCGCTCGGGACTTTACGTTTGGAAAGAGATTTGGGATAAATGCAAGCTAAGTAAGGAGCCAGTGCAGTAGAGTACTCTCTGTAAAACCGAATTGGAATCCCATCAGGACCTGGCGTATTATTTATTTTCAACCCATTCATCTGCTTCACAACCCCAGGGATGTCTATCACTATGTCCTCCATACGGGAATCTGTTCGAGATTCAAACGGCGGTATGTTTGTACGACTCTCCTGCGTGAAAGATTTCTCAAATGCTAAATTTAAAATTTCAGCTTTCGTTTCGCTGTCTTCGTTGCCAGGCCAGACTGATCAGTGAGTGACTGGATGGAAGCCTTCGACCCGCTTACCGAGTTTACGTAAGACCAGAATTTCCTTGGATTTTCAGCAAGATCTTGTGCTAAGGTGTGACGGTGGTAGTGGTTGTATGCTTCGCGCATCGTTATTTTTACAGCAGCACGAATCTCTACTAACTTTTGCCTCTCCTCATTCTCCCGATCTTTCTTGTACCGCGAGTGCAACTGTCTCTGCTTCCTGAGCATTCTCCAAAATTGCGCTGTTAAACCACGGTGGGTCTTTTCCGTCCGTAACCCACTTTTTCGGCACATACTTCTCCAATGCATGATTAACAACGTGTTTAAAATTTGTCCATAATTCTTCCACGTCCATCGTACCGGAAGTAAATGAAGTCGATTCATTTACTAAGTGGGATGCTAAGAACTGCTTATCTGCTCTTTCTAGGAAGAATACTCTCCTAACCTTCTTGACCGACATTTAATTTTCGTAACCATAGGCGTATTGACAACATCATGATCACTAATCCCTGTCTCAACACTGACACCGTCGATGAGGTCTGGTCTGTTCGTGGCTACCAGATCTATAATATTTCCATTACGTGTTGGCTGTCGATTTACCTATCATTTGTAAGGATTCTTAGATAAGAAGCTAAATTTGGCACTGATGCAGTTTTGTTCTAGACACTTGGGGGTGGAGATGACCAACTCGCATTTATTAATACTGTCGAACGCCAGGGATTTACAAGTTGTTAAGGAATAATGAGTAACTTATATTAATGAGTACGTTTTCCGTGTTTCCAAGACACATTTAGATGCTATTCGTTACGATTTGAGGCAGTGAAACTAGGAGAGCTCAGCTCACATTTTATGTTAAATGTTCTGACAGGTATTACTACTATTTTTCCGCTGTGGCTGAGCTTTTGCGTAAGCTTGCTCTCTCTGTAAGTATTCAACTCAAATCACGTTTATCCTTTAAAACTTTCCTCTATTTGGGGCTCATTTCGGGGCACAAATAATTCTTTTCAGCTTGTATGAATATGCAAGTTCTAGTTTACAAGACACGTAGCAGCTTACATCTTTTCCCTTTTTACGGTTCAGTTTTCGGACATGTTTTCGAACTACAGTACAAATACAAAGGGTGTGCTGCAGATGGCGCTGGGGGGCATATTTGAACAAAGGAAGAATCATTCGAACTATCAATTGTATTTGACATATCTTCATCGATTAATAAAAAATTACAAATTTTAGGGACGTTCCTCGTAATAACCAGGTAATTCATGATACTTCATGCACAGATACAGTGCAGATAGCGAGGATCCACGATCTCAGCAGTCCGTCGAAGTCTCCCAAGGGCTGATCCACTTAAACCCGAGTGCATGTGTTGTCAAACGTCGAGCACTTTTCCTTATGTCGAAAGGGTAACTGTTATCTATGTCAACGGCCTTGTCGCAGTGGTAACACCGGTTCCCGTCAGATGACAGAAGTTAAGCGCTGTCGGGCTGGGCTAGCACTTGGTTGGCTGACCTTCCAGTCTGCCGAGCGCTGTTGACAACCGGAGTACATTCAACCCTTGTGAAGCGAACTGAGGAGCTGCTTGTTTGAGAAATACCGGCTCCGGTCTCGTAAACCGACATACGGCTGGGAGAGCGGTGTGCTGACCACATGCCCCTCCATATCCGCATAAAGTGACACCTGTGGGCTGAGGATGACACGGCGGCCGATCGTACCATTGGGCCCTCATGGCCTGTTCTGGCGCATTTTAGTTTTAGTTTAACTGTTATCTACAGGCGGTTGTGATCGTTAACTGCCGCACGCATAGTGATGGATGTTTCACTGTCAGGCCGTTTCAGGCCATGCCATTGCGTGAGCAGTACTGGCGGCGGCCCCGAGCCAGTCAGAGTGTTAAAGAGTAGTGGCTGGTGGCTCATTCGCTTTCTGTAGTCGTGGTTCATGTTCCTGACATTTTGTCCATAGCTGTGCTGGAACACATTCAAATGTTCTCCTGGTTCCGCTGAATTCTGTCGACTGCAGTTTATTATTATTATTCGTTTTGTGGTCTCCATTGGACCACCAGTTATACAAAGGTTTATACAAGTTGTTAGTATTAAATAATACAATTCACTTCAATAATAATCCAATAATACGGTGATTATACAAGGATTATTATAATTTATTATTTCATGAACCGTGTTCTGCTCTTGTGTGTGCCCAATACTTCTTCATTCTTTCGGATATTTTCTTTCTTTCTTCATCTGAGATCACTTTTCCTGTAGTCCTTGTAGTCTGGCTTCTGTGTCTTTTGTTTTCTAGGCCATCTACCGTAATTTGTAGTTGTCTTATACCTTCCTTAATTTCTATGATCCGTTTAGCGTTGTCCTTACTATTCCTCAATTGTTCTATTACTCTCTTAGTAATTCTATTTCCTGACGTTCTCATAAGAGGTCCAAAAGAACGAGATGCGGTCCTTCCTGATCATGGTCATTGCTGGTTCTAAATTTCGCATATTCTACATCTACATCTACGACCTTACTCCACAAGCCACCTGACGATGTGTGGCGGAGGGTACCTAGAGTACCTCTATCGGTTCTCCCTTTTATTAAAGTCTCGTATTGTTCGTGGAAAGAAAGATTTTCGGTATGCCTCTGTGTGAGCTCTGATCTATCTGATTTTATCCTCATGGTCTCTTCGCGAGATATACGTAGAAGGGAGAAATATACTGCTTGACTCCTTGGTGAAGGTATGTTCTCGAAACTTCAACAAAAGCCCGTACCGAGCTATTGAGCGTCTCTCTTGCAGAGTCTTCCACTGGAGTATCATCTCCGTAACCCTTTCGCGACAACTAAATGATCCTATAACGAAGCGCGATGCTCTCCGTTGGATCTTCTCTATCTCTTCTATCAAGCCTATCTGGTAAGGATCCTACACCGGTGAGCGTATTCAAGCAGTGGGCGAACAAGTGTACTGTAACCCATTTCCTTTGTTTTCGAACTACATTTCCTTAGGACTCTTCCAACCGATCTCAGTCTGGCATCTGCTTTACCGACGATTAATTTTATATGCTCATTCCATGTTAAATCACTCCTAATGCCTACTCCCAGATAATTTATGGAATTAACTGCTTCCAGTTGTTGACCTGCTATATTGTAGCTAAATGATAAAGGATCTTTCTTTCTATGTATTCACAGCACATTACACTTGTCTATATTGAGATTCAATTGCCATTCCCTGCACCATGCGTCAATTCGTTGCAGATCCTCTTGCATTTCGGTACGATTTTCCAATGTTACAACCTCTCGATGTACTACAGCATCATCCGGAAAAAGCCTCAGTGAACTTCCGATGTTATCCACAAGGTCATTTATAGCCTATGGGTTGTGAATAGAAACGGTCCTACGACACTCCCCTGCGTCACACCTGAAATCTCTCTTACTTCGGAAGACTTCTCTCCATTAAAAATGACATGCTGCGTTCTGTTATCTAGGAACTCTTTAATCCAATCACACAATTGGTCTGATAGTCCATATGCTCTTACTTTGTTCATTAAACGACTGTGGGGAACTGTATCAAACGCCTTGCGGAAGTCAAGAAATACGGCATCTACCTGGGAACCTGTGTCTCTGGTCCTCTGGTCTCGTGGACGAATAGCGCGAGTTGGGTTTCACACGATCGTCTTTTTCGAAACCCATATTTCATTTGAAGCTACTCTCACAAGCTCATTAACTTGATATTGTTTCTTTATGAATGTTCTGAGTATTCTTCTTTCTGTCTTTACTGTTTTGTCAATTTTTGCTGTATTAGTTGTTTTGAAGATGGTTTCAGCTGCAAATTTTTTCTGGTTGTGTGACTGTTTTATAACGTTTTAATTCTGCAGCTATAGATGGGCTTTTTTATTGTATGTTTTTTTGGTAATGTAAATTGTGTTGCTTAGATTTTTTATTCAGTTTTGCCATTTGGCTTCTATAGCTAATACGGTATAGGACATATATCGTTCATTAGTACGAGGGGCGTTTAGTATGTAACACATTTTCTATCTCGGCCAGTTTAAGTTGAAAAGTGCGGAATTTGATGTGGAACATCGCGGAATATTCCCCGTAGTTTCACGAAGTTCCGATAGGTGGCAGCGCTATATGTAGCCTTCAAAATGGCGTCCGTAGCGAAAGTGCGTTCCAAGCAGAGAGCTGCCACTGAATTTCTTTCGGCGGAAAACCAGCGCGTCGCAGATAATCAGAGGCGCTTGCAGAATGTCTACTGAGACCTGACAGTGATCAAAAGCACGGTGTTCCGATGGGCGAGGCGTCTCTCGTCATCGCAATAAGGTCGCACAAACCGGTCAGATCTTCCGCATGCCAGCCGGCCGTACTCAGCTATGTTCAGGAAACTGAAGAAACGACTTCAGTGTGTTCATCACCACGAAAATGCAAACGAGCGTCTCTTTCTCCATGACAACGGAAGGCCTCACACAAGTCTGTATATCCGAGAGGAACTCACAAAACTTCAGTTGTCTGTTGTCCCTCATCGATCCTACAGCGTGGAGCTCGCACGTTCCGACTTTCATCTGTTTCGCCCAACGGAGCACTCCGCGGAAAGCAGTATGTGTGTAACACCGAAAATGCAGGATGCGTGGCACCTGGAACCGACATATAGCTTTTTTTTTTAGTTGTATGTAAATATTTGTAATTTAAATGCTTTCTTTTAATAAGTAAGGACATTGCTTCACTGTATGTGTACATCTAGGTAGAAGTCTGTTGACGTTTCATTGTATTTATCTGTGTTTTACTGTGAAACTTATAAGCTCTGGAAAAAAGCCAAAGGAATTGTTATTTGCATCGACTAGCAACTATAATAGCAGTGCTTGTGCGTTGTAGATTCGTTGGGTAGGGAGTTGTTGCGCAGAGCGCGCGGAGAGAGAGGAGACGGGTTCCAGCACTTTTAGTGTGGGGAAGTGTGGTGTTACCGCTCTCGCAGTAGAGAGGAGCATTTTCGGCGGCGTCATGTACGCGCGCCGGTCAGATGTCTAGAGTGGGAGTACGGACGGTGGACGGGCGGAAGAGGCTGTACTTATTACGATTGTCCGTTCCTATAATTAGCCGTGGCTCCACAATATGCTACCGTCTTAAACAACAGCAGGGATTCCAGCAACACAGTTCCGTCGTCGGCTCCGAGTTTCGTCGTATGCACAGCAATGGAGTAAGACTGTTCATTGGTAGAAAGTATTAACGGCTAACCCATCAGCACAACTGAACGTGATTTGATTGATAAGATTTATTTAAATAATAATCAGTTAAACTCACGGCGATTGCGTCCTCATTGCCCCCAGACATTGTTACCAAGCAGGATCCTTGTTCTTTTTTTTTTACTATATATGCTAACTGAGTGTCATAAGAAACAAATTGAATAGTTACAGGCAGTTTATTAATACATAATTTCTTTTTCAAGAATTTTATCCTCAGTCTACTTTCAGTTAGCTGTTATACAACAGAGGCTTCAGTGTATGACTGAAGTAAAGCAATTTCATTTTTCAAGTTTGAGAATCAATCACTGGAAAAAAAATCCAAATCTAAAGAAATGGGCAAATTAAGAGTGCGGAAGTTTTATTTATTTTTACATATAGCTTGGAACACATGGCTGTTTGGTTTGGTAAGTATTCAGGATTTAATTCTGTTCAAGTCATTAAAAAAGGCTCAGTTGTTCAGACAATAATATGAAATCCAATTTGCAAAATAAGTAATGGCAAAGTAAAAAGTGCTTACTTTTTTTTCTAAATTTCTTTGATGAAGTTATGCTGAGGTCACTGAAAGTCATTGTTCACGTAACGAAGTTCAGTACTAACATACAGTTTAATTGCATATTTTCAAATCATGACACGATTGCCTTTTTCAAAATTTAATGCCAAACACAACGTAAGAGTGACTTCTCAATTTCCTTTGTCATTACATACTCACTTAAAATTAATGTAAAAGAAAAGTGGCAACCTTTAGTTGCCACGTCAGTGTTTAATAATACATGTTTTTCTTTCCCATCATATTGTACAGGATTTTGTATGTAAATTGCCCTAGTGGATTGGTGACTGTTAATTGCTTCCTTTTTCGTTCATTAGTGTAACTTTTGGATTCATGATCTGTGGTACCCCTTTTTGTCCAGTGTTGTTTGTGAGTGAATGCAGAAAAGAACTTTCATTTTCCAAATTATAGCCCTGTTCGGTTTGGTTCAAATGGCTCTGAGCACTATGGGACTTAACAGCTATGGTCATCAGTCCCCTAGAACTTAGAACTACTTAAACCTAACTAACCTAAGGACAGCACACAACACCCAGCCATCACGAGGCAGAGAAAATCCCTGACCCCGCCGGGAATCGAACCCGGGAACCCGGGCGTGGGAAGCGAGAACGCTACCGTACGACCACGAGATGCGGGCCTTGTTCGGTTTAATTACTTTTATTTTTAGTAGACTTTCCATCAGAAGGGTCGGTTGTACACTTTCCTCCTACGTATCGGTATCACTTTTTCGGGAAAGGTAGCCTTATACAATTAGAAAAAATCCATTAGGCACACACCCGATCCACGATCATATTTTATATCGCAAGCAGGACAGGCCGGTTAGTAAGAGGGAGGTTACACGTGGATGTGGGGGATGTTAGTGATGCAGCAAGAGGTTGGCTCTGACATCGAACTTTTGAGCATATAGACTCTCCCAGCAACGCGTGGTAAGCCCATCACATTGAACGCAGATTACGTTGACAAACAGGATTTTGTAGCCAGAAAAGTGGGGAATAAAAGCTGAATAAAAGCAAACCGCTTTCAGGGAAAAATGTGTTCCATTACTTAATGAACACCGCTCGTAGAATCACTTAAAATTTTTCCTGTCGAAATGCTTTATACATCCACATTCTTTTTATCCATTTTCTTGTGCTTCTGTATTACTCTCTGAACTCCATATTTCATAAATTTACTAAAGTAATTAACTGTAATTTATTTAATTTACTCAACTTTATTACAGATTCTCACAGCTTACATTCACTTGTGATGAATCTGAGACTGCAAATAACGCTTTCCACTATCTCGGGAGCATCGACCTGTTGCTCGGGATCTAAACTGGTTTCGCTGGTGACGCAGCGACGTGGAGTACCTGGCCTGCGATGAGAAGCTGAGTGGCGGGGCCTCGTCCTCACGACAGATGCGAGGCAGGCGCGCCGCAGCCGGATGAGAGAGAGGCGGACAGTGGACGCTGCGCAGACGCGGGCACAGGAGCGCGCGCTGTGCGGTAGCTGGCGGCTGGCAGGCAGCTATTAGGCCTCAGCGGCTGTCCGCCCTCCAGCCTACTTTCCTGCCAGCAGATGACGGATGGCGCTCCGAAGGAGACCTTCGCCAGCATCTGCCTTCTTTCCTCTGACATCAAGCTTAGCGCGTTGGCTAGAGCCTGTGAAATTACAAACAAGTCGCCCATATAATTTAGCAGCGTAGCTGAATAGGGAAATTATTGACACAGTTCAGCTATAACATTTGCCTAGCACTGACAAGGAAGAATTTACAAACCGTTGGGTACAACAGACATACATCCTTGTGATGTTGAGCACAGTAATGTGAATATCTAGCAACATCAGCGACAATATAGACCTTGTTTCTTATACACTGAAGCACTAACGAAACTGGCATAGGGATATCTAAACAGGCAGAATGCGGCGCTGCGATCGGCAACGCCTATAAGACAACAAGTGTCTGGCGCATTTTTAGATCGGTTACTACTGCTACAATGGCAGATTATGCGGATTTAAGTGAATTTCATCGTTGTGTTATTGTCGGCGCACCAGCGCCCGTGCGTGAAATCACGAGTGTACCGTGAACATCAGGAATACGGTAAAATATCAAATCTCCGACGTCAATGTAGCCGGAAAAAGATCCTGAAAGAACGGGACCAACGACGACTGAAGACAATCGTTCAACGACAGAAGTGCAGCCCTCCCGCGAATTGCTGTAGATTTCAGTGCTGGGCCATCAACAAGGGTCAGCGTTCGAACCATTCAACGAAACGTCTTCGATATGGCCATTCGGAGCCAAAGGCCCACTCGTGTACCCCTGATGGCTGCACGACAAAAAGCTTTAAGCCTCTCCCGGGCCCGTCAATACCGACATTGGACTGTTGGTGACTGGAAACATGTTGCTTGTTCGGACGAGTCTCGTTTCAAATTGTATGAAGTGGATGGACGAGTGCGGATATGGAGATAATCTCAAGCACCCTACATGTCATCAGGGGACTTCAAGCTGGTGGAGGCTCTGTAATTGTGTGGGATGAGTTCAATTGGAGTGATATGGGACCCCTGATGCGTCTAGATACAACTCTGACAGGTGACACGTACGTAAACATCCTCTGTGATCAGCTTTATCCATTCATGTCCATTCTCCATTCCAGAGAACTTTGGCAGTGCCAGCAGGATAATGCGACACCCCAAATGTCAAGTATTGCTACAGAGTGGCTCCAGAAACACTCTTCCGAGTTTAAATATTTCCACTGGCCACCCAGCTCTCAGACATGAACATTATTGAGCATGTCTGGTATGCTTTGCAGTGTGCTGTTCAGAAGAGATCTCCACCCCCTCGTACCCTTACAGCGTTATGGAGAGCCCTGTAGGGTTCTTGGTGTCAGTTCCCTCCAGCACTACTTCAGATATTAGTCGAGTCGATGCCAAGTCGTGTTGCGGCACTTCTGCTTGCTCGCGGGGGCCGTACACGATATTAGGCAGGTGCACCAGTTTTGTTGGCTCTTCAGTATAAGATAGACTGAAGAGGGGCGAAACCAAGTTAACAAAATTTGTAGATTTAGAGAAAAATCTCACAATGTTGACTGGAACACACCCTTCAAAATCCTTTACATTTCAGGGATAAAATACAGTGCGAATGGTTAATTGCAAGTTGCTCAGAAACCAGGCTGCAGAAGAAGAGTCGGAGAACGTGCCAGGGGAGAAATACGTGAGATGAGAGAGAGACAAGTTTGCAGCCGATTGTCGATGTTATTCAGTCTGTACATTGATTAAGATGTGACGGAAACCTAGGAGAAGTATGAGAAGGAAGTTAGGATCCTGTGGGAAGATGGTAAAACTTTGATGCTTGCTGATGACATCGTAATTGTCAAAGACGCAAAGGGCTTGAAAGAGTAGCTGAACAGCATGGACAGTACTTGAAAAGAATTTACGAACGTCAACAAAATTTAATCAAGAGTAATTGAATGCAGTCTAATGGAAGAATGCGATGCTGAGGGAGTCAAGTTAGGAAACAAGACACCAAAGTAGTTAACGATATTTGCTAAATGAGCAGCAAAGTAGCTGATGATGGCAAAAATAGAAATGATGTAAATGGTGTTCTGAAATTCCCATTACAAACTTTTAGGACTTGTGGAGGGGAGTGAGTGTATAATATTTTCAATAGGTACCCATGTCCGGGAACGTCATCCAACGACGCTACAGATCGGCTAATTGTGTATATATAGGGTGATTCCGTAATGATGTTACAAACTTTCAAAAATTATAGGGACGGGTAGTCGTATGAATTTGAAGTAAGGGTCCGTGCTTCAGAAACGAATGAGTTATAAGCGAAAATAATTCTGATACCACTGACAGTGGTATACATGTACCGCTACTGATGTTTCTTGGAATGTATGGTAAGCAAGCTCCAGAGGTGGTAGTATGGACCAAAACATGGGCTCTAAAATGCATACCTGAGGAGCTACGAGCACTTTTTCATCTTCGCTACTGTGAAACACATCTTCCTCTATTGAAAAAATGCTCATTGCTCTTTGGTATTTACTGGATTTTTTCTTCTATCACCTTTGAAAGTCGTCTAACCTACAAATTTAGCAGAAACAGTACCAGTACATGTATTCCACTGTCAGAAGTATTAGAACGGTTTTCAGACCGTTCGTTTCGTGTACAGGGACCCATACTTCAAATTGATGCATTCATCTTTTCCATTATCAGTGAAAGTTTGCAACATCATAACGGAATCACTCTACATATGCATGCATTTACTGGCGTCCGCGCCTATACGAGTAACTTTGATGCTCTGTAGCATCTTTGGATAACGTTTCCGAAAGTGGGTTTCTATTGAAGATGTACATTCTCACACGCCTCTACAAGTCCTAGAAGTTTGTAACCGGAATTTACGAAAATCCTGTAAGATACTTACCGGCAATTTGAAGAAAAGCATTTCTGAAAAAGAGAAATTTGTTAATATCTGATGTAAATTTACCTGTTAGGGAGTCTTTTCTGAAGGTTTTTTTCTATGGCGCACTTTCGTAAGGAAGAGAAACGTGGACGATACACAGTTCAGTGAAGGAGAGAAATGAAGCTTTCAAAATTTCGTGCATTGTAAATATATTGAGGATTGGATGGGAGGATCGAATGTCTAAGGCAGAGGTACTGAATCGAACTGTAGGAAAAAGAAGTTTTTGGCACAAGTTGACCAAAAGAAGGAAACCGATTGATAGTACAATCCTGAGTCTTCAAGGAATCGTGTTTTGCAGGACTGGGGGGTTTAGAAGGGGGTAAAAATTGTAGTATGGGACCAGGAAAGCAGTTTCGGATGTATGCGGCTTGCATTAGTATTGGAGGCATGAAGAGACTTGCGCATGACAGACCAACTTGGAGAATAGAATGAAACCAATCTTTGGGACTGAAGACAATTGTAAAAGAATGAACAGTGACTTATACGGTACATCATGCGTGAATTGTTTTTCTCCGTCCAGATCAGCATGTGGACGTCTTTTACGTCACATGGTATTTTTTTCTGCACTCTACTTATGCCCATATCCCACGCACTATATCCACACAAGTAACGTTATTGTTAGCTACGATATTGTTAAATTTCTCGATTATTACTTAAAAATGAGAAGTTGTTAATCGAATAATGACAGCTCCACCAAACACAAGAAAAGGTGCAGTGTGTGAAATGGTGCACTGAAACCAAATTACACAGGCAGGACCAAGGAAACTCCAGCCTGGAAGAATCATCTTAGCGTGTAGTAGACGTCTCATTGCATCCCCAGGTTTATTTTCCTTGAGCAACAACAGTCGATGCGGGTCCAGAAGCAAACGCTGTTTATGGCCGTACGACAGATTCCCCCTTTCTATGAGATCGATCTGATAAGAGTTCCGTAATAAGCGCTATGGAACTTTATGTATTTGTTCAAAGTCTTAACCGCTTGTCATAGGGTGACCTGCCTGGTGATTCACATCCACACGTCTCTTCTTGAAGCTGATTTACCACTTTCGCAATGACAAAAGTTTACTTGTGCCTGTATGCATGTGTGGTGTTGTTTCCATACACCATTTGACGTTCTGTGCTACTTCTAGTATTGTATTCTAAATATCCTAAAGATACAAAAAGAACCTTTTCGAAATCGTACGTCTAGAACTGGTCATGTTTTTGGAGGCGTGAAACTATAGAATGATTTTTCAGAAGCTCTGTATGTAGAAAAATCTGAAATACGTGACACAGAGCTGACAGTCATAAGCATCTAATTTCTGCAAAGTAACACAGATTCTGTCTGATTCATATCGACACCACGTTTCATTTTCCTTGACTACCTGATATCGAGGATGAAGACAAGGAATCACTGTCTGGTGCATGTTTAAGAAATTAAACAAACTCTTCGCTATTGTAACACTATCCCAGTAATTACTGTTGTCTACATGGACGTTGTTCTCATACAGGTCTGGAAGCGAATTAGTTTTAAAAGACGATTTGGTTTTTCCAATGACTGGTTTTACTTCCTCCAACTCTCGCAATAGGTGAAGCCTTGTCAGAAGAAGCAGATGGATTCTGTAATTAGAAACCAAGAGTACATGCGCTGGTCGGCGAAACCACAAACTGAGGAACGCGTTTCATAATGTGTGCTTGAGGAAAATAACATTGTGTGAATGTGAAAGATGGACTGAGTGATAAATCAGAGAGATAAAAATTGGAAGAATTAAAAATCTTTTGCTGTTATGTTGTTTGCCGTGGTCTTCAATCTGCAGACTGCTTTGTTGTAGCTCTCCACGCTAGTCCATTCAAGTCTGTTCGTCCCCGCATAACTATTCAAAGCTACGTCAATTTGTAATGCTTACTGAATTCAAGCTTCGATCTCCGTCTACAGTTATTACACTGAACTATCCCTTTAACAATCAAATAAATTATTTCTTGATATCTCATGATGGACCTTATTAACTTACCCCTTCTTTTAATCACAGCATGCCATAGAACTCTTTTTTTTCTTAGTTCCATTCAGTGGCTTTCTATAACTTACTCGAGCTAGTCATGAAATCTTTAGTATTATTCTGTAGCTCCAGTTTTCATAAGATTCCATTCCGTTTCCTTGTCTGCACCATTCGTCGTCCATGTTTCTCTTCCGTAATAAGGCTACCATCCATACAAATACTTTCAGAAAATAGCACGTAAGCCCGCATCTCGTGGTCGTGCGGTAGCGTTCTCGCTTCCGACGCCCGGGTTCCCGGGTTCGATTCCCGGCGGGGTCAGGGATTTTCTCTGCCTCGTGATGGCTGGGTGTTGTGTGCTGTCCTTAGGTTAGTTAGGTTTAAGTAGTTCTAAGTTCTAGGGGACTGATGACCATAGATGTTAAGTCCCATAGTGCTCAGAGCCATAGCACGTAACACATATAAATTCAGTATTGAGATTGTTGTGGATTGGCAAGACAGCCAACCCACTATGAGAGGAAGCCGAAAGGCACGCGTTTTAGCTCACGCAGGCTGGCGTGAGGTCTGGAACAGGTCATGGAAATGAGACTAACAAAAAACGTACGTAGCTGCTGGAATACTTAACTTTAATCCATAATTGGTGAACATCGCTCTTGACGGCACATGTTTTACAGCATCAATAGTAACTGGTAATGGCGCCTTGCTAGGTCGTAGCAAATGACGTAGCTGAAGGCTATGGTAACTATCGTCTCGGCAAATGAGAGCGTATTTAGTCACTGAACCATCGCTAACAAAGTCGGCTGTACAACTGGGGCGAGTGTTAGGGAGTCTCTCTAGACCTGCCGTGTGGCGGCGCTCGGTCTGCAATCACTGATAGTGGCGACACGCGGGTCCGACGTATACTAACGGACCGCGGCCGAGCTACCACCTAGCAAGTGTGGTGTCTGGCGGTGACACCACAGAGATATTCTTCTGTAAGGAAAGGCTTTTATTCGTAGTGCAAACGTACATATGAATCACTTTTTATTCTGCAGTGATGATGATGAGCGTTTGGCGTCATTGGCCGGGAGGCCCCTCGCGGGGCAAGTCCGGCCGCCATCTCGCAGGTCTTATTACATTCGGCGCCACATTGGGCGACCTGCACGCCGGATGGGGATGAAATGATGATGAACACAACACAACACCCAGTCCCTGAGCGGAGAAAATCTCCGACCCAGCCGGGAATCGAACCCGGGCCCAGAGGACGGCAATCCGTCACGCTGACCACTCAGCTACTGGGGCGGACTTTATTCTGCAGTCAACAGCACAAATGGAAGAACTCTTATACTACTTTCAGTGCTTCATTTTTATTGTAATTCGTGTTATATAACAAAACGTGAGTCCAGATAGCAACAGTTATTTACTTACTAATTCCGGTAACTGGTTTCAGTCGAAGCGACCATCTTCAGATCAGAGGCTCCTTGATGACATGTAGAGGTGGTTCATCGAGCTGCTGTGCGTACTAAAAACTCTACAGAATCGAACATACGACCCGTCAAGAAGAGCTGCAGACGAATAACATTCACCAGAAATCTAAATAATTGTTATTACGCCGGCCACAGCTTAAAACGAATGAAAGTGTGTTACCTTTGCATTTCTTGTACTAACTGCATTCATTTGGTGAATCAGCCGGAGCAGACATATTTTACTCTCTCCTGGGGTCATCGACCAATGTCAATTTTATCTCTGTCTGCGAGTAGTATTCAGATGTTTAAATTACTGTGCCGTGTTGGTTAATTTTTGCAGTTAAAAAATTGGTTCAAATGGCTCTGAGCACTATGGGACTCAACTGCTGAGGTCATTAGTCCCCTAGAACTTAGAACTACTTAAACCTAACTAACCTAAGGACATCACAAACATCCATGCCCGAGGCAGGATTCGAACCTGCGACCGTAGCGGTCCTGCGGTACCAGACTGCAGCGCCTTTAACCGCACGGCCACTTCGGCCGGCTTTTGCAGTTAATAATCGGGTACTTCCCTCTAACGTTTTAATGCTTGCCAGAAATCAAAGTAGGTGAACGTTTATGCTGTAATTACTGCAAGCAGTTTATTCTCTCTTTGTAATTCCACTTCGGATTTTTTAATATATATATTCTTCACTGTAACGTAAGTACTGTTAATTGTTTATCTAGTGAAGACGTCGACACTGAAGAGCCAAAGAAATTGGTACACCTGCCTAGTATCGCGCTGCGTCCCCGCGAACACGCAGAAGTGCCGCAACTCGACGTGGTATGAACTCGACTAATGGCTGAAGTAGCACTAGAGGGAATTAGCAGCATGAATCTTGCACGGCTGTTCATAAATCCGTAAGATACGAGGGCATAAAGAACTCTCCTGAACAGCACGTTGCAAGGCATCCCGGATATGCTCAATAATGTTCGTGTCTGGGGGAGTTTGGTGGCCAGCGAACGTGTTTAAATTCAGAAGAGTGTTCCTGGAACCACTTTGCAGCAATTCTGGGCGTGTGTGGCGTCGCATTTTCCTGCTGGAATTGCCCAAGTCCGTCAGAATGCACAATGGACATGAATGGATGCAGCTGATCAGACAGGATGCTCACATACATGTCACCTGTCATCTTATCGTATCTAGACGTATCAGGGGTCCCATATTACTCCAACTGCACACACCCCACAGCATTACAGAGCCTCCACCAACTTGAACAGTCCCTGTTGACATGCAGGGTTCATGGATTCATGAGGTTGCCTCCATACCCGTACACGTCCATCCGCTCGATGCAATTTGAAACGAGACCCCTCCGACCAGGCAACATGTCTCCAGTAATCGCCAGTTTAATGTCGGTGTTGACGGGCCCAGGTGAGGCGTAAAGGTTTGTGTGCAGTCATAAAGGGCACAGGAGTGAGGCTTCTGCTCCGAATGCCTATATCGATGATGCATCATTGAATGGTTCGTATGCTGACACTTGTTGATGGCCCAGTATTGAAATCTGCAACAATTTGCGGAAGGGTTGCACTTCTGTCGCGTTGGAACGATTCTCTTCAGTTGTCGTTGATCCCGTTCTTGCAGGATCTTTTTCCGGCCGCAGCTATGTCGGAGATTTGATGTTTTACCGGATTCCTGATATTCACTGTACACTCGCACGGGAAAATCCCAACTTCATCGCTACCTCGGTGATATTGTGTCCCATCGGTCGTGCGTCGGGTATAACAGCACGTTCAAGCTCACTTAAATCTTGATAAACTGTGATTGCAGCAGCAGTAACTGATGTAACGAATGCGCAAGACTCTTGTTGCCTTATATAGGCGTTACCGACCGCAGCGCCGTATTCTGCATGTTTACATATCTCTATACTTGAATACGCATTCCTATAGCAGTTTCTTTGCCGCTTCAGTATATAATATTGTAGATCTCGTTAGTATATTAGACACCGTGGAAATGCAGTATATGAGATGAATCAGATCGCTCAGTCTCTGCAGTCGTTGCTGCACAAACCGAAGGAATTTTCATTCGGAAACACAGACATTTATAGACAGACAGAATGTCGCAGAATCCTTTCGGATTCATCATGAGATGGAAAACAGGGGGCACCGTGGCAGCTCAGGCTAAGAGTACCGCCGTCTTCCTGCTCGCTTGCCGTCAAATATTTACATATGAAGATTGCTGCAAAAAGAAAAGTGCTTCCGACGTCTCTGGAAAAACGTAGAAACCCACTTTCAAGAAATAAGCGATCTTCATTATTTTTGCCGTGACCTTTAGCTGCAGTATTATAGTCATTCTGAAATGTCTTGTTGAAGATACAAAATAATTACAGTAGAAAATGCAGAATATCGACACAACATTCTTGAAAAAAAAGAAGAAATATGAAACTTCATCACCCTCGGAAAATGAAAGATTTCTGCGGAGTCAAATTTATTTTCGTACCAAAAACAATTCTTGTAAACTGTGCAGCAATCTATGGGTGGTTTGGAAGTAGATGAAATTTCTTGGTGAAATACTAATTTTGGGCGTCAGTTCACCGGTTAGTGCAAAAGAGAAGTGACATGAAGAAAATGTACCAAAACTAATGTAAGAATAGGAGTGCCCTTCCTTTACACCATCAAGAGCATCAAGTGATTTTAATTCATTCAGTGCCGCCATGTGATGAAAATGTATCGGTCTAATTTTTACTCTCTTGAATGTTGTTTTACAGTCGTGAGTCTCTTCTTCTTGTCATTGTAATAGTGATTTTACTTGCTTGCTGAAAACCGATGGAACAAATTACGGGACCGTGGTCTACCGTTTGACTGAAGCCGGCCTGATTCCTTACTTCGTTTCGGACAGAAGCTCTTAATATTAGAAGTTTACATGCAGAATCACTGACGAATGTAACTAACAAAGGTTTCCAAATAGATCTGAACGCTGGTCTTCCTTGTTCCTCACAGCAATCTTTTCACAACGTTCTAAGATATGATAACACTAACAAGGGTGTGGGCTAAGGGGGATGCAGAAGCTGGAGGAACAAAACCTTTGTATTTTCAGTACAGTGAACCAAAGATGAAAGAAGGAAGGTATTAACTTACTTTTATTAAAATACGATGCTTCGAAAACCTTTATTTTCTGTGTTATACAGAGGCATGCGTTTTTTTATTCTCCCATCAGTCATTCTTAGGTTGCATAAATTCGTTTACAAAGGTTTTGATCGCCCTATCTCCATATCTATATGACTACTACCCTCGGTTCCTCCTTCCTTCAAAAATAGTTAAAATGGCTCTGAGCACTATGGGACTTAACTTATGAGGTCATCAGTCTCCTAGAACTTAGAACTACTTAAACCTAACTAACCTAAGGACATCACACACATCCATGCCCGAAGCAGGATTCGAACCTGCGACCGTAGCGGTCGCACGGTTCCAGACTGTAGCGCCTAGAACCGCTCGGCCACCCCGGCCGGCTCCTCCTTCCTTCGCCCAAGCTAAATCTGACTGTACGTTACGTACAGATTTCCAACCATCCTGTTGCTTTTCTAGTACTATGTACCCACGTACAATACCACACTACATTTAACAAAGTTTGACATCTGCTAGTAATTACTATTTCTTTGCACTACTGCACTTTCTATAGAATGAAAGTTTAGGCTTGAAATGAAACTGCTGGTGTCAAACTGTATTAAACAAGGCTTTTTGTAAGTATGATGATGGTGACATCAAATTTTACGTATTATCGTTTTACGTTTCTGTATGATGCCCCGTCTCTGATGCTTGTGCCTATTATAATATGACGGGTAGGCGACGACAGCAGCATTTTGAGTCATTCAAATTTCCTTCTTTCTAATGCTGTCTATTTATTTTACTTCTGAGGAAATATCAGTCAAATATTTAAACATGTTCTACATTTACACCTGCACAAGCTCCAAACAGTACAACTATAGCCAGCACCTTGCCAATAACTGCAGAGAAAGCTGAAGGGGAACAACAAATTGTCAGGTAATCTGCGAATTTTAGGTGACGATCTTGCTAGTTTCCCAACAAAAGGGAACAGTCACAACTATTGTAACTACCAAACATCCATTCCTATTGCGAAATCTCAAAACTGAAGCGTTGAGAGGCCGTTAGATGGGCTCCCCTAGGGGCAAGAGGTAGCTCACTAACCTATGAATCGCAAGGGTCCATTTTTGAGTACCGATTAGGGCACAAGTTCCATCACACAGCGGCATCGAAACTTGCTTCCGTGAAAGTGATGAAAGTATCACAATGACAAGTGCAACCGGTATGTTGAAATACACCGGCTGTCCTGCATCTAAACTTCACGCTTATCCATACCGTCAGAAGACAAGGATTCCATAAGATAATTTGATACTGAATAATGAGAGCCAGGCAGAGGCAACTATATGAAAGTTGGTCGATAAATGTGGCATCTCAAAACACCATGGCCGTTGAAATATACTGTTGGTGATTAAGTTTGCAGCACCGTTAAGGTGCCCCGTAAAATAACGCCAGAATAGATATGCAAATGATAAGCAAAACAGCGCAAATGCACAAGGTGGATAGATCTACCTTGTACCTCACTCGACACCGAGCAACCCAATTAAAGGATTGAAATGGTTCAAATGGCTCTGAGCACTATGGGACTCAACTGCTGAGGTCATTAGTCCCCTAGAACTTAGAACTTGTTAAACCTAACTAACCTAAGGACATCACAAACATCCATGCCAGAGGCAGGATTCGAACCTGCGACCGTAGCGGTCTTGCGGTTCCAGACTGCAGCGCCTTTAACCGCACGGCCACTTCGGCCGGCAATTAAAGGATTGAGCCGTGCTCACTCCCAACTATGCGTTTTCGTGACCTTCGAGGTCGATCTGTGTTTGGTTTGCCACCCTTGTTGCGGTTACGTCGTGGTTCTTCTTCCTTTTATGTGTGGTAGCAGTGATGTGTACCGATCTTTGCGCCATGTACCATCTTTGGTTTGGTGCATATAGTTTCCGGCTAGGGGGTCTGAAAGCAGTCGGTAGGTTGTTGCGGACGAGGGAAGTTATCTCCGCGCGGTGCAGTCAGCTGGGGCCCCTGGCAGCCCCTGCCCAGTGTGGGAGCGTGTGTGTAGCTGTCCGATCGCTACGAGCTTCGTGGTTCACTGACCCAGGACGTCAAAGTTGAGCAGTGGTTTCAACAACCCCAGCCACGTCCATTTATGCTGTGGTGGTTCGTTTCGGTGGTTTGCTGTTGCGGAGGTTTTCCTGTGAGCAGCACCGAGTGTTTCTACTGCTGAAATTTGGCCACCATGCCATTAACTATTTTGGTCGACTACAATTTGAGTGCACCAATGGAATTTTCTGTCTTGTGGCCGTTAGTGTTCTGGTTACCTGCCCTGGGCCCTGACGTAAATTCAGGCAGTGTTCTTTTGAGTGAAGTTAACTATATTACCGTGTTTCAAATTCAAGTGTACCAGCGGAATTTTCTGCCTAGTGGCCGTTAGTGTTCCGGTTACCTGCACTGGCCACTAACGTAACTTCAGGTAGCGTCGTATCCTCACCTGCTGTCGCTGTTCAACATGGTGTGTAATTTTTACAGCTAATACATACTCGATTGTGGATTATCACAATTGTAATCTTTCCGGTTTGAGTTCTCAGGTACTGATTGACGGAAAGGAATCGTTGTGTCGGTCTGTCCGTGGTTGTCCCCTGGTTGTTCCGACGGATCATGTATAGTTGGGCTCACCACCTGCCTCGCCTAAGTGAACGAGGGCAGATTGACCTCCCTGGAGGCTTCTGAGCCGGCCGAAGTGGCCGTGCGGTTAAAGGCGCTGCAGTCTGGAACCGCAAGACCGCTACGGTCGCAGGTTCGAATCCTGCCTCGGGCATGGGTGTTTGTGATGTCCTTAGGTTAGTTAGGTTTAACTAGTTCTAAGTTCTAGGGGACTAATGACCTCAGCAGTTGAGTCCCATAGTGCTCAGAGCCATTTGAACCATTTTGAGGCTTCTGAGTGCCACCGATGTTTAATTATCTGTTGTCAGCTACTTTAAATTCAAGACTTATGGTTACTTTTTTATTTTCTTAAAAATTTTTGCAAAATTATATTTTAAATTTATCTTTCAAGCTTAAACATTGCGGCCTTCTGCCTTTAAATGATTATGGTAATATATTTTAAAATTTTGAAACTTAATTGTGGTCTTCAGCCATTGTTATTGCACCTTGCATATGTATGTTCTATTTGCTTAGCCTTAAGGCTTTCCACGTAGCAGTGACACGCCTTTTTTTATTTATTTGATTTTCCTCTTTAATTGCATTTTTAATCATGTTGATTTTTAAGATATCTTTTTGTTAAACATTCTGGAATTCTGCCTTTAAAAGTCTATGGTAATATATTCTAAAATTTTGAAATTTAATTGTGGCCCTCAGCCATTTGTATTGCACTTTGCATATGTTTGCTGTTTTTAAAATTATTTTATTGCTATCTTACTTGGATTTTTATCTTGTTGATTTGTTAAGATTTCTTTTTTGGAGGCCTTGAGCCGTGAAGGAGTTGCATTCGGTAAAGGTCCGACTATGTGCCGATTTAGTTGTAAAGGTTGTTAAATTACAATAAATGACAATTAGAAGGAGAAACTGACCTCAAAATTTGGCCCTTTCCACAATCCTATTACATGTTCAGCCCATGGGTTTATCGGACGTACCAAGGATCACTTTTTCGAAACACCACAACTGTCTCCCTTTCACAACTTTAGCTTGAAAACTGGCTCAAAGGTGCCTAAAGCCTTCCTCTGTAATGGTGCAAAAGCCTGGCGACCAGCGACGTCACTCTCGGGATCTGCAACGCTTCAAACAGTGGAGGAAAGGCCGCAACTCAGTCCATGTGAACTGTAAGGCGGGTTAATAACGTCACATTGTCACAAAATTTTATCACAAACTTGCCCATCGTGGACGTGTCACACGATGGGAATGTCGTCACACACCTTATTACCCGCAATAAACACTTTCTTCTAACACCTCTCTGATGGAAGTAGTAGCCACGACGTCCATCGTTGTGACGGTGCAGTTTCCTAGTGGTGGCCGAGTAAAGAAATGCAGACACATTGCCGCTCAGAAGCGACACGAAAAGGACTCAGGGGGTGGCAAAAAGGGCGTCAGTGAAACTATCCCTTTCCTTGGGCAGTTGATTTCCATACATTTCGCGGACGAAAACGACAGTTCGCGTTGTAATGAGCAACAGAACGGCGCTGTTGGCAACCCTCGACACTGCTGACACCCCCTGACAAATCAACTCTCCCTTAAGGACATCGCGAGCCAGCAGCACCACTGAACTTGATCGCACCCCTTTGGAGTGCAGTGCAGTGCAGCTCTGGTGTACAGCGTGTAGCCATTAGCGGCCGCTCAAAACGATTCGACGAAATTTGAGTTTGACCCTAAGGCTCCTCAGCTCGCAACACCAGCATTTTTTCAGTGCTTTTAAATGCATCTGAACAGAGACAACCTGTGACAAAAATTCCTAAGCGCTCTCGGGCGGGCAACCTCTTCAATGCCCCACCGAACCCGGATGGCTTACTGAAAGGCGCAAGAACAGCAGCGTAGTCTGCCTGCAGGAGCCCAGGACTATAGTTATGAGTTCTGTCTGCATGGGTTCTTTCTTAAGATGCTCAAAACAGGTAGGCGGGTGGCACAGAGGATGTTACTGAACTAAGTGCTCTTAGAGGAACTCTATTGTTTTATTTATGCATGTGCCAATGTCACAGCCCTCTGTGACCCCTGCCACAAGAGGGCGCAAAACAGGAGGTAGACAAAGCATAAACTCCCCCTTGCTGCTCCGGATCACGTTCAGATTTCGTCGAATGCTTTAGAACGGTACGTAATGATTCCACCCTGTACCCCTGAGCAAAAGTTGCGATTGCACTGCATTCCGAGCTGGTGCGGTCGAGTTCAGTGAGGATGCTGGTCCATGATGTCCTTACAGAAGGTTGAATCATCAGGGAGAGGGAGAGGGGAGGGTGTCAGCTGTTCAAGAGTTGCTCGTCGCATTGCGAACAGTCGTTTTCGTCTACGATATATGTGGCAATCAATGTCCCAATGTTTCATTGACGCACTTTATGCCATCTCCTAGAGCCTTTCCTCGTCGATTCTGCGCGGCAGTGTCTCTGAAATATTTTCCTCGGCCGTTCATAAGAAAACCGCTGAATCTCAACTCTATCACAGAATCATTAAAAGAGGGGGTGGAACGGGAGTAAAAGGGTGGCGTGACGACCTCCCCATCGTGTGACCCGTCCACGATGGCGCTGGTAGGATTTTGAAACTTTGTACGAATGTGACACCATTTAATCATCTTCATCTCATACGAACTTATGAGCTCCGGCCTTTTTTACATAGACACCGAGAGTGATGTCGTAGCGTGCTGCACTTTTGCACCATTACAGACGAATGTATTCGGCACCTTTGAGCCAAATTTCAAACTTATGACTCGAAATCAGAGACAATTGTGCACTTTCGAAAATGTGAGCCTTCGTGTTGCGCAGTTTGTGTTCTCCACATAATGAAATGCTACACAACGGGTAGAATGTTGCTTGTTTTTGAGGAAGTCATGTTGTGCCTCGAATAACAAAAGACAAAACGTTTACGAGCACGTGTCGTAAATTGACAGTAGCATGATCGTTACAGCAGGACTTCAACGCCACATACACTATGTGATCAGAAGTATCCGGACACGCCCGAAAACATACGCTTTTCATATTAGGTGTATTGGGCTGCCACCTACTGCCATGGTACTCCATATCAGTGACCTGAATAGTCATTAGTCATCGTGAGAGAGCAGAATGGGGCACTCCGCGGAACTCACGGACTTCGAACGTGGTCAGGTGATTGGGTGTCACTTGTGTTATACGCCTGTACGCGAGTTTTCCTAGGTCCACTGTTTCCGATGTGATAGTCAAGTGGAAACGTGAAGGGACACGTGCAGCACAAAAGCCTACAGGCTGACCTCGTCTGTTGACTGACAGAGACCGCCGACAGTCGTAGAGGGTCGTACACAGCAATTCCAAACTGCATCAGGATCCACTGCAAGTACTATGACAGTTAGGCGGGTGGTGAGAAAACTTGGATTTCATAGTCGAGCGGCTGCTCATAAGCCACACATGAAACCGGTAAATGCCGACAGACGCTTCACTTGGTGTAAGGACGATTGAACAATGGAATAACGTTTGTGGAATGACGAACCACGATACACAATGTGACGATCCGATAGCAGGCTGTGGGTATGGCGAACAAATGGTGATCTTTATGTCTTCATGTTTGAAGAGCAATTCGGGGATGGTGACTGCATCTTTCAGCACGGTCGAGAACCTGTTCATAATGCACGGCCTGTGGCGGAGTGGTTACACGACAATAACATCCCTGTAATGGATTGGCCTGCACAGAGTCCTGACCTGAACCCTATAGAACACCTTTGGAATGTTTTGGAACGCCAACTTCGTGCCAGGCCTCACCGACCGACATCGATAACTCTCCTCAGTGCAGCACTCCGTGAAGAACGGGCTGCCATTCCCCAAGAAACCTTCCAGCACCTTATTGAACGTATGCCTGCGAGAGTGGAAGCTGTCATTAAAGCTAATGGTGAGCCAACACCAAATTAAATTCCAACGTTACTGATCGAGAGTGCTACGAACTTGTAAATCATTTTCAGCCAAGTGGCCGGATACTTTTGATCACATACTGTATAATCTCAATGGCCCTTTGGACTAGCGCTCGAGAGGACGTACATATTGGTTGTTCGGCCTTGCACGGTCGTACAGCAACGTCCCGTACCTTGATTCAGGCAGTGACACCACCTCGTCTTCAAAAGTTACGGTTTTGCGTATAGCATCTCATTGGACGTATCTGTGTGTGGAGATTCCTCGGAGAAGGGACACTGACGTGACGATGTAAAGCGCCATCGTGTACACAACACTGTCACGTTGGTTAGCATAGCCGTTACTTTGAACAGCAGCTGATACATTTCTGGCATACTAAGGCTGATGGCTGTAGCGTGTCTTCTCTGTAACGTGACTTTCCCATAAGATAACGGGGGGCCGCTGTCCTGACCCACCTCAGCACATAGGGTGTTCGACTGTTGTCATACTCAGCGCCATTTCAAATGTGTTGCCGTAAGACTGGAACTACTTTACAGGTTGAGTAACGAAATCTAGCATAGGTTGAAGCAACATGTAAGACGTGCGCATACTTGACATTTCAACTTGATAACCGACCGAATTAGAGCCGTTGTTGTTGGCCGAGATGCTAGCTCTGTATGCTACATACTCTTAAATCACGTAAATCACGTACAAATTTAGTCATAAATGCTTCCTATTGTACTATTGTACACATAGCATGTAAAGTTTCGATATATGATATCCTTAGCGCTTGTGGAGGAATGGAATGCACTACCTTTTTAGCGTTGCAGAGAATGCACGGTTGTCCGTGGTAATTACACACCCTATTAAAAATCGTGTCCCGTCTTTTGTAATGACCAGGGGACTATCATGAATCTTGGTGAAATCAGCGTAATTATTATCTTTCTGTTCGTCAGACAAAGAGAGACCGAGAGAGAGAGAGAGAGAGAGAGAGAGAGAGAAAGGATGGTGGCGGGGGGAAGAATATATGTTAAACACGGATGAAAGAAGTGAAACAGATTCCTTCCAACGTGGGACCCTCAGTACTGTGGTCGTTATCTTACGACTTTGGAGTCACCTGTCCCCTCGCAGCGGCTCAAGGTAGTGGAATGCGATCCGGAGTGGTGGCTCGCCCTGTGCTGTTGTGGGTGGTCCCAGTGGGCAGAGCAAGCCGCCACCCAAGCGCCTGCAGCGTCCGCACTGCTCGACATGCGGTGTCCCTTCGGACGGGAACGCGTGCACGCTCGATTGCGATCTCGCTGGCCGATTTGTAGCGACGGCGACTAATTCATTCGGCGCCGCATCAGATAAGCCAGTGATCGATGCCGGCCTCAGCGGCACTGAGCGGCGACCACGTTCCGCTCACGTGGGTGCCCGCTTCGGGCCGGCCGTTGGACTGCACTCAGAGGAATTTGTTTCGCTAACTAGGGCCTGCCTCTCAGATACCGCCCACTTGTTGCTTGCCTGCGTTTCTTGATTCACAATGAAAGAATTCCAAAGGAGGCGCTACTTAAGCCCATCTCAGTGTGGCTTCTGTGCTGCAGTTTAACGTCATAGAGGGTCAACGTTCTGTATGAAATAGGCACAGTATTCTGACACCGGTTGTCTGCTATATGCAGAAGTGTCATCAGTGGCCAAATCATTTATTAAGGGCACTGCAGAAGTAGCAATACGGACTCCCGTAGGAAATGGTGTAAAGTGCAAGCACAGCAGAAGAAAGAAAATCGACAGATGTAAAGGTAATATCCCAAGTATCACAGGGAAGTGTGATACGACCGTTGCTGTTTACAATGTATATAAATGATCTAGTACAAAGCGTTGGATGCTTTTAAGCAACGCCAGAAGATAGTAAGAATTTGCAGAACGACCTGCAGGGAACTGATGATTGGTGCAGGCTCTGGCAGTTGACTCTGAACGTAAGTAAATGTAACATATTGCACATAAATAGAAAAAGACATGACAAACAGCTGGAGGCAGCGTCGCGCGTAAAATATCTAGGCGTAACTATCGAGAGCGACCTTAAGTGGAATGACCATATAAAAGAGATAGTCAGAAAAGCAGACACCAGATGCAGATTCATCGGAAGAATCTTAAGGAAATATAACTCATTCACAAAAGAAGTGGCTTATAAGGCGCCTGTTCGCCCAGTTCCTGAGTATTGTTCATCTACCTGGGATCCCTATCAGGTAGTACTGATAGAGAAGATAGAGCGGCGCGTTTCGTAACGGGATTGTTTAGCTGGCAAGAGTGCGTTACGGAGATGCGAAACAAACTCCACTTGTAGCGTTACAAGAGAGGCGTTGTGGATCGCAGAGAGAGTTACTATTGAAATTTCGGGACAGCACTTTTCAGGAGGATTCGGACAACATATTACTTTCCTTCCAAATACATCTCGCATACGACCTGAAAGGTTCGCAGGAGAGTTTCTGTGAAGTTTGGAAAGTAGGAGACGAGGTACTGGATGCAGGATGTTTCCTTTGAGAGGGCACAGCTGACTTCCTTCCCCACCGTTCTCTAATCCGATGGCACCGACGACCTTGCTGCTTGGTCTCCTCTCCCAAACCAATCAACCAATCAACTGAACGCCTCCTTAAAAATGGCTCTGAGCACTATGGGACTTAACATCTGAGGTCATCAGTCCCCTCTTCCAGGAGTGCTAGTTCTGCAAGGTATGCAAGAGAGCTTCAGCGAAGTTTGGAAGGTAGGAGACGAGGTACGGGCGGAATTAAAGCTGTGAAGACGGGGCATGAGTTGTGCTTGGGTAGTTGAGATGGTACAGCACTTGCCCGCCAAAGGCAAAGGTCCCGAGTTCTTGTCTCGGTCCGGCACACAGTTTTAATTTGCCAAGAAGATTCATATCAGTGCACACTCCGATGCAGAGTGAAAATCCCATTCTCGTCACAGAACATCTTTACCATGTACAACAGCGAGGGACCGCTGATAGCAACTTAGGCTTTCGTAGTACGTGAAAGACGAAGCACGGAAGCGGACGTTTTGCTAGTAGTCGCCCATGGTGAGCTACACCGTCCAGTGACAATAATGAGACCACCTGTTAAACATCTCAATAATCGCCTTTTGCAGCGCGGAGGTGGAGAGAGAGCCAGTCGGTGCCGTTCTGGAAGACGTGGATGTGGTCCCACGCCGACTCCAGTGCTATGGCCAGCAGCGCTAGGCATCTCAGATGAGGATCCATGGCGTAAACAATCCGATCGTGGTGGTACTCTGGATTCTCGATTGGGTTTAAATCTGTGAAGTATGGTGGTAAGGGGACTACGGCAAATTCATCCCGGTGCTCTTCGAACCACGCACGTACGCTGTGAGATGTGAGACATTTTACACTGTCCTGCAGGTAGATGCCATCGTGCAGAAAAACAAATTGAATATATGAGTGGATATGATCCTCAATGATAGCTGCACACTTACGTTGGTCTACTGTGTCTCCCAGAGTGACGAGATCACCTAGGGAATGCCATGAAAACATTCCCCAGACCATAACGCTCCATCCTCCGGCCTGGACTCTTCCGACCATTGTTGAAGGGTGTTTGACGCCGATGGAGCATAAAATGTGCCTCATCTGAGAAGATCACTTGTCAAGACACAGTGCACGTCCAGGTGCAGTATTGGCATGCAAATTCCAGCCTTCGTCACCGAAGAACGGTTAGCATGGGTGAATGAATGAGGCACCTGCTGCGGGAGTCCATACGCAGCAACGTTCAGTTAAAGGTCGTCAAGGGGACACAGTTGGTAATCCCTTCTTCGTCTGGACGTCAGCCGCTCAACAGTTGCACGTATGTTCGCGCTTGCACATATGTGCAGCCGTTGTTCACAAACGCTATCTACGGCTCTTGGTTCACCACAGTTGCCTCGGCGCTGATTTTGCATAGCACCATTTTGCCGTTCATGGTACACTTTATCCATGGCAGCACGCGAACAGTTTATAAACGCAGCCGTTTTGGAAATGCTCCCACCCCTGGCCCGAAAGCCACTGATCGTGTCCTTTGGGACGTCAGAGAAACAGCTCCGTTTCCGCATTGCGATAACGACTGCACTGTTTCCCACGTTCCCTGGACGCGCTTTGTATATCATCCACTGCTACTGCTGCTACTGCTGCTACCTGCCGTCTGTGAGTGGCTACTTTACACTGACGTCGAAAATATGTGGTGGTGGTATTAATGTGACTGGACAGTGTATATATGTGATTGGTGAGTTATGGATCAGGATAGTTGCTAAATATAATTGATTGCTGACGTACCACATACAGCAAGCGCAGCAATGACGATTTCATTAATTCATCGTAGATTTAGGGTAAGCAAATGTGACTTAAAGTCGTTACGTTGGTTGCTTGAGTGATGTAAATCAATCTTTTAGAATGACCGAATAAACCCACGGATGAAATCATCCTCTTTCTGTCTGCTCTTTTCGTGAACATTATCACCTATTTGAATCAGTTAATATTACGTCCATACAGAATATGGTAGCGGCCGTTCAAGAGCTGCCGAGTTTTAATGTGTTTGGTTTCCAGGAACTTGCGTTTGGCTCAACCCGGTGCGTTACAAAGCTAAAACAAAGTGACAGATCGGCATGGAAATAGTGAGGCACAGAACGTGAAACTGTAATCAGAAACCCGTGTACGAAATTTCGTAGTCGCGCAGTTGTCAAGGAGAGCGGGTAATGACATGTCTGGATGTGCGAAAACTGACTATTCGGAACCAATAACTGGAACTGTTTTGGTAATTGCTACGCAATTCAACTCCTCACATTACTCCTTTTATAACTCGATGGTTGTTGTTGTTGTTGTTGTTGTTGTTGTTGTGGTCTTCAGTCCTGAGACTGGTTTGATGCAGTTCTCCATGCTACTCTATCCTGTGCAAGCTTTTTCATCTCCCAGTACCTACTGCAACCTACATCCTTCTGAATCTGCTTAGTGTATTCATCTCTTGGTCTCCCTCTACGATTTTTACCCTCCACGCTGCCCTCCAATACTAAATTGGTGATCCCTTGATGCCTCAGAACATGTCCTACCAACCGATCCCTTCTTCTGGTCAAGTTGTGCCACAAACTTCTCTTCTCCCCAATCCTATTCAATACTTCCTCATTAGTTATGTGATCTACCCATCTAATCTTCAGCACTCGATGGTACTCATCTCAAAACTACAGTATACAGGGTGTTACAAAAAGGTACGGTCAAACTTTCAGGAAACATTTCTCACACACAAATAAAAGAAGATGTTATGTGGACATGTGTCCGGAAACGCTTAATTTCCATGTTAGAGCTCATTTTAGTTTCTTCCACTTACTCTCAATGGAGCACGTTATCATGATTTCATACGGGATACTCTACCTGTGCTGCTAGAACATGTGCCTTTACAAGTACGACACAACGTGTGGTTGATGCACGATGGAGCTCCTGCACATTTCAGTCGAAGTGTTCGTACGCCTCTCAACAACAGATTCGGTGACCGATGGATTGGTAGAGGCGGATCAATTCCATGGCCTCCACGCTCTCCTGACCTCAACCCTCTTGACTTTCATTTATGGGTGCATGTGAAAGCTCTTGTCTACGCAACCCCGGGGGCAAATGTAGAGACTCTTCGTGCTCGTATTGCGGACGGCTGTGATACAATACGCCATTCTCCAGGGCTGCATCAGCGCATCAGGGGTACCATGCGACGGAGGGTGGATGCATGTATCCTCGCTAACGGAGGACATTTTGAACATTTCCTGTAACAAAGTGTTTGAAGTCACGCTGGTACGTTCTGTTGCTGTGTGTTTCCATTCCATGATTAATGTGATTTAAAGAGAAGTAATAAAATGAGCTCTAACATGGAAAGTAAGCGTTTCCGGACACATGTCCACATAACATATTTTCTTTCTTTGTGTGTGAGGAATGTTTCCTGAAAGTTTGGCGGTACCTTTTTGTAACACCCTGTATAAATCAGTTGTTAAAAAGACTTCAGAGATGCACAAGTATTTGATTCTCTCAAAAATTTCGGGTTTTCGTTATTCACGCTGCTGACAGTCCGTAAGCAGAAAGTTCGGACTGCTGAAAAAGTGTCATACTGTGGGAGGAAGTGGGTCACGCAAAGTGAGATTCCAGGTCTCGAAGAATGCTTACTGAATTGGCTTGGTCAATGTCGAGGACAATCGTCCCCATCATAGGACGTATACTTCAGGAAAAAATATTCTCTGTTAGTATGGTCATTCAAGGTTTAAGTTATAATAAGAGTGCCTCACAAATTTTCTTTTAAAAAAGTCTTTTTAAGGAGATTGGTGGTAAAAGTGTACTTTGCCTATTTTGGAGTTTTCTTCTTCTTAACTTCTTCTCTCCTTCTTCATCCGCCCAGTCGTAGTCTTTTCACAGGAAAGCCAGAATTTCAGCGTCAGACAGGGGACCACAGACTTCCACATGAACGTCAAAATCTACATAACCACCAAAAGTTGTCGAAAGTCATGAAGAACACCTCAGGTACCGTGGAAACCTGGGTCCATTCTTCCGCTCTCCTCTTATTGCTCCAGTTGATTCTGTATCATATTGCTGAATCGACAGTAATTTAAACAGTTTGAAATCATCGGGTACGCAACGTTCTTCCACGTTTCATCAGGCAAGGACATTGCTGACAGAACTTAAATGTAGGAACCCGGACCACTTTCAATGCTACACATATCGTCATCATAAGTTAACTGCGGTAAACTGTTCTAAAATTCTGAGTTACCCCTCACCTTTGTCTGAGATCAACAGCCACTCATTATAAAGTTCTGTTGCCATACCCGACCTTTTACTATAGTAGTAGTGGAATACAAGAAATGAACTCATAACCCTGAAAATCGAGGGTTAGCAGTTTTCGTTATCAAAAGACGTTTGGCTTTGTGAGGGGCGTCTACGTTTACTGTAACCAAAAACGTTACGTTTCCTCTGCTGTGCCATCTCTCAAGAAATTTTCGTCTGTAGAAGTCAACATTCGATCGCCAAGACATTTGAAAACATGTTTCGTCAATACTAATGATGTCGCATGAGCCTCAATTTTCCGGCAGGCTTTCTTGCTTATTTTTCCAAATCACTGTACTTATTATGTGGCCTGGCGATGAAACATGACACAATCTCTATGTATAAAAGTCAATGAGCGGATTAAGTGACTCAGCTATTCTTCATCGCTCAGTCCAAAGCACTAAGAACAGGAACTTAAGGTTTGCAGATGGTGTTTGTCTTACATATATTGTAGGCATCGTTTAAGAAGGGAGTTTTCGAAATTCCACCTCTAAGTTGTGGTGGTGAGAGTGGGAGAGGGGGGGGGGTCAAGAGCGGGGAGTGGAAATAGAGGTAGAAGATTTTTTTGAAAATATCTCACTAGACCTACGAAAATTGGTATTTGGTTTCTCGGTCAGAAATAAAAGAATGTGTTTCGGCATTTTTGGAAATTTGACCCCTATAGGGGTGAAATAGTGGTTGACAGTTCTTCTTTAAAAAATGGATCGTTACTAAAGAACTTCTAACATATTTTTCAACTACCTCTATGAAAATTGACATTTGATTTGTAGGTTACAAATTAAAAAAAATACGTGTTTAAGTGTTTTTTGAAATTCAACCCCGAAGGGGAAAAATAGGGGCGAAATGTTTTATGAAAATATTTCATCCTGAAAGCATTTTAAAATAAAAGTATAAAAATTTTAATTTGGCTTCTCAGTTAGAAATAAAATAATGCTAATTGCGTTGTTTTCTGAAACTCAATGACTCCGGTGATGAAAGTTTGTATTGAAATGTTTCGTTGTGCAAGCATTTTTAAAGCTAAATCTATGACATTTTATATTTGGCCTCTCTATTAGAAATAAGAAATATGTGTTTCACTGTTTTTGAAAATTCAGCCCGTAAGAGGGTAAACTAAGGGATTCAAATATTGACGAAAATATTTCGTTATATTAAAAAAAAATTGAAGCTAGCTATGTGTGTGACAACTGATATTTCACTTTTCAGTTAGACGTAAAGAAATATGTCTTAGGTAATGAAGTTTGTATGGAAATATCACTAGAAGAACGCAAACTGCACGATTAACAAAAACCTTGGACTCTGGCTACCAGAATGAGCACAAATACATTCGGAAAAGACCATGCTTCTACGGCCTTAACTAGCGTGAAAGGTCAAGAAGGTTTTGCAGTTTGTTAACAACATAAAAAATCGGTTAAAGGAAAGCAAAAACACCAGTGCAGTCCGCAGAGACTACGCGAGCGAAGCAGCGGGCCCTGAGCTAGTCACTTTATTTTCATAAAACACACCGGCCGGGACGCCTTGCATAACTCCTTGGAAAATTTGACTGCTCATAATGTCACACGTAACTACCTCATCAGCGGACTTAGGCTTTGTGGCTCGTTTTGTCATGTACTTTAGTTGCACAAGTAACTATGGACCGCCAGAGCGGAGAAGGTAAGCGGCCTTGACTTTTCCGTGAATCCGGCAACAGCCTCACACAACCACAATGGGCGCCAGCAGTTGCATGCCGACAAATGCGCTATTGCTGGGCGTGCGAGCTGCCATTGTGTTCGCGCCGCCCTTCAAATATTTACCAGTCACGGAGGGGGCGGCGCTCGGAATGCGTTTCGCATACTAGCACACCTGGCCGCAACCGTGCGCGGTCACGTTCTCAGGCAGACTGCTGGGCTGCAAACGCAGCTGCGGCAGTGAAACGGCCCTGACGGAGAGCCTTTCCTCTGTAGATCGCCCCGAACTCGTGCATTTAATTTCCCTACTATTTAGTCATTTTATTGTCTCCAAATTCTAGTATTCAAGTTAATCGAACACAAGGCAGCTAGACGAACTGGAAGATTAGTATGGATGTTTGGAGTCTATATGGAGCTACGAAGCTCACAAGGATCTTCAAAGCTTTTGAAGGAGCACGTCTCGCTGCTTCACTTTGACCGTGTCGGTTCCACAGATATTATAAACGGAGAATTTGGGGAGATTTCGTTGACTATGAAGCACTGTGAAAATTGATGTTTTCTTGCCATAATTTGAATGCAAAATATATTACGTATGTGACCAGGTAATACTCGGTCCAGGCGCATTAATATAACCACGACCTCTGTTCGGCGTCAGTGTGCATTAACCACTCACAGACGGCGTGTGGCAGCACTGTCAGTGAAGGGGGGTGGGGAGGGACGCGGAAAACACTGTACTCGTTACCCTGTGTGTTTATTCTGTGTATTGAACGGGGGAGCTAGAAACGACGGAGAGGCTTCGTCCCACCGTGGCCCACACTGGTCCACAACCCCACAACAGGCCACCCCACCGCCGCCCAAACCGAAACCAGTGTTATTGTGCGATCTCGTACCAGACGAGTGTACCCCAAATCTTTGCGTGGTAGAGTAATTATGGTGTACGCGTCCGTGGAGACAGTGTTTGCGCAGCAATCGCCGACATAGTGTAACTGAAGCGGAATAAGGGGAACCAGCCCGCATCCGCCGAGGCAGATGGAAAACCGCCTTAAGAACCATCCACAGGCTTGCCGGCACACCGGTCCTCGACACCAATCCGCCGGACGGATTCGTGCCGGGGACCGGCATGCCTTCCCGCTCGGGAAGCAGCGCGTTAGACAGTTGGCTAGCCGGGCGGGCTTTTAGTCGTTAGGGTAATGCGGAAACGGAGCGTTTTGTCTGACGTCCAAAAGGGCATGTTCATTGGCTTGCGGGCCAAGGGAGAAAGCATTTTTGAAGCTGCGAAGTTTGTAAACTGTTCTCGTGCCGCCATGGCTGAAGTACACCGCGCATGGCAAAATGGCGCTATACAAAACAGGCTCAAAGGCAACTATGGTGCACGAAGGGCTATAGATCATAGGATTGAAGGACGGCTGTGGAGATGGGTACGGGCGAATACATGTGCAACCGTTAATCAGCTGCCCGCCCAGATGAATCAAGAGGCTATCAGTAGTGTCTCCTCAATGACCGTTCAGCGAACGTAACTGTATATGGGCTCCTCAGCTGGCGTCTCGTTAGTGCAGCCATGCTGACTGCTGTCCATGGGCGACCAAGGTTGAAATTTGCATACTCATACCGCAAATGATCGTCCACTGACTGGCAGCTGGTGACCTTTATAGGTGAATATCACGTTGTCGGATCGGTTATAGTGTATATTAGTAACCCTCATAAGAGAACATAGTGGTGGCTTTGGAGCACTTTAGATGAACACAACTGGCACCAAGCTGTCACGCGGACGTTCACCGCCGACGTAAGCCATGGCAGCGAAGTGATATGTATGCGCCTGTCAGCTTTATGGAATCAGAACAGTAAATTGCGTCGACGTCGAGACATAACGGAGTGACATCAGGAGCTGATGCGTTTTGACATGCCCATTACCACACTGCAACTGAAGTTAACCGGTCTGTTGGCGTTCAAAGTGTATGGAAGGAATGGTGAGCCACTCGCAACCATGTAACGCAGAGTATAAACAGTAGTCGTAAGAAATTCCAACCGACAGCAACCTGGGACCGGAGTGACGTATGTGTCCTATCAATGACAGTTGGATTCAAACGCTACAGAAATTGCCACTGTCAGTGAATTTAGGTACGATTCAGTTAGTTTCCAAGCGGACATCCTCAAGCGAACTGCGTTCAGCGGATATCTGGAATCGAGTAGTTCACAAAAGACCATTCCCCACAATGTCAAGTAAACGTTCACGTCTTCAGTGGGGCAAGAAACATAAATGCTTGTCAGTAGCTGACTGCATGTAAGTACTATGGTCCGAAGAATCGTGATTTTGTCTCTTGTCCAATGATGTAAGGCGTCGTTCACCGACGGGCCAGTGGGGTGCTTAACCTACAGTATGTGAGGACGTAGTGTAAGCTGGAGGTGATTTGAGATGTCTTTGGTGTGTACTATGTACCAATGTTTTTGGCCCAGACTTTCAGGCCGGCCGCTGTGGCCGAGTGGGTCTAGGCACTTCGGTCCCGAACCGCGGGCCTGCTACGGTCGCAGGTTCGAATCCTGCCTCTGGCATGGGTGTGTGTGATGTCCTCAGGTTAGTTAGATTTAAGTAGTTCTAAGCCTAGGGGACTGATGACCTCAGATGTTAAGTCCAATAGTGCTTAGAGCCATCTGAACCATCAGACTTTCAGGTTACCATGAATGCAAACAAAGACTCGTATTTCAGCCTTGTCGCACATTGAGATATCTTTTACATCTTCGTGATGAGTGTGCTGTGGTCATTCTCGTCTTCAAAGAAGACAACAGCCGTCTTCACAGGGCTACACGTACTCGATCCTACTTTGATCAACACTTTCACGTCATATTGAATTTCAAGTAGCTTAAGATATAGTCCTGTAGAAATTACATGGGTTTATGTGGAACAATAGGTGAAAAGCAGGAATCAATATCCGTGCAGGTCACAACAAGTTAATGACAACTTCCACTGGGCACAGCACAACAAAATTATCAGTGTGTTTGTGGCAAAGTTATACGAAAAAATATTTGTACATATCTGGAGGACCTCATATCCTATAATTTTATTTGCAAACACGGCCACCGCAAGAACTGTAAAACCAAATGATGACAGGGTATTGTTATTTATGGAGGATGACATTAGTGATGCGTGTCAGATATCCATTGCACTGTCCATGAACTCCTCGAGGAGACTCCTTTGATTGTTATATGTATAAGGAACCGTTCAGTTGATTGATTGATTGATTGATTGATTGGTTTGGGAGAGAGGACCAAGCAGCAAGGTCATCGGTCCCATCGAATTAGGGAAGGATGGGGAAGGAAGTTAGCCGTGCCCTTTCAAAGGAACCATCCTACCTGAAGCGATTTAGGGAAATCACGGAATGGATGGCCGGACGCGGATTTGGCCATTCAGTTGTGGTTTGCTTAGTAGCATATGTGATTTCATGTGTGGCAGTATCTCTGACGTCGTCGCGCGCCGATAGGGCAGCAAGTCGTGAAACCTCCCGATCTGTCTGAAGTAAATACTGTGTGGAAGAGATCCAGATTCAGCATGAAGGACGCTAGTAGTATTCTGGTCATTAGCTCCGCCTTCTCCTCAGCAGAGCAGGTGGTTCCGTCTGGTCCCTGTGGTGCAGGTGTTTTGTCTTGTTGCCTGGTGAAGTGATCAGCTAGTTTCCATATGACAGTGCGTGAGATGTCCAGCTCGCGGAGTTTCTGTTCCCACTGTCCGTTTCGGAATGTTCATATTATATCCCGTATCGTACTCTGTAGACTGCCGACAGGATGTTTATTCAACGGGTTCTTTGTGCGCTGTCAATACCACCTGTCAGCATCTCGTGCAGATGAGGCGGAAGTCCTTCTGGCGCAGTCCTGCTGAGTGCTATTGAGGTGCGATAATTAGAATGGCGTCAGCTGTTGCATCTTGGACTACAGTGGCCAGTTCCTCTATGGCCTCATCTGTTTGTCCTGTAAAGGTGGTTACGTTTTTTGGGGTACGTCAATCAAATGTTTCCTTGAACGTGGTCCAGTTCACGCGCTTGTAGTTTAGCATTCGGTGCAGTTCAGCTTTGTCTATTTTGTGTACACTATAACTGGTAGGTGGTCGGAGGCTAGATTGTGTTCACCAGCAACGTCGAGTGTTCCGATGATTCTCTCTTTACGGGCGCTGTGTCTAGTATGTCTAGCCTCTGACTCCTATCGTTGGGCCCATGAGTTGGGACGTCGGGTGCTTTAAAATGTAGTTTCGAACCAGTATAGAGTATAGAGTTTTTGCTGATGTACTCATTGGTCTCTGAAAACGATGATGGCTGCCCCATATCCAAAATCTGTCGTTCCATGAGCGCTACTATTTCACTGCTTTTGTTTGAGATCCCGTTGGCATTCGAAACAAGATCTACGTCTGTGTTGTTTTTTGCTTGGTGGAGCGCGTGTAACATATTTTGTGATTGGCCGTTGTCAAACGTGTTCTGAGAAGCGTTCTCTGATAGACTACTCCTGGCCTGTCCCGGCCAAAGGAGACTGAATTACCAAGGATGCAAACTTCATAAGAAGCGCATACACTGTGAGACTGGAGAGTAATGTCGCCAATAGTCTTCCACGCGTGAGGCCGCAAGTACTTTTTTTTCTCTCTGCAGTGCTCAGTAGTTGCAGGAGTTGTTATTGTTGGCGTCTGTAGGACAGGGTGTAGTGTGTGTGTGTGTGTGTGTGTGTGTGTGTGTAGTCTGAGTAATGGTTTCGCTGCCCCAGTTGTGTGAATGTTTCGCTGCGCTGTTGCTGGATTTTCAACTGCGGTGCTCATGAGTTCCCCAATACGCTGGTAATGTCCTTCTTCCTTCGGGATCTTGGCTTCTCTTACATGAGTGCGTTTAGTTGTGTCTGTGCGTGGCAGCTCTTGGTCGCGGGTTCCAGTGTCGAATCGTGACCCGTTTCTCACACAGGACACGGCTCAAGTACTGTTTCCTGTTAACTCTGTACGTCTCCTTGTGTGTTATGACGCCCTGTAGTTGGCCAGGTGCAGCCCTCCACAGTTACTGTACTGCGCCTGTCTGTTCAAAAATGGTTCAAATGGCTCTGAGCACTATGGGACTTAACATCTGTGGTCATCAGCCCCCTAGAACTTAGAACTACTTAAACCTAACTAACCTAAGGACATCACACACATCCATGCCCGAGGCAGGATTCGAACCTGCGACCGTAGCAGTCGCGCGGCTCCGGACTGAGCGCCTAGAACCGCTAGACCACCGCGGCCGGCGCGCCTGTCTGTCATGGAAAGCTTACACTATTGTGGGACGTGGCTGCCAGAACATTTGCGGCAGCGGAGTGGCAAACCACAGCATGTGGTCGAGTGTCCAAACCGGTGTCGGTGGTGCCATTATAGGGGGTCATCCGATGGATTTTTAGCTTGACGATAATATGGAGGAGACGGGTCGACGTCAGGAAGGTCATCGATTTAGGCCAGTCGGCCAATTGCACAAGACGGCGTGTGAGTGACTTGTGAGAGGAGAAGCCCCATCTGGCTAACGCTTTTATACTCCGAACCAAAGTCTAGGAGATCCTGTTGTACTGATGTGGGGAGGGATCGTGTATGTATTCCTTTGACTACGAAATGTTCTTCGCGGGTCCTCTACACGTGATATTCCATTTTACTTTCTTTCAGGAGATTAAGTAAATTCGCGCAGTAAATTCTCCAGTTTGTTTTGTGTAGTTGTCCTGTGGGTTACGCATTTCGTAAAATGTTTTGTTTAGGATCGGGAGGACGACGGTTCAAATCCACGTCCGTCTGTCCTGATTCAGGTTTTCCGCTACTTCCTTAAGCCCCTGAGGAAAATGTTTAGATGGCCGATTTCCTTTCGCATCCTTCGTTAATCCGAGGGTGTGCTTCGTTTTTAATGACCTTTCATTGTTCAGGCGCCATAAACCGCATGTACATTAAATGTATTCAGATTTTCGAATATGGACAACCATCAACTGCATACTGGAATGCCGATAGTGGAAATTTGTGCCAGACCGGAACTCTAACCCGTATTTTACACCTGCTGCGAGCTTACCATAGGGTTTTCGGAGCACAGTTCACGGCCAGACTCAAAATTCCACACGTCATCAACCTTGTGTCCGTAACCTGCACTCGTACATCCATTATGTACAACGTGTACAGGGGTGACATTTTCTAACGATGTCGCTCGACCGGTGTCAGGGGCTAAATGAATTCTAAGACCCATGGTAGGAAATGGCTCAAATGGCTTTGAGCTCTATGGGACTTAACATCTATGGTCATCAGTCCCCTAGAACTTAGAACTACTTAAACCTAACTAACCTAAGGACAGCACACAACACCCAGCCATCACGAGGCAGAGAAAATCCCTGACCCCGCCGGGAATCGAACCCGGGAACCCGGGCGTGGGAAGCGAGAACGCTACCGCACGACCACGAGATCCGGGCCCCATGGTAGGAGTCCAGTCGTTGTTGTCGTGGGCTACGAATCAACTATGCCTAATATGGCTGCTGCTGCCACTGCACTATTTGCGTTGTTTTGTGCGGCCGTTCTCTGGTGCTAGTTGAGTGGGTGCTTAACAGCAGATGAGCATGTGGGCTGACCTCCGTATCACACATTTCTCTGCTATGTCAGTGGTTGTCTTGGCGCCGGCATTCGCCAAAGTCTTCCTGTGGACGGAAGTGTGTGTTTTCGTATAGAATGATACACACTGAACCACCAAAGAAACTGCTGTAGGCATGCGTATTGGAATACAGAGGTTTCTAAACAGGTAGAATACGGGGCCGTGGACGGCAACGTCTACATAAGACAACAAGTGACTGCTGCAGTTGTTAGATCAGTTACTGCTGCTACAGTGACAAGTTATCAAGATTTAACTGCGTTTGAACGTGGTGATATAGTCGGCGCACGAGATTTGGGACACAGCATTTCCGAGGTAGCGATGAAATGGGGATTTTCCCTTACGATCATTTCACAAGTGTACCGTGAATATCAGGAGTCTGGTAAAACATCAAACATCTGACATCTGACATCGCAAAGGTGTGCGGAAGGAAGAGAAATGCCTACAGTAAGTAAAGTAATCAGACGTCAACGAAGCGCCGCCATTGAAACTCCTTAATAAAGAACGGTAGAATCCCACTAGGTAACTGACGTGAAGATGGGGGAGTTTTGTCAAAGACTGGTATCTTCCTGAGCGTTGAGAATGTGTCAGCGAGATTTTATATTATAATCTAGTCGAGCTGTTGCTGCTTCTTTTTCTTCTGATGCTGATGCTATATCTGCCGCTTTCGTTGCTTCAGTCCACTGCTACCAGCCGCACAAGTTGAGTCAGCACGTCCGCTGTCTTGCTAGATGTCATGCCCATTCTGCAGCGGCAAGCCGGCCCTCTCATACACACATTAAAAAAGTTTTGCAACACCTTGGTTCCGAGAGTTCCGGAACCTGTACAGAAAACTGTAATAAACATAATTTCCGCTCTTTTTATTGCTCGTGAAAACACACGTTGCATATTGTACCACCATACAGCGAGACCTTCAGAGGTGGTGGTCCAGATTGCTGTACACACTGGTGCCTCTAACACCTAGTAGCACGTCCTCTTGCGATGATGCAGGAAATGAAGAGAACATGATGCCAATCCTGAACGGTCCATTTGGCATGTTGTAGGGCCCATCTGTACTGGACTGCATGGTGTCCTGGTTGCAAAAACAGACTTCGCCGCGGACGTCGGGAGAGAAGTTGCGCATCATGTAGCCTATTGAGCGCAGTTTGAGTCGTAAAACGACGTCCTGTGGCTGCACGAAAAGCATTATTAACATGGTGGCGTTACTGTCAGGGTTGATCCGAGCCATAATCCGTAGGTAACGGTCATCCACTGCAGTAGTAGCCCTTGGGTGGCCTGAGGGAGACATATCATTGACAGTTCCTGTCTGTCTGTGCCTCCTCCGTGTCCGAACAACATCGCTTTGGTTCACTCCGAGACGCCTGGACACTTCCCTTGTTGAGAGCCCTTCCTGGCACAAAGTAACAATGAGGACGCGATAGAACCGCAGTATTGACCGTCTAGGCATGGTTGAACTACAGACAAGAGCCGTTTACCTCCTTCCTGGTGGAATGACGAACTGATAGGCTGTCGGACCGTCTCCGTCTAATAGGCGCTGGTCATGCATGGTTGTTTACGTGTTTGGGCGGAGTTAGTGACATCTATGAACAGTCAAACGGACTGTGTCTGTGATACAATATCCACTTTCAGCATCTATCTTCAGTAGTTTTGGAAACCGTGGTGATGCGAAACTCTTTTTGGTGTGTGTATATTGCGCGCAAAATGGCGTGGCCGCTAGATGTGCAGTCGTCTGGGGAAGTGTGGGGAGACCGGCAGTGGTGGGTGTCGCTCTGAGTACTGTAGGGGGAAATGCCGAACGCAGGAAGGGAAGGCCGTTTTCAACTGAAGCCTAGACTCACATTTTTGATAAGTACTAGGCGGAGCCCCTCAATGTCCACAATTGAATGATGGCCATTCCAAAAGGTCTGTCACTTCTTTGGGTATTATCTAAAAAGAATCCCGCCAAAAATGCATATTTTCGCCTGGTTTGTGAACCATTTGTAATTTTCAGAAAAGTGTCACGAGTGTGGAATTTGAGTTAAACCCACATATTTCTCTTGTTCCCATGTTAAAAAATAGCTTCATTTTCCAATACTTAGCGGAGTTTACAGTCTCACCTCATTAGCTTGTTGTGCAGAGTCAATTGCGAGAGAATTCTTAAACAGTGATTTTTAAGTTTATTATGTGAGAAACTGAGGAAAAGTATGGTCAGCATCTTATGAAAAAGCACATCCTTGGTACAAAATAAATGTCTAATGAGCTCACTTACGTTGTTCCAAAGCCCATAGCATTTCTCGTTTCTCCAGCTATCGATGGCCCATAAAAATTATGTTCTTTCATAGGAAAAGTCTGTAGTTAGTGGAATAACACGGAAGATAATAAAATTTTGCATAATAACCATATCGCTAATTACTCTCTTCTTTGTGTCCTATCATTTGCCGAAATCTCACTTCGATATCTCAAACCGTTTTGAAATATGAGGACTGTTGTAGATATTTCACTCTGGGTTTATCCCTGGCGCGGTGCGATCGCAAATGAGTGTGCTACATCAGATCATTTTTTTCGAAATTGGTGCGACCGGCCTGAAGGTGGCAAACCATTGCTGGCCTCCCACTCTGAACAAACGAATAAACACGTCCAGCTCTTTGGACGAAAACTGGTCACTGCCCATTGGCCACCGTATCCAGCACGACCTGCACCCCTGGGCTGGATTTCACGTAACCACCTGTGAGCAAGCCCAGAATTTGTACCAGTACAAAATTATAATTTCTGTATCCTTAATCCATATATATATATATATATATATATATATATATATATATATATATATATATATACTCCTGGAAATGGAAAAAAGAACACATTGACACCGGTGTGTCAGACCCACCAAACTTGCTCCGGACACTGCGAGAGGGCTGTACAAGCAGTGATCACACGCACGGCACAGCGGACACACCAGGAACCGCGGTGTTGGCCGTCGAATGGCGCTAGCTGCGCAGCATTTGTGCACCGCCGCCGTCAGTGTCAGACAGTTTGCCGTGGCATACGGAGCTCCATCGCAGTCTTTAACACTGGTAGCATGCCGCGACAGCGTGGACGTGAACCGTATGTGCAGTTGACGGACTTTGAGCGAGGGCGTATAGTGGGCATGCGGGAGGCCGGGTGGACGTACCGCCGAATTGCTCAACACGTGGGGCGTGAGGTCTCCACAGTACATCGATGTTGTCGCCAGTGGTCGGCGGAAGGTGCACGTGCCCGTCGACCTGGGACCGGACCGCAGCGACGCACGGATGCACGCCAAGACCGTAGGATCCTACGCAGTGCCGTAGGGGACCGCACCGCCACTTCCCAGCAAATTAGGGACACTGTTGCTCCTGGGGTATCGGCGAGGACCATTCGCAACCGTCTCCATGAAGCTGGGCTACGGTCCCGCACACCGTTAGGCCGTCTTCTGCTCACGCCCCAACATCGTGCAGCCCGCCTCCAGTGGTGTCGCGACAGGCGTGAATGGAGGGATGAATGGAGACGTGTCGTCTTCAGCGATGAGAGTCGCTTCTGCCTTGGTGCCAATGATGGTCGTACGCGTGTTTGGCGCCGTGCAGGTGAGCGCCACAATCAGGACTGCATACGACCGAGGCACACAGGGCTAACACCCGGCATCATGGTGTGGGGAGCGATCTCCTACACTGGCCGTACACCACTGGTGATCGTCGAGGGGACACTGAATAGTCCACGGTACATCCAAACCGTCATCGAACCCATCGTTCTACCATTCCTAGATCGGGAAGGGAACTTGCTGTTCCAACAGGACAATGCACGTCCACATGTATCCCGTGCCACCCAACGTGCTCTAGAAGGTGTAAGTCAACTACCCTGGCCAGCAAGATCTCCGGATCTGTCCTCCATTGAGCATGTTTGGGACTGGATGAAGCGTCGTCTCACGCGGTCTGCACGTCCAGCACGAACGCTGGTCCAACTGAGGCGCCAGGGGGAAATGGCATGGCAAGCCGTTCCACAGGACTACATCCAGCATCTCTACGATCGTCTCCATGGGAGAATAGCAGCCTGCATTGCTGCGAAAGGTGGATATACACTGTACTAGTGCCCACATTGTGGATGCTCTCTTGCCTGTGTCTATCTGCCTGTGGTTCTGTCAGTGTGATCATGTGATGTATCTGACCCCAGGAATGTGTCAATAAAGTTTCCCCTTCCTGGGACAATGAATTCACGGTGTTCTTATTTCAATTTCCAGGAGTGTATTGGTGTCTGACAGTGAGGGATATGTTACCACGTTTGGTTGAAATTGGTGCAGTGGTTTAGGAGATGTGGAACATACACATCTCCTAAACCACTGCACCAATTTCAACCAAACGTGTTAACATATCCCTCACTGTCAGACACCAATCGCCGTGGGAGTTAGAACCCCCTACCTATCGTTCAAAATGGCTCTGAGCATTGTGGTACTTAACTTCTAAGGTCATCAGTCCCCTAGTACTTAGAACTACTTAAACCTAACTAACCTAAGGACATCACACACATCCACGCCAGAAGCAGGATTCTAACCTGCGACTGTAGCGGTCGTGCGGTTCCAGACTGTAACGCCTACAACCTCTCGGCTACCCCGGCCGGCCCTACCTATCGTAATTCAGGGATATGACATCATAAACAATGAGAAAAAGTGAAAAACTGCAGATAACGCATGACTTTGAAATATTTTACTCGTGTGCTACTAATTCTATTTACAACATTTTTTGCACACAGTATGCACACATGCCACTGAAGTATATACAAAATTATGTCATTGTATGATCAGGGGACATGATTTCATAAACACTGAGATACCTTAAAAACTGGCACATTGTGCATGAAGTTTAAATTTATTACTTCTTTGCAACTAACTCTATTCGGAACATATTTTTCAAACAGTATCCCCACATGCCACTAAATATACCTACAAAATTATACAGTGTGAATCACCTAAAACTTGCACCACAAGTATTACTGGAATGAAAAGTGCTTCTGATGTGCGGTTTTCACATAATGCTTTGGTAGTCAGCGGCTAGTATTGTTGTATATTCAACAGATTGTAATGAAACTTAGAAAATGTATTTTTTGTTCAAACACACACTTTTTTAAATGGAACAATGCCTGTTAACATTAACAAACTAAAAGAAGAATAAATAAGAATGTCCGCTGGCGTTTGTAGCAGGATTATAGTGCGAGTAGCAAGTAGCTAATTGTGCAAATTTTCCGCACCGACACTTGTTTATGCCATTCAACCTACATAGTTTCTAGGTACGACGTTGTTATGTTCGCTTGCAGAGTGCTTGTGTGTTCCTTGAGTGCATTATGACATGCTAGTCAGTTAATGTATGAGAGGTCAAGCAGTAGCTCGTGAGTTTTCGATCGTATTTATCGGTGCAGAAAAAGCCGACATGCTTGTAGTGTATGGAGATTCTAAGAAGAATGCAGTTTGTTCTAGGACGGCGTATGCGGAAAGATATTCCAATAGACGTCAACCATCAGAGCAATTAATTATCAACCTTTTCAGCCAGTTACGTGAAGGTGTATTGTGACACTTAGGCACCGTAACAGCAGGAGACAAGTGACGACACAAGGGGAGCGGGAGAAATGGTCTTTCTGCTGTTGTAGTTGATCCGCACGTTAGCTCTCGAGCAGTCGCGCGAGGAAGTGTCATGAATGTGGCAAATGTCCTCATTCTCTATCGACAGAGTTTCTATCTCTGTCACATCTCTCTCCATCAAATGCGGCATGGAAACGATTTTGACAATCGTGTTAACTTCGGTACATGGTATTAAGACTGGATACTCCACATGTACGATGTATTTTGCTTAGTGATGAAACCACATCTACCAATCACGGCCAGGTAAAGTGCCGAAACATGCACTATTGTTCTGTTGACAATACCCATTGGCTTCATCAGGTGGAACGTCAGCGCCCACGGAGTCTAAAGGTGTGATGCGGGACAATGAACCATCACTCGTAGACCCGTTTTTCAGAGACGGAACATTGAAAGCGCACGAGTATCGCAGCTTCCTAACAGACCATCTTCCACGGATGACAGGACACATACGTCTGCAAACTGGACGGAATCTGTGGTACTAACATGATGGCTGTCCAGTCCATAATGCACGAAATACTACAGCATGTTTTCACGATTTATTTTGCAAATCGTTGGATTGGACGACTTGGCTGGCCCAGTTCCAGGATTTGACGCATGTCTAGGGGTAGCACCTCTGATTGCTAATCAAAACGTCCTCAGTCCCGAGTTCTAAATCCGCCACAGTTTCAATTTTGAATGAAAATCATAAGTAATGGCGGCCGAAGTTTCCGTTATGAATAGTCACCCACATTCCACAAACGCCCTTGTCATCGAGGGCGAAGGAGATGGATGGGAAACTGCCCATAAGGATCGAATAATCAGCTGTGATCAACGGCATGAGGCTGCAGAAGGCAATGGAAACCACTGCATTAAAAAGCATAATGAGTATCCGCAAGAGAAATGGTCTGTAAGTGAAAAAGTGTCATGATGTTCTCTCCATTCTCAAAAGATTCCAGGATAGTCCTCCATTCTGATATCCGCGAGGGGACTGCCAAGCGGGAGCTGACCGTGAGAAAGACATTGAATAACCAACGAATAGATAACGTTCTACGAGCTGGGACGTAGAATGTAAGGAGTCTGAAGATAGAAGAGAAGTTAGAAAATCTCAAAAGGGAAATCTTAGGTCTAGTGCTAGATAATCTGAGGGTCTGTGAAGTGAAATGGGAAGAAGACAAGAATTACTGGTCAGACGAGTATAGGGTAATATCAAGAGCAGCAGAAAATGGTATGAGGGGATTAGGACTCGTTATGAGTAGGAAGTCAGGGCAGAGTGTGAGTTACTGTGAACAGTTTAGTGAAAGGGTTGTTCTCATCAGAGTGGATTGCAAATAAATAACAACAACAATAGTTCAGGAATACATGTCAACGTTGCAAGCAGAAGATGAATAGATAGAGAAAGTATATGAGGATACTGAACGGATAATTCAGTACGCAAAGGGAGATGAACATTTAATAGTCATGGGGGACTGAAATGTGATTGCAGGGAAAAGCGTAAAAGAAAGGATTACGGGACAATATGGATTGGTATCTGGAATAAGAGAGACGAAAAACTGAGTTCTGCTATAAATTTCAGTTAGTAACAGCGAATACTCTGTTCTATAATCACAAGAGGAGAAGGTATACTTGGAAAAGGCCAGGAGATGCGAAAAGATTTCAGTTGGATTACATCATGGTCAGGCAGAGATTCCGACATCAGATACTGGATTGTAACACGCACCCAGCAGCAGATACAGGTTCAAATCACAATTGATTGGTGATAAAGAATAGGTTGAAGTTTAGGAGAGTAACCAGGAATAAGTGGGATACGGAAGTAGGCAGGATGAAGAGAAACGCTTGAAGTTCTCCGAGGCTATAGATACTGTGATAATGAATAGCACAGTACGCAGTTCAGTTGAAGAGGAATGAATATCTTTTAAAAGGGCAATAACAGAATTTAGAAAGAAAAACATAGGCATTAAAAAGGTGACTGCGAAGAAACTATGGGTAAGAGAAGAAATACTTCAGTTGTTCAATGAAAGAAGGTAGTACAAAAATGTTCAGGGATATTCAGGAATACAGAAATGCAAGTCACTTAGGAATGAAGCAAATAGGAAGTGCAGGGATGATAAGGCGAAGTGGTCGCATGAAGAATGTGAGGAAATTGAAAAGGGAATGACTATCGGAAGGACTAACTCAGCATACACAAAAGTCAAAACAACCTTCGGAGAAATTAGAAGCAAGGCTGGTAACATTAATAATGGAATGGGAATTCCACTATTAAATGCAGAGAAGAGAGCTGAAAGTTGTAAAGAGCACACTGAAAGTCTCTATGACTCGACAGAACAAGAAACAGGAGGCGATATGAGAGAGATAGGGAACACCGTGTTAGAATCAGAATTTAAAAGAGCTTTGAATGACATAAGATCAAATAAGGCAGAAAGGGTAGATAACATTCCATAGGAATTTCTAAAATCAGTGGGGGGAGCGGAACAAAACGACTATTGACGTTGGTGTGCAAAATATTTAAGACACGATATACCATCTGATTTTCGGAAAAATATCATCCACTTAATTCTGGAGGCTGCAAGAGCTGACAAGTGCGAGATGTATCCCCAGCTTAACAGTTTATGCATTCAAGTTGCTGACAAGAGGAATGGAAAAGAAAATTGAGGATGCATTACATGATGATCAGTTTGATTTTAGGAGAGGGAAAGGAACCAGAGAGGTAGGTTTGACACTGCGTTTGCTAATTCAAGCAAGACTGAACGTAAATCGATACGTTCGTAGGTCCTTTCGATGTGGAAAAAGCTTTCGACGGTGTCACATTGTGCCGGATTTTCGAAATTCTGAGAAAAATAGGGGTAATCTATAGGGAAAGACGGGAAATTTACAATATGTATGTATAAGAGCCATGAGGGAACAATAAGAGTGGAAGACCAAGAACAAAGTTCTGGGAATGAAAAAGATTGTACGACAGGGATGTGGTCCTTGAACCCCACTGTTCAGTCCATACATTGAAGGCGCAATGAGGAAAACAAAAGAAAGATTCTAAAGTGGAATTGGATCAGTGATAAGATTCGCTGATGACATTGCTATTCTGAGTGAAAGTGAAGAATAAATACAAGATATGTTGAATGGAATGAACGATCTAATGAGGACGGAATATGGATTGAGACTAAAATGAAGAGAGACGAAACTTATGAGAAGTAACAGTAGCAGAAATGAGAACAGCGAGAAACTTATAAGGATTGGTGATTACGAAGTAGATTAAGTTATGGAATTCTGCTACCTACGCGCCAAAATAACCCATGTCAGATGGAACAAGGTGAACATAAAAAGCAGACGGGATAAAGGGTATTCCTGGCCAAGAGGAGTCTACTAGTGTCAAATATAAGCCCAAATCTGAACAAAAAATTTCTGAGAATGTAGTTTTGGAACACAGCACTGCACAGTAGTGAAACATGGACAGTGGGAAAACGGAATAGAAGAGAAAAGAAGAACTTGAGATGTGGTGCAATAGACGAATGTTGAAAGTAGTTGTACTTATTAGGTAAGGAATGAGAAAGTTTTCTGGAGAATCGGGGAAGAAAGGAATCTGTGGAAAACAATGACACTAAGCAGGGACAGGATGGTAGGACATTGTTAAGACATTGGGGAATAACTCCCACGGTATTAGAGGAAGCGTAGATGGCGTAAACCGTAGAGGAAGACACGGAGTGGAATATTGTTTTTCCTTTATTGTTATTTTATTCCCCTGCCCATATGGGGCAGGGGAGAGCTGGCAGTGGGACAATCCGCTGCTCTTCAGCCGAGTGATGCATTTAATAAAAAATGAAAATGATGCATATAAAAGGCGATAAAGGGGCACATAAGAACATAACAAGAGGAGACAGTGGGGCTTAAAATATACATGTGCATGGAGACTTTCATTGTGGGACAGTTAAAAAATGTCCATATAAAGTTAAAAAACACAATTGGCCATTTACATAGTATGTAAAAACACTAAAGTCACATGCACAAGTTAAAAGATTGGCCACAGTATTAAAAAGGAACCAGAATGATGGCACTTTAAAACCACTGCATGAGATGGACCACACATGACAAAGAGTAACAACTGCTGGGAAGGACCTGTTGAAGTAGGGAAGGCCTGAGAGGAGGGAAAAGTGGGGACAGGAGGGATCAAAAAGGGAGGGGGGCTGGAGAGGGTGGGAGGAAAAGCAAGGAGGTCATAGGGGCTGCCCCATGGGGCAGGAGACGGGCAAGGTAGGAGATGGAGAGGAAAGGCAAGTCAGGAGGGAGTGCACTGGAAAGAGAGGGGGAGAGGAGGGAGGAAAAACCGCTAGGGGAAGAGGAGGGGAGAGGTACCCCTGAGGTGGGAGAGGGGGAAGGTGGGGTTAGAGTTGATAGGAGGGGTAGATATCACGGTGAAGCTCATCATCCAGGAGTGGTAGGCTCTGGAAGTTGTGTTGGGAAAGAAGCTTGAGGGTATGGAGATGGAGAGAAGGTGGGACACTATGGTAAAGGTGCAGCAACAGGCTGGGGGTAGGGAGGCTAGAAGACAGCAGTGGATGCAGGGAATTGATTTACTGGGTGTGGATGTGTTTGAGGAAAAGGAGAAGATGGAAGGGTATGGGGTCATAGATCTTTGTGGGAGGTGGATACGAAAGGTGAGACCGTCTGCATGACGTTCAAAGATTTGGAGGGCAACATAGAATCTGGGTGGGGCAGAAATCAAGGCGACCGTGGCATAACAAAGGATGGGACAGATCAAGGACTTGTAGGTGTGAAGCATGGTGCAACGATGCAGTTCCCATATCTTTCTGGATGGGAGTTTCAGGAGGCGGCGTATATTGTGGGCTTTGTGTAGTATCGTATGCAGATGGGAAGTCCAGGTGAGGTGACGGTACACCTCACTCATCGCCACCGATCCCGCGTAATGTCCCGCTGCAGCTGACAGCAGTGATCTCCCTTTAATTTACATATAATGTTTCACAGCTGCGGAGTCTGCATAATGTTTATCCGAAAGAACAGACACCACGCATTTATAGACTCAGATAATTAAGACGGTTAGAATCGGGCACCACATGTGCTCATACGATACGGGCACGTCAGCGTGTGACGTCACTGCATTGCCTCGGCTGTGCTGTGACATCTGCAAGCAGCCGTGCCACTTACCCTCCAGTCGAGGGAGGGCCAAACGCTCCTGAGAGCTTCAGACGACATGGCGGGAACGTCCGTAATTAAAGCTGCAGCAGCATTTTTTCCTGGGATGCTCATAAAAGTAGTAAGCACATGAAAATGAATGTCTTAGCTGCTGCATTAGACGCTAATGTATGAAAAACCAATTATTGCCAAAGCATTTTCTACAGTCACTTACGATCTGTCTTTAATCTATGTCTACGAGACTCGAAATCTTTGTTGGTAATAGATTTTTCTCACTCTCCTGAAAATGTTTTCTTTGAGTCAAATTCATAACAGCTGTGTGATGCAGATGCAGATTTATAGACAAGAACTGAGTGGCTATAAAATGGAGTGATCTACGTTCTGCACAACGGACTAATGTATACCTTTTGGCTACAGAAGTAATTCGTATATTAGAAAAATTAATATAAGGGGCAGTAACAAGTTTCTGTTTGGACGCCGTACAGTCCTGAATTGGTATGCCAGTTAGGCAAAATCGATGGAAGCATTAAGGCAACCATCCAACTGACGCACCAGGATGGAGATACCCATTTGGTAAAACATCGTGTCGTGCTGCGTGAAGATTTCTGTAAGTGCCTGCTGCACGTCCTTGCCTGTCAAGTGTCTTCGACTCTTCAAGACCCTTTTTAAGGGACCGAAGGAGTGATAATGGCTTTGGGGGAGATCAGGACATATGCGCTCGAGTGTCTTCCATTTTGGTTCATGTAGCTTCTGTATTACGTAATTTTCGATACTGCGGCGGGTTTTATCATGAAGCAACAGCACCCCTTGGCGTACCATTCGACAACGATAGTTTGGAAAGACATGCTGCCCCGTACAAATTCTGCGTTTTTCTTCGGATGTCTGCTGGTACGTGTCTTTCGGCAACCAAGAAAAAATAAAAGTGCATGGGTCATGTTTGAACGAATTTAGTAATAACGTCGCCATAGTTCACGTCTCCGCATTTACCACACGCAAGTCGGAAAGAAACGAATGACACCCTAATCCCTTGGCTACAAGTCGGTGCTTACATACCCGCATTGGAGTCGAGCTACGTTGCATAAACGCTGCCGCAACGCTCTCAAATGGAAACTTTTTAATCGATGCTGATACTTATACTGCTTAACATAATTTCACCATTTGCAAAAGTGGTTGGAATTAAATTGAAGGGGAGCAGCAAATGAACAAATAAACTTTTTTTCAAGCTAAAAGAAACTTCCATAATGAAAACAAGATAACAGTAAAGATAAAGGCAGTGTGGTCAAAAGAGAACATACACTCCTGGAAATTGAAATAATAACACCGTGAATTCATTGTCCCAGGAAGGGGAAACTTTATTGACACATTCCTGGGGTCAGATACATCACATGATCACACTGACAGAACCACAGGCACATAGACACAGGCAACAGAGCATGCACAATGTCGGCACTAGTACAGTGTATATCCACCTTCCGCAGCAATGCAGGCTGCTATTCTCCCATGGAGACGATCGTAGAGATGCTGGATGTAGTCCTGTGGAACGGCTTGCCATGCCATTTCCACCTGGCGCCTCAGTTGGACCAGCGTTCGTGCTGGACGTGCAGACCGCGTGAGACGACGCTTCATCCAGTCCCAAACATGCTCAATGGGGGACAGATCCGGAGATCTTGCTGGCCAGGGTAGTTGACTTACACCTTCTAGAGCACGTTGGGAGGCACGGGATAAATGCGGACGTGCATTGTCCTGTTGGAACAGCAAGTTCCCTTGCCGGTCTAGGAATGGTAGAACGATGGGTTCGATGACGGTTTGGATGTACCGTGCACTATTCAGTGTCCCCTCGACGACTACCAGTGGTGTACGGCCAGTGTAGGAGATCGCTCCCCACACCATGATGCCGGGTGTGGGCCCTGTGTGCCTCGGTCGTATGCAGTCGTGATTGTGGCGCTCACCTGCACGGCGCCAAACACGCATACGACCATCATTGGCACCAAGGCAGAAGCGACTCTCATCGCTGAAGACGACACGTCTCCATTCGTCCCTCCATTCACGCCTGTCGCGACACCACTGGAGGCGGGCTGCACGATGTTGGGGCGTGAGCGGAAGACGGCCTAACGGTGTGCGGGACCGTAGCCCAGCTTCATGGAGACGGTTGCGAATGGTCCTCGCCGATACCCCAGGAGCAACAGTGTCCCTAATTTGCTGGGAAGTGGCGGTGCGGTCCCCTACGGCACTGCGTAGGATCCTACGGTCTTGGCGTGCATCCGTGCGTCGCTGCGGTCCAGTCCCAGGTCGACGTGCACGTGCACCTTCCGCCGACCACTGGCGACAACATCGATGTACTGTGGAGACCTCACGCCCCACGTGTTGAGCAATTCGGCGGTACGTCCACCCGGCCTCCCGCATGCCCACTATACGCCCTCGCTCAAAGTCCGTCAACTGCACATACGGTTCACGTCCACGCTGTCGCGGCATGCTACCAGTGTTAAAGACTGCGATGGAGCTCCGTATGCCACGGCAAACTGGCTGACACTGACGGCGGCGGTGCACAAATGCTGCGCAGCTAGCGCCATTCGACGGCCAACACCGCGGTTCCTGGTGTGTCCGCTGTGCCGTGCGTGTGATCATTGCTTGTACAGCCCTCTCGCAGTGTCCGGAGCAAGTATGGTGGGTCTGACACACCGGGGTCAATGTGTTCTTTTTTCCATTTCCAGGAGTGTATTTGCACATCTATGTTGTCGTAAGCTGTTACTAGATAATATACGAAAGCGTGTGTTGCTCGATCCTATGATCCTATGCAATATTACGCGCTGGGATCTTCCTTGGAATGTTGTCCACGTGTGGCGTAGACATTGCTAATCAAGTTCGTCGAATCTTTGACGGCGGCCATCCTGAGATTAGCCACTTTGTTGTGAAGCTGACACTCGGTAACGTACCTTGCCCACTGTCTTCGCACACAACGATGCGGGGTTGAGTGGAGGGGGAAGAGGTGGCTGTTGTACTGTTGTTGGAAACCTAGAGGCCACACTGGTAGTGAGAGGGTGGTTGCGTACTGGCTGGCTCTGAGCACTATGGGACTCAACTGCTGAGGTCATTAGTCCCCTAGAATTTAGAACTTGTTAAACCTAACTAACCTAAGGACATCACAAACATCCATGCCAGAGGCAGGATTCGAACCTGCGACCGTAGCGGTCTCGCGGTTCCAGACTGCAGCACCTTTAACCGCACGGCCACTTCGGCCTGCAGGTTGCGTACTGTCTAGGTGGATATAGCCCCACAAACTGCTTACAAAATGTGAATCAGTCCCCAGATCTATCGCATCTCGGCTTACCTAATCAGCCACAACACGAGGGAAGTCATTTTCTGCGTAGAATGTATTTTTTTTTTTAAATAAACACTTCTTCCTGCTTGAGCTATTAGCTAATTTCACCCCTTTGCATTTTCAATGTACTTCGGTTTCTTCTGGCATGGTGAAAACCGGTAATCGTATAACATCTTATATTTGTATGGAAAAAGCAGCACCTTATGGTGCCCTTGATAAAGGTGTCTTACGACCATGGTAGTTACGGAGATAACTTTCTCAGACGTTAATTCTGTATACAAAAAGAGATTTGTATATCTACATCTACATGGATACTCTGTAAATCACACTTAAGTTCCTGGCAGAGTATTCATCGAAGGACCTTCAGAATAATTCTCTAGTACTCAAATCTCGAACAGTGCGTGAAAGTCGAACACCTGTATCTTCACGTGGGAGCTCTTATTTCCCTTACTTTATTATGATGATCGTTTTTCCCTATGTACGTCAGCATCAACAAATTATTTTCGCATTCGGAGGAGGAAATTGGAGACTGAAATGTCTTGAGAAGATTCTGCGGCAACGACAAATGCCTTTGCTTTAATGATAAATCTTGTACCATGCCAGTGACACTCTCCCCCCTATTTCTCGGTAACACAAAACAAGCCGCTCCTCTTTCAATAGTCTCGATGTACTTCACTGATCCTATCTGGTAAGGATCCCACACCGCGCAGCAGTTCTCAAAAAGAAGACGGACAAATAAAGTCTCTTTAACAGATCTGTTGCATCTTGTAAGTGTTCTGCCAATAAAACGCAAATCTTAATCGAATTAAGATAAGCCGCAGTACTTTTCATAATGACCCTGCTGTACCTCTAAAAGTAGAGTGTCTGTAAGAAAACCTTAAGATTTATATTTCTATTATTGTGAAGGTGGATTAAATAATGGCACAGAATAGTAAAATACATTTAGGAAACTGATATGGAACAATAAGAAGAAAAGCACGAAGAGGGAGCGATAGTTACTCATATCTACAGATTGACAGTGAGATAACTGGTTCATACTGTGACATGGCACAAATACGACATTTACTGGTCATTAAAACACAGAATTATTTGCAAAATATTATCAGAAATAAGTAAATTGCACAAACATGTTCCGTGAATAAGGACCTATTTTGAAACGATTCGTCGAGCAACGAAGCACAGTGATTAGTGATACATATATAGTCTACTAAAGAACCGCCAACAACCAGTCAGAATCATGGTTTTCGTTCAGGAGAGTGCACGATTGTACACTACAGTTCAACACCAGTTACTCTCCAGAATACTATTATAGTTTTCCTTGTACATCGGTTGATTTCCTCAGATCTGGCAGTCACCGACATATTTTTAGGTTTCTGACCTACTGCGAAGACTGTTGGGAGGCCGTCTTTTCCGATTGTTCTGCAAGGATTTCAGTCCCTCAACAGGTGCCAGTGGCGGGCAGCTTACGGTTTCTGAAAGGGTGACCACCCGTGGCAGAGTCGCTCAGGTCGTTCGACCAGTATTTGCAAACCTGTAGCATGTATTTCACTTACAACTGAAACATTCTGTCAATACTCACTGGGATACGTAATGGGCTAGATGTATATAATCTCACATGGTGGAGACATGAAGAGAAAGCCGATTGCTTACAGACATAACTGACAGATTTTCTTGTGGAAGAGGTGATCTCGCTGAAAGCAGACCTTTTAGTTGTCAGCAGACACTCTTCCTTTCTCGCATGAAGTGTATATGCAAACGAGATAAAACTAAAATCTTGAACTAATGAAAGTAAGCAGCAGATCATTGAAATTGCAGCATCAAGAAGAATACAAGTAAGGAAATTACATTTCTTGTGTGTATATTCTATGCTCGAAGAACATTTGTAGCTGATTTGGGAGTATATGGGAGTAACGAACCCGTCAATTCTTCGCAGCAACAGCTAAATATGTATGGGAACTGCATGTTTGTCCTAATCACCTTCTCCATACTCTGAGTCCATCTCTTTCTCCCCCTCCCTCTGTCCATCTCCACTTCATACCCCCTCTCCCCTCTCTCTGTCAATCCCGTCTCCCCCTCTCTCTTTCTCTCTCCTCCTTCTAAGACTCCATCTCATCCTCTTTCCTACCCCGCCCAGCCCTTCCTTCCCTCGTCTATGCCCATATCCTCCCGCTCCCCCCCCCTCCTATGTCCACGTCCTCTTTCCCACTATCTCTGATTTGGAGCATTGTTTATTGTATTGCAATGTATGGAAGAAAGAGGTTGTCTAAGGGGTTAAATGCCCTGGTGCCGCAGGTAAAATTGACTACGATAAAAAAAAAAAAACAAAAAAAAAACACATTTTCACAGCAGAGCACAGCATATCTTGTAACCGTATGAATGTTCATTAGCGTATTGTGTACAAATTTGAAGTAATTGGTCAAACACTTTTTGAGATTTTTTGGTAACAACGTTAATTAAAGTCTTGTCTTCATATGGCAGTAGAGATGTGTAATTTGGTACACAGAGTTGTCGCCTCTCGCAGCTGCAACGGCTATAACTTGGTTGTGCACCGAGTCAGACTGAGCTTCAGTGATAGATATAGGTACACCATTCTATGCTGCTACAACAATGTATGTACTAGAGCTCATCAAGTGGCAAGTGGTGGTGTACTGATCCCTCTACAACCTGTTTGTTCGTTAATGGAAATATACACTGTTTTCTGTGGCATTTAAAAAAGGCTTCTCACAGGACTTCAACGGAACGACATGTCTGGGACTTGATGAAATAATATCAAGAAAACAGCGCAGGAACCACTCCCCACCGTTAGGAGAAGATGTTCCACAAACGTCTGCCCTATTATACCAAATATAGACAAACACGTAGTTCAGGGATGGTTATTGTATCTACCTAAGCGCTTGAAGCCCATTGGTTTGTGCTCTGCTGTTGTAGTAAACAGATAAGTTGCTTGTAAACCATTCAAAATGCATACGGCAGTCGAAAAAGTGAATACCGTACATCGTGAACGTCGCCTAACTATTAGAGCGACGGTGTAGGTGTATGAAGAGGCTCCAGATCGTGCTAAGGAACTAAGATCTGTCTTTGCAAACATTATAAAAATGTTGTAGAAACTGGACGTGAGGAGAATAAAAAACGCCAAGGAGAAAGAGTACAACTGGTGAAGAATTGAAACTAACATTTTGGTAGCAGTAACACACAATGCAAATGTCACTAAGTCGTATCTCGGAAGTACGAGAGAGATCAACCAAATGAGTGCTCTGCAAACGCTACATTCTGTTACATTTCATCCTTATTGCTTCTCGCTGCGTCAACTGATTAATAGTAATGACTTCAAAAACTGCTTACAGTTCTCTGAATGTTATCTGCAAAAAGTGAAAAGTGATGAAGCCTACCTTTGCAAAATTTTGATTAATGAAGAAGCTTCGTTCACGAACCATGAGCAAGTCAGACATCACAAAATGCATCAATTGTCAGTTGAAGATCCGAGCTGACTCAATGAAATGGATAGAAACAAAGTTCTTGATATTCCAACGTTTGGCGCACGTTGTTCAGGACCCACATTATTGGTCCCTGTTTTCTTGATGTAGATCTAAATACACTTAAATATCTCGATATCATAAAATATGTTGGAAATCATTGGAACGATCGTTCAGAAAACGATAAATATTCGGCACAGTCACCAAACTTAAACCTTTTATACTTTTGTCTATGGCGGAAATTAAAACAAGAGTTCTATTAGGGAACACCAAAGACTCACGAAGGCCTTATAAAACGGGCTTGTGCTACAATGAACTCTAGATGAAATTCAACGTGCAGTAAAATTTATCCAGGTTTGCTTTATAGCGTTTAGCAATGCTGTAGAACAAGATTTTGAGCACGTAGTATAACAAGGCAGACGTTTGTGGAACTTCTTCTCCTGACGGCGGGAGAGTGGTTTGCTGCGATATTATCTTCAGCCACAGAAAAAAGTACAGAGTGCGTAAAAAAATAGTCGTTTTGTAATTCGGCGACTGTAATGATAGATGACCATGATTTTTTTATATTTCCATATCAAACCATACAGCCCACAAAGCACTGGAAAACTGACATATACTGCATTATATATTCATAAAAAACAAAGTAAGACAAAGTAAGACTTCGTTAACAAAGTCAGTTCAAATTTCATACTAACTACGATTTTTTTTACAAAAATTGTAACGCCTGGCCATTTCACCTGTGCAGCAGGGTTAGGTAGTCAGACACGCAACGGATAGATGGTAAGCTGACAAAACACTATAAAAACAATGAGGAAAGCGTATTAAAAATGATCCAAAAATCTTTTTATTTAAGTACTTGGCACAGGTAAGTTTTAAATAAAACTAAAATTTAAACTATTATACCCAACAGTTATATGCTTTATACAGGCCTAAAGTACTATTTTACAAATGACACTACCACATCGATGGCACACACCTATATACGATGCGCAGGATTCGTGTAGCCAAAGCTGGCACCCGACACATGGAGAATCTACACAGCAGCAGCCAGGCGGAGGGATCCGCAGGGCTGGGCAGCGACGACGAGGGAGAAACTGTAAAGAAAGCTCAATAAATAATCGTAAAACTCCACGCCGTCTCAGTCTTTGGCGCAGCCACTGTGTCCGCTGCTAACAAGTGGTGCAGAAGCCGAAACAGAGTCTAGCCAATATAGGAGACATATTGTATGGTACTTCGATTGGCATGATTTGGTTTCGTTCATTGGAAAGTATAGGTAATAAAGGTGACAGGGTTCTTCTCTCAGAGAATGTTTCATCACATTTGTCTTCTGAAGTCGGGGTGTCTGCTCCAGCAGTGTAATGACGCTGAGATAAGAAAGTTGTTTCGTCGGATCTTTCGTCTGATGGGTTGTTGGTTTCATTGCTGCAAGTCCAGCTGGATCACTTGTAAAGACGTAGTCTGGAACTACATCTGGATTAAAGGGGTCTTTGAACCCAGATATGGCAATCGCTTGCGTTGCTGCTTTCCACCAACACTTACTAAGAATATCGCCAATTTGCAATGTCCCGAGCTTCCGACCTGGATGATGTTTTTATCATTTTGCTGTGGCACTGTAGGGATATTGTTTTACACATTAAATACAGATCGGTCCCACATCTGCAGATAATGTGTAGCGTAACTTTGAAAGCAAAAGTCATAATCTTCATTTTAGCAAACTGCAACATCTGTACAGAGATCGTGGGCCATACAGAATTAGCAGAACATTTCCAAGGGGTTTACGAGGCAGAAAATGATCCCTTTGCTGGTCATTGGAAAAAGATCTCAGGGTTCAAATGGGCTGATTTCGTTGACGTCTCTATTTTACTACCCGGTGACATGTTGTCCTAACACTCTGTTTTCCTGTTAACTCCCTTCATGACAACATAAGGAGGAAGAAACATCCCTTCAGCATTGCAGCATGCCAGCACGCTAATAGTTTCTCCCTTTTAAGACGCTGTAACTACAGGAACTAACTTTGATCCTCTCTCAGATATAGCTGCGACTGATCCGTGGCTTAACTAAACTCCCGTCTCATCCATATTAAATATACTTCCTGGTTTTTCGAGCAATTCGTTCTTGTTCATTAGATCGAAAAGTAAATCAAAATATTCCTTGATTTTATTACGACTTATTCCTTGGACTCTGACATGAGATACATCTTCAGATTTCCGCATAGGTAGATCAGTATTTCCAGACAAAAAAAGGTGTACCCAGTCGTTACAACATTAAACTTGTTTTAGATGATGCTATACTGCAAAATTATAAACTAAAATCTGTAGTTTTACTCTTGTTACGGGGTACCTGTGGGCTTGCATGTATGACGGACAAGTCGTTCCTCATTGGTTAAACCCAGAAAGCATCCTGGATCCATCGCAGTTTTTGAATCACAAAAGATTTTTATTTTTCGCTTTAGGGTTCTCCTTGGATTATTAAACTCTGTAGACACTTTTTTGACTGGATAACCATCAGTTTTTACTCTGCTAACTGCAATTTGAAGACCTTCTTCTCTAAATGTGCCTCAAATAGTACCTGTGCTGGAAACTTGTTTTTTTGGTATCTGCAAAAACAAAAAGATGAATTCTCGTCAGAGCAAAAAAATGAACAATGCTTTACGAAGAGGCTAACTATCCCAAGGATGATATGGCCATCCCTCCTAATAGGCAGGGGACAAGGCCATAGCGTGTCATCAAACATTGTGGACAGAAACGCAAAGCTAATCAATATGACGGTATGCAGCTAGACTTACACGGCCTTGAAATATGAGCTTCCGTAACTGCTCATAGTCTGATTTGCGAAAAATGGAAAATTATTGACATGTTAAAATGTAATAGTAAGGTGTATTAAAAACTAAAATCTCTGAAAAACAGTCACTTTTTGTTGAAATAAAGAATCAAGGAAAGTATCAACGTATCACTCTCGACAAAGACTCACTGTCACCTGACCGGCATCGCAGTAAAGCGGCAGTTGGAGAACTACAGCTGTTGGTCATCTCTCCCGTATGGCCAACGATACCCGTTTTACCCTAAACGATAGAAAATACTTGCCAATTTCAGGAAATTCGCCATATTGTCCGCAACAACTTAGTGAAAACTGCGCTTGAATATATTTATTCATTCTGGATACATAGGGCTTTTCAAACATTTATTGCTTCCAAACAACAAAAGATATAATTTCTCTAAGCACGTCCGACGTCACCTGAATGGCACAACTCCAGGACGTTGAAGAGAAGGAGCAGAAGATGAACTTCATCGCCGGTGGCCTCCCAGGTCTCCAGACCTGACACCTTGTGACTTTTATCTGTGGGGTCACGTAAAAGACCGCGTTTTAATCCCTCCCCCCTCAATATGCTTAAGACTCTTGAAAGTCTGCGACATCGCATTCTTGAAACTGTGAATTCAGCAACGAGAGACCAGCTGCTTCGTGTGTGGCAGGAAATGAGCCACCGTTTTGATATTTGAACTTTCCAGGAACGTTGGAACTGTGTTTCTATCTTTTGTAGTTTAGCAGCAATAAATGTTTGAAATCTGTTCCTTCTTTTTGAATAGTCCTGTATTTGAGGTTGTCTGTCTTAGATGCCTCACCCCGTATACTCCGAGGTTGACGGACCAATGAATAGCTTGAAGCCTTCCCGTCTCCTCTATATCTCTTTCTTTTTTTTTACGCAACCTTCCCTTCTACAATAACCTATGAAACCTTTCCTTTGGATTTCTATCTCTTGCTTAATAATAACAAATGAAATCTTCCCTTTGAAATTTATTCTCTTTCTCCATCTTCGCATACAAATTTAATTGCTGCTTATTAAAAGTGATTTTCTGATTATTTCGACGAAACATAGAATGTGTCGTCGTCGTGGCCCTCAGTCGTTATCTGCAATAACCCAAAACTGTTCCTTACCTTTTTTTACTGTTACTGGATCGCCATCTGACTGCTACAGCGAACTGCGACATGAATATACTTACTCTGGTTTGCTGTACTCTATTAACTGCTGGTGGGCTGTCATAATAAGTGGCTGTATTTACTACCAAAGCTGACGTTATTCTTTAATAGCAAAGCTGACGTTATTCTTTAATTGATTTGACTGAAGTCACGTAATTTATAGTCACACTTTTTCTTGATGGTTTTTGGGATGGATTATAATCAGTAACGCAAAAAAATGGTTCAAATGGCTCTGAGCACTATGGGACGCAACTTCTGAGGTCAGTAGTCCCCTAGAACTTAGAACTAGTTAAACCTAACTAACCTAAGGACATCACAGACATCCATGCCCGAGGCAGGATTCGAACCTGCGACCGTAGCGGTCTTGCGGTTCCAGACTGCAGCGCCTTTAACCGCACGGCCACTTCGGCCGGCTCAGTAACGCTACATTGCTGGCAAAAATTAATTACATTCTGAAAACGCTTCAAATGTTTACTGCTGGTAATCAAGTGATTTTACAAACGTTCAAATGGGACCTCCTTTTTACAATAATCTTACAACTAGCATTGCGCAAACATACCTTCAGTAGTCTTGAGTATCGCAAGGAAAATAATTCAATAATATTAGTTCCTCTTATGATAATAGTTACTTGATGTCTCTGTACATCCGTTTATAATATCTTGTAAATCATAGCTGGTGGCTGGCAGGCACACTACTCCTCTCAACCTCTCGCCTCAAACCTGCTACCAACTCGCTTCACATCTCGCTTACTACTGACCTCCTACTAACGCCAAAGTGAGGTCTCTCCTGGCAACAATGCTTTCTGGTGCAGAAAATCCCTGCTACCATTACAACATGTATCAATGCGCGGTCTTTCCCGCTCTTTTCTTAAAATGCATCCATACGCAGTATCTCCTGCCCTTTTTAAAATTATATGAATTTGCGGTCTCTCTTGGTGCAGACATTCCCTGCTACCACAATTATTTCCAAAATGACAAATATTAATTATTCCTACTTAATCCTATTAATAAAATATAAACATCTTTCATAAATTGTGGTTTGACAATAGACAATAGAAATACACACATTTTACAAGCGTAATTCGACACTGAGTCATCTATGCACACAGATCTTGACGATGCAACTTTCAGATAACGACTCTTTTAGAAAATATGTCGTTGTACGTTTTCAAGAAACATTTTACAAAGTGTGCAACTTTGCTTCCGCCGTTTCTCCCAACATTAGAGGCTTTAATGAAACAAATTGGTTACACATGTATCATCAAAAGTATTTTCCATTGCTGGCCACTGCTTTCTCCCATTTTTCGGGCAGTGTACGAATCCTGCGTCGAAAAAATTGTTCATCTTTTGAAGCTATCCACGAATCGATCCAATTTGTGACTTCTTCATGAGATCGGAAGTGTTGGTCAGCCAGGCCGTGCGCCATTGATCTAAACAGGTGATAGAGGGAGCAATGTCTGGAGAATACGGTCGGTGGGGTAGGACTTCCCATTTCAACGTTTCCAACTACGTTTTGACCTCTTTTGCAACGTGGGGTCGAGCGTTGTCGTGCTGCAAAATCACTTTATCGTGCCTCTCGCTGTACTGCGGCCGTTTGTCTTTCAATGCTCTGCTCAAATGCATTAGTTGCGTTCGATAACGAACACCTGTGTTTGTTTCACTTGATTTTAACACCTCATAGTACATGACGCCGAGCTGGTCCCGCCAAATACAGAGCATGATCTTGGATCCATGATTATTTGGTTTGGCCGTCGACGTGGAAGCGTGGCCCGGATATCCCCATAATTTTTTGCGGTAAGGGTTATCGTAATGAACCCATTTTTCGTCCCGGGTCACAATGCGATGCAGAAATCGCTTCCGTTTTTGCCTCTGAAGCTACTGTTCACAAACATACAAACGCCGTTCAACGTCTCTTTGTTTCAGCTCATACGGGACCCAAGTTCTTTCTTTCTGAATCATGCCCGTAGCCTTGAGACGTTTTGTAATGGCTCGCTGTGTCACTCCCACTAATCGTGCCAATTCTTCTTGAGTTCGACGCGAGTCTTCGCTCAGCAATGTCTCCAATTCTGCATCTTCGAAAACATTCCCTCATCCTTCACTATGCCGGTCTACGACTTTCAAATCACCGTTCTTGAAGAATTGAAACCACTCACGACACGTTCTTTCACTAACAGCGTCCTTACCATACGTACTTGAGAGCATTCGACGAGACAGCCGCTGTTTTCTTCATGTTGAAACAAAACGGTAACACCTTCCACAAATGACGAGAATTAGGATGGTAAACTGACATTTTCAATCAAGAACAACTTCATGATGCAAACGCAAATCGACTAATGTTTGAATGAGGTTATGTTGACCGAGGTCCAAGCTAACTGCCTGACGTCTGCGATCTGTTTGTTTCGACCTCTACTTACCATTGTCACCACCTATCGGCAAACGGCGGAAGCAAAGTTGTACACCTGATAATACGTCATTAAGTTCACTTAAAAGGCAAGATAACACAGACAAAATAACAACAACGCCTACCTAAGGCAGGGATAGGAAATTAGTTTTTATCCGAATGAAGCAGGCATGATCAAGGAATTGACGCACATGCAGCCTTTGGAAGACAACGGGGAAACTCTTCCAATCCAAGGTTCCAAGGGAAATGCTGGAGGAGAGCAAGGGGCTCTTCATTGGTTTAATGAGTTGATGACATTCAAATATTCACAAGGGAAGGCGTCTTACTGAACTGTCACACTCATCAATGAATCCTTTACGTATCAAGCTTGCTGGGTGGAGATATATATCCGTCCCCTGATGGTACCGCTGAATGACCGTACCATTAATCCTTTCAGACCTTCTCGCTAAAGTTGTGTGCATTAACGTTTACAGTGTCCTAGCTGCAACATGCGTATTTCTTCGCTATAGAAACCTGAGGTACACATTAGTGAATGTATAGCCTTTGTATCATGCGCAGATACTGCCAACTGTTGAGCATCACTATGAAAATTCAGCAAGCCAATATAGCAGTATAGCAGTGCTCACAGTGCGCTGCAGCTCGTGACCACCACAGTACACCGGTATGGTTGGTTGCACTGTATAACTGAATACTGTTACTGTTATTTAACACTGTAATTATTGAATTAACACTTTACTATTTATTACAATAGAGAATATTTCGTAAATAGTTTAGTCCATAAAATGAAGTCAAGTGTACAAAGTATATTTTGAAAAGGGGTCCATAAAAATCATTAAAAAGTCACCTAAAAGCATTAACACATAAAGAAATATTCTCTTTCCTCCAGAAAAAAAATTAACTCTGAATGGGTTAAAGCCGCAGGGCCCGCACAAAATGTGATCTGACCTCCCAGAACAATATAAAAATTTTTATATTCCAAACATGCTCCATGGCAGAGATCAAAACGGAGCGAATACTAATCTGACTTTCAAGTTGCATACTTCTCAAAACAAGGAGCCGCTGTTACATCAGGCACCTGCTGTAGTTCCGCGAAAATGTCTAGCCTGAGAACTGAGGCGCTGCGGTCGCTTCGTACTCATCGACTCGTTCTCTCTTAACGAGGCATGCAGCAGTGTAGCGCTAAACGCGACTTCTTGTTAGTACAGAAGATGAATTCATGATGTTGCTGTTGTAGAGTAACACGGACAAGGTGAAATGATCGATTGGCAGGATCACAAGGCCTATAACGAAGCTGTGTTTTGTGAGATTTTGGAGGGTGAGAGACGAAAATTAACTGATGCAAAGTACACACTTAAAAACGCCTTCCATTGAGCAGGAGTGATATCAGGAATAAGTTTCACACTGTAGACCATAATTCAAACGAAAAGCGTACAGATTTCGTCCAATGCAACAATTTGGTTGAATTCTTGTTTTTTGTACCTCTGCAATGAGAAAACTTACACTGATGAGCCAAAACGTTATGACTACCTGCTGAGTAGTTTGTTTGTCACTCTTTGAAACGAAATACATAACTGATTCTCCGTATCAGGCATCCGACAGTTTGTTGGTAGGTTTGTGGAGGTATGTGATATTAGATGTCTATACACAAGTTCAAATCTGTGTGAAACCTTGGGACTTAACTGCTAAGGTCATCAGTTTCTAAGCTTACACACGACTTAACCTAAATTATCCTAAGGACAAACACACACACCCATGCCTGAGGGAGGACTCGAACCTCCGCCGAGACTAGCCGCAAAGTCCATGACTGCAGCGCCTAAGACCGCACGGCTAATCCCGCGTGGCTATACACAAGTCATGTAATTTGCGTAAATAACGGGCCACTGATTTGCGTACGAGGTGATGCCGCTTGATAACGAACCAGATGGGTAATATAGGATTTACATCAGGCGAATTTGGTCACGGACATATCAACGCGATTTCACTATGATGCTTCCCAATCCACTGTAGCACGGTTGTGGCTCCGAGACGCGGACAATTATGCTACTGAAAGATGAGACCGCCATAGGGGGAAGACATTAAGCATGAAGGGATGCAGTTGGTTCGCAGATGTCTGCATGTCTTAGATTTCCACCGCTGGTTCTGTACAACCGTAATGTCTCCCATAGCATAAAACCGCTTCCACTAGCCTGCGTCCGTGGCGCGCTCCATGTTTCGAGCCGCCGTTCACCTCGATAACGACGTTCGCTGAGGCGACCATCGACCTAGCAGAAATGTGATTCACCCGAAGCCGGCTCGTTCCTATTGATCGACGGTCGAATCCCGATTGTCCCGAGTCAATTGCAATCCTAACTGACGATTTCGTTTGGTCAACATCTGAACACGTAGTGTTTTGGCCTATCAGTGGACGTACTGCTTCAAACGAAAACTGGGCGCAGAGCAACGTCACAGCTATACCCCTGCGACAAAGAAGCATTTGCATTTATGGGATAACAGTGAGTATTGTAGCTTATCATTCATTTGCGTAGCTTATTTTAATAATTAATCACTATTTAGAGATTGAACTTCATCTTCATCGTCATGTTTGCCGCCACTGTCGTTGCACAGTTGGTAACACCTGGCAAGTGACTGTACGTCAGCGACATTGTCAGACATTCTCTGAATAGATATTAAAATAAATTTACAGCAGTCTTCGGAAAAGGTTTAACTATATAGATGTATTTATAAGTAGGACAATATTCACTGCTAACCGGCCAGTGGTTATATTGGTATATAATTCTCCTGTGTCGTTCAGGCAGGTAGGACATTTTGTGACATTTCAACTTGGACTTGAGAATAAGGCCGAAATCATGTTTGTGTGAAATAAGTAAATGATGGAAATTTCTTTCAAAACGTTAGCCTATGTAGCGTGAACGCTTGTACTCGCTCTCCTTTCTGATCGAGTCGAGTACACTTGTGTACCCGACAACACACTCAGGTGACGAATGGGCTATGGCGGAGACTTACGAGTCAAGTCTATGGGCACACGGAAGACGACGAGTTCTGAGATGATGTCACTGATCTCTTCTTCAAACTTCCTCTAGTTATTCATGAAGTAATCTTGTCCGATACACCCGCAAACCAAACGTGACATTAGACAATCCAGGGACCTACGGGAAATGACCCAGCTAACACAGACTCTACTTCTTTGGACTTTGGATAAATATCTGCGCAACTTTCATTGTAAACTTGTAGCCTGCTTGGTGCAGATGTATTGAATTCTTCTGTCCATTTACGTCGAACCAGTTCAGCAGCCACTGCCTTCTAGTATAACGTTTAATGAAATAGATAATACAACTGGGGTCGAAGCTTCCCCTTCTTGTGTTTTCCAATGGTTAAGTAATTGTGTGTGTGTTTATGGAGAAAAAGACTTCGGAGCATATGACACGTTTAAATTGATTTTCCGTTACTTGTACCCCTGTTTTTCTTTACATTCATTTTGTTCACAAGATGTTCAAGGTTCATCGCTAAAAGATCTAACACGTATGTTTTGTTTATGAAGTTGTTCCTGTGGCACTGTTTTTGATTCAACGCTATAACGATGAATACTAAGCTCAGCAATTACTTTACAGGCAGTGCTCCGATAGCCTGTGGCAACGGTACCCCTTAATGCTCACCTGTTTTCATCGACTGCGTCTTCTGTCCGTGTATTAGAAAAAGTTTTCACATGAATGTCATGCTGCCTTGATACCACATATTGGCTCTAATACTACCAACCGCCAACTGGGCCCTCACCGATAGCTGTGTGAAGTTGTAATTCTGTGTAGTCTGGCTGCCAGCTCGCGTTGTGCGGCGGAGGGGCCACCGTGCATCTCTACCGGGTTCCCCCTTCAAAAAAAAAAAAAAAAAAAAAAAAAAATGGTTCAAATGGCTCTGAGCACTAAGGGACTTAACATCTATGGTCATCAGTCCCCTAGAACTTAGAACTACTTAAACCTAACTAACCTAAGGACATCACACAACACCCAGTCATCACGAGGCAGAGAAAATCCCTGACCCCGCCGGGAATCGAACCCGGGAAGCCGGGCGCGTGAAGCGAGAACGCTACCGCACGACCACGAGCTGCGGACCCGGGTTCCCCCTCCTCTGTTCCACTCGTAATGGCGCGCGTGAAGATTCGCTCTCGATGAACTTCATTACGAGTCTGATTAACGTGACTTTCTCGTCGTGGTCACTTCACGAGACTTCTTCGAACGTACGCTCTCGTGATGTACAACGCCTCTCTTGTAACGTCTGCCACTGCCGTTCGTTGCGCATATCCGTAACGCTCTCACGGTTGCTAAACGATCCCTGACGAAAAGTGCAGATCTTTGATAGATCCTCTCAGACCTGTTAATCATAAGTGCTAATACTCCCAGACCAATTTTGTTTTATCGTGCATAGTGCTATTGCAACAGAAAATTATCATGTAGAAATTTTGCAATTCGGTCGATCTAGATTTTCTTCCATAATTTCAACGAAAGCTTGACATTTTGGCACACTTCCTTCTTAAACAACCACTGTTGCAGCTTCCTTTCTTCCTTCTTCCTCCCTTTTTTCTCCTGCTCTTCTTGTGATGAACAGTACTCAAAATTAGGTAGAACGTATGTTTTGTAAGCCACTTTTTTGTGGATGAATTACATTTCGTTGAGATTCTTCCACTGAATCTCAACCTGGCATCTGGTTTTGCTTTAATTTGTTTTACGTGCTCATTCAACTTTAGGTCGCTTCGGATGTTTACTGCTATGTCTTTTACGTAGCCACTGTTTCCAGTGATCTTTTTCCAGTACCTTAATGGAGCGGTACTGGTTAGCTTCGAGTATTTACGCGCAATATGCCACATTTATTTACGTTCAGGGTCAACTGCCAATCATTGTAGCAAAGCGTCGATACTCTGCAGGTCTTCCTGTATTTCGTTGCAGTCTACTGGCGTTGCAACGTTCCTATAGAAAATTTCCGCGTCTGCAAAGGGCTCATTAAGCTTCCGACATTGTCCACTATGTATGAAAAATATATTAGAGAAAATTACAGAAAATTGGTTTATGAAGTCACACTAAGTGCAATGTCGTTAGCAATCAACGTCTTCAATGTTAAACTAACCAGTCCTTAACATTTACACATGCCTATAGTCTTGTCTGTGCACTCACACACACTTCGGCACCGAGTTCTTTATTATTATGAATGTCTTGGCACACTTCTCCTAAGAACTGAAGAACTGACACATGCCATTAGCAGCACGTGGTTTTCTTGGAAAGACTTTATTTTTGATCACACCCCAAAAGAAAATGTCCCCGATGATCGCGGAGGCTATTCAATTGGCGCTCTTGGGCCTATCCACCTATTGGGTAATTCGTTGTCAAGAAACCTACACACATTTAAAACATCGTGCGGAAGAGCCCAATCTTCGTGGAAGTAGAACTCTTCATTACCCTGTTGCAAAGTAATTGTGAAATACCAGTCTCCCGCAGCATGTTAAGCAAGAGTCGTGGGAAAAATTATCTGGGTAAAAACAGGGTCAGTGATTACTTGACATGAAACTCCCAAATTACTACTCAAGGTTGATTCAGTTGTCTTTCAACTACAGTACACGGGTTGACTTTAGAATACAGTTATGCCCGTTGACAGCGCGTGACAGGTTACAATTCAAACCACGCCATCAACTTGCATTTCTTCATCCAAAAGAGTTTCGCAGAATTCTGGACGCCGATATGCATCATCCTCTACTAATCTATGAAATAATCTTGCCCGATACATTTGCAAACCTAAACGGTACATTAGACACCCCCAGGGTCTATGGGAAGTAGTTCAGCAAATACAGACTCCCCTTTTGGATTTCTTTAAGCTTCGGATAAATGCCTGCGCAACTTCCATTTCGTTTTCGTAGATAATAACTCCCACTGGTGACCTCTCACTGGCGAATTACAGAGAGCCTGTTCGATAAAATTCGGCAGGCAGCCTGTAAATTGATAGCTTGCTCGGTGCAGGTGTATTGAATTCTTCTGTCCATTTACCGCGTAACAGTTCAGCATTCTCTGTCTTCCATTAATGTTTAATTATCCACTTCCACTTGTCGTTGCTTAAATTACCAGACATTATTACCATAAAATCTGAAAAAAGTACAAAAACGGTCCTAGAACAGATAAAAATATAGTACACCTACTGTGTACCTCCTTATGCACAGCGCTATGTGTGTGTGTGTGTTAAAAAATGTGTCGAATTCTTTGAGACGTGCTAGTACCCATCGGAACAAGAAAAATAAGTCAATAAACATGGGACAGGAAACACGTACTTTTCGATGTCGAGATAAACAAGTGTTTACAGGAATGGCTGCGCGAAGCTAGGCTGCGGATATTAGCACAGTTATAGTTATACGCACATTCAGCAGCTGACGGGCGTTGATATATATCAATGGCGACAGGTGAAAATGTGTGCTCCGACCGGGACTCGAACCCGGCAACTCCTGGTTACACGCCAGACACTCTACCCATCTGAGCCACGGAGGGCACGGAAGATGGTGTGACTGCAGGGAGTATCTCGCGCATACCACCCACGAGACCCCCATTCTCACCTTTTATGTGCATACGCTACATTCGTAGTTTCCCCACCCCACACACTCATTACTCGTGGAAGACATTCTTACCATGTCCCGTAAGAGTTCGGATAATATGTGTGCATCCGTACAGAAGAAGAAGGTCATGGCTGGTATTGCCAAAACTATATACTTATATGGATATAATGTGTATTGATGACCTGCAGCCGTCTAGAACGAAATTAGAATTATGTATTATTACCTTAATCTGCTTACGGGCGTTGATATGTATCAACGGGGACAGGTGAAATTGTGTGCCCTGACCGGGACTCGAACCTGGGATCTCCTACTTACATGGCAGACGCTTTATCCATCTGACCCAGTGAGGCCACAGAAGATAGTGCGACTGTAAGGACTGTCTCTCGCACGCCTCCCGCGGGACCCACATTCTCATATGTCCACACAGTACATTCCTAGTGTCTCTACCCAACAGACTCATTACTCGTGGAAGACATTCTTACCAAGTCCCGTTAGAGTTCGGGTGATATGTGTTCTTCCAGCCTCGGCATGGGTGTGTGTGATGTCCTTAGGTTAGTTAGGTTTACGTAGTTCTAAGTCTGGGGGACTGATGACCTCAGATATTAAGTCCCATAGTGCACAGAGCAATTTGAACCATTAATTTGTGGATATGTAAGGTGAGAATGGGGGTCTCGTGGGAGGCGTGAGCGAGATAGTCCCTGTAGTCGCACTCTTTGCCGTCGGTGGCTCAAATGGATAGAGCGTCTGCCGTGTAAGCAGGAGATCCCGGGTTCAAGTACCGGTCAGGCACACATTTTCACCCGTTCCCATTGATATATATCAACGCCCGTCAGCAGCTGAAGGTAATAATATATAATTCTAATTTCGTTCTAGACGGCTGCAGGTCATCAATACACATTATATCCATATAAGTATATAGTTTTGGCAATACCAGCCATGACCTTCTTCTTCTGTGCGGATGCACACATGTTATCCGAATTCTTACGGGACATGGTAAGAATGTCTACCACGAGTAATGAGTGTGTTGGGTAGGGACACTACGAATGTAGCGTATGCACATATAAGGTGAGAATGGGGGTCTCGTGGGCGGCATGCGCAGATACTCCCTGCAGTCACACAATCTTCCGTGCCCTCCGTGGCTCGGATGGGTAGAGTGTCTGCCGTGTAACCAGGAGTTGCCGGGTTCGAGTCCCGGTAGGGGCACACATTTCACCTCTCGCCATTGATATATATCAACGCCCGTCAGCTGCTGAATGTAATAGCGTATAAATATAACTGGGCTAATATCCGCAGCCTAGCATCGCGCAGCCATTCCTGTAAACACTTGTTTATCTCGACCTCGGAATGTATGTGTTTCCTGTCCCTTGTATATTTGACTTATTTTTCTTGTTCCGATGGGTACTAGCACCTCTCAGAGAATTCGACACATTTTTTTATATATTGATATAAGTATATTAGCAGAGTTGCCGCTCGGTCATGTGTATCGAAAGGATATTGGGATGTCTTACTCATAGTACTGTACCTACCATTAGGCGAACTGCAATTACTTGTGTGATTCGAGTCGTGTTGAAAGCTGCGTTAGTTTTCATTTTATTTGTGTGCCTCATTCTACAGGGTAATCCTAACGTGGATTCAGTAATGCGTTTACTGTTGTTGCGCTGTTTGTACATAAAGATGGTGTAGCATCTTTACATATTCCCTCTTCCACTACTTGTTAGCAATGGAAGCCTTCTACTCGACAAGTGAAATGGCGGATATGATATCTTGCTATGATTTATCAAATGGACGTAGTCTGCTAGCCCGTGACCTTTACCCTGAAAAATATCCATAGCGCACAGTGCCCTCTGATAAGCTGTTCGGCAGACTTTTCCAGTATCTGAGGGATACAGGTAGCTTTACACCCTGGAAGATTGGCAGTGGAAGACCAGTCTGTCATGGAGGACCGTGTGCTACGCTCTGTGGACGAAACCCCAGCACCAGTATGTGACGATTAGCAACAGCCAAAAGCGTGTCTCACACTCTTATCTGGGAGATATTTCATGAGCAACTGCTGTACCCATGTCATCTACAGAGCCGCAGGCCACAGGGCATAGCATCATCGCGGCAGACGACGGCTCTGCCAACTGCTGTTGCAGAAGTTTGCCGCAGATTCACTGTTCATATCCAAGATTTTATTTAATGAGAAGGCAGTGTTCACAAGAGGCAACCAGCACGTATAGAGAGATGTAAATCCCCAAGAAATTCAGGAAAGATGACATCAACATCGATTCTAAATCAATATATGCCCAAGCGTACTTGACGATAGATTAATAGAGTCATACGTGCTACCACAAACGTTAACTGGGGCGCATTATCTGGACCTTCTCAATAATATATTGCCTACCTTGCAAGAGGCTGAACCACCGCAGAAACGAATACAAATGTAGTGCATGTATGATGGCTGACCAGCACACTTTCGTTGTAATTTGCGTGAACATCTGACTCAGACATTTCAGGACCGCTGGATCTACATCTACATCTGCATCTACATAGATACTCTGTAAGTCACATTTAAGTGCCTTGCAGAGGTTTCGTCGAACCACCTTCACAATTCTCTATTATTCCAATCTCGTACAGCGCACGGAAAAAATGAACACCTACATCTTTCCGTATGAGCTTTGATTTCCCTTATTTTATCGTGGTGATCGTTCCTCCCTATGTAGGTCGGTATCAATAAAATATTTTCGCATTCGGAGGAGAAAGTTGGTGATTGGAATTTCGTGAGCAGATTCCGTCGCAACGAAAAACGCCTTTCTTTTAGCGATTGCCAGCCCAAATCCTGTATCATTTCTGTGACACTCTCTCCCATATTTCGCGATAATACAATACGTGCTGCCTTTCCTTGAACTTTTTCGATGCACTCCGTCAGTCCTATCTGGTAAGGATCCCACACCGTGAAGCAGTATTCTAAAAGAGGACGGACAAGCGTAATGTAAGGAGTCTCCTTAGTAGGTCTGTTACATTTTCTAAGTATCCTGCCAATAAAACGCAGTTTTTAATTAGCCTTCCCCACAACATTTTCTATGTGTTCCTTCCAGTTTAAGTTGTTCGTAATTGTAATACTAGGTATTTAGTTGAATTTAGTTCTTTTAGATTAGACTGATTTATCGTGTAACCGAAATTTAAGGAGTTCCTTTTAGCACTTACGTGGATGACCTCACACGTTTCGTTATTCTGGGTCAACTGTCACTTTTCGCGCCTTCAGATGGGTCGGGATGCCTCACACCTTGGCCTGTTCGTACCCCAGACCTCAATACCGTAGACTTTTGGTTATAGGGAGACTTGAAGGAATTGGTCTACGCCACGCCAATCAACGATGTGCGTATACTAAAGAGGGTCGCGTCTTCAATGCTTGCCAGCAGTTACAACAACCACCTGGTATACTTCAAAGGGTGCGTCAACCCTTGCTTCGAAGGGCAGAGGGGTGAGTTGTGATGAACGAACACCACTTTGAACACCTCATGGAAACACGTGTTTATCGCAGGACATATCCTTTTCCGGACCCATTTTTATTGGACTTATTTTTCTTGTTTCGATATTACCACTTCTCAAAGTAACGGATACTTTTTTGAACATACTGATATGTATATTCCGTGATTTCCCTAAATGGCTCTATGCAAATACCGAGATGGTTCCTTTGAAAGGGCACAGCCGATTTCCTTCCCCCTCCTTGAGACAGTGCGAGCTTATGCTCCGTCTCTAATGACCTCCATCTCGACGGATGTTAAACCTAATCTTCCCTTGTATATTGTAAACAATAATTGCCCTCAAACACTTCCTTGGGGTACTCGTGAAATGACCCCTACATCTGTAGATTTCATCCCGTTAAAAATGAGGTATAGAGTTCTATATCAAGACCTTTTTCGGCTCACTAAACGAGAATGTGGAACTGTATGAATGAATTCCGGTAGTCAGGGAACACGGAGTAAGCGTGCGCGCTTTCGTCTGAGGCGTTCTGAATTTCATGGACGAACAGAGGTAGCTGTGTTTCGCAAGACCCCAGTTTAAAGAATCAATGTTTGTTTTTATAGAAGTGATTTTTGTTCTTTATGAACGTCAGAACGCCTGATCACAGAACATGTTTCGCAATTCTACAACAGACTGACGTCAGCGATAAACGCCTACAGTTAGGTGCATCAACGCATTGTGTTTTCATGGGACTCCACAGGAACTTCCTCCGATGTACCAGTTTGGGTTGGGACGCATTCCAGGAGGCTTCTGCGCAACGCGCGTGTCGGCTATCGGCGCCGGAAGATCTGTCCTGGACGCGAGAAAACGCCGAATGCCGGGAGGTTCGTAGTCTCTCGAGCTCCCACTTAAAATCCTTTTTTTGTTGGAGACGCCTGAGATAAAATCCTTTGTGGCCTGCTATTTGTATACACTAGCAGCGGAGGCTGTTCTTAGCAGCAGCTGCTGGGGGAAGCATAAATCCGGAGCCGTCCCTCCTGCGAGGGCGTAACTAGCGGCGGCCGCGATGAATATTAAAAAGTTTATTTTCCAGGCAGGCCGGCGAGGCTGCGCCAAGAGATATACGGCTGCGCGCTCATTGAAAGCGACCTTTATTGCCGGCAAACAGGTTCGCGCAGAGTTCGGTAACAGACACTGCCCGTCCACAAAAGCGAGCGTTATTGCCCGTTTTACGAGCAAGGAGATTGTACGCGCTTTAAACACTGCTCTTAGGAAGAAAGGTAGAAGTGTGAAGGGTGAAAAGAGAAGATAGAAGAAGCAGTACTCGAGAAGTGGAGGTTGCTAATTCAAGCTGGACGTCGTTTCTTTGGCGGATTGCCAGACACAAAGCCAATGACATAGTGTTTGATACGGCGCTCACGTGGTTTGTCAGTCCCTCTTGGGAAGAGTATGCCAGCTGAAGAAGGAGAGTAGAATGAATCGATTTCTGCGGCTGTACCGCACACACGTCACGGAATGAATAGACTGGACCCTGCTCCTGACTAGCCAGCTGTCATATCTGATTTCACAGCGCGCATACACACACACACAGAGAGAGAGAGAGAGAGAGAGAGAGAGAGAGAGAGAGAGAAAGAGGGAGAGAAAGGGAGGGAGGAGTTAGTAGGGGGGGGGGGGGGAGAGAGACAATCAGCCCGTGGCTATCTTCCGTGCGTGCATGATAAGCGTGTTCACTTCAGACATCCAGTAAACGATACTGAGCAGGCTTCAAAACAGTGGCGACGTCCTGTTGGAATAGATTTCGCTTGCAGTAATGAACAGCGATAATTTTTCCCACTTTTTCACAGTGCTGGAGCACATACACTGCGGTATTGAAGTCGTGGGATAACTTCTAATATAGCATCGGACGTTCTTTTGTCCGGCTTAGTGCTGCAAATCGACGTGGCATAGACTGAACAAGATGCTGGAAGCCCCCGCAGAAATACTGAGCCACGCTACTTCTGTAACAGTTAATAACTGCGAAAGTGTTGCCGGCGAAAGATTTTGTGTACAAACTGACCTCTCGATTATCTCCCATAAATGTTAGATGGGATTCATGTCGGGTGATTTAGGCGACCAAATCAGTTCGATAATATTGTTCATAATCAAACCAATAGCGATTAACTATGGCCCGGTGACATAGCTTATTGTTATCCATAAAAACTGCTTCGTTGAATGGCTACAAATGGTCTCCACGTAGCCGAATATTTCCAGTCAATGATCGGTCCAGTACGACCAGAGGACAAAGTCCATTCTATGAAAACATAACCCACACCAAAATAAGGGCAAACCAGCGTGCACAGTGCCTTGTTGACAACTTGGGTCCATGGCTTCGTGGCGTTTGCGCCACAGTCGAACCCTACCATCGGCTGTTACCAGCTGCAGCTGGGACTCATCTGAGGTTTTCCACTCGTCTAGATCCGACCGATATGGTGACGAGCCCAAGAGAGGAGCTGCAGACGACGTCGCGCTGTTAGAAAAGGCACTCGGGTTGGTCGTCTGCTGCCACAGTCGATTAACGCCAGATTTTGCCTCACTGTCTTAACGAACACAATTGTCGTATGTCTCACGTCGATTTCTGCTGTTATTTCACGCATTGTTGGTTATCAGTTAGCACTGACAACTCTACACAAACGCTGCTGCCCTCTGTCGTTAAGTGAAAGCTATCGGCTACCGCGTTGTCCAGGGTGAGAGGCAATTCCTGAAATTTGCTGTTCTCGGCACACTCTTACACTGTGGATCTCGGAATATTGAATTCCATGACGATTTCCGAAATGAAATTTCTCATGTGCCTTAGCTGTTGTTGTTTCCCATAGTGCGACCATAATCACCTCAATACAATTGACAGCTCCGCCAAAGTACCGCCCTTTTATATCTTATGTACGCATTTTTATCACCATCTGTAGATGTACACATCATTATATCGTGACTTCTGTCACCTCAGCGTATGCTGATGAGCCAGAACATTATGACCGCCCTCTTGATAACGTCTTGGTCTTGCGATACCGGTCTCGCTTCCCGCGCACGGGGTCCCGAGTTCGATTCCCGGCGGGTTCAGGGATTTCCCCTCCCTCGAGATGACTGGGTGTTGTGTCGTGTTGATCACCATTAATCATCCCTATTACGGTCTGAGGAAGACAATGGCAAACCACCTCCACTAGCACCTTGCCTAGTACGGCAGTGTGGGTCTCACGCATCGTCGCCTACGCTCCTCGCAGTATGGGACCTCATCATCATCTTGATATCGCCTTTGTCAACATTTGAAACGCAATACAGCAGCGACTCTGCGTGACATAGATTCGAAAAATTCTAGTTATATTTCCGCAGGAATGTGGCACCCAGCTTCAATGCACAGGTCATAGTATTATTCTATTATTTTGGCCTTTGTCCCGTATCTACGCAGGGTCAACATTGTTAGTTTGGAATTGACACCGTTAATTGATTCCCGTCACCCCTCCGGAAGCGAACATGTGCACCCCAACAGTCTGCATAGTGCGTTATCATGAGAAAGCAGGTGAACGTTTGCGAAATGTTTCCGAATCTCAGAACGGAAGTTGGAGTTGGAGACTAGCCCGGTTTTCACCTCGTCGGATGTGGGAAACGGTCGTTATGCCAGAAGAGGCGCGTCAGTGCGCTCGGCTATCCATGGAGATGGAGAGCGCACAGGTCATACGAATCTCGTAAATTATTTGTCGATAGTTTGTTGACTTTTAGGGGAGTAACTGGCGCCAATTAGCGAACTAAATGTGTTCTGTCGGGTACAGACACTGAAGCACGACTCTGATGTTGTGACAAGGACAGTTATCCTTCTGGAAGGTGCCATCGGCACTGGAGAAAACATCACGTATAGCGGGGCACAGGTAGCCCTCAATAATGTTCAAGTAGCTCACAGCTACCATTGCGCTTCAGTTACCCCACAGGTAAGAGCAGGCGACTTTTCCCTATAGAATAATACTACCCTCACCCTCCTGAGACTGTGACGTGGTGCATTTTCTGAGCAGCCGGTAGCCTGGATGACGACTTATGACACGACCATTGACCTCGACCGAGCGAGGTGGCGCAGTGGTCAGACACTGGACTCGCATTCGGGAGGACGACGGTTCAATCCCGCGTCCGGCCATCCTGATTTAGATTTTCCGTGATTTCCCTAAATCGCTCCAGGCAAATGCCGAGATGGTTCCTTTCAAAGGGCACGGCCGACTTCCTTCCCCGTCCTTCTCTAATCCGATGAGACCGATAACCTCGCTATCTGGTCTCCTTCCCCGAAACCACCACCACCACCACCATTGACCTCGTGTAAAAAGAAACATGATTCATCTGACATCACGACACATTTCCATTGGTCCACGAACCAATTCGATGATCCCGCTCCAATTGCAACCGTTATTGACGATCTCGTTTAGTCGACATGGGCACATATAAGGGTCATCTGCTTGCGGAGCCCCGTCTACAACTGTAAGTGCTGAACGACGTGCTCCCGGACACCTTGGGATGCAGCAGCTTTGTACTCTGTTGTCAGGTCTGCCATTGATCGCTGCCTGCAGTGCTCTATAGAGCGGGTAAGCCTCTGACCTGCACATTCTGCGATGAGGTGAGGACGTCTGACCCTTTGTGCTCACTCGTGATTCCTCGTCAGTCAGTCCTTTCCGTAGATACTCACGACAGTGGCACGTAAACAATCAATAAGCTTCGGGATTTCCAACACATTCGTTTTCAGGGGGCTGGCCATAACAAACTGCCCTTTGTCGAAATCGTAGACGTGAATGGATTTCCCTCATTTTCAGCATTTTTCCAGTTATTAGTCTTCTGATTGGTTTGACGCGGCCCGCCACAAATTCCTCTCATGCGCTAACCTATAAATCTCAGAGTAGGATTTACAAGCAACGTTCTCAATTATTTTGGATTCCAATCTCTGTCTTCCTCTATATCGCCCTCTGACACCACTGATTTATTCCATGACGCCTTAACAGATGTCCTGTCGTTCTCTCCCTTCTTCTTGTGAGTGTTTTCCATCTGTTCCTTTCCTTGCCAATTCTGCGGAGAACCCCCTCATTCCTTATCTTATGAGGCCACCCAATTTTCAGTATTATTCTGTAGCACTACATCTCAAAGGCTTAGATTCAATGCTGTTTCGTTTTACAGCCGTCTATGTCCCTCTACCATAAAATGATGTGCTTCAAACGTACATTCTCAGAAATTTCATTCTCATATTAAAACCAGTGTTTGACACAAGCAGACTTCTGTTTGCCAGGAACGCCCTTTTTGCCTGCGTATAATGGTCATAATGCTTTGGCTCAGTGTATTAAATCTGCATACGCAGCAGTGACATTTGCAGTGTTAACTACTTTGTTATCCCGTCTGTTACATTCAGTGGAGTTGAAGAAGACTGTAGAAAATGTCAAAACTCCGGCTGAGAATGCGTAAAAACTTAAAAAAGACGCGAATAGTCTTGATCAGAGTACCTGGAAATCAAGTGGCGAAAAGCAAGTACCCGTTGCACTGATACCGCCGTACTCAACCGCGTTATGGTTGATGGGGAGAGAAAAATTCATTTAATTGATAGTTATGTGAGCTACATTGGACGGATTATGTATGTGTGACAATGGAAATCTTTCCACACATTCTGAAGTACTGCTCACGTGGCCAGTCCTTCCATAACAGTCACACGTAACTTCAACGACATCCATATGGATGCAGTGCACTAATTTGCAGACTGAAGTCTCTAAACACGGCCCATTCTGGAAATTATGGTGTCTATGGCGTAAATCCTGTTAGAAAAATGTTCATGAATAAAGATGCGTAACATATAGAGGTAGTGTGAAGAGAAAAAGTCTAGCTGGATAAAGTATTGATACAGTGTGTGATATAGTTCAGAGTGAATGTGATAAATTGCAGAGACCAGTTTCCGTAACGAACATCAGTCTTTGGGATAACAGGTTCGTGATCACTCATGATACATGCGATTAAATTTTCATGATCTTTGCAGTACCATCTATTGACATTATCACAAACATGAAACGTCGCATTACACTAAAATGTTACTACAGATAACTTAATCTGAGTGCAATGCGGCAAAAGTACATGATACGAATTGTAGGTTGCAGTATATTCAAGCTGTTTTTTTTTCCTTTTTTTTCTAATCCACCTTGTTTACGTACCGGATGTGATTCATGGCTTCGATACTTCACGGGTCATGACTCCGGAACTTCGGTCCACTAAAATTGTTTCCCTGCTGCAGGATACTGTGGCGAAAAGAGGGAATTTGAAAACTACTTTCAGCTTACGTCAGTGATTTCGATTTCAATTCCACCTTCTACAATATGTATTGTGCATTCTCCTGAAGGCAAATCATTTTCCTCATGCTACTAAAATCAAGTGAACAGCCGTACTTAATTTTAGTGTTTTAAAAATAAATGTGAGTCGCCTCACGGCTGCTAAAAGTTTCAAATTTGATCTTTTAAGGTATGTAAAGCCACAGTAAATCACACCAAGTTGGAGGTCCGGTTTCTTGTTTATATTGGCAGATCCATCGACATGAAGAAGGCAAGTTCTGTTGGAAATCTTGACATCATTCTATCACTGTTGTTTGACTTTTATATTGAAGACGAAGAAAGTGAACGAAATTTTGTAGCTATATCAGGAGACTTCTGCTGAACTTTATCTAAAATTAGTACTTAAACACAGTTTCAATACAACAGACATCGCTAAACAAGGTTTCCGGTACGTTGAGCAGACAAACCGTTCTGAAGTATCCAGAGGGGTGAGAACAGTCAACGTCCGTTCCCAGAGGACACTGGAGAGCAGAGCAGCGACTCCAAACGGCGTAGGCGGGCAGCTGTTCGACGCCCCGAAGCAGCGGAAGCTGTAGATTCGTTCAAGACGGAAGAGGATGCAGGCCATTAGTGGTAAGCGGCTTGTAATGAAACAAATTATGTCCGACTAGTAGAAAGTGTCTTCCACTCTTATTACTGGAGGACTTCATTTCATTACTACAGTCCGAAGAAAGTGCGGAAGCGCATGAGACTGTTACAGCAAACAAACTAACTTCATTTTGTAAAAACACCGACAATTGTTATGAAGTGCCAATATCAGCAAAGCAGACGTGCTAAAAACGCAGTAAATAGTGTAAAAATTATAAATGCTCATTTTTCAGTCGATACGCTGTAAGTAGCGTGAATAAAAGGACGCTATGTGCAAGAAGCATGAAGCGCCCTTTGAATGTATCCTGATAGCGCGCACTTTGAATAAGAAAATGCTACTTGACACTGAAATCAATATAAAAGATAGGGTCGCCACCAACTCTAGCCACACGACAAAGAAGAAGTAGCACTGAGTCGGAAAATTACTTAATTTATTAATAAGAAAAACTCACAAAAGAACATTCATTGTAAAGTCATTGATAAAGAATGGGATGTAGTTATTAATATGATCCAGGCATTCTTCCCGTGAATCAAATATTGAGTAAAGTAAATAGGTCGTGAACACCATGCGTAAGTGCAGCCTGCAGCAAGATTCGTGAAAACACGATCTATTCCAGAGCATTTGTTTCAGATAAAAAATAGGGACACTAATCACTACACCTGTGCACATGGAAACGCTATAGGTGGGCCAACAAGGAAAACTACAAGGTAAATGGCGAAGGTAACGGCGACGTAACATCGGTACACAAGATAAGATTGAAGGCAAAATTATTTATTCCTTAAAACATTGATGTAGTGCATCTATAGACTGCTGTTGCATGCTAACTATGTACAATTGCTTGTGAAATACTATACGTTTCATAACAGACTCGCGTGCCCACTCGGTCCGCGGAGACAATTTCTATGGACCGTGGCCAAATTTTAATCACATGAGACAAAGAAAATTCACAAATACACAAAAATTACCAAGATCCGGAAAAGATTAGAAGCATACACACATTGTTGTAGGCACATAAACACTCACACTGAACCGAGGGCACTTCAACATATGCAACTCCCTTGTGCTGCGTTCCTCTCACGGATCAAAGTCAAGACTGCATTGGGAATCAAACTGAAAGTCTACAAAAGCCTTGCGTTCCCTGCTGCAACCCAGCAAGTAAATCTTTATAAGACGAAATTCGAGACCAAAAGCTAAAAGCTCCCCTCTCTATGTGACAACGCGCCACGCGGTCAGTCCAAGTCACCCTTCTTCAACTGGAGCACAGCTGTGTACGCTTCCCGTACCGGCGGCAGACTGCCTCCCGCTTCTCCAGCCTCTTCCACGCTCCGCGTGGACCGGAAAACCCCAGGATGCCATTTCCGCCACCAACCTAACGCAGGTGAATTTCTCCCAAGTAGCGGAAACCTCTTTGCCGACTTGACCACTACGAGAGTTGGCAATGAAAGGTGGCTACAGGACCCTTTCAACGCCTTCTAGGGAATGGCACATCAGTTGTTACGATGTATCATACTCTGGTTAAGACGCATTAACTAGTTCAAATGGTTCAAATGGCTCTGAGCACTATGGGACTTAACAGCTGCGGTCATCAGTCCCCTAGAACTTAGAACTACTTAAACCTAACTAACCTAAGGACATCACACACATCCATGCCGGAGGCAGGATTCGAACCTGCGACCGTAGCAGTCGCGCGGTTCCGGACTAAGCGCCTAGAACCACGAGACCACCGCGGCCGGCGTTAAATAGTGTAACCAAGTTTATAATGAATGATATTTTCACTTTTAATTAATTTATATTTGATACTGGGCAAGAGGGAAGCGAGAGAATTAGGCTTACTGCATATAGTATATTATACTAAAATCCAAAACTGATTTATAGAACATCAAACTCTATGAAAGGTAATTTACATATTTACGCCAGAAAAATACCGTTAGCACGCTTGGGGAACAGTTCAGGTACAGAATTTATAAAAAAAAAGACTCAGCAGAGATATGAAACAGATTCTACCAATAGCATATTAAATTAACGCCGTTACTTAGGGTTGCACTGCAACCGGTGACTGTGGTGACCCACCCGAACTGAGTTAATCACTCAGATTATTTCGAGCAAACAGTTCGAATTGTAACCGCCACAGAAGGAACGCCCTAACATTCTATGTCCGCAACGATGACACATCGAAGTCCGCAGTCTCAAATCAGTCGGTGGCCCTCGTACCAACGCAGTCACGTCCAGGGTGGCAGCCCATCCTGCTGGTAACTATCCACACCTAAAATTGCGGAAGAAAACTCCCGTCTCCATTCGCCTCGACCAAAGTGAATGACACCAGCGCCCTCTGCTTTGCCCAGTTGTATCGCACGACAGCCCCTCACCAAATCCAAGTTGAACGATGACTTTCCTATCAAGCTACAAACGAAACTATGCCGTGCTGGTCACCTCACTTTATTCTGTATATGTGTATTTAAAGGAGTTTACAATTAGAAATAATCCGTTTTCATCCTTTAAGCATTTGAAAATGATTGTACAACTATAGAAACCAGTAATATGAATTACAGTTTAAAATGAAGATAAAGAAATAAAGGTACCAGTAAGAACAGTCCAAATTAACGAAAATTGGGGGGGATGTGCAGAACAGTTTCCCAGGAGTGGACGATTAAGACTGCATAGATGGGATACGTATGTACTTGTTGCTTGTTGGGTTGGGTTGGGTTGTTTGGGGAAGGAGACCAGACAGCGATGTCATCGGTCTCATCGGATTAGGGAACCATCCCGGCATTTGCCTGGAGCGATTTTAGGGAAATCACGGAAAACCTAAATCAGGATGGCCGGACGCGGGATTGAACCGTCGTCCTCCCGAACAGTGTGCTAACCACTGCGCCACCTTGCTTGGTACATATGTACTCAGAAGCCTTCAACCTCACTTGCAGTGGTGGTTTGGAGCCTATCACATTGACAACAGTGGATCTGCCGACATCGTTGTGCGTCATAGAGAACAAAGTCCAAGTGCAATCGCATGGGATATTGCAGGTTACAACACGCAGTCTCGACTCCGATGTACTATCAGCAGTCTTAAGAAGTTATGCATTCAGTGTTGTGAATCGTAGCCAGAAAGTGAACTTACAACATGATGCAGACATGACACGAGAATTAATGTTCAGCGTTTTAACATGTTCGAGGTACTTCAGTCTGATACCACCCAAGTAGCTTTAACGTGAAATACAGTAGCCCCAAGCAACGATGCACCACATATGGTCATATGTTACTACGGTGACGTTGGTGTTCGTGATTTCCATAGGCTGGTAATCGTAGAAGTGATAGAGCTGGGAAAGAGATCTAAGGGTTGCAACAGCGTACTGTCTGAGACTTTAATGCGTAAGATGGGTCCTGTATGGAACCTTGTTATTGTCTTAAAGACAGAATCGGCAACAACAGCACTAGAAGAAAGTTGTGCAATAATTTCAAGAAATTCGCTGAAAGTAATGAAGCTATATGCGTGTACCTCAGACGAACGATCAAACAAACACAGCAATATCCAGAACTATTCTTTAATGGAAAAAAAGTCTTCCAAACTTTTCAGACTTTCAAGCAAAAATGTCAACCATACCCAACAAATTATCTTTCTAGTGCATCTGGTGTACGAAAAATATTCCTTAAATTTAACACAGCAGGTTTAGCAGGATCCCTTAAATCGTCTGGATGTCGAGCTGCTTTGAAATTTTTTGCCACACTCTGTAAACAACATGATGTCATTTAAGGATTCATTAACAGAACGTCGTACATTAAGAGCGTCCAGGGCATTTCAGCCCAAAAATCATCATTGGAGCAGTGATCTTACAGACCTGCAGCACTAGCAGGCACTGCACAGACAAACTGTTACGAATAGATGCCGCAAACAGGCTACCAGGCAGGGCTATGGCAACATAATTTAATACGCCACTGCTGTGGCAGAAATTCGAGTCGACAATATTAAGTCTTAGGAGGTTTTTTTTCTTTTTTTTAAATTCCGTTTCGTGGATTTTTTATAATTAATCAGTTTCGGTTCTAATTAGTAATAATCAGAACAAAAAACACAGAGGAGATAAAAATGCAAATTTATATGAATACAAGCCATCCTAATAATGTTAAAAACTGCAAGACAAAGAGATAAAATAAAAATATACCCAGTATGATGTTACGAAAGTTAGTCCTCACGTCGTCATCACTTATGTTGTGGTCATTTAAAATCAATTTTGGAGTCGTCTCGTATGCTTTATCTTATAGATGCAGTTACGTGGCTTGTGAGTATGTTCTTCGTTTTTTGAACGTAATTAGCCACAATTTACAACATTAAAAGTAAATTAGGAAACCAGGACCACTATTAGGAAAAACCGAAAAAAAATTTTTTCATCACTTTAATAAGGTAACGTATACAATTATAAAAAAAAATAAAGTAGGCAAATATGAAGAGAAACGTCCTTGTCAAAGACACAGAATTTCTCCAGCACTGGAGCGTAAAAGGAAAAGGTTGATTAAAACGTCAAATATTGAATGCAGTCGAAAAGATCTGCGATCTGCAGGAGAGCTCTAGTTCTCCTATTTTTCCTTTCCACTGGAGTTCTGCGTCGACGCCGTGGACGGGCCAAGAGGAGCGTCTCTGCAGTGTTCTGTGCTTCTGTGGTAAGCATAGACGTGTACGAACGTCGTGCCCAGTTTGAATATACCAAATATTGTTAGTCTCTGTGATTTAATTTTTTGGTGGGCGGGCTATCGGCTCAGTGACCACGAGTGTCCTGTTGGGGTTGCCATATAACGTACTGGACAACTGCCAAGATTTTATATCTGTGTGTTACCCATTAGCTTGTCGTCACATCGATTACAAAACGCCAACCATCCCTCCACAGTAACGCCTGTGTGGATCACAGTTGTCCTGTCTACCGAGGACCTTCCGCAGCCACATTAGGGGACATCGCCCGCTGCCATACATTCAGAGGGGGCAAAGGGAATGGATAACGAGACATGACGTTGTGAGACATTCTTTGCCTGGCTCCGGGTAGTTAGACCAGAACAGGTTCATCCCTCCACTTCACTGGACCACACAAAACCCCACGCCTATACCGACAGTCTTTTGTTTAGGAGGAGTCTCTTGAAGGTGCTAAATTCCATTACCAGGCATTTACACTGATGTGATAGAAGTCATGGGATTCCTCCTCATATCGTGTCGGACCTCATTTTGGGCGGCGTAGCGCAGAAACTCGACGTGGCGTGGACACAAGAAGTCGTTGGACGTCCCTTGCAAAAATACTGAACCACGCTGGCTCTATAGCCCCTAATAAGTGCGAAAGTGTTGAACGTGGAGTATTTTGTGGACAACTGACCTCACGATTATATCTCACAAATTTTCTAGGGGATTCACGTTGGGCGACATGGGTGGCCCAACGATTCGCTCGAATACGTTAAATGAATACGCAATTGTGAATAAGGACAACCATCAGCTGTAGAATGGAATGACGACACTGAAGATTTGTGTCGGACCAGAACCCAAACCCAGGTTTCCCGCTTCTCACGAGAGGTCGCCTCACGATTTGACTATCCTTGCAAAGACTCGCTCCTAGACAAAAACTTCCACATGTCGTCAACCATGCGTCTACGACATATACTGGTACATCCATTATGTATATTCCCGCACAGGACAGACGTATAACTTGAAAGTCAATTACCCGGTATCGGTAGATAAATACCATTCTGCAGTCCCTGTGTTATTCTGACTACGGTGCAAAATTCATCTGGATATGCATGACTGCAAAAAGGAACTTTGAATCGTAATCAGAATATCACAGGCACACAATATCGCATTTATCTGCCGATACCGGGGAAGTGGCTTTCATGTGCAACATTTGACATGTACAGGAATATATAATGGATATACCAGTACAGGTCGTAGACGAATGGCTGACGACATATGGAAGTTTGGTTGCGGCCTTGAGTCGTGCAGGGATAACCAAGTGGTAAGGCGACCGTTCGCGATAAGCGGGAAATCCGAGTTCGAGTCGCAGTCTGGGAAAAATGTTCATTGTCGTCATTCCACTCTACAACTGATGGCTGCCCTCATTCGCAACTGTGAATTAATTTAATGTGTTTCGTTACGGCTGTAGTCACCGCAGTGCAACACTGCATCGGAGTCAGAATAAGACACCCACTGCAGTATCGCATTGGCTCGAATTGTTCAGCATGTTCTCCTAACCGATCGCAAAGAATTGTGTTCCATTGACATGGCGCATTGTCGTCCTTAAACTTCCTTCATTGTTTGAGAACATGACTTCCGTGGATGGCTGCAAATCGTCTACAAGTAGCCGACCATCCAAAGGACGCAGTCTATTCCATGCAAACGCAACCCATTGGGAAACCACCACTAGCTGGCACAGTATCTTGTTGACAACTTGGGTTCATGGCTGTGTTGGGTGTGCGCCACACTCGATCCCTACCATCAGCTCTTGCCAACTGAAATCGGGACTGATATGACTGTAATATCTCTTTATAATATACTAATTATCCCTGCACAATTCGATGAGTGAATTACGTTTCCTACTTGACCATCTATATACTCGCAGAATGGATGCGCAAAGTAGTACAGTACTATTACCATTCCATGAGCGCATAATTGCTCTTTGTAATATTCTCTCTGGTGTGTTGAGGGGACTTCTGGGATCTTCTCCGTGCCTAATAGCCGCATTGAATAACTGTAATTTTGCTATCGAGATTACTGGAAGAAAGAGATTGAAAATATATTGTATGCTACTCAAGAAAATATATACTGAGCATTTACATCAAAGGTGTGTAAGGAATCTCATTATATATGTATTATCTAATGGGAAATTTGCACGGAGGTGTCGTTTCGTTGGTAATCAGAAGGGAACTTCCGATGAATTGGAAACGAACCTGCATTTGTTAGATCAAAGAGCTCCATTATTTCATCGGATAATTAAACTCTATCGAAGCAAACTTTCCGCTTGATCTGAGGTTTTCCCGACTGACTACGCAACGCAAGAAAACCAAGACATTTTATTTATACAGGATTGCAGATCGCTTCGAAACATCGAGACTGCGGACAAGGAGAGTCATCACCCGATTCTGATTAAACAATTAAAGCTTAATTATAACTTTCTTGAGCGACTGTGATGACTCTGATATGGCTGCTTATGAATGAGATCATTAATAAAATACTCATAACTAACTTTCCCCCTCACCAGCAACCAGTATAAAAACAATATTAATTAAAATTATATGACCGCCGGCCGCTGTGGCAGAGCGGTTCTAGGGGCTTAAGGCCGGAAACGTGCTGCTGCTACGGTCAGGTTCGAATCCTGCCTCGGGCATGGATGCATGTGATGTCCTTAGGCTAGTTAGGTTTAAGTAGCTCTAAGTCTAGGGGACTGATGATCTCAAATGTTAAGTCACATACTGCTTAGAGTCATTTGAATTCGTATGTCCAGGCAGCAGTTCTCCTGTCGTCTGTGGTCCAACCGATATGGTCATGAGCCCAGGAGAGGCGCTGCAGGCAACGTCGTGCTCTTAGCAAAGGCACTCGCGTCGGTCGTTTGCTGCCATAGCCTCTGATCGCCACTCTGTCCTAATGGATATGTTCATTGTACGTGCCACGTCGATTTCTGCGGTTATTTTGCCCAGTATTGCTTATCCGTTAGCACTGAAAACTCTATGGAAATGCCGCTGATCTCGGTCGTAAAGTGAACGCCGTCGGCCGTTGCTTTGTCAGTGGCAGGATGTGATACATGAAATCCTGTATTCTCGATGTGGTGTCACCGCCAGCACCACACTTGCTAGGTGGTAGCCTTTAAATCGGCCGCGGTCCGTTAGTATACGTCGGACCCGCGTGTCGCCACTGTCAGTGATTGCAGACCGAGCGCCGCCACACGGCAGGTCTAGAGTGACTTCCTAGCACTCGCCCCAGTTGTACAGCCGACTTTGCTAGCGATGGTTCACTGACAAATTACGCTCTCATTTGCCGAGACGATAGTTAGCATAGCCTTCAGCTACGTCATTTGCTACGACCTAGCAAGGCACCATTATCATTTGCTATTTATCTTGTGATGCATGTACCGTCAGACCGATGTTCACCAATTATGGATTAAAGTTAAGTATTCCAGCAGCTACGTACGTTCTTTGCTACTATAACTTCCTTTACCTTGAAAGGGTACAGTACCGCCCGACATTGAAAATAGGTACAACATACCTCATTATTTTTGTCAAAACAACACATTTTTTTGTAAAATAACTCAATTTCAATTAATACAGCGAAGCCGGATACCAGTGTGGGAAAGAATGACAATTTATTTATTTAATTGATCACATGTGCACTCCCACAAAGTAAATCCCTACATCCAGTTTGGTGAGATCTGTGAAATGAATGAATGTATGGTCGTCTGCTAACCGCAGATAGTGAATGTGAATATATGATCATCTTTGAGTCGATCCTTTGGCCACCTTTGGTGGGACCAAAGAGATGAAATTTACCAGAGCTTTGAGCGCCTGAAATGTGGCTGATCAATACGATAGCAAGGTGCTTCCCTCACCTCGACAGAGATGGGAGAGGACCTAGAGAACGGCCATGTTTCGGCACTCTGCCGCTGGATCTTGTGCTGTTAAGACCTGTTTTCGTTGTGCTCCGTAATGACGAAAGAGTGGAGACATGGTATGCATGTGGAATATTTAAGAGTAGTTTGAAATATTAATTTCTCTATTTCAGGAACTTTTGTGGGGAGAATTAAATGTCAGGCAGGTAATATTAATGGGATTGTAGTAATCTTCGGGAGTGTCCAACGGTCACAATGAAACCACGTGTAGCAATAAGTTGAAATACTTCCGTGTGCTTAAGTTAAGCTGAATTACTAGCGTGTGTACTATAAGTTGAAATATTTAATAAATAGCGTGTGTACCCATAAGTTGAAATATTTAAGAAATGGCGTGTGCAGGACTTGAAATTAGAGACGAGTACTTCCACGTGGTGAGTACTGTGTGAGTCTCAAACTGTGTATGAGACAAAAGATAAAGAGAAGTACTCGTCCATGGTATCAGTTGAGGACTCGCGTGTGTGATGAATACGTTCTTAATATTACTTTGCGTGATATGATTCCGTGTGACGCTAGATTCAAACTCTGAGAGATAAGCAAGGTGAGTCGGCCGTCTATCCAGCAACGCCACTTGGCTTGCATTGCACAGGAAGACGTGCATATATCTCCAGAGTTCATAGTAGGAAAGTAGAATTATGAAGCGGGGCAGTGTCGCGTGAAACTGGGATAAATATTAATAGAAGTGGGAAAGCTGAAAGTGATAATGTTGTGACTATTCTCTGTGCAGTATTTCATGTTGTAGTGTGGTGTATGTCATGTAATTTGGGTATGTGTGGTTTGCATGGGAGAGTAGCGAGGTAGTTTCAAGAGATTAGTGGGTTATGCTTGTTCCTTCGGTACCGCTCGGTCTGGAGGAAAGTTTAGTGATGATGATTGTGAGTGTCGAAGTGTGAGGTATAATAAAAGATCCACCATCCTATCCAGAAAGTGCACTGTAGCGTTAAAAATGATTACGAGACCATAATATAGAGATTCACCATTGTAAAGCCATGCCCACTGGGCGGTATTTCTCATGTATTATTGTTGTAGGTTATAGAATTTGTGTGTTTAGGTTAGAGAATTTATCGGAATAAATAAGATAGTGAAAAGAAAAAGATTGGTGGACTTTTCCTTCGAATTGTATGTTGTCGTAATGTCCCGAGTTTATAATGTGTGCGCCATTCATACTCAGTGCGGTGGCCGCGTGTTGACAAAAGCCGTTAAATAAAAGACAAAAAGAAAATGTGGTATTGCCAGTGCGTAGTGTACAGTCAGAGTTCTGTAAATTATTGATAGTCAGATGCGTGTTTCCGTTGCGTATTAATCATATAGGAGGATAACTTGTAACTTAAGTGTGAGTACTAGAGTTCATGTTACTCGATAAATAAGAATGAATCCACTCGCTTGGCAGACCACTCATCTTGCAGGCCTGACTGCTTGATGCCACAGTATGAGCAAGGCATGTGGGTGCCTCTCAACCTGTTCCAGACCTCACGCCAGACTACGTGAACTTAAACGCGTGCCTTTCGGCTTCCTCTCCTAGTGGCTTGGCTGTCTTGCCAAGTCACAACACTCGGCACACTCTTGACACTGTGCATTACGCAATATTGAGTTCCTCAACGACTCCCGAAATGGAACGTCTCATGCTTCTGGCTCCAACTACCATTTCGCATTCGAAGTCTGTTGGTTCCCGTTGTGGGGCGATAACGACGTCGTAAACTTTTTCACATGACAACGTGAGTAGGAATGACAGCTCCGCCATTGCATTGTTCTTTTATACAATACTGGCCATTAAAATTGCTACACCACGAAAATGACGTGCTACAGACGCGAAATTTAACCGACAAGAAGAAGATGCTGTGATATGCAAATGATTAGCTTTTCAGAGCATTCACACAAGGTTAGCGCCGGTGGCGACACCTACAACGTGCTGACATGAGGTAAGTTTCCAACCAATTTCTCATACACAAACAGCAGTTTACCGGCGTTGCCTGGTGGAACGTTGTTGTGATGTCTCGTGTAAGGAGGAGAAATGCGTACCATCACATTTCCGACTCTGATAAAGGTCGGATTGTAGCCTATCGCGATTGCGGTTTATCGTATCGCGACATTGCTGCTCGCGTTGGTCGAGATCCAATGACTGTTAGCTGAATATGGACTCGGTGGGTTCAGGAGGGTAATACGGAACGCCGTGCTGGATCCCAACGGCCTCGTACCACTAGCAGTCGAGATGACAGGCATATTATCCGCATGGCTGTAACGGGTCGTGCAGCCACGTCTCGATCCCTGGGTTTGCAAGACCACAGCCATCTGCACGAACAGTTCGACGACGTTTGCAGCAGCATGGACTATCAGCTCGGAGACCATGGCTGTGGTTACCCTTGACGCTGCATCACAGACAGGAGCGCCTGCGATGGTGTACTCAACGACGAACCTGGGTGCACGAATGGCAAAATGTCATTTTTTCGCATGAATCGAGGTTCTGCTTACAGCATCACGATGGTCGCATTCGTGTTTGGCGACATCGCGGTGAACGCAAGTTGGAAGCGTGTATTCGTCATGGCCATACTGGCGTATCACCGGGCGTGATGGTATGGGGTGCCACTGGTTACACGTCCCGGTCACCCGTGGTTCTACCGTTCATTCGATCCTTGCGAAACCCTACATTTCAGCAGGATAATGCACGACCGCATGTTGCAGGTCCTGTACGGACCTTTCTGGATACAGAAAATTTTCAACTGCTGTCCTGGCCAGCACATTCTCCAGATCTCTCCCCAATTGAAAACGTCTGGTCGATGGTAGCCTAGCAGCTGGCTCGTCACAATACGCCAGTCACTACTCTTGAAGAACTGAGGTATCGTGTTGAAGCTGCATGGGCAGCTGTACCTGTACACGCCATCCAAGCTCTGTTTGACTCAATGCCCAGGCGTATCAAGGCCGTTATTACGGCCAGAGGTGGCTGTTCTGGGTACTGATTTCTCAGGATCTATGCACCCAAATTGCGTGAAAATGTAATCACATGTCAGTTCTAGTATAATATATTTGTCCAATGAATACTCGTTTATCATCTGTATTTCTTCTTGGTGTAGCAATTTTAATGGCCAGTAGTGTACATTATGTACGCGATACGCGATACTACTGCCATCTGTATGTGTGCATGCCGCTATCCCATGACCTTTGGCGTCTCAGTTTATACTCTTTAAGCGAAGTGTCCGGAATTTAGGAAATCGTCGACACAGTAAAAGCGTCTCTCGGAGTCCTCTTCAGATGATTTATTTACGCTATACGGACATTATTACCTCGTAGACGAACGCACGTGGAGGGGGTGGGGGTACAAGGCGTCAGAGTTGCCACGTGTTGCTCCACTGGCGCGAACCGCAGCGGTAAGGCGGCGCGGGACGCAGGTGACGGATCGACCCGAAACGGGACGGCTCCCCACGGGCGCCGGCTTACGTGAGCCTAGCTGAGGTGACGTGAGGTGAGAGGTCGTTGGCTGGCTGTACTGCCCGGCACGGCACAGCACGAGCGGCGGTGTCCGGCGCGGGCGCCGAGGCGAGGCCAGGCCGTCCACGTGGCCCGCGGCTCGCGACCCGGCGCCGCCGCCGTAGCCGCAGCGGGGCGCTCGATAGGCGACCGGCGGGCGTCGCACGACAACACACACCTTCTGCAACAACAAACCTCCCATTCCGCGGTTTGCTCCACAGTACATATACGCGGGTCATTCCAAAACAAATGCACACTACTTCTTTTTTAATCCATCTACATCTACATACATACTCCGCAATCCACCATACGGTGCGTGGCGGAGGGTACCCCGTACCACAACTAGCATCTTCTCTCCCTGTTCCACTCCCCAACAGGACGAGGGAAAAATGACTGCCTATATGCCTCTGTACGAGCCCTAATCTCTCTTATCTTTGTGGCCTTTCCGCGAAATGTAAGTTGGCGGCAGTAAAATTGTACTGCAGTCAGCCTCAGATGCTGGTTCTCTAAATTTCCTCAGTAGCGATTCACGAAAGGAACGTCTCCTTTCCTCTAGAGACTCCCACCCGAGTTCCTGAAGCATTTCCGTAACACTCGCGTGATGATCGAACCTACCAGTAACAAATCTAGCAGCTCGCCTCTGAATTGCTTCAATGTCCTCCCTCAATCCGACCTCATAGGGATCCCAAACGCTCGAGCAGTAAAGAATAGGTCGTATTAGTGTTTTATAAGCGGTCTCCTTTACAGATGAACCACATCTTCCCAAAATTCTACCAATGAACTGAAAACGACCATCCGCCTTCCCCACAACTGCCATTACATGCTTGTCCCACTTCATATCGCTCTGCAATGTTACGCCCAAATATTTAATCGACGTGACTGTGTCAAGCGCTACACTACTAATGCAGTATTCAAACATTACAGGATTATTTTTCCTATTCATCTGCATTAACTTACACTTATCTATATTTAGAGTTAGCTGCCATTCTTTACACCAATCACAAATCCTGACCAAGTCATCTTGTATCCTCCTACAGTCACTCAAGGATGACACCTTCCCGTACACCACAGCATCATTACAAACAGCCGCACATTGCTATCCACCCTATCCAAACGATCATTTATGTAGATAGAAAACAACAGCGGACCTACCACACTTCCCTGGGGCACTCCAGATGATACCCCCACCTCTGATGAACACTCACCATCGAGGACAACGTACTGGGTTCTATTACTTCCTTTATTCTACATGTTTGAAAGTTTTGCTGTGTGTAGATACATCCTTTAGGAACAATATTTTCATTTCTCCACATAATTACTATCCCTCTCAACTGCCTTACGCCATCTTGGAAACAGCGCCTATATACCCACAAGGTAAAATTCTGGACCAACCTGTTGGAGCCACAGTTTGGCATCGTTCACAAGGGAGTCATCATCTTCAAACCTTGTTCCACGAAGAGAGTCTTTCAGTTTCTCAAAGAGATGATAGTCACATGCAGCCAGGTCAGGACTGTAAGGCGGGTGTTTCAGTGTTGTCCATCCGAGTTTTGTGATCGCTTCCATGGTTCCAGTATGAGATTTTCACTCTGCAGCGGAGTGTGCGCTGATATGAAACTTTCTGGCAGATTAAAACTGTGTGCCGGGCCCAGACGGGAACTCGGGACCTTGGCCTTTCGCGGGCAAAAAAATGGTTCAAATGGCTCTGAGCACTATGCGACTTAACTTCTGAGGCCATCAGTCGCCTAGAACTTAGAACTACTTAAACCTAACTAACCTAAGGACATCACACACATTCATACCCGAGGCAGGATTCGAAGCTGCGACCGGAGCGGTCACGCGGTTCCAGACTGTAGCGCCTAGAACCGCTAGGCCACCCCGGCCGGCTTCGCGGGCAAGTGCACTAGCAATTAAGCTACCCAAGCACGACTCACGCCCCGTCCTCACTGCTTTACTTCTGCCAGTACCTCGTCTCCTACCTTCCAAACTTTACAGAAGCTCTCCTGCGAACCTTGCAGAACTAGCACTCCTGAAAGAAAGGATATTGCGGAGACAAGGCTTAGCCACAGCCTGGGGGATGTTTCCAGAATGAGATTTTAGCTCTGCAGCGGAGTGTGCGCTGATATGAAACTTTCTGGCAGATTAAAACTGTGTGCCGGGCCGAGACTCGAACTCGCGACCTTTGCCTTTCGCGGGCCAGTGCTCTACCAACTGAGTGTAGTACGCTGTGAGGACGGGGCGTGAGTCGTGCTTGGGTAGCTCAGTTGGTTGAGCACTTGCCCGCGAAAGGCAAAGGTCCCGAGTTCGAGTCTCGGCCCGGCACACAGTTTTAATCAGCCAGGAAGTTTCGTTTCCATGGTTTTTTGACTGACATGTGTACTGCAACAGCAAAACATCCTGCTTTGGCCGATGTCGTCGAACACGACTCAGTCGAGCTTGAAGTTTCTTCAGTGTCGTCACATGCTGCTGCTGCTGTGGTCTTCAGTCCTGAGACTGGTTTGATGCAGCTCTCCATGCTACTCTATCCTGTGCAAGCTTTTTCATCTCCCAGTACCTACTGCAACCTACATCCTTCTGAATCTGCTTAGTGTATTCATCTCTTGGTCTCCCTCTACGATTTTTACCCTCCACGCTGCCCTCCAATACTAAATTGGTGATCCCTTTGTCGTCGCATATGCATCAGAATTTATGGTGGTTCCACTTGGCATGATATCCACAAGCGCGTTGTCTGGAGTGTGTGCAGTACGAGGCCTGCCGCTGAGAGGACAATCCTCAATACTGCCGTGCCCGCTTTCACCACGTAACCTGCTTGCCCACCGACTAACTGTACTGCGAACAACAGCAGCATCTCCATACACCTTTTTCAACCTCTTGTGGATGTTTCCCACTGACTCGTTTTCACAGCACAGGAATTCTATGACAGGACGTTGCTTCTGATGAACGTCAAGTGTAGCATCAATCTTGAAGACATGCTGTGACGGCGCCACTCACGGGAACAGATTGAAGTAAGTGGAAAGGAAGTATCTATACACTGTAAAACTTTCACACATGCAGAATGAAAACTGTATTTTCACAAAAATAGTGTGCATTTCTTTTGGAGTGACCCTCGTACATTACTGTCGCGGAAAAAGAAAAACCTTAGCGAACCTCGTACTTTTTAAAAACTTCTTTGTAAGTGTATTTATCAAAAATTTCCATTGCCGGAAATGGGAATGTTAAAGTAACAACAAATGTAGGCTTATGACGATAAAGGCACTTCTCTCTGATGCTTTCCAATATCTGTGTTGACGTTATTGAAACGGTTATGTTTCGTCGTAGAAATAATTTTTTTGAAAATTTTAGTAATTTTTCGCAATAAGGCATTAAGGGACCAAAATGGTCTCCTCAATTGCTGCAGCCTATTCATCACACGCTGGGAGTGTCTAGCGGACCTGGCAACAGGCAACAAGGCTGTCCTTGATGGAAAAGTAGTGAGGGAGTTTCAACTGGCAGCTTTCTAAAGTTGTTGGTGTACAACGACCAGCCACAAATCGCTTAAAATATTCTAAAGTTTTCATGATTAAACTCTTCCGTTTGCTCACAAAACTAATTTCCAATGCGCATAAGGTCTTTTGACTCATAACATATTGAAACGAACACAGAGTTTACAAATTGTACGAGTGACGAAGACTCTGCAATACAATCACACAAACATAAGGAATTTTGGTAAGGGAAGCATAAATTACTGTTATGTTACATTGGAGACATATTTTACACTAAATATAGGGCATTAAATACCGATTCATAAATGGGATTCAGGAATTAGTTTGTTACATACTTATTTTACAAAACTTTAGAGAAACAAATGTGTATACGAAACGGAAGCTCTGAAGTGCTATTTGAATAGTGACAATAACAGCACATTATATTTAATGTGCTGTCATCGTGACACTTAATGCACAATGTCGTTCATGGCCAACATGGGAGCGCATTGCAGAGCATATACCGCCATCCATAGAGATCATACACTCTATTAAGGTAACTTGCTCGTGAATCCGTTTCAAAATACCGATTTCTGTTTTTCATGTTAAAACTGAGCTTGGAGTTTTTTTGAACAAAATAGTAGTTAAAACAATTTAACTGTACAACGGGGAGTTACTTAAAAACCAACTTAAAGATCTCTACATTGCAGCCACACCAGCCGCACCCATGTTCCCGCTGCTTTCACATGCCAGATGTCATTACAGTCCCATTCGAGAAAGGTACATTATAACAACTGTTTCTTGATTTGACAGCGCTGATAGAAGATTTTGTTTTCCATTGTATGTCTCTGATTTTCGACAGTTGTTTTGCTTATAAACATTCTGTAGTTTGAGTATTTGCTATCTAATGATTGTCGAAAATTATTATGCCTTCGAATGATTCTGAGCACTATGGGACTTAACATCTATGGTCATCAGTCACCTAGAACTTAGAACTACTTGAACCTAACTAACCTAAGGGCAGCACAGAACACCCAGTCATCACGAGGCAAAGGAAATCCCTGACCCCGCCGGGAATCGAACCCGGGAACCCGGGCGCGGGAAGCGAGAACGCTACCGCACGACCACCTGCTGCGGACTATTATGCCTTCAAAAAAGTATTGTGTTACTGGTTTGGGATTATAGAGTTGCTAGGAATATATTCTGGGTTCAATGTGAGGTGATTACCTGTGGCAGATGATTTCATGTGTGTGGCCAAAGCAGAAAAGTTTGTCCGTGGGGCGACTGAACAGGCCCGAATAATGAGGAGAAACAAGAAAAGGAAGGAAGATCATGCAGCTAGAATTTATAAGGAAAAACAGACGTGTTCCACACTTGAAATATCTCTGAATCGAATTTCTTGAGGATTACATTTTCTGCCATATTTATTTAATCCAGAAAAAAATCTCTTTGAGCTAGAGGTTTGAATCTTTTTTAGATGTTTCAGGATACAATTTGTAGTGAAGTAGACCATAGACTCTAACGTACTACCAACAGTAAGAAAAATAAATATTGACTAGTTATAGAACAATAACCTCAATTTCCGGGTTCCCGGGTTCGATTCCCGGCGGGATCAGGGATTTTCTCTGCCTCGTGATGACTGGGTGTTGTGTGATGTCCTTCGGTTAGTTAGGTTTAAGTAGTTCTAAGTTCTAGGGGACTGATGACCGCCCGCATCTCGTGGTCGTGCGGTAGCGTTCTTGCTTCCCACGCCCGGGTTCCCGGGTTCGATTCCCGGCGGGATCAGGGATTTTCTCTGCCTCGTGATGGCTGGGTGTTGTGTGCTGTCCTTAGGTTAGTTAGGTTTAAGTAGTTCTAAGTTCTAGGGGACTTATGACCACAGCAGTTGAGTCCCATAGTGCTCAGAGCCATTTTTGACTGATGACCATAGGTGTTAAGTCCCTAGTGCTCAGAGCCATTTGAACCATTTGAATAACCTCAATTTTCGTTATCAGATGTAAATACTTCTAGAATAAAAACTTCTGCCTGAAACGACATGTTGTTGATATATACCTAAAGTTTCAAGCATGTAAGTAAGATAGACATTTCTGAGATTTTAAGTATTGATCGGCAAATAGAACATGTAATTCACTGATCTTCACATAAACATTGAAATAAAGGCAATATGAGAACTACAAAAATGTATAGAAATGTCACTACTATTGTTCTACAGTTTTCATCGCACTAAGAGTTCCGGTCTTTATTTAGAGTCACGTAAACTTTACGAAAATTGTTAGTAGTTTTCCAGGTATTCATAGGAATGTTACCCTAACGACAATGTCTCACCTTTTGTAATGTCCAGAGAACCATCACATTTGTGATCGTCTCATTGTGTATTTCTTTCAGATACATTCTATGGAGTGATGTTACTTGGCAGAGAAACTACATTCGAAAGTTACTTTCACCCTTAAGTTTTGCACACGACACACACACACACACCTTGTGTGTGATTGCGCGGGCGTGTGTGTGTGTGTGTGTGTGTGTGTGTGTGTGTGTGTGTGTGTATGTGTGTTTGTGTGTGTGTGTATGTGCGTGTGTGTGTGTGTATGTGTGGGTGTGTTGCTTGTTATGAATAGATGTCTGTTTGTCTTGAAAACTTAATTCTGATTGGAACGCCAACACGTAACATCATAACAACGATGGCACACTGATAAAAACTAAGCAATCCTTTTACCGTATACCATGGTGCATGCTAAATGACACGGGAGGAATCTATTTTCCTTGATATTTGACACATTATTTTCTTAGAAATTAAAGGAAGATTGCTAAATAATTGCCATAACGATAACTCGTCACTGACGCTAAATCCCATGGCACTGGCTGTGGCGAAATCATAATGAGCTTATGGAGTGAGATGGCATAGTAACTGAGACACTGCGGTGCGTGCTTTTGATCCGTGTCTGATGATGCTGATGGCACTTTTCCAGTTTGCGAATACTGGTTATGATTCCTACATCAAACTCACGGGCAGTTTCTCTCCCCACTCTTTATCGAACAGCGGAGACATGGCTCGGACATTAAACTCTAACCATTTCCAAGCTTCCACCGTTTTAGTACACAGTAGCGCACCAGTTTCTTTAAAAACTAGAACTCAAATGCGATGGCTCAAGTTATACACAGTTTCTAAATATAGTATTTGTCTTACTGTGTTGTAACTTTAACATGAGGCTATACATATTAATAAGAGGACTGTGCCAGGATTTTAAATTCCTAAATTAGAGGAATAATTTTATGTAATATTAAAAATCAAAATTTGGTTGCCCATGGAAGCTGAGTCCTAGACAACCCGCAGCCGTGACTTGGTGCCAAGAACCGTTTGGTAATATAGATAGCCGGTTGTTTCCTCTATATGTGCTACTGTAAAGCAATGGACTTTGCTCTCTTTGAAAGATATGTACTACGTGATCTGTACAACTGTCGTTCGTGTGTGCTTCACAAGAACTCCAATAAATTTTCCAATAACGGGCATTCTTGACAGCGATAAGTGGAATTTATGGAATTCGTAGCCGTCGATTTGCTTAGATCGAAGAAGTGTACACCTGCAAACAATCGTAGTTCCATAGGCTACCGGAAATATTTATGATTCAAATGGCTCTAAGCACTATGGGACTTAACATCTGACCGAGCGAGGTGGCGCAGTGGTTCGACACTGGACTCGCATTCGGGAGGACGACGGTTCAATCCCGCGTCCGGCCATCCTGATTTAGGTTTTCCGTGATTTCCCTAAATCACTCCAGGCAAATGCCGGGATGGTTCCTCTGAAAGGGCACGGCCGACTTCCTTCCCAATCCTTCCCTAATCCGATGAGACCGATGACCACGCTGTCTGGTCTCCTTACCCACAAACCAACCAACTTAACATCTGAGGTCATCAGTCCCCGGAAATATGCATCCTTGAAGGCAGTGACCCTATTGTCTCACAGTTATGGCGATTCCTTTTGAAATAATAAAAGTTTTCTTACTACATCGATCTGTCTCGTGTTCACTTGACTGACCTCTGTAAGTTGAGCCAACTTGAGAACGAGCACAATACTGATCAAGCTCCGAATTCAGCTGATATTTCACGAGTGAATTGTGAAGTTTTTAAGCACACTTTGGTGGTGGTGGTGGTGGTGGTGGTGGTGGTTAGTGTTTAACGTCCCGTCGACAACGAGGTCATTAGAGACGGAGCGCAAGCTCGGGTTAGGGAAGGACTGGGATGGAAATTGGCCGTGCCATTTCATAGGAACCATCCACACTTTGGTACTGCATTATTTTTAATTCCGACATTGCATCGAAATGCCAGCCACGTCTTGATGTAGTTGTCTGGGTCTGATGATTTTTGCTTCGTGAATGCAGTGTTGCTTTCACTTTACAATACTACGGCACCGTTTTAAACGTGCAACAACTACATATTTTTGTTGATAGATTTTAAAAACTGTCACTATTTTCGCTCAATGAATAGTCTGTCGGTGCAGGCAATGTATGAAAGTCCATTCGATTATGGAAAATAAATTAGACTCCGTGATCAAGCCTTGAAGACAATGCGGCGTCGACCGGCCTACGTGTTATTCTCTGCTACATGGCGTCATTCGAAAGCAGTATGGAGGGGCGTTGAATCAGTAAACCGCTCTCCCGGCCGTTATCATCTTTCGAGAAGTAGGAGACTCTGTTTATCAATCACGTAGCTCCTCCATTGCTATCACGAACCTGAGTAGACCCCGTGACCGACCTCCCGCCAGGGAAAATTGCCTCGTAGGGCCAGGAATCGATCCCGGGCACTCCGCACGAGTCAAACGCTCTCATCACTGGACTACGAAGGCGCACCACATTGAATTATGAGTCTTGCAAAGCCTCAGAGTTTTCGCTGTCTCGTATAACAAATTTTCGGAGTTTCTACTAACCAGGAATGAAATTGACTATGTAGATACTTCGAAATATGCTTCTATAATGAATTTCTATTTCACTTTAATAAACTTTTTGAATTAGTAGCTATTATTTACAGGCCCATTATCACCATTTAATCAGAGGGTAAGTCGAGATATCAACGGCCTTGCCGCAGTGGTAAAACATCTGTTCAGATCAGATCACCCAAGTTAAGCGATGTCAGGCTTGGATAGCACTAGGGTGGGTGACCGTCTCGGTCTGTGCCGAGTGTTGCAGGTAAGCGAGGTGCGTTCAGCCCTTGTGAGGGAAACTGCGGAACTATCTGACTGAGAAATAGCGGCCAACGGCCACGAGAACTGACAACGGTCGAGAGGGCGGCGTGCTGACTATATGCCCTTCCATATCCGCATCCAGTGACGCTTATAGCGTTATGATGACACGGCGGTCGGTCAGTACTGTTGGGTCTTCTGGGGCCTGTACAGATGGAATGATACGTCTAGATCATTGACTGATACACGAACACTTGGAGATTCTGAAACGCGATCGACATCTTAGTCAAACCAACCTATCAATTTCTCTGCTATAAATTTCTCACGTAATACACTTTCTTAGCACAATAAATTGTCTTTCCACTACTTCAGTTCCGTGATCAACCATTCTAACTAAAAAAGCAGATCTTCCCAAGTAACCCACATTTAGTAAAAAAATACTTTTCAATGGTTCAAATGGCTCTGAGCACTATGGGACTCAACTGCTGAGGCCATCAGTCCCCTAGAACTTAGAACTAGTTAAACCTAACTAACCTAAGGACATCACAAACATCCATGCCCGAGGCAGGATTCGAACCTGCGACCGTAGCGGTCTTGCGGTTCCAGACTGCAGCGCCTTTAACCGCACGGCCACTTCGGCCGGCACTTTTCAATAAATCAGTGCTGCACTGAACGTGCAATCACCGTATTTTCATAAACATACTTTGCATAAACTTGTGCAACTTCGAGATGTAAAATGTTAGTTAAAGTAAGCTCAAGAAGGCCCGCCCGGTCAGCCGAGCGGTCTAACGCACAGCTTGCCGGAGCGGGAAGGAGCTCCTGGTCCCTGGCACGAATCCGCCCGGATGACTTGCGTCGAGGTCCAGTGAGCTGGACGGTTTTTAGGCGGTTTTCCATCTGCCTCGGCGAATGCCGGCTGGTTCCCCTTATTTCGCCTCAGCTACACTATGTCGGAGATGCTGCACAAACAAGTTCTCCACGTACGCGTACACCACCATTACTCTACCACACAAACATAGTGGTTACACTCGTCTGGTGTAAGACGTTACCAGGGGGTGGGGGTCCACCGGGGACAGAACCGCGCAATAGCCCTGGGTTCGGTGTGGGGCGGCGGAGGGGTGAAGTGGACTGCGCTAGTCGTCGTGGGGTTGTGGACCACTGCGGCTGCGGTGGGGACGGAGCCTCTCCGTCGTTTCTAGGTCCCCAGTTAACATACAACTTACAAGCTCAAGAACATCTCAAACGCAGTTAATATATTTCATTTCAATTAAAAATAGTTTTTTTTTAATTTTTCATTGTTGTAACATATTCGCCAGTGACATAGTCGGCCGACACTCCATGTTGCGATCGCTGAATTGTGCCACAACCAGTTTTGTGGGTTGGCTGCATATCGCCCCGGATGCAAGTCGCTCGGCTGCCGTCCTGCACGCTGAGCATAAAACAGGGGACTCAGCACAATAAATCAATGCTTACGCTAAAAAGATAACAATAAAAATACAAACAAAACGTTTCATCACTTGCCGTGTGTGGCTGAAGCGGTATAGTAGGAGTTCACACTTTACGTTTTGTGATATTGTGAAGCAAACATTCATTTCAAACATTTTAAAGATCTGAAGATAGCAAGATGTTTAGCCTTTCAAAACAATCCTAAAATGTTTGTATTGATTCTTCAGCGTCAAATTTTGAATTCTTTGTACTGGCGTGTGTGTGTGTGTGTGTGTGTGTGTGTGTGTGTGTGTGTGTGTGTGCGTGTGTGCAACATAAAATCTTCCTTTCAACTGTAGTAGACTAATCTCTTCAGCTTCTTGATAACTTAGCAGAAGCATATAAGCCGCCATTTTACCAGTGAGTTTCTTTTGTCAGGATTCGTAATGTCAACTTGTAGTCTCAGTCTGTTATGGGAAGAACTTGTGTGCGTCCACCTAGGATGGCTAGGCGTCGAATAACACGGATATCAACGTGTAACGACCTTTACTAAGGTTTCTGTCTCTCAGGAGCATAGGGTCCTACCATCTCAAGCCAGCAGGCACCGTTCCACACTTCTCTGTTCTTTCCATTACTACTCCCACGTTCTTGTTGCGAGATTTTACAATTCAGTGAGGCAAATTTTCAACATATTTACGTACAAGACAATTAACATTAGAACAAAGCTACAATCTACACAAATCGTCTACGTTGAATGATTCCTGGCGTCTTTTACTACTGCAAGTTACTGGTAAGATCAGCTCCGTAAAATATCTCTTTACTAATTCTCTAACTCCAAAGAATGACTCTACAAGTAGAAGCCATGTTTCCCTGCCTGGAACAAGTGCCAAACACAAAATTTCTGATTAGTGGGCCAAATTTATTTAAATATTAATTGATTAAACTGATAAAAAGGTGCCACCTCACAGATCATTTGATGATTTAATAAAATGCCAATCCAATAATCATTCTAAATTTTATTGAAGCATTGATAAGAGGAGATGCAAACTGACTGATTTTAAGGATACTGACAAGGGAGCGGAATGGCGCTGTGAAATGTAATAGCAAAGAATTTAACAATCATTCACATTTATTTTCTCGTTAACAGTAACACACACACACACACAGAAGTTAAAATACAGTTACTTGGGATGCTAGCGCGTGCATCGACACGTGGCACAATATACAGTGCAGCATCTAGACCGACATGTGGGATGTGGGGCAAGATTGCTAAATTACTGGATACGATTTGTCAAGGTCACACACATCACGCTCACATTGGTCACTAACGCAACTAAAGATAGAATTTAGAAGAAAAGCTTCCCTAATCCACACGCAAGCCCATTGCGTCATAGCGCGACTGCCCTTAACTGTCAATTGCAGAGAACAAAGTCCACTCATAAAATTCCGTACAGTTCCGTAATTTTGTAAATAAATTCACCAAACAAGAACACATCTACTTTATCATAAAACTGAGGCTTCAATTCGAACACGAGAGGTGTTTACGTTGAACTGGAGCCTCATAGTGTACAAGGAAACATACGAGGTGCATCTGAATACGGGCTACTAAGTCCGTGTGAATGAAATACAAACTGGACGGTAAATCAAATAAAATTTAGCACAAGCATTCCACAAAGCATACAACACATTCATGCATAATACCCTGAACTAACTAAAGCTGTACAACATGTGGTGGCACCGCTCACCCACGTCAGGTTACATTTGCACGAAAGATCTCGTCGAATAAACTGGATATTACTGAAATTAACACCGTTCCCTGATTGAATTAGTTGGTGCGGCATGATTGTCAACGCCATACACCAGAGTGACTACCGGGAACTCAAAACTCTCACACATTTCAGCTCAGCAGAGAGAGAGGCTACTCAGGGAATCCGTAGTCACCGGCGTCCTAGGGAAGAGTAACCTAATCGTCTCTCCCCTCCGGGGTCCACAAGTGGTGGTCGGAAGGGCCCAGAGAGGGTAAGCGGTTTCTACCTGTACCAACCTTGCAATGGCTGCTGACCAGTGGCTACTAATGCCTCTCTGACCCGACAGTCGTATTCGAAGCTCTACACAATGGTTAGCTACAATGCTCTTAACATTCATGGAACCATGTAGCGATTCACATGGAGCCGTTACAACGTGAAATGCCACATTCACTTTGTATACTTATAGAAGGGCGTACTGAAAAGTAATGCCTCCTCATTTCTTATCCTGTTCTCAACATCGGTGGAGGTATCACCTCGAATTTCCCTCTTCGCTGACGTAAGTTACAGCCCTCTGCCTTTAGAGGGCTCAGGATTTCTGCGTGTAACATGGCGGTGTGTAACACAACTGTACTGTTGCCTGAGAAGCAGCGTGCTGTAATCCCCCAGATAACCCTAGGCACGAATTCTAAGACTTCGTTCTCACATGGATCATCGTATCCTTCAGCATGACAATGCCAAACCACACACGGGCGCTGCGACATCCGCAACAATCCGACGCCCTGAGTTTACTGTCATAGCCCGTACTCCACACAGCCCGGAGTTGTCTCCACTCGATTTTTGTTTGTTTGTTTGGTCTCTCCTTGGGGGAAATGTGTTCGCGGAAGGATGACTATGTTGAGAAATAAATATGTGGCCATAAAGAATAAACATTCTGAATGTTAATTACGTTTGTTTTATTTAGAAAGCTCTAACAGTTTTCCCGTAAAAGAAATTCTGAGGCAACATTTTTCAGTGCATCCTCGTAATAAGGAGCAACTAATATCAATTTACAAAAATGGATGTAAAAGAAATTCTGAGGCCACATTTTTCAGCACACCCTCCTAATAAAGAGCTACTAATATCAATCTGCAAAAATGAATATAATGTATTATGCACTGAGGTGACAGAAGTCATGGGACAGCAAAAAATGTTCACATGTGTGTGAATTCTCAAGGGACCAAACTGCTTAGGTCATCGGTCTCTGGACTTAAACACTACTAAAACTAACTTATGCTAAGAACAACACACACACCCATGCCCGAAGGAGGAGTCCAGCCGCCGGCGGGAGGGGCCCCGCAATCCGTGACACGACGCCTGAAACCGCGCGGCCACTCTGCGGCCATGCGAGAGCAGTATTCACATGTACAGATGACGGTATTATCGTGTACACAAGGTACAAAAGAGCAATGCATTGGCAGAGCTGTCATTTGTGCTTAGGTGATTCATTTGAATAGGTTACCGACGTGATTATGGCTGCACGACTGGAATCAACAGACTTTGATCACGGAATGTTAGTTGGAGCTAGAAGCATTTAGCAAATCGTTAGGGAATTCAGTATTCCGAGAGCTTCTCTCTTCCCGGTCAGAATCCGGCGAGGGACAGCATAGTCGCAAGCGTATTTATGTTTACTTGCTTCTCGTTACGGGATGTTTTTCCTTATTGTGTTCTTCCACCTGCTGAGCAACGAACTTGTTTACTCGTCCGGTTGAGAGTTGGCAATACTCTCTTAGGATTTAAAGGTTGGGTACAGCACGCATACACAAGCTCTGGAATCTAAGATACTGTTGTCGCGCTTCGCAGCGCACGGATTAACTAGTGGCAGTTTGGAGGCCAGTGTAGGATCCCCCCTGCTGTGGTGCGCGCGTGTGTTGGGCGAGGGGTCATCGCCGAGCTGCCGTACTGCCGTGCCCACCACCGGCGACACAGGATTTGGTGTTGAGTTGATATTTTTTATAATTTGCAGCGCGCTTATTAATGTAAAGAAAAGGGTTTGTGTATGTGCGTAGCAGCAGACGGTAATATTGATAATGATAGGAGTTTAATTCTTAAGGGAAACCATTGTTAGGCGAATAGATTAAGTACTGATTTTTGTCATTGATTTCTTTTGTAATTGTCAGGGAATTGTTTCACTATGTATTTAATTGAGAAGTATTTCAGTCTGTCTCAAGAGTTTGATTAATTTGTAATATTGCTTTAATGCCACTGGAGGCAAATTTACATACGAAGCGATTGTTCAAAGAGCTTCTAGCGTCTTTTTAATTGAATGAGGAAGAATCGCTTTCAGAATATAGTTTTGAAAAAAAAGAATTACGTGTTTGGGTTATCATTTATCGAGTTTAGATTTGACGAAACCCTTTCTCTTGAATTATATGTAGTTGTAGTAAGCAGCAGCAGCCGCAGCAACAGCAGCAGCCGCCATACAGAACATGCATTCCACTCAGCATGAATAATAGGTTTTTTTTATATTTTTGTTAAATGATGGAATGCAGCAGATCAAGCAATGGCAGCAGAAAGACCAAGTAAGTTATCTATTGCGCACAGGACAAATAAAAAAAAATAAAGTTTAGGCGATCTCTGTAATAGTAAAGTTAACAAGAGCACAAGCACGATTTTCAGTAGAAAACACGAGATAAGAAGATAGAGCTCGCGACTTTCACGGTTCTTCACCATTTGCTGTGTCTCCGTTTTAACATCATCATAATCGGTATCGTAGAGGTAGTATGACTACGCCTTTTGTTAGGGAATGGTTAGTTCCAGGCCCTTAGGGAGATTGTGCCCCATGCAGAGGAGGAGGAGGAGATTAGTGTTTAACGTTCCGTCGACAATGAGGTCCTTAGAGACGGAGCACAAGCTCGGATTAGTGAAGGATGGGGAAGGAAATCGCCCGTGCCCTTTCAGAGGAACCATCCCGGCATCCGCCTGAAATGATCTAGGGAAATCACGGAAAACCTAAATCAGGATGGCCAGACGCGGGATTGAATCTTCGTCCTTCCGAATACGAGTCCAGTGTGCTAACCACTGCGCCACCTCGCTGGGTCCCATGCAGAAGTGACTAGCCCGCGTTCGCAGCGTCAAGGTAAGACTACCAGGACGAAACTACGTACTGCGACCAAAAAGCGGGATGTCCAACCGCTGAAGGTTGCGATCGACTCACCATTTAAGAGGGAGCCGTAAGTGGTCCCCCAGTGCAACTAGAAGCAGACTTCAAGATTGACTGGTACGAAAGTTGCTTCATTTGCCAGCCCACGGGGACCTGTTCAAGAAGATGCTGCCAACCAATCAAAACCGTATTTTCGACATGAAGAAACAAACGTCAGCCACAACCGTCGACCGACCATCGCCTGTTGAGCAACCTATGACGTCACAAGACACCAGCTCTCACCTAGCAGCGATCAGCCTCCCTGACGTCGATGTTATTCCAGATGATGACGATGAAACGAACTGATTGAGACCTGGAACACGAAGATGTAGATCTCACGACTGGCTCGCCGGCATAGGAAACCACCGACGGTAAAGGTTTCATCACAGTGTAAACTAAACGTCACCACAAATATGGCTCTCCATCATGTCACTCCAACCCTTGCAAATGCCGGGTGGAGACTGTAGAAACGTCCAGTCGGCTCAAACTCCTTGTGCCACTGGAGACCTACGACGATGTGTCGTTCCGTCGATAGGAAATCCCCCTCGGCGTCCTAGAAACCTGCAACGGCTGCTGCTCCGCAACACCTGAAGAAAGTGCCGCCTTTTACTATTTATTATACGGAAAAATACCTTGAATTAAACGCGATGTTGAAAGCACCCTCTGAGGACTGTCTATGAAGACAAAAGGATAAATATCAATTTATTACCTTTAGCGACCAATGGAAAGCGATCGCATTTTTCAACAACATCTACTTGATTTCTACACTCAACAGCCCCTGAGAAAAAAAGTTTCTTGAAGGGCTTTCAGGCGCAAGTTCCGGCCGATGTCTTGAGAGAAATCCGAGGAAAAGGTTTTTCTGCAACCACTGTTCACCATTACAAAAAACGGGAGGACTCGTCTAAGGACTTACGATTTCTTCCTATTTACGTTATTATCTTACCACCATAGGAGACTAATGACCGAATCTACAGTCTGCAATTGATGCTGGGATGCGGGTCGAAGATCTATACACCGAAGGAAGGGACCTCTCAGGGTAAACGTTGCTAGCTATTTGAGCATACGGCGAATTACTGCCACCTTCCACCACGGTGTGTGAGGTGTGCAGGTTACGAGAATTCTCGGGACTGCACTCTGCCAGAAACGGGAAGGCGGAATGCCGTAATTGTGCAGAGGACGATTCCACTTCGTATAGAGAAGTGGTCCTCGATCTTTCTGAGAACGCCGGCCGGAGTGGCCGAGCGGTTAAAGGCGCTACAGTCTGGAACAGCACGACCGCTACGGTCGCAGGTTCAAATCCTGCCTCGGGCATGGATGTGTGTGATGTCCTTAGGTTGGTTAGGTTTAAGTAGTTCTAAGTTCTAGGGGACTTATGACCACAGCAGTTGAGTCCCATAGTGCTCAGAGCCATTTGAACCATTTTTCTGAGAACATTACCCCTGAGTGTAATCAGATATTATCTGGTACCCCTCCCCAGTATAAATATTAGCGCCTAGCTAAACGTTACAACGAGTTTTTTAAATGACAAAAGATGAATGACATTTAGTTTTTTGTAGATATTTTATTCAACCAAGAACTAGTTAGTCAATGAGACAACTGCTACTGCTACTTTTCAGCGACGTTCTTTTACAGAATGGTAAGGGATTTTCCGTGCATCGTTTCTACTGCACACAGCTCCTTTTCAGAAAAGAATACTAATGTATATACACTGGGAGTATAGACTTGCTACTGTACATGCTTCCTCTACACGACTCCCCTCCCTAGCGACAGTTATTTCTACCATAACCTGCACCCTCATTTAATATCAACAAAATTAAAATTTGTGCACAATACTTAGGCCTGCTGTTTGTACATCATTTGACTGCTGGATTCCACACTTTTTAACTGGCAGAAATTCAAAGACTTGCGGCTGTCAGTGCTTTGTGTCGGACCACTGACAATAACAACAATACAGTGTAAAACCTACAACAGTGTCGTAGCCATTGCGTAACGCATGCATCATGAAGTAATTGCAGGTCTTTTGCAGGAGCTACCTACAAGTCAGGGAAGGAATTTTGATGAGATACTTCAGCGTATGTGATGTACAGAGTAATTAGCATGATGATGATATAGTCTTTCAGGGACGATGGAGGAGGGTAAATGTATGCGTTTGAGGTAAGGAACCATGGACAGTGTAACCTCCCCCGACATCGTTCTTCCATCTATTGTCCACATTAAGCAACAAGCAAAGTCTTTTATGAAGATTTGAGAGGAGCGAGGATTATAATAAACAGGCTAGTTTACTTAGCTTGTCATGTTGAGTTGGTTCCAGTTCTTCTTATGTCAGGGTCTGATTCTTGAAGCTGAAAATCTCACATTTTAGATCCTCACGGTAGGATTGAACTAAATAAATCTGAAGATGTTGTTGCAGAATTTTTGTTTTTACGTCGATATATTTTCTCATATTTTAGTGTATCGTACAGTCCTTCGATTTTTCAGATTAACAAAGCTGAAATAACATTGCTCGCACAAAAATACGTCCGATCACATCAAAGGCATGCTTATGACTCTCACACTCTCCGGAAATAACAATGTTCCAAAGGGTTCACAATTTTTTTAACAAATGTATGGCTTCTAGAATCTGTTAGATTATTAGTTTCGATTATTATTTCATATATGAGTCCAGAAATTAACGTAGTAAGCAGTATGGGATTGCGTAATTAATAATGGATATTTTAAGTGTGCCAATAATGGGTAATTTCGAATGTTTCTAAAAAATAATGTTAACTGTAATTTTCACAGATTTTAGCTTGAAAAGTAACATACTGTGTTTAAAATTATATGAAAGTTCTTAGAAAAGCGACTGAGATAATATTGATCTATCCAAAATTCGAAAAATAATGCTGGTATCGACAACTATTGTTGAGAGAAACTAATGCTAGAGGAGGATGTCCCGTTACAACTGGAAACGACCGAGTCGAAAGTCATAAGCGGAAATAGTTCTGAGACTTCTGACAGTAGAACTCTTCCACTGCAAGCTCTTCGCTTTTCATATGTCGAAAGGAGGTAGTACGGACAAAAACAAGAAAAAATAAACATCTCGTAAACTAGGGCTCTAAGTGGCATACTTTAAGAGCTATGGACACCTTTTCATCTTTGGCACTGTGAGACACATTGCTTCTACAGAAAAGCCTTCACAGTCCTTAAGGTATGTATTTTAGAGCCCATGTTTGCCAGACAATATTTTCTTGTTTTAGTCCATATCATCTCGTCCTAAAATATCAAAAGTAAACAGTATCCATCAGAAGAGATCCACAGTCGGAGGTATCAGAACGATTCTCGCTTATAATTTTCAACTTGGTCGTTTGGTCCTTCCCAACCTGAGTCCCTTACCTCAGACTGATAAATTAACCCTTTTTCAATCATCTCTAAAAGTTAGAGAGTTCAGAATTGTTGGGTTGGGTTCTTTGGGGAAGGAGACCAGACAGCGAGGTCATCGGTCTCATCGGATTAGGGAAGGATGGGGAAGGAAGGCGGCCGTGCCCTTTCAAAGGAACCATCCCGGCATTTGCCTGGAGGTTTTAGGGAAATCACGGAAAACCTAAATCAGGATGGCCGGACGCGAGATTGAACCGATGTCCTCCCGAATGCGAGTGCAGGGTCTAATCACTGCGCCACCTCGCTCGGTAGCATTACAGTCTTGTGATGTAATGATAATAGTAATGATCTTTTAACAAAAATTTAGTTTCGTATGCCGGCTGGTGTGGCCGTGCGGTTCTAGGCGCTTCAGTCTGGAACCGCGTGACCGCTACGGTCGCAGGTTCGAATCCTGCCTGGGGCATGGATGTGTGTGTTGTTCTTAGGTTAGTTAGGTTTAAGTAGTTCTAAGTTCTAGGGGACTGATGACCACAGATGTTAAGTCCCGCAGTGCTCAGAGCCATTTGAATTTTTTAGTTTCGTGAGCGAAACACCAATTATTGAACTCTTATGTTTTTAACCCTCAGAAAGCAACATTTTGCCGTCAGAGGATAATGATCCCCATGTTGGGAACTACTGGTATACACTGTGCCCGGCCTACCGGGGTTAACTGCATGCTTATCACTGACGCGCTGTTGTCATGTCACTGCCTCCTCGAGCCACAACTGTCACCGCATCATCATCCCAGAACTTCTACAAATTGTCCGATGTACGTTTACAGCCACTTCACTCAACTCAGCAGCCTCCGCTAAAACCACCACAACCTCAACAACACCTGCAGCCACCACGGATTACCCTTCAGAGTCGACAGCAGACGATTACACAAGCAATGGGTCCTGCACATCATTATCAGCTTTAATCTGACGACGCTTTTACCTCTTTTATGGGACCTATTACGCTTACTCTTTCTGATATTAGGAACCTGTTGTACGTGCTCCACCAAAAACTTGTGTTTGTACTGACCCTTGTTGAAGGATTTCTGCAGGTGTCTGTTACAACATAATTGGGTCGTTATGCCAGGGTACCACTCATCTTCTTTTTCTTTTATTATGTATCACTTGTAATGTCAGTATTTTACTAATTTACATTTACTAATCTAGAGGTGATAAGAATTCACTAAGTGCCCAGTCCTCGTTGAAAGTGCTTTAAGAAAGAGAATATTTCTTTTACGTTTCATCCTAGAAGTAGAAATGGCTATTAACGACGGTCGGACTTCAGTCGGACTCACACACACACACACACACACACACACACACACACACACACACAAACACACTCGAATCCGAGATCCACAATGTCAAGAGTGTGGCGAGAATACCAAATTCCATGCATTACCCCTCACTACGGACTACGCGGTGGCCGATGGACTTCACTTAACAACCGAGAGTAGCGGCGTTTATGGAAAGTTGTCAGCGCTAAGAGACAACCAACACTACGTGAAATAAACGCAGAAATCATTGTGGGTCGTAGGACGTGCGTATCAGTTAGGACTGTGCGAGGAAATTTGGAGTTAATGGATTATGGCAGTAGACGACGGACGCGGGTGCCTTTGTTAACTGCACCACATTGCCCGCAGCGCCTCTCCTGGGCTCCTGATCATGTCGACTGGACAGGCCCTAGACAACTGGAAAAACGTGATCAGGTAATATGAGTCCCGATTTCACTTGGTAAGAGCTGATGGGAGGATGATTCATTGTGGCACAGACCCATACTGTAACGAAGCACTGTGAAAGCTGGTGCTGGCTCTATAATACAGTATGCTGTGTTCACATGGAATGGAATGAGTCCTCTGGTCCAACTGAATCAATCACTGAGTGGAAATGATTATGTTCGGCTACTTGGAGACTATTTGCATCCATTCGTGAACATTCCCAAACACTATGGGATTCTTACGAATGACAATGCACCGTGTCATAAAGCTACAGTTGTTCACGACTGGTTTGAAGAATCTGCTGGACAATTCGGGCGAATGATTTGACCACCCAGATCTCCCGACATGAATAACATCAAACATTTATGGGGCGTAACTGAGAGGTCACTTAGTGCATAAAATCTTGCACTGGCAAGACTTTCGGAATTATGGACGACTATCGAGGCACCATGGCTCAATATTTCTGAAGTGGACTTCCAACGATTTGTTGAGTCCGTGCCTCGTCGAGCTGCTGCATTAGGCCGAGCAAAAGGAGGACCGAGACGTTATTAGGAGGTATCACATGACTTTTGTCACCTAAGCGTAAAATATTGATCTTAATGACTTTGAGCCCTCATTTGTGGAAGGTGCTTGTTATCAGGAAATGATCGACTACTGGATATCATTCATAGACATCAGTGTCACTTTCGAGGTACGAAGTTTTGGTTTCAGTTGAAGAAGAGGAATTGAAATGGAAATGAGCGTTTGGCGTCAATGCTGGGAGGCCCCTTACGGGGTAGGTCTGGCCACGTTGGTGCAGGTCTTATTACATTCGACGCCACATTGGGCGACATGCGCGCCAGATGGGGATGAAATGATGATGAAGACAAGACCCAGTCCCTAATGGGAGAAAATCCCCGACCAAGCCGGGTATCGAACCCGGGCCCCTTAGGATGGCAGTCCGTGTCGCTGACCAATTAGCTATCGGGGCTGACAGAAGAGGAATTAAAATATAGTTGTAAAGAATTCTCATTTATTATGTGTCTAAAACTTAACAGGAAAGAAGAGTTTGGAAAAACAGCCAACCAGTTGCAAAGTAAGGTTTAGTAGCCCTTGACCTCAGATTCGATGTATGTAAAAATATCTTCTTCAGAAGTAGTGGGCCTTTTTACATCACATGATGGCATATTTGATTAGATAAAGTCGAGCAGCTCGTCTCATACACAAAACTGCCAAAACAAGAATTATTCCAAGCCATGGCTTCAGACAGCAATCAAATTACATGTGTCGTACTTTAGAATGAATGCTCACTAGTAAATACTCATAGGCAGAGGGTCCTGCAAACCTAAAATTGTAATAGGCATCACAGGATAAAATATTTGCATAAATTGCTTGTACATCATGCCACAGACTAATGCTAACTGCTCGTCGTTACGTAATCTAATGTACCATCATGTGATGTAAGGAAGCCTACTACTTCTAAAGAAGATATCTTTACAAATATCGAAACGTAGGTCAAGGGCTAATAAAGCTTTATTTGCAACTGGTTGGCTGATTTTTAAATCTATTAAGATTTACAAATGGTTCAAATGGCTCTAAGCACTATGGGACTTAACATCTCAGGTCATTAGTCCCCTAGACTCAGAACTATTTAAACCTAACTAACCTAAGGACAGCACACACATCCATGCCCGAGGCAGGATTCGAACCTGCGCCCGGAGCAGAAGCGCGGTTCTGGACTGAAGCGCCTAGGACCGCTCGGCCACAGCTGCCGGCTCCAGTTTTATACAGCTTCTGTTTCGCAGCCATGTTTAAGATTTTTAACAGGAAAGGAAATCCTTATTGTTCATCGAGTGATTTGCAAGGAAGACTGCAGAAATTGTTTTAGAAGCTGTGTGGGCCAATACTGATCATACCACCAAAGGAATACTTCCGTGCGCCGAGTGTTGTTACAGCAGAAACATTATTTAATGACTTATCGTCAGTTGTTTTGGTATTTGCATTCATTCACTCACTTAATTAACGAGGCTGTTCATTCAGTTCGAGAATACTGGTGAATTGCAGTGCATTAACTTCCGGGCACTTTCCTAAGAAAATTCAGCATAACGTTCCATGAGAGATAATATAACCGAAAAGAATAATTTCGTAATGGCCAGAATTAAGGAAGCATTCTGCTATAGTGTACCACGACGGCCACCCTTGCAGGGAAAATAATCAGTTGGTGCTGCGACGACAATTTTTTGCGTCGATATTCAGCCGCCTCTGCCAGAGCCGGAATTAATGCTCCGCCTCTGCAGACTGCGCGGCGCTCGCCGGATCATTACGCTACGTAATTGGCTCTTCACGGACTACGACAGCTCATTAACTTGTTCTCATTAACAGGGATTCAAGCTGGGTCGTTTACGTGGAATTATTCCGCGCCTAAGTATTGTGACGTCATGGGCCCGGGGATGTATCCCCCTAGAATTTCTCGTTGTCCCTGAGCCGGAGCTTCGAGATAATGCGACTCTCAGGGCGGAGTCTGCCAATGATCTGCGGCTGGTCGGAAGTCTGTATGTCTGCGGCCAGCTTCATAGTAACGGTCTAGCTTACCATTCTCTTGTGAACTGTTCCTGCTAATGCTGCGTGCTGTAAACTCCGCTTCACTCCTGCTCTGTACGTTCTTTATCGACAAAAATACCTCGTCTTCACCAAATATTAGGTTGGTGCACATCTACGCAGCTCCCAGGCCCAGGTTCCCGGGTTCGATTCCCGGCGGGGTCAGGGATTTTCTCTGCCTGGTGATGACTGGGTGTTGTGTGATGTCCTTAGGTTTAAGTAGTTCTAAGTTCTGGGGGACTGATGACCATAGATGTTAAGTCCCATAGTGCTCAGAGCCATTTGAACCATTTTGTACGCAGCGTTTTTCTTTTGCATGTTGGTATCCTGATAGCTTTGGGTTTGTTTATCGATTGTCATTTGTTATTTGTAGTTCACTGGTACCATTTGAGTTTACATATTGTCATTCTGTCTTTTGGAGATAGTGAGTGGACCTGTGAGCGCTAGAAAATGGGGTGCCAAGTGGAAAAATCAGAACATTTCCGACATTTTCTTCTCTTTGAGTTCAGCAGAGGGGTACAGCAGAGGAGGCAGCCAAAAATATTTGCGTCGTGTATCAGGATTATGCCATTAGGTAGAACACGGCAAGCAGGCCGCTGTGGACGAGAGGTTTTAGGCGTTTCAGTCTGGAACCGCGCAAAAGCTACGGTCGTAGGTACGAATCATGCCTCGGGCATGGATGTGCGTGATGTCCTTAGGTTAGTTAGGTTTAAGTAGCTCTGAGTTCTAGAGGCACCATTTAGTTAACCTATGTTGTATATTGCTTTATGACAACAAAGTGCACGTATTTTGCAGTTTTATGTCAGTGTCCTCCCCCCATGTATCATGGAACTTACCATTGGTGGGGAGGCTTGCGGCCTAAGCGATACAGATGGCCGTACCGTAGGTGCAACCACAACGGAGGGGTATCTGTTGGGAGGCCAGACAAACGTGTGGTTCCTGAAGAGGGGCAGCAGCCTTTTCAGTAGTTGCAGGAGCAACAGTCTGGACGATTGACTGATCTGGCCTTGTAACACTAACCAAAATGGCCTTGCTGTTCTGCTACTGCGAATGGCTGAAAGCAAGGGGAAACTACAGCCGTAATTTTTCCCGAGGGCATGCAGATTTACTGTACGATTAAATGATGATGGCGTCCTCTTGGGTAAAATATTCCGGAGGTAAAATAGTCCCCCATTCGGATCTCCGGGCGGGGACTACTCAGGAGAACGTCGTTATCAGGAGAAAGAAAACCGGCGTTCCACGGATCGGAGCGTGGATTGTCAGATCCCTTAATCGGGCAGGTATGTAAGAACATTTAAAAAGGGAAATGGATAGGTTAAAGTTAGATATAGTGGAAGTTAGTAAAGTTCGGTGGCAGGAAGAACAAGACTTTTGGTCAGGTGAATACAGGGTTATAAATACAAAATGAAATAGGGGTAATGAAGGAGTAGGTTTAATAATGAATAAAAAAATAGGAGTGCGGGTAAGCTACTACAAACAGCATAGTGAACGCATTATTGTGGCCAAGATAGACACGAAGCCCACGCCTACTACAGTAGTACAAGGTTATTGGCCAACTAGCTCTGCAGATGAAGAAGACATTGATGAAATGTATGATGAGATAAAAGAAATTATTCAGGTAGTGAAGGGAGACGAAAATTTAGTAGTCATGGGTGACTGGAATTCGACAATAGGAAAAGGAAGAGAAGGAAACGTTGCAGGTGATTATGGATTGGGGCTAAGAAATGAAAGAGGAAGCCGCCTGATAGAGTTTTGCAATCAGCATGACGTAATCATAGCTAACACTTGGTTCAAGAATCATGAAAGAATGTTGTATACATGGAAGAACCCTGGAGATACTGAAAGGTTTCAGATAGATTATATAATGGTAAGACAGAGATTTAGGAACCAGGTTTTAAATTGTAAGACATTTCCAGGGGCAGATGTGGACTCTGACCACAATCTATTGGTTATGAAATGTAGATTAAAACTGAAGAAACTGCAAAAAAAGTGGTAATTTAAGGAGATGGGACCTGGATAGACTGAAAGAACCTGAGGTTGTACAGAGTTTCAGGGCGAGGATAAGGGAACAATTGACAGGAATTGGGGAAAGAAATACAGTAGAAGAAGAATGGGTAGCTTTGGGGAATGAAATAGTGAAGGCACCAGAGGATCAAGTAGGTAAAAAGACGAGGGCTAGTAGAAATCCTTGGGTAACAGAAGAGATACTGAATTTAACTGATGAAAGGAGAAAACACAAAAATGCAGTAAGTGGAGCAGGCAAAAAGGAATACAAACGTCTCAAAAATGAGATCGACAGGAAGTGCAAAATGGCTAAGCAGGGATGGCTAGAGGACAAACGTAAGGAAGTAGAGGCTTATCTCACGAGGTGTAAGATAGATACTGCCTACAGGAAAATTAAAGAAACCTTTGGAGAAAAGAGGGACACTTGTATGAATATCAAGAACTCAGATGGAAACCCAGTTCTAAGCAAAGAAGGGAAAGCAGAAAGGTGGAAGGAGTATATAGAGGGTCTATACAGGGGCGGTGTTCAAATTCAAATGGCTCTGAGCACTATGGGACTTAACATATGTGGTCATCAGTCCCCTAGAACTTAGAACTAGTTAAACCTAACTAACCTAAGGACATCACACACATCCATGCCCGAGGCATGATTCGAACCTGCGACCGTAGCGGTCACGCGGTTCCAGACTGTAGCGCCTATAACCGCACGGCCACTACGGCCGGCCTTTGAGGTTCGCCGATGACATAGTTAATTTTGTCAGACACGGCAAAGGACTTGGAAGCGCTGTTGAACGGAATGGACAGTGTCTTGAAAGGAGGGTATAAGATGAACATCAACAAAAGCAAAACAAGGATAATGGAATGTAGTCGAATTAAGTCGGGAGATGCTGCGGGAATTAGATTAGGAAATGAGACACTTAATGTAGTAAAGGAGTTTTGCTATTTGGGGAGCAAAATAACTGATGATGGTAGAAGAAGAGCGGATATAAAATGTAGACTGGCAATGGCAAGGAAAGCGTTTCTGAAGAAGAGAAATTTGTTAACATCGTGTATTGATTTAAGTGTTAGGAAGTCGTTTCTGGAAGTATTTGTATGGAGTGTAGCCATGTATGGAAGTGAAACGTGGACGATAAATAGTTTAGACAATAAGAGAATAGAAGATTTCGAAATGTGGTGCTACAGAATAATGCTGAAGATTAGATGGGTAGATCACATAACTAATGAGGAAGTATTGGATAGAACTGGGGAGAAGAGGAGTTTGTGGCACAACTTGACTAGAAGAAGGGATCGGTTGGTAGGACATGTTCTGAGGCCTCAAGGGATCACCAATATAGTACTGGAGGGCGGCATGGAGGGTAATAATCGTAGAGGGAGACCAAGAGATGTGTACAATAAGCAGATTCAGAAGGATGTAGGCTGCAGTAGGTACTGGGAGATTAAGAAGCTTGCATCAAACCAGTCTCAGGACTGAAGACCACACCAACACACCAAGTTCTAGAGAACTCACTAACTTGTTCTCATTAACAGGGATTCTGCTACACTGTGAATAAACACCACACAGGAGATCGGTTGGGAAGTTATTCCGCACCCACCTTTTCACCCGATCGTGCGCCCCTAGATTTTCACCTTTTCCACTCTCTGTCGAACAGAGCCATTTGAACCATTTTAGAGCAGGGCAAGAAAGTGGTTTTTTCATTTTAAGTAGGATCGTTTTCACATTAGAGACTCTCCACTTTCATGAGGACCTTCGGGAGTTGAAGATCGTTTTAACCTATTAATCCACAGTGATCTACGTCATTGTACTCGAGAACTGAAAAAATGACGAAGCGTCGTCATTCCACCATTATGAGACATTTGCATGTAATGAGGAAGGTTCAAAAATTTTGATGTATGTATACCGCATGTTCTATGACAAAACCACAAAAATCAGCGAATGGCCATATGTACATCTTTGCTTGCTCGTCATCAAATGGCTTGTGAACTACACCTGTGTCGTTACTGGTGACGAGAAATGACGTCTTTATGTTAACATAAGGAAAAGAAAGAAACGACTGAGCCCAAACAAAGTTGCAACTCCCAATACGAAGACCTGCTCGCCTCCATACACATATAACGTTATGCATCTGGTGAAACAGCGACAGTGTGGTGTGCCACTAATCGCTTCCCCGAAGATTTACCGTCATTATTGACATTTATTGTCAGGAACTGAGACGTCTTGCAGACACAGTCCAAGATCAACGACTAGGAAGATTGCGCTAAGTGATGCTACTCCATGATAACGCCAGTCCGCTTTCTGCTAGACTGACAAAAAGCATCACACCGGAGATGGGTTGGGAAGTCATCCTGCACCCACCGTTTTCACCCGATCGCCCGCCCTTAGATTTTCACCTTTTCCACTCTCTATCAAACAGCTTTCAAGGAATTTCCTTTCTGGGTGAAAATCACTTCGGTAATGGATCTACGAGCTCTTCGCCTCAAAAGCACGTGGTTTCTGCAGTCGCAGAAGCGAAAAGTTACCCCACCATTGGTATACTGTTGTAAACAGTGAAGGAGAATATATTATTGATGACTAAAATCTCTGTTACGCGTTTCTGTTGTGTTTGTAAGTTCCAAAAAACGCTACGAACTTCTGCACCAAACCAATGTAAAAGAAAATTTGACTGCACAATTTCTACTAGAATAAAAATGTATGAATGAACTAAAAGACTCTGGCGCCTAATCACTGTTCGGGCGTTTGTTCAGTCATCCTTGAGAGACTCTTCAATAACAATAGTTTTTGTTGGAATGAGCGCACATTTGTACTTCTTTTTTTAATGTGCAGTAAAGCGAGTAAAAGTTGCAAGAATTGTGGAATGCTTCTAGCTTGCAACGAATGTAGTCAGCACCTACGAGGTGTATCCAAGTTGTAACACCTCCGACTTTTTTATCACGATTAAACACGCGAAAACTGTGAAACTTATGTCACTTTTTGGATTAGTCTTCCTTCAGCCATGCACATTTTTCACAACGTCGACACCATGATTCCATGGCATTTGCGAGCACGACCTTAGCAGTTTGGTTTGACCAGTGAATAACCGCTGATGCAATAGCGGCGCGGCTAGCCTTTCATCGTTGGAAACAGCTAGGTCAAGTGAATAGAGAGCTTGACAAATCACTTGTTCTCGGGAAGAAACTGCAGCGTCGCGTTCACCCGATGCGCTGGTGCTTTGACTATGTGAATTTTTTGCGCAATCCTGAAAGGATCTTGTTCTTCGTAACATCTTGATAGGATGCATCTGACACCGTAGTGCTCTTTCGGATGCAATGAGTAGCATTACACCATAGCAATCCCAGTAACCAGCCATCATCTTTTTTTAGCACTGGCGCTTAGCCGAAATATTTTTAGTGGTGATGAGTGCACGTGCTTTTATTGAGCTCACTGTAGCTTCGTTTCATAATTTAAAAACGGCATCCAGCTCTCATCCAGTGTCACAGTCCCATTCATGGCTTCAGCACGCGTAAACATTTCCTGGGGACAAGCCACACGCGCAGCCTTGTGGTCGTCCGGTGGTATAATTAGCACTCACCTGGAGAACACTTCTCGTATTTTTATGTCTTCATACAGGACTGTATGCACAGATGTCACGGAAGTGACAACTCTGAAGGCAATGTATTGTACACTCATTAGGAAATCCTCCAAAACAACTTTCTCCACTCGCTTGATTATGTCGTCACACCGTCTGATGGGAGGCCGAGATTATCTTGGTGTGTTGTCACACGATGTTCTGCTATCTTTGAACTGTCGCACCTACGAACACATATTAGACACATCCATGACACCATCACCATACGTCTCTCTCAACTGGCCATGAATTTCAATCGGAGGCACACCACGGAAATGAAGGTAACGAATGGTTGCATTCTGTTCTTGTATTGGCAACGACGCCATTTTAAATAAAAAGCAGCGCTCGCTCTTGCCGCTCGAGCTCCGTGTTCTGTACAGTGCTGCCGTATTTGTCACGCATTCACGACAAATACACACATGTTTTAAAATGAACCTTATATTTCTAAACGTTTCTAGACCTGAAAAAACAAAGTGGGGGTGTTGTCACTTGAATATACCTCGGATATTAATTTGCGAGACTGGTAGACGCGCTGAAGGTAAAAGAACTTGCCCAGCCACAGAATACTTAAGCTGCCTAGATAACTCATGTAATTTACGTTATGGTACTAACATGTTTCTTCAAGTGCTGGTCACCACAACCACCAGATTGTCGATTACTTGGGAGAAGAGAATGAAATAAAATCTCAATAACAACGACTACGTGAGAATCCTCTTATCATAATACTGAAGTCATTTGTAGAAAAACTGGTAAACCTGCCTAATATCGTGTACGGCGCCCGCGAGCACGCTCAAGTGCCGCAACACGACGTTTCATGGACTCGACTAAAGTCTGAAGCTGTGCTGGAGGGAACTGACATGAATACTGCAGCGCTGTCCACAAATCCGTAAGGGCACAAGCGAGTGGAGATCTCTTATGAACAGCACGTTGCAAGGCATCCCAGATATGCTCAATAACGTTCATGTCTGGAGAATTTTGTGGCCACCAAAGGTGTTTAAACTCAGAAGAGTGTTCCTGGAGTCACTCTGTAGCAATTCTGGACGTGTGAGGTGTCGCATTGTCCTGCTATCGGAATGCACAATGGACATGAATGGATGCAGGTGATCAGACAGGATGCTTACGTACGTGTCACCTGTCACACTCATATCTAGACGTATCAGTGGTGCCATATCACTCCAACTGCACACGCCGCACACCATTACGGAGACTCCACTAGCTTGAACAGTCCCCTGCTGACAGGTAGTGTCCACGGATTCATGAGGTTGTCTCCATATCCGCACACCTCCATCCACTCGATACAATTTGAAACGAGACTCGCCCGACCAGATAACATATTTCCATTCATCAACAGTCCAACGTCGGTGTTGACGGGCCCAGGCGACGTGTAAAGCTTTGTGTCGTGCAGTCATCAAGGGTACACAAGCGGGCCTTCGGTTGCGAAATCCCATATCGATTATGTTACGTGGAATGATTCGCACGCAGACACTTGTTGATGGTCCAGCATTGAAATCTACTGCAATTTGTGGAAGGGTTGTAGTTCTGTCACTTTGAACGATTTATTCAGTCGTCATTCGTTCTGTTCTTGCACGATCTTTTTCCGGCCGCAGCGATGTCGGAGATTAGATGTTTTACCCGATTCCTGATATTCACAATACACTCGTGAAATAGTCGCACGGGAAATTCCCAACGTCATCGCTACTTCGGAGATGCTGTGTCCCATTGCTCGTGCGCCGACTATGAAGAGTCACTTAATCTTGATAATCTGTTATTGTAGCAGCAGTAACCGTTCTAACAACTGCACTAGGCACTTCTTGTCTCATATAGGCGTTGCCGACTGAGTCAGAATCCTAGATTACGATGCATTAAGCAATACTAACACTTAGTAAAAAATACATGGTGCTTTATCTGAAGTCATCATAATTTATTTAACATTCAGAAACTGTTAAAATGTTGTATTGATCTGTAAATAGCAACTAAATTCTTAGAGCACATGTGGTCAGTGCTTGCAAATCTTTGGTATTTTCTGCGCACCTGGAAGTTAACTTTATACACATATGATACATAGCTGTCCATTGTACGTATTGTTAAAATTGAAAGACGGCAAAAATGACAGTTTCGTCGACTTTCACATTATCGATATCTGAGACGCAAATTATATAGCGTGATATGTAGATCAAATTAATTTAATTTGAAAATAGTGTATTCTATAATTTTTATTAACGATTATCCGATAGTGATTGGCAATACAAGAAGTACTTGTAAGCGCTTTATTTCTTGAGAATTACGTTTCGCTGGGCTGGCAATTTCATTGACAGGCAGGAGATCAAAGCGGGCCGACGGGCTCCAGATCGTAAAAATTGACGCCAACGGCACGTAGGACTGCGTTTTCAGAAAGCTGTTGTGTGTCCTGGACTGGAAGAGGGGACACCCATCACGAGTCGACACAATGCGACAGCAGGTAACGCTGCGCTTGTCCGAAAGGGGGAGAGGAGTCAGCAGAATTCTGCATGATATGACCGCCACCCCCATGTTCCTAAAGAGCTTTCCTGTGGTAAGGGCATTGTGAAGTACAGTAAAGGTCCTGGAAGGCTGGCGACAATGAGCCTTTGGCGGAGAATGCGGGAAAACGGCGCCAGTCTCCCGATAGGAGAACAGTATACCAGTGGACACTAAGCAGGCTGTGTGAAAGCTGCAGGTATTTATGGCTGTATGCTCCTGGCAGAACGTGGCAGGCGAGATGCGAGTAGCCTATAAGTGTGAGACAGCATCTTTCTCATCCCAAAAATACCTGTAAGTGGCCCTTCATGTATGTAAAGCAGATAGGAATATTAAGAGGGTCGTAGGAAACAACATACTGTAACCCAATAACGCGCTCCTTTGAGGCACCGACAGGACAGAGTAAAAAATAAATTCCTTTCCTTAGTGGTAGGCCTACGGGTACGACAATGTGGGAATTTCATTGGCCAGTCTAATCTGATGTATTAATTTTGGAAAATTATCGACACCCCAGCAGAAATGACACCTGTCATTGAATGACTGTTTTTGAGAGGTTACGAATGGCTCTTGAAGAAGGAGCGAATGTTACCACGGAACAGAGAGGTACTTCGTCTGCTGCTAGTGAAAGAACCATTTCAAATTATGCTTGCGGAATTCGGTGTGAGAATTAGATATTTCACCTTGCAGCTCGAACTAGAGCATGATGTAAAGTTTGTTTTGGGTGGCTTTTGGGGATTCACAGGCAAAGTCCAACACAACGCCCACAGACAGCAGCACTGGCGGACAACACAGCGATGCTGTTAAAAAATAGTAAGATTGCAATAGTTTTCAGGATGTAAAGGTCACAATGTACTCAGTAAGCGTTGAAGTATTAATAAATATGAGGAAGACGCAGTTCTGGCATGCATATTTTTCGAGCTAAAAATTTTGCAATCACTGTCATCAGCTTGCGGAAACGGATCAGTGTGCTAAGAATGTAATAACCTACATATCGCTTCCTTGTCTTGAATTTGCACCACCCATAGTTACTTATAACTGTTTCTTGTACTTGTGAAAATTGTCATTGAATAGGATGTTATTACACATTTTTGTATTGTACTTCAGTGCAACTGCTGCACTCGTTTTCCGTTAGGATTTATAACAAACAGTAGATCTTAAAGTAACTTTGAATTTCACTAAATATGTATCTCACCTGGTAACAAAATTAAGTTACAGTATCAATATTGCACCAGCCTTTGAAGTCTGTAGGGCCATCATATAGCGTTAATAGTAACTTTGACTTTCACTACATACGTATCTCACCTGGTAACAAAATTAAATTACAGTTTCTCTATTTCACCACACTTCTGGTGTCTGTAGGGCCATAATTTAGCGTAAATACAAAACATTCTTGCGTAACAAATGGTAGTTTACAGTCTCCATGCGGCATCTACATACTGATACGGGCTAAGTATCTAAAGGCGTAGGCGTTGGGGTAATACTATATTAAACTGATGAATAAAGGTAATTTCAAATTTCATTAATGTTCTACTGTACAGTAATGTCCATTGTACAGAACATCTAGCCTTTCATGTCCATTGTAACATGTTCGGATTATAAACCACATAAATGTGGGATTGGTCACGACAAAACTTGCCAATTGCGCAATAAAAACTTTCAATTGGAAGATAAATCTTTCTTGTTCAATATTTGTTTGTTGAAATTGTTGAATGAGTATTTCTGACTGTTTGAAACTGCTTAATTACATTGACTGTACCCAGTTTCTTCCACATAAAAACCAGATATGGTTTAGTGAGTAAAGCTAAAGATGACCAACTCCGAAAGATTAGTTTAGCCTCCACATCACCATAGCTTAGAAAATACATTCCGAACTGCGTTCTGATGACCTTATAATGAGTGTATAGTGACATTTGGAAAATGCCTACCACACCAGGACTCGAACACGGATTTCCCGCTTGTATTTGGCAGCCGCCTTATCCATCAGCCTAGCTGACCGTGACTCCAGGCAGGACCTATACTTTCATTATCACTGATATCTCGACCTCTTACTCCAAACACTTCTACCACATGTCTTCCAACAGGCAATGTGGGAACGGCACCACCACTAAGAACGGCGTCGGTGGTGGACGGTGGCTTGCTGCGGCAAATGCAATGTGCATGATGTCTATAAAGTCCGACTATCATTTCAAAAAAAATCATAAGTTGAAAAGTATTACCTGGAAAGATCTGTGGTTTGTTGTAAAATATTTAGCATCTTTAAAAGTTCTTTCTATTTGTTCTTTGTTGCAAATTTAGCTTGGATTGAATCAGAAGGACGACAGACTAGGAGAAGGCAAAAATTTGTCTTCAGGTATACCGAAACCGAATCTGTAACAACCGTCCAGCGGAATTATCGGCGCCAGCATGGGACGGCATCACCGACAGAAACAAGCATAGTGAGACGAAGAGTCAAATATCTTCCTTGAATTTGGCCTCCTCTGCGTCTCAATCACGTGTCAACACAGTGCAAGGTGCATTTCAACGTAACCCTCACAAGATATACTATCGCGTATCACGCGACCTGCAGGAAGCGAGATCAACTACGCATAAGCCGTTACGCCTTTTTGTGTACAAAGTGTAAACCGTTCCAACACTGCAGCTCGATCGTCATCTGAGGCGTGACAGTCTCGAGGTATCATTTATCAATAAGACAGTGCTTGGCCACACACATGGTATTTGTCTATGAACATTTTCCGTAATGTTGAGGTACTTCTGCCGCCAGCAAGATGATCAGATCTGTCATCGACAGAACATGGGTGTGTCCTGCTTTGGCGTCAACTAAAACCCAGTGCGAGGATTCAGGATATCAAGCACTAGCTACAACAACTGTAGATCATCTTGCCTTAGGATAGCATTCATATACCATTATGATACCCTTCGCAACCGAATAAGTGCATGCATCCAAGCCAAAGGAGGTGCAGTCACGCTGACAATTTCTCTGTAAATGTGAGTCAATTTTTTTTTCTCTCTTCTAGGAGCTTCAGTTTATTTGTCAGACAGAACGATAGGGCACGAAAATGAAACTGACGGATCGATGGGGATGAAACCAGTGAAGGTGTAATGCCTTGAAGTGAAATGAGTGTGAATGATTCAGATACCCCGAACCTGCGAGACGCATTCAATAAGTAAAGCAACACTTCTTTCTGATAGCAAGTTGGTTTTATTCAGGATTCCAATACATCATATTATTCCCCACTCTTTTCGCTACTAAACGATACTTTTCAACATAATCTCTGTTCAGTGCGGTGGCCCTGCGCCATCTCAGTGGGAGAGCTTGTATGGCCGATGATGATGTTTGGTTTGGGGGCCGCTCAACAGCGCGATCATCAGCGCCCGAACAAATTCCCAACCTTTGCTCAGCCTAATCTCGCCACTTTCACGAATAAGGATTAAATGATGAGGACAACACAAATACCCAGTCATCTCGAGGCAGGTGAAAAATCACTGACTCCGCCGGAAATCGAATCCGGGACCCCGTCCTCGGGAAGCAAGAACGCGACCGCGAGACCACGAGCTGCGTACTATGCTAGTTGACGTTGGAGCCAACATCTTGCCAACAGCCTCTTGCATCAATAACCTCCCCATCATCCGCGTACTGCTTCCTGCAGAGTGCATAATTCATTGTGCCAAACAGATGGAAATGCGAGATCCGGGCTGTGGATAGTCCCACGAAGTTTTCTAAACTCCTCTCGGATGCACAGCTGTTTGTAAGACCCTGCGTTGTCATGGCAAAAGCGATGTTCGCTTGCATTTTTGTGGCGACGAACACGCTGAATCCGTTTCTTCAGTTTTCTAAGGGTAGCACAGTACATTTCAAAGTCGATCGTTGCACCATGAGGGAGAACATCAAACAGAATAGCCCCCTCAGAGACGGTCACCATGACTCTATCGGCTGAGAGCGCAGCTTTGAACTCTCTCTTCAGATATGAGGTGGTGTGACGCATCTGCACATTGTGTTTACGGTTCGAAGTAAACAAGCCATCGCGTATGACGACGTTCGATGACAAAAATTGTGACGATCAGTCTCGTAACTTTCAAGCAACTCTGCACAGATGGTCCTTCGCTGCTTTTGTTGGTCTTCTGTTGGGCGATAAGGAAGCCAGCGGGTACACAGCCTTTAGTATCACTACTGGTGGACGAGTGTGCCAGCACTACCAGCGGAGATGTCTAGCTGTGCAGCGAGGTGTTTGACTGTGATCCGTCTATTGTGGCTGTGCCCTCTTATAATGTTTCGTGGTTTCACACTGAATGAGGAGGGGTTGGTATGATGGGTGGGTGGCGGGGCTCCTCTACAACAACACAAAATGCACATGTGGTTAAAATACACTTTATTACAGGAACCAATTGAGTACTTATCTTCAATGATGTCCAGTCTGAAGTTCTGTGTTTAACAGCAATCAAATATCATGTACTAATTCTTAATCTTGTATGTGTCCATATCACAACTACATACAATGACTAACGTTCCCTCACAGCTAGCTAAGATGCGAGGCGACGACTATCACTGTGGAAGACTAGAGGACAGTGCGACGTGTTGAGGTGCATTGCGAACTGAGTCCCAATGCGACATACTGAGGTACGGAGAATGAGCGATTAAGATAGCTCGGTCGGCAGCTGCGGCCTATATGCTCGCTGCCCAGGGTGTGTTATGGGCGCGTGGCCTGGGGGCGTGTCTTGGTCTTCTCTTGTCATAGGCACGCTTAGTTCGGGGCCTGCTATACAACGTGTCCCAATGCCAACCGGTGCGCTGGCGAAGGCGCACGCCACCGCAACGTCGATCACCGCGAATGAGTCTGCACGTTCCAACATTACAGGGGTCACAGCAGTGTGTGGCCGACGGTACGTGAGAAATCGGACAGATTGGCGCTACCTTGTTGCAGTGAAGACAGACGCCTTGCCCATTGACCCACCATGCTTTTGTTCGCTGTCAGATCTCCTTAGGGCTTAGACATTCTGCAAGCGCCTATCAATGTTCAAAAATGGTTCAAATGGCTCTGAGAACTATGGGACTTAACTTCTGAGGTCATCAGTCACCTAGATCTTAGAACTACTTAAACCTAAGGACATCACAAACATCCATGCCCGAGGCAGGTTTCGAACCTGCGACCGTAGCGGTCGCGCGGTTCCAGACTGTAGCGACTAGAACCTCTCGACCGCCCCGGCCGGCTCCTCTCAATGTCTGCGATGCTCTGGAAAAGAGAGTGCCAGCCCTCTCTTGGAACGCTCTTCCGTTACAGACGCTATTTTGAGTGCTACCTGTAGTGCCGCCACCAATCGGAACTTCCTGAAAATGTAGGGGCTGACACGGGAATTTTCCACGGTGGCCACAACAAATTCAGCATTTTTTTCAAGCGAAACTGTCCGTAAACAGAGGTTTGGATTATGGTTGAATGCCCTTTGTACAATGTAATGAATATATATATGAAGAATAGAGAAGTTTGAATTATTTCATATCATTGCACTATTCAATATATTCATCCGCATCGATTCATTCGCTTCATTTCAGTGCATTTAAGTATTTCAATTATTTAAAAGTTAAATATCTGGTATCTGCAGCTATTTCCTTATTCATTTTGCTTCATGTCAAAGAGGCAGTGAGTGAACATTGGGCGTTAACGTTATAGAGGTGAACGTTTGTTGAAACTGGCCTGTCATTGCAGGAAGCAGGCAGCCACAGAGTGAGACGTCCAACTTGGGAGAGGAGCGGTGAGCAGGGGTGGCCCTGAGGAGGCTGCTTGGCTGCTATTGGACCCCCACCGAAGGCCGCCCTGGCGGTGAAGGAAGCCCTATAGCCCTTCCGCAGACCACACAACTCGGCAGCTCCTGCCCACTGCCCGTCTCACGTTCTCCTGCTAATAAACCACAGGCAGAGTCCAGGAGCAAGCAATGCTCCCAGGCAAGTAGGCGCCATCGCCTTGCTGCGGCTGAAAGCTTTGGGAAAGAGACATGGCACCCGAGCGTTTCAGGTTGATTAGCTATACAGGCAAAGAGATTAGACCGTGCTTTCGATTTCATATCGAAGCACCTCACGTATGAATCAGACAGCTAAGTAAATTCACAATTTGGAAGAATGCTGCAGTCGATACATATCACTAACGTCGAATTCCAGTAAGGTTTTGGAACATATGCGGTATTCGAACATTGCTAATTACCTCGTACAAAACGAGTTATTGACATGTAATCAGCACGGATTCAGAAACTATCGTTCTTTATACTCATGAAGTAATGTGTGCTATCGACAGGGGATGTCAAATTGATTCCATATTTTTAGATTTGCAGAAGGCTTTCGACGCCTTTCCTCACAAGCGTCTTCTGATCATACTGCATGTCTATGGAAATATCGAATCAGTTGTGCGACTGGATTCGTGATTTTCTGTCAGAAAGGTCACAGTTCGTAGTAATAGACGGAAAGTCATCGAATAAAACAGAAATAATGTCCGGCGTTCCCCAAGGAAGTGTTGTAGCCGTTCTGTTGTTCCTGATATATGTTAACGACTTAGGTGACAATCCGAATAGCCGTCTTAGATTGTTTGCAGATGATGTTGTCATTTACCGTCTTGTAAAGTCATCAGATGACCAAAACAAATTGCAAAATGATTTAGATGAGATATCTGTATGGTGCGAAAAGTGCAGTTGACTCCGAATAAAGAATAATGTGAAGTTATTCACATGAATACTGAAGTAAATCCGTTAAATTTCGATTACGGGAGAAGTCATACAAATCTGAGGGCTGTAAATTCAACTAAATACTTAGGCTTTACAATAACAAATACCCTAAACTGGAACGATGGGTAGAGCCAACCAAAGACTGCGAATCATTGGCAGAACACTCAGAAGGTGCAACAGGTCGACTAAAGGGACTGAGCACACCACGCCTATCCCTCTATTCTGGAGTTTTGCTGTGCGGTGTGGGATTCGCATCAGATTGGACTGACGGATGACATCGAAAAATTACAAAGAAGGGCAGCTAGTTTTGTATTATCGCGAAGTAGGGGAGATAGTGCAACAGACATGATACGTGAATAGGAGTGGCAATCATTAAAACAAAGTCGTTTTTCGTTGCGACGGGATCTTCTCATGAAATTTTAATCACCCGTTTTCTCCTCCGATTGCAAAAACATTTTGTTGGCACCAATCTACATAAAGAGAAATGATCATCACGATAAAATAAGAGAAATCAGGGCTCGCACAGAAAAATTTAAGTGCTCCTTTTTCCCGCGTGCCATTCGAGAGTGGAACGGTAGAGAGACAGCTTCAAGGTGATTAATTGAACCCTCTCCCAGGCACTTAATTGTGAATAGCGGAGTAATCACGTAGATGTAGATAAGTAGATGTTTGCTGAAGCACAGTGGGTTTGTAACCGACTTTCAGGTTGACGAGAACATTAGTTTGGAAATTCGTCGAAGCACTATAAGTAAATGACGACAAAAAAAATTTACTGTTCTGATACACCATAAATTTTGAGCAGCTAAACTATTTATAGTTGATGGAAAGCCGGTGGTCGTACCTGTCTCTGTGTAACAGATACCTACAAGTTCAGATCTTGCGTTTTTGCAGTAGAATAACAATATAGTTTCTTCTGTAATTTGATTTATGCGTTCGATGAAAAGGTACACGTTAATATACGTCCATTAACACATTTAAACGAAAATATAAATGTTTTTTCTTTAATTTGTCTTCTAAATACTGAAATCAGTGCATTTTGTGTAAAATTTCTAACGAATACTATAAAAGTAACTACGGTGCAATAATAGCATGTTAGAGGAAAATTTCCGCTTTCAGTAAAATGCGGGTTGTATGTTAGTTTTGTTGACGGTTATTTTTGAAATTATTTTGTTCTCGTTAAAAATTATGGGAGCATAAATTAATATTTAATGTGCCATATTAAAACAGAGGTTATTTTATTTTTTCTGTGTCTCCGCTAATTTTCGCTTATATTGTCATGCTCTCCTGGAAATTCACAGTTCTTATCTTTTGTTTGCAGCTCGAAAGTTAGCAAACCCACAAACTGCCCACATAACTAGGTGCAGTTTAGGCCGTACTCACACTTTTAAATACTTTGTTGCCTTGGCATGCGTGTACTTTTATGCAGATTATGATCTCTGTAAATAGACCAAAGTAATGACGTTTTACGTAACAGACTTATTTATTTCACAGTAAAATGTTAACTTTTAAAACACAACTGCCTTCAGTAGTTCAATCTGTTCATAAAAATGTTCTTAACTCGTTCATGTCAAGCGACATAGAATGGCTTTATTACCACACCGACTTGTTTTTTATTTAAAATTACTAATTCGTTTTCGTCATAAACATAAAGTTATTGGTTAGATGTTGCTGACACCCTCCATGTTCTCCAGTCTCCAGAGACTGAGAAAAAATTTAGGGAAACGAGCAGAAACGAGACACAGTTAAACTAAACGACTGCCAAGAATTTGTGTTACACTGACATGTTCTTGCTGTTCTGGTCTTCAGTCCCGAGACTGGTTTGATGCAGCTCTCCATGCTACTCGATCCTGTGCAAGCTTCTTCATCTCCCAGTACCTACTGCAACCTACATCCTTCTGAATCTTCTTAGTGTATTCATCTCTTGGTCTCCCTCTACGATTTTTACCCTCTATGCCACCCTCCAATACTAAATTGGTGATCCCTTGATGCCTCAGAACATGTCCTAGCAACCGATCCCTTCTTTCTAGTCAAGTTGTGCCACAAACTCCTCTTCTCCCTAATCCTATTAGGCACCTCCTCATTAGTTATGTGATCTACCCATCTAATCATCAACATTCTTCTGTAGCACCACATTTCGAACGCTTCTGTTCTCTTCTTGTCCAATCTATTTATCGTCCACGTTTCACTTCCATACATGGCTACGCTCCATAAAAATACTTTCAGAAACGAGTTCCTGGCACTTAATACTATACTCGATGTTAAATTCCTCTTCTTCAGAAACGCTTTCCATGCCATTGCCAGTCTACATTTTATATCCTCTCTACTTCGACCATCATCAGTTATTTTGCTCCCCAAACAGCAAAACTCCTTTACTACTTTAAGTGTCTCATTTCCTAATCTAATTCCCTCAGCATCACCAGATTTAATTCGACTACATTCCATTATCCTCGTTTTGCTTTTGTTGATGTTCATCTTATATCCATCTTTCAAGACACTGTCCATTCCGTTCAACTGCTCTTCCAAGTCCTTTGTTGTGTCTGACAGAATTACAATGTCATCGGCGAACCTCAAGGTTTATTTCTTCTCCATTGATTTTAATTCCTACTCCGAATTTTTCTTTTGTTTCCTTTACTGCTTGCTCAATATACAGATTGAATAACATCGGGGAGAGGCTACAGCCCTGTCTCACTCCCTTCCCAACCACAGCTTCCCTTTCATGCCGCTCGACTCTTATAACTGCCATCTGGTTTCTGTACAAATTGCAAATAGCCCTTCGCTACCTGTATCCTACCCCGGCCACCTTTAGAATTTTAAAGAGTATTCTAGTCATCATAATCAAAAGCTTCCTCTAAGTCTACAAATGCTAGGAACGTAGGTTTGCCTTTCCTTAATCTTTCTTCTAAGGTGAGTCGTAAGGTTAGTATTGCCTCACGTGTTCCAATATTTCTACGGAATCCAAATTGATCTTCCCCGAGGTCGGTTTCTACCAGTTTTTCCATTCGTCTGTAAATAATTCGCGTTAGTATTTTGCAGCTGTGACTTATTAAACTGATAGTTCTGTCAACACCTGCTTTCTTTGGGATTGGAATTATTATATTCTTCTTGAAGACTGAGGGAATTTCGCCTGTATCATACATCTTGCTCACCAGATGGTAGAGTTTTGTCAGATCTGGCTCTCCCAAGGCTGTCAGTAGTTCTAGTGGAATGTTGTCTACTCCCGGGGCCTTGTTTCGACTTAGGTCTTTCAATGCTCTGTCAAACTCCTCACGCAGTATCGTATTTCCCATTTCATCTTCATCTACATCCTCTTCCATTTCCATAATACTGCCCTCAAGTACATCACCTTTGTATAGACCCTCTATATACTCCTTCCACCTTTCTGCTTTCCCTTCTTTGCTTAGAACTGGGTTTCCATCTGAACTCTTGATATTCATACAAATGGTTCTCTTTTCTCCAAAGGTCTCTCCTGTAGGCAGTTACTATCTTACGCCTAGTGAGATAAGCCTCTACATCCTTACATTGGTCCTCTAGCCATCCCTGCTTAGCCATTTTGCACTTCCTGTCGATCTCATTTATGAGACATTTGCATTCCTTTTTGCCTGCTTCACTTATTGCATTTTTATATTTTCTCCTTTCATCAATTAAATTCAATATTTCTTCTGTTAGCCAAGGATTCCTACCAGTCCTCGTCTTTTTACTTACTTGATTCTCTGCTGCCTTCACTATTTCATCCCTCAAAGCTTCCCATTCTTCTTCTACCGTATTTCTTTCCTCCATTCCTGTCAATTGCTCCATTATACTCTCCCTGAAACTCTGTACAACCTCTGGTTTAGTCAGATTATCCAGGTCCCATCTCCTTAAATTCCCACCTTTTTGCAGTTTCTTCAGTTTTAATCTACAGTTCATAACCTATAGATTGTGGTCAGAGTCCACATCTGCCCCTGGAAATGTGTTACAATTTAAAACTTGGTTCCTAAATCTCTATGTTACCATTATATAATCTATTTGAAACCTGTCAGTATTTCCAGGCTTCATCCATGTATACAACATTCTTTTGTGATTCTTGAACCAGATGTTAGCTGTGATTAAGTTATGCTCCGTGCAAAATTCTACCAGACGGCTTCCTCTTTCATTTCTTCCCCCCAATCCATAATCACCTACTACGTTTCCTTCTCTTCCTTTTCCTACCACCGAATTCCAGTCACCTATGACTATTAAATTTTCGTCTACCTTCACTATTTGAATAATTTCTTCTATCTCCTCATACATTTCATCAATTTCTTCGTCATCTGCAGAGCTAGTTGGCATATAAACTTGTACTACTGTGGTAGGCGTGGGCTTCGTGTCTCTCTTGGCCACAATAGTGCGTTCACTATGCTGTTTGTAGTACCTTACCCGCACTCCTATTTTTTTATTCATTATTAAACCTACTCCTTCATTACCCCTATTTCATTTCGTATTTATAACCCTGTATTCACCTGACCAAAAGTCTTGTTCTTCCTGCCACCGAACTTCACTAATTCCCACTATATCTAACTTTAACCTATCCATTTCCCTTTCTAAATTTTCTAACCTACCTGCCCGATTAAGGGATCTGGCATTCCACACTCCGATCCGTAGGACGCCAGTTTTCTTTCTCCTGATAACGACGTCTTCTTGAGTAGTCCCCGCCCGGAGATCGGAATAGGTGACTATTTCACCTCCGGAATATTTTACCCAACATGACGCCATCATCATTTAATCATACAGTAAAGCTGCATGCACTCGGGAAAAATTACGGCTGTAGTGTCCCCTTGCTATCAGCCGTTCGCAGTAGCAGAACAGCAAAGCCATTTTGGTTTCAAGGCCAGATCAGTCAATCATCCAGACTGTTGCCCCTGCAACTACTGAAAAGGCTGCTGCCCTCTTCAGGAACCACACGTGTGTCTGGCCTCTCAACAGATACCCCTCCGTTGTGGTTGCACCTACGGTACGGCCATCTGTATCGCTTAGGCCGCAAGCCTCCCCACCAACGGTAAGGTCCATGATTCATGGGGGGAGGACACTGACATAAAACTACAAAATACGTGCACTTTGTTGTCATACAGCAATATACAACATAGGTTAACTAAATGGTGCCTCTAGAGAGGAAAACCTGTTAAATAGTGATCTGTCGTACCTCGCTTGCCGTTATCAAATTTTCAGCTATTTTTTTTATCTGTTTCTACTTACTAATGTTGCGAACCTTGACACAGACGTGACGCCATTCAAAATATTCAGATACACCTGGATGGAACTCGTCAACAATATTGTGTGGTGGCAATGAAATGCCTGAAGATATCTGTTCCAAGATCGGATTTCTGTTAACACAACCTTTCCACGCAAAAGCAATAGCTCGATCGTTACCGAGAACTCTCGGTAGCGTAATTCCAAAGAATTCCATTTCTCATAAAAGAAACTACACGCCATGCCAGATGGATGACAAAGACAGTTTTTTTGTTCAAAATATACCTCTTTCAAGATCAATGTCAGTTATCTCGTTCTTTAAGAGGAATATCTATTTCTCTTGCTGGAGTGTACGTAGGAGCATCACTTTTGTCCTCAGAAGCAATTAAACCACCAAATCAAGATGTTTCATTCATGGAAGTTGTAAGAATATGACGGTGAAGAAAAGAAAAATGAGTAAAATCAATCGAAGAGGTACATTGAATTCTCGTCTTTGGCCATTATCGACAGAAAAAGCATTGTGCAACAGAATTTTTATCTGCGCAAACTTCCCATCAAAGGTGATCGTCGTTACAGAAGTAGAATTGCAGAAATAAGAAGGCGTTTATTATGTTTTTACAAAATGTTCCTGGAAAGTGTAGAAATCCAACAACTGTTAGCATAGCCCCTTGCAACAAAAGTAATTTTCTATGTCCGTTCTTTCAAATCGTGTTTGGGTTCAACAGAAGTTTCAAATAACATGTTTCTCTTATAAAAGTAGTGCGAGTTATTTAGGAAAGCGTAAGTTGTCGCATTTTCCAAGAAATTTTAGAAAATGTTTTTATGGAATATTTGGATCATAACGTTCTACAAGTACTATGATGGCCTTGATATGTCTCAATAGATTTCTCTTAGAACAAAAAAGGAAGTGATGGTGTAGGGAAAGAGTATACGAGTTTTGAATGAAATTAATTATTGCATATATTGCGTTCCAATTACAAGATTTTTGGGGTCGTCGGGCAGTTGCTCGATGAACAGAAATTTCACACAGAAAGTTTTTGTTGTTGGTTGGAATAGGGTTAAGGGATAAGAGCAGCAAAATTGTTCCTTCTGGACAGTTGCCTATAGTTATTGATGTAATTCTGGGTCGTTTTCTTGCACAAAATTCCGACAACCGACCCAGTCGTCTATGCTCCAACCAGATTGTGAACTATTGTTGGTGTCCCGCCACTGTTTGTACCTGAGTTCGATTCCTGACATCTGTTACGCCCTTTACCGCTCATCTTGTTTGCAGACATCCCATTATTATTACGTGACACATACATTCCCTCAGAGTTCTGCAGGTCTCCTGATTGGGAAGGGTAGTAAGATGTTTATAAAGTTATTCTCCAATCCTAAGCCTTGCTTAAATAGGAGCATGCGTCCTGGTTTACCAGGTTTTCTAACATTGTTATACCGGTAAACTCCTTAATTGTGGTTGTTGCTGAATACGGCGTTTGCAGCAAAAAACTTGCCTCATCGTGCCTCATTTCACGACTGTACTCATGGCACTGCCTGCGACAGCTGATTTACTTGGTCGTTTTTAATCAGGTGTGCTGCTGATATTCCTTGCATCTCTCCTTGACCGTTGTAATAGTCTGCCCACATAAGACATGACACATTCGTGTCGAAGGTGTTAACAGCCGGTTTTCGTATATCTATAGCGGTTTTGGCATTACAAAGAGTACCGAGCGAGGTGGCGCAGTGGTTAGCACACTGGACTCGCATTCAGCAGAACGACAGTTCAACCCCATGCCCGGCCACCCGGAGTTAGGTTTTACGTGATTTCCATAAATCGCTTTAGGCAAATGCTGGGATGGTTCCTCTTGTGTACATAGTTCCGCTTAGTCAGCACGTACACAACTTCCCAATAAAGTGCGCCCCGCTAAGCACAACAGCGCAGGCGCAGCGCTCGTCTGTCTCCACACTACGAGATGGCGCTGCCATAGAGACGGACCAAATTCTGCTTCCGCCGATCCGCTTAGTAATATGTAACGCAGCCAATGAGATTGCTGCTGACGTAGAATCTTTTCTCCTCGTGGATCACACTCGTGCAGTGATATATGAACGCGCGAGGTATTATCACGAGTGTACAGACCTCCGATTAGTTAGTCTGCATCTGTGTGCACCAGTCTGTACCAGTCTGCATTAGTCTGTACCAGTCTGTACGAGTTCTACATTTGTCTGTATCAGTCTAGTCAAGTTTCAGTCTGTACCTAATAAGATTACCACAGCCATGAAGATAAATGTATAGACACTTGTCAAGTATCACAGATATATGTGAGAATAAGATTAATGTACTTATACCAAAGGAACTTCAGACTGTCAATTGTAAATAGCATCCAGAGCCAAGTTAAGTAATTTTTATACTTCTTATTTTAATAAATGTGTGTGAAAATTTAGTTCTGTTTAAAGTCTAAGCGTGCAAGTGGCATTTCTATCGTCTAACCTAACGGCAGAAGATAAACACGCCACGATAAGACCATGAGACATATTGCTGACACTCGCCTGCTTCGTTAGAGCGACAAGTCAAATAATCAGATGGTGTGTGTACTGAAGGTCTTACAGTACGCACACCACAGTTCCTTGGAAAGGACACGGTTGGCTACGTTTCCCATCCTTCCGTAATCCGATGAGACTGATGACCTCGCAGTTTGGTCTCCTCCCCAAATCGATCCATTGCAAAGCGTATTACGTAACTTTGTCAACAGGAGCGAAATAATTTGGATGTCATGTTTCCGTGGGAGTATACCGATGTTTCCGGAGATTACACCACCATAAGGCGGACAAGCGGTTTCTTACTTTTAGTTTTCTTTCTCACAGAGTCTCAATTGTTCCTTCGGACACAACGCCACGCCGTTCAGCTTGTCGGTCTTACTACTTATTCCCTATCTTATACGTGAGGACGACATTAACGTACAGTCATCCGAAATTTTCGCGCAGATAAAAACTGTCTGCCGGAGTGGTACTGGAACACAGAACCGTTGCAAAGGTTCGAAGTTCTAGTCGCGGTCCGTGGCATAGTTTTAATCTGCCAGGAAGCTTCAAAACAGCCCACACTCCTCTGCAGAGTGAAAATTAATACCGGAGATAGTTGGCTGATGTGGGAACTAGGATGTCGCTATGTTTTCGCTCAAGGCAGCCGGGCGCGCTAACAATACCGTGCAGTACAGTAGACGCTACGGATACGAGGGCGGACGTTCCGGCGGGGATTCCCCGGGCGCGCTGCCTGTGTGTGTGTGTGTGTGTGTGTGTGCGCGCCTGGGCAGCGACGCGTGGCGCCGCCTTCATTATTCATACGTGCTCCATTAGCGGCCGTCCGGCCCCTGTGAGCCGGCGCGGCGGACCCCATACTTTGCATTTGTTGTTCGTCGCGCTGCCACTCTCGCTGGCCGAGTTGTGTTGCTCCGCAACAACAGCATCAAACGGATACGCCGACCTCGTCTCATGCATTCCAGAACGCACTCCTAATCTGACAGTAAACAAGTCAGACACTAAGCTTGCGCGAAGGACTGTTCACGAGCCTGACTCTAAATCGAATACTTGCTTATAGTCGGTAATGCTCTTCCAGTTGGGACATCCAACGGTGACTTTCGGAAAGACGGAAACGCTTATGACATTTCTACGTCTACATCTACGTCTACATGGATACTCTGCAAACCACGTTTAAGTGCCTGGTAGAGGGTTCATCGAACCACCTTAACAATTCTCTATTATTCCAATATCGTAGCTTGTTGTTGTGATCTTCAGTCCAGAGATTGGTTTGATGTAGCTCTCTATGCTACTCTATCCTGTGCAAGCCTCTTCATTTCCCAGTACGTAGTGCAACCTACATCCTTCTGAATCTGTTTACTGTATTCATCTCTTGGTCTCCCTCTACGATTTTTACCCTCCACGCTTCCCTCCAATACTAAATTGGTGATCCCTTGATGCCTGAGAATATTCCCTATCAACCGATCCCTTCTTCTAGTCAAGTTGTTCCACAAACTCCTCCTCTCCCCAATTCTATTCAATACCTCCTCATTATTTATGTGTTCTACCCATCTAATCCTCAGCATTCCTCTGTAGCACCACATTTTGTAAGCTTCTATTCTCTTCTTGTCCAAACTATTTATCGTCCACGTTTCACTTCCATACACAGCCACGCTCCATACAAATACTTTCAGAAACGACTTCCTGACTCTTACATCTATACTCGATGTTAACAAATTTCTCTTCTTGAAAAAACGCTTTCCTTGCCATTGCCAGTCTACATTTTATATCCTCTCTACTTCGACCATCATCAGTTATTTTGCTCCCCAAATAGCAATACTCCTTTACTACTTTAAGTGTCTCATTTCCTAATCTAATTCCCTCAGCATCACCCTACTTCCAGAATGAGATTTTCAGTCTGCAGCGGAGTGTGCGCTGATATGAAACTTCCTGGCAGATTAAAACTGTGTGCCCGACCGAGACTCGAACTCGGGACCTTTGCCTTTCGCGGGCAAGTGCTCTACCAACTGAGCTACCGAAGCACGACTCACGCCCAGTACTCACAGTTTTAATCAGTTTTAATCTGCAAGGAAGTTTCATCACCCTACTTAATTCGACTACATTCCATTATCCTCGTTTTGCTCTTGTTGATGTTCATCTCTTACCCTCCTTCTGTTCATTCCGTTCAACTGCTCTTCCAGGTCCTTTGCTGTCTCTGACAGAATTACAATTTCATCAGCGAACCTCAAAGTTTTTATTTCTTCTCCATGGATTTTAATACCTACTCCCAGTTTTTCTTTTGTTTCGTTTACTGCTTGCTCAGTACAATATAGTGCGCCGAAAGAACGAACACCTATATCCTTCCGTACAAGCTCTTATTTCCCTTATTTCATCGTGGTGATCGTTTCTCTCTATTTAGGTCGGTGTAAACAAAATATTTTCGCACTCTGAGCAGAAAATTGGTGATTGGAATTTCGTGAGAAGATTCCGTCGCGACGAAAAACCCCTTTCTTTTAATGATATACAGCCCACATCCCGTATAATTTCTGTGACACTCTCTCCCATATTTCGCGGTAATACAGAACGTGCTACCCTTTGTGGCGCGTCGGCCGATGTGGCCGAACGGTCCTAGGTGCTTCAGTCCGGAACCGCGCTGCTGCTACGGTCGCAGGTTCGAATCCTGCCTCGGGCATCAATATGTGTGATGTCGTTAGGTCAGTTAGGTTTAAGTAGTTCTAAGTTCTAGGGGACTGATGACCTTTGATGTGAAGTCCCATAGCGCTCTGTTCTCTCTCGGCTCGATGGTGGTGGGTGTCTAAGTCGAGATGACTTGGAACGGCGTCCGTCGATCATGACGACACCAGTCTGTAACTATTAAGAAAAAACAAACTCCTCGCATGGTTTGGTTACTTTCAGATAATGTATCTCGAAAGTGATATCACTGTCTCGATGGAGCAGCACGCCAGAGTGTGTGCGCCGCCATTGCTTGTAATGAAAGCAATTGTGTTTGTTGCCTGTAGATCTTCACTTATGAATGTAGCGACTGCACCACTCGATAACGTAATCATTCTATTGACCTGAAATAACCAAAAGTCCCTTGCGCGTTCGCGACAGACCCTTCAGTCTACACGAACTTGCTGACTATAGTTCTTATGCCCGGTTTGGGAATGGTTATTCAAACGTTAACAAATCGCGTCTTGAATCATCATTCCGTCACCCAAGCCGAGGCCATATTATGAATTTTGCGAGGATATTAAGTTGTTAATTATTATTACGTCGTCAAGGCATATTCAACAACTGCACGACGTAGCTCCAGAGATAACATACCCTTGAGCAATGTTCAGAATGTGTCGTAATTTTGGTGTAAAGTTATTGCTGTACATATTTAAATTAACACTAATTCACTTGGAACTATTATGTTATCAGAATAATAAATTAATTTCACGAAAACACCTTTAATGTCCATGAAATGATGTAGGCGACACGGGGAATTAGGTTTAATTAAGGTTTATTGTTCTTCGTAATTATTGTCTGTCCCTACGCTGAGAACACATACCGATATGTCATTTAGTGAACTATGCCTGACTGACGATAACTTCTGACAATACGGCGATATTGTAATCTCTTCGTGATTGCGTTTAGTTGCGGCCTACTCAAGTCTAATAATCGAGTTTATGTCGGCGGTCAGTCTCTTTCTGTGTCCTTTGATGTTCGTGAAGTACCACGAAGGCTAAGTCCCATCACAAATCAGTAATCACGCGATTCACTTTCCTGTCACATACATTAAAATCCGGTTGTTTGTGTAACGGTAAATACGATCCTACTTTAGTCCGACTTCTGACTAATATTTCCAGGCTATATCGTGAACCTTTAAACTTCAAGTCAGTTTTAAAACAATCTAGCAGCGCTTAACATGCGTACTACTGTTGCAGAATACCAAAGAGAAGAGAACATCTCCATTGCCGAGTTACATTGTAGTAAAAGCGAACTTACAGCTCGATGCGGCTACAATTCTCTTCTAGGATAAATGTTATCTTTGGTCGATTTATGGTGTGGGCTTTAACCTTCGTATATAATAATATTTGAATTCTTTCTGTAAAGTTTCTGTTTTGTATCACATGGTATTCTTTCATTCAGTACTTTCTTTATGATAATCATTAGTATTAATATAAAATCCCTGTTAATCGAACTAACAAGACTGTAAATTTTGTTGTCAGTAGCAGCCGTCACTTTCAGGATGACTAATGGTGCTATTTCTTTTGCAACAAAAGGGTGGTCATTATGGGTTCTATATTTGGGGCGTTACACCTTCTTTCAACGTTTTCGATGTACTCGGTCACTCCTATCTGGTGAGGATCCCACACCATGCAATTGTATTTTAAAAGATGACGGACAAGCGTAGTTTAGGCAGTCTCCTTAGTAGATCTGTTACATTTTCTAAGTGTCCTGCCAATAAAACGCAGTCTTTGGTTAGTCTTCCTCACGACATTTTTTTGTGTTCCTTCCAATTTCTTTCAGAACTCGCAGTTTCTTTACCTGCTGCAAAATTTAATTTATTCTGAATCGGTATAATTCGCCTGCAGCGTAATGGAAATATTTAAAGGCACGCAGAGGGAAATACTGTAGGTAACTGTGCGATGTTAATTAGGCTACCAGGTGGAGCAGGTGCAGTTGGTGTACTACAGTGTCAGATGGCTAGTTCAGACGTTGCAATAAACACTCGCTAACAATGGCGATACGGTCCGGGTCGCCATAGACAATAAAGTAAAAGGCTGACAGAAACTAGTCAACAACTCAGTCAAAGGCTCTGCATTAATTATAAGTGCCACTATGATTAAGTGACTTGGAGCTGCGCCGAGTGGCCGTGCGGTTTGAGGCGCCATGTCACGGATTGCGCTTCCCCTCCCGCCGGAGGTTCGAGTCCTCCCTCGGGCGTGTGTGTGTGTGTGTGTGTGTGTGTGTGTGTGTGTGTGTGTGTGTGTGTGTTGTTCTTGGCGTAAGTTTGTTTAAGTTCGTTTAAGTAGTGTGTAAGTCTAGGGACCGATGACCTCAGCAGTTTGGTCCCTTAGGAATTCACACATATTTGAACGTTTGAACATGTGACAACGAAATGTAAAAGTTAGTAGAATTAGCGGATAGTAAATTGTCAACTGACAATTCACGAACATATACGAAGTTTACAAATATAAGACTAAGCGCAAATTGAGACTCATATAGCACATGTGAAGCGGCACGACATTGAAAGCGCGATGTGCACATTCCGCACATGACGACAGGTCTTGCACATATGTGTAGACTTCTTTGCCCACGCCAGTTGGCGCTGCGCTGCGCTGACAGAATCGAAGTGCACACTCTAATCTTTCTCAAACGAATTTACAGAAACTATTGATATTTACGGTACTTGCATCTTTATACGTGAACTTCCTGGTGAAGTGACCATCATCTCGCTAAAGGTCATACTCATTGTGATATACACATTTATGTAAGACACTGTACAAAATTCGGAAGTTTGCTACTACAGATAGGGGTCGCTATGATTTTCCGTTTGGTTTGGTTTCCACAAGTTGCTGCATATTAAATTTAATATTTTTCTTTAGATTTGCGAGGAGGTCTTTATTTGTCTCCGATCTCAAAAGAATGGATTCTATGTACCGCGCACGAGAATGAAATATTCATAACATTGTTCCAATACCCGCCGAGACATCGTACCGAGATTTTGGTAAATGAGAGCACACAAGGAAGGACAATACTTTGCCAAAATGTTAACACAATGAACTTACTTATTGAAACGCCCGCTAAACCCGCTGGGCAGAACAGGTGATTAGTATTGTGGAAAGGCCCAAATAAGTTTGGGGTCAGTTTCACCTTAAAATTGTAATTTATTGTAATTTAATAACACATTTACAACCAAAGCGGCACATAGTCGAACTTTAACAACTACGAGTTTCAAACTCCAAATCTTTCACAGCTGAAGGCCTCAAAACAAGAAATCTTAAAAATCAACAAGGTAAATTTCAAGTTACAATTAAAATAAAATAATTAAAATATATACATCACAGCTAGGCTGAAAGCCGCAAGGCAAGGGTGGATGGACAAACATAAAAAAAGATCCAATACAAACGGCTAAAGTCCCAGAATAAAATTTTCAAGATTTTAAAATAAATTACTGTAACCTTTCAAAGAGAGAAGGCCGCAATGTTTAAGCTTGAAAGGTAATTTTAAGACTAAGGTTCCGGACTAAAATAAAAGACAACACAACGCAATAATCTTTTAGCAAATATCCAATTCAAACTTACTTACATAAATCAAAGTAAAACTAATAATTTTTCTTTTATCATTGGCTATTATATCTTATAAACAGACTGATGTCCGCCCCCGGTAGCTGAGTGGTGCCGGCACGGTAGCTCAGCTTGTTCGGTCAGAGGTTTACCTGCCCTCTGTAATAAAAAAACTGAGTCACGGATCAACGAGGAACTGAAACGGGTGTCTTGCGACGTCCGCCCCGAGCAGATGAAACGAACGAAAACGAACAAAATTAGATTTAAAAAAAATAAATAAAAAAGTGGTCAGCGCGACAGACTGTCAATCCTAAGGGCCCGGGTTCGATTCCCGGCTGGGTCGGAGATTTTCTCCGCTCAGGGACTGGGTGTTGTGTTGTCCTAATCATCATCATTTCATCCCCATCGACGCGCAAGTCGGGTAAGTGTAGTCACATCGAAAGGCTTGCACCAGGCGAGCGGTCCACCCGACGGGAGGCCCTCGTCACACGCGATTATTATAATAGACTGGTGAGAAAGACAGTAAAAACAACAGCATCCAGAAGCCTCCAGGGGGTCGGCCCCTCGTTTACTTAGGTGAGACAAGTGGTGAGCCCAACTACACTTGATCCGCTGGGAACCCAACCAGGGGACAGCCACGGGAAAACCGGCAAACGCCTTGCTTGCCACCAATCGGTACATGAGAATTCAAACACAAAATATTACGGGCGTGATTATCCACAATTAAATATGTATATATATTAATCTGTTAAAACTACACATCATGTTGGACAGTAACAACAGGTTAGGAAACGACACTGCCTGAAATTACGTTAGTGGCAAGGGGCAGGTAACTGGAACACTAACGGTCTCAAGGCAGAAAATACCGCTGTTGCACTTGAATTGTAGTCACCCAGTATAGTTAATTCCACCGTATGGCTGCTAAATTTCAGCAACACAAACTTTCGGTGTTGCTTACAGATAAAGCTCCCTAACAGCGAATCACCGAAACGAACGACACAACATGAACGGACATGGCTTGGGTACTTAACACTCCGCTCAAATTTGACGTCCTGGGTCGGTGAGCCACGAAGCTCGTAGCAATTGGACAGCTCCAGACACGCTTTAGCACTGCGCAGGGACCGCTAGCGGACCCAGCCGACTGCAACGCACGAAGATATCCTCCCTGGTCCGCACCAACCGACCGACTAGCCGTAGAATGCCGACAACATCTAAAATATGGCGACAGTTAGTCTTAGCCTGACGACGACCATGGAGGTAGTGATCGAAAGCTTGGAGTTTTATCCTGAATTGACGCGGCATGTACACCGAGGGATTTTTATTCAAGAAATACGTCGCGAAAGACTTCGTAGCCAACATCTAAAATAGTCATCAGTAGAAATAACGCCAACGACACACACAAGCTGACAAACACTAGCACGAAGACCTTAACGATACCCAACAGTAAATAAGCATGCACGAAGACAAATCGGGAGTTGATGCACACACACACACACACACACACAGCCGACTCATGAACGATCGGCGAGCCAAAACGCGTCGTCCGGTAGGACGACCGACCGACGATTCACCAAGACCGTAACCCGGCTCAAGTGATGCGTGGCGGCAATGGTCGGGTGAGCCATGTCGACGCAGGCCTCACTGCTGCTCCAACCTGACTGCACTGGTGCCGCATTGCAACTCACCGACTGGCAGGTCCGGACTGCGCTCCAGACGCGTTCCAATTGACTGGCTGACCCGAACTCGCGACCTTGAACTCGCGACCCGAACTGCTTACGACAGACAACGACCGGGAAGTAATAGCAGTCGAGCAAAGATAATACGAGTGGGGATATACTGATACCATGGAGTTAAGAATAGAGGGAGACGCCGTGACGTCACAGCTGTGAAGCTATGTGAAGCCGAGGGTAGCCATCTCAATCCGAACAAAACATTGCTGCTGTAAGCTTGTGTGCATAGGCTTGTCGCTCGCTTTTGGAAGGATTTTGCGCTATTATGGTGACTTGTGTGGTGTTCGGATGTAAGAATCGTTCTGATTGTGATGCGAAATCGAAGGGAATAACATTTCATGAGTAAGTTGTCTCGTTAATTGTGATTTTACAACTTCATTGTGAATGAACGTGTGCTACATCGGTATTTGTACTATAGCGTGTTTTTCTCCTGTACGATTTTAGATTTCCTAAAAATGAAAGTCGGAAAGCTCTGTGGGAGAATGCCGTGAGGAGGAAGAATTGGTGTGCGTCTAAATGGAGCACTATATGTTCTCAGCATTTCCGAGAAGAGGACATAGACCGAACTTCCCTTTCAACAGTAAGACTCCGAGAAAATGCTGTACCATCAGTTTTCCCTACACACCCAAAACATTTGCAAAAGGTATGTTCATTCAAAGAATTAAATTCTTAGTTTTCAAGTTCACGTTTCAGTATAATACGTACGTATCGTCGATAATCGAAGTGTTGAGTAACTCACTTTGTCTTCATCATGTACCAAATTAAAAGCTAACACTACATTAACTGGCGTACAGTATAGGCCTAAACAGGACACTGTGTAGATTTGCCATTCTATGTACAGTATTTCAGTAAATATTGGTGGTAATGAACGGTGTTTCCCAGTAGTGTAACGTAACTGAAATGTCCCAGTACGTATTACAAACAAGATGTATTTATGGGGCTTTGGAGGGAGGGTATAGCCAACTTAGTTTTCAGTTTCTATTATTTAGTTTGTGATACACGTTTATTACTGAATTAACAAAATTGTATCGTTTACATTGAAGGCTAGCTATTCGTAATATTACATTAAAAACTATTTTTAAACAGAAGACACGCGGAATTTCGCCTTTACGAGATTTTATTTTACACAAAAACTTTGAAACAACCAATCTGATGACGTTACATGCGTATATGGTGCAATTAGCGACTGTAATACACGCAGCGCTATAGCACACTGGCAATGTTTTGGTCAGAGCGTCATGGCAGCGAGCCACGCCCCCATGGCTTCAAAACGTAGTACGGCGGGGATACGTAGCGCCATCTCCCTTTATTCTTACCCCCATGACTGATACGCGCTGCTAGCGCCGGTCACGGTCAGGCAAAGCAGCAACTCAGTGACACCAGTAATTTCAATTAACGTAGTAAGGTGGAACTACGTTACAAACAGGGTGTAAAATACATGATGGCGGGAACATGATCCACGCAAGGCTCACTTATCTATGGCGATATAGGAAAAGTTATTCTTTTTATCAATCCAGTACTGTAATTTTTAAGAGTCACCAACAGCTAGTGAAAAGAAAATTCCTACTATGAAAATATATATGAAACTTCTTCTCTTATATTGCTGCAAACCCGACACAATGAATTTTTCCGTAAGCTATTGACCTCTCTGGTCACCAGTTGCTTCTTTAGTGAAAAACTGTTTCAAAATTCTGTCACAATAGCAGCTGCAAGGTGAGTTTGTGCAAATTATAATATTTTTTGGAAAAACAAACGCAATTAAACCTGTCAACAAGAGCAATGTAGCTGTTACTTACAAATGATGATGCTTCTGCGAATAAGAAAAGGTGAGCAAGTTCACTTAAAAATAAGTCGCTAGTTCTATTGCAATTTTGGCAGACTCCATGGTTTTATGCCTGAAGTGAAAATCTTTTGTGTTGGTAAGGTATGTTATATATCTGCAAGTGCTCGGCAGTGCGATGCTTCTGCTGGAGTGTTCTTCAGGATATTCTGGTTCCCACTATGTATCGAGCAATGTCAGAGAATAGCTTCACCTGAATCTTAGAAAGGTGAGTTATCGGCATACTTGTGCTGGAGAAGTGGGTGTATGGGGTAAAACTCTTAGGGTGCCATTGGTGGGCGATCGTCTTTGGTTAGAAAGGGATTTTTCCTGCACAGATGGTCGCAGGTTCGAATCCTGCCTCGGGCATGGATGTATGTGATGTCCTTAGGTTAGTTAGGTTTAAGTAGTTCTAAGTTCTAGGGGACTGATAACCTCAGAAGTTAAGTCCCACAGTGCTCAGAGCCATTTGAACCATTTCCTGCACATATACTGGAGAAGAGCGATTGGCTAAAATTCCTCCTGTTGCTATTGCGTGTTGAACCGGTGACCTCGAAAAGACAGAGATGCTTCGCCAGCACACTGGACCTCGACACTAATCAGCCGGGCGGATTCGCACCGGGGACCGGAATGCCTTCTCGCTCAGGAAACAGAGCGTTAGATCGCGCGGCTATTTGGGAGGGCCTTGTTGCTATTGATGGGGCCACATCATTAGCTACAAGCGAAAGAAGACGACGAAGGTCAATGGCTATGACACTTTGTCCATAGGGCTTTCAAGCGAAATATTAATTAATCTAGACGAGAGGTCGGGGAATCGCCTTCTCACTGCTTTAAGTTACCGTTTGTTTCAGAAGTCACGGCCCATACAAGCAAAATTCTATGAAAAAAAATAGTGTTCGGACCACTGTCTTCAGTCCGACGGAAAGTGGATGCACCTGATAGACTTCACACTGTGGGCGTCTATGAAATGACGTATGACTGCGGCAAGGTGTATATAGGCGAAACGGGAAAGACTATTAAAGAAAGTATTAAAGAACACGAACGCCACATACGGCTGAAACGAAGTGTGAAATTGATGGTAGCGGAACATCTAAGAAAACACATGTTACTTCAGATCTTGGCTCCCCGCCTTCAAGGTAGTGAATACGTGGCCGCGGGAGGGGGGGGGGGGGAGCAATGCAAACAACGCGCTGGAAGCCACCTCTACGGACAATAATATTTTGTATTAACATTGCCACTCTGACGGTTTCGCTTCTAGGCAATGATATGGCCCCACCAACAGCAGGAGAAATTTTAACCAATAAATGTTCTCCAGCATATGTGCGGGAAAAGTCCCCTTCTAACCAATGACGTTCTCCCACCCTCCCCCAAAGGTACCCACAGGAGTGCTGAATCTATAGTGTGTATCAGAAGATCCTCAAGAATATCCCGGCAGAAGGGTTGAAACGTCGATTGTTTGAAGAAATATGATGCGGCCCAGCAAAGCAGAAGATTTTAACTTCAGTGACAAAGGCCACGAAAGCCCTCAAACTTACATGATTTTCTTCCTGTTCTTCACTAGAGCACTATGAAAATAATGACTAACATGACGTTCAGGCGGAGCGATGCGCACTTGCCAGACGTAGATTACTTGCCTGTGTCACGGCAAACTGATAATGTGTAACTCACGAATAAAAGAGTTATTATCGAGATAAGAAAACAACAGATCCGTCGCATAACATGATTGTTAGTGTAACGTGAGCAGCTGAGAATAACACATGTGACAAGAATGCGGAAGCTAGTCAGGTGTGTCTTATGAAGGGACGAGTGTACATCGTTCGAAAAACATCTTCATCATGTAGGCCTGCCTTTGTCAGCAATACATTTCAGAAAATTAAATATGTCAAACCACCAGACTTTATCAGGTCACTCATACTTCCACATAATACCGACCACAATCTTCATTTGTGTAACCTGTTGTGTAGTTAGTTTATTGATACAGATACCGTATATGCAACCCTTGAAACCCTTTTTCTCGTTACTACGTTCCTATTAAAACATTGTCATACGAGTTTCTAGACTATTTCTAACTTACATTGAAAACATGATGTCCACATGTATGTAGTATAATGTCTCTTACTGCACCTATCTACAAATAACCACAATGAATCTTATGTACTTCAGACCTTGGACGCTTTTTGGGAGCAATACAAACGAGATATATCTGTGGAAATTCCAACTTTTTGAAATTTGTAACCAACTCTACAGACAAGCCAACATAATAGGCAGCACGAGGACAACATTGTTTCACTATACAATATTTAAAACTTCCTGCTTTGCTAGTTAATAACATGATTTTATAATTGTACTTCCTACTTCCCTCTGCCACGAACCATGGACCTTGCCGTTGATGGAGAGGCTTGTGTGCCTCGGCGATACAGATAGTCGCACCGTAGGTGCGGAGAGGTATCTGTTGAGAGGTCAGACAAACGTGTGGTTCCTGAAGAGGGAGCACCAGCCTTTTCAGTAGTTTCAAGGAAAACAGTCTGGATGATTGACTGATCTGGCCTTGTAACATCAACTAAAGCGGCCTTGCTGTGCTGGCACTGCAAATGGCTGAAAGAGAGGGGAAACTAGAGCCATAATTTTTCCCGAGGGCATGCAGCTATACTGTATGGTTAAATGATGATCGCATCCTCTTGGGTAAAATATCCCTAATGTAAATTAGTCCCCCATTCTGCTCTCCAGGCGGGGACCACACAGTAGGACGTCTTTATCAGGAGAAACAAAACTAGCGTCCTAAGGGTCAGAGCGTGGAGAGTCAGATTCTTCAACTAGCAGATAGGTTAGAAAATTTAAAGATGGAAATGGGTAGGTTAAAGTTAGCTGTAGTGAGAGTTAGTGAAGTTCGGTGGCAGGAGGAACAAGACTTCTGATCAGGTGACTACAGGGTTATAAATACAAAATCAAATAGAGTAATGCACGAGTATGTTAATAATGAATAAAAAAAAGGAACGTGGATAAGCTACTATGAACAGCATAGTGAACGCAATATTGTACCAAGATATACACGAAGCCCACACCACAGTTGTACAAGTTTATATGCCAACTAGTCCCGCAGATGAGGAGAAGATTGAGGCTCCGACCACAATTTACTGCTTATAACGGACAGATTAAAAAAAAGAAGAAACTACAAATAGGCAGGATTTTACGGAGATGGAACCTGGATAAACTGAGAGAACCAGAGGTTGTAGAGTGTTTCAGAGCGAGCATTAGGGAACGGTTGACAAGAACAGGGAAAAGGAACATAGTAGGAGAAGAAAGGGTAGCTTTGAGAGATGAAATAGTGAAGACAGCAGGGTATCAAGTAGAAAAAAAGACGAGGGCCAGTAGAAATCCTCGGGTATCACGATCGATACTGAATTTAATCGATGAAACGAGAAAATACAAAAATGCAGTAAATGAAGCACGAGAAAGGGAGTACAAACATCTAAAAAATGAGATCGACAGGAAGTGCGAGATGGCTAAGCAGGAATGGCTAGAGGACAAATGAAAATATGTAGAAACATACATTACTGGAGCTAAGATAGATGCTGCCTACAAGAAAACTAAAGAGACCTTAGGAGAAAAGAGAACCACCTGTTCGAATATCAACAGCTCAGATGGAAGGCCTGTCCTAAGCAAAGCAAGGAAAGCAGAAAGGTGGAAGGAGTATACAGAGGGTCTAAACAAGGGAGATGTACATGAGTGCAATAATACGGAAATGGAAGAGGACAAATATTAAGATGAGAAGGGAGATATGATACTGCGTGAAAAATTTGACAAAGCGATGAAAGACTTAAATCGAAACAAGGCCCATGGAGTAGACAAAATTCCATCATGGCTACTGATAGCCTTGTGCGAGCCACCCACAACAAAACTCTTCCATCTGGTGAGTAATATGTATGGAACAGGCGAAATATCCATAGCCATTAAGAAGAATATCATAATTCCAATTCTAAAGAAAGCATGTAGAAGCTGACCTCGGGGAAGATCAGTTTGGATTCAGGAGAAACGTAGGAACACGCGAGGCAGTACTGAACCTACGCCTTCTCAAAGAAGATAGGTCAAGGAAAGGCAAACCTACGTTCATAGCATTGTTAGTCTTTCAGAAAACTTCTGACGATATTCACTTCCCGCTCTCTTTCAAATTCTGAAGGTAGCAGGGGTAAAATAAAGGGAATGAAAGGCGAGTTACAATCTGTATAGAAACCAGATGGCAGTTATAAGAATTGAGGGGCACAAAAGGGAACAGGGTTTGTGAAGGGAGTGAGACCAGGTTGTAGCCTATCCCCGATGTTATTCAATCTGTGTGTTGAACAAGCAGTAAAGGAAACAAAAGAGTAGGAATTAAAGCCTGGGGAGAAGAAATACACACTTTGAGATTTGCTGATGACATTTTAATTCTGTCAGAGACAGCAAATGACTTGGAAGAGCAGTTGAACGAATTAGACAGCGTCTTGAAAGGAGGAAATAAAATGAACATCAACAAAAGCAAAACGAGGATAGTGAAATGTAGTCGAATTAAATCAGGTGATGCAAAGGAAATTAAATTAGGAAACGAGACACTTGAAGTAGTAGACGAGTTTTGCTGTATGAGAAGCAAAATAACTAATGATGGCAAAGTTTATAGGTCATAAAATGCAGACTGGCAATGACGAGAAATGCGTTTCTGAAAAAGAGAAATTTCTTAATATCGAGTATAGATTCAAGCGTCAGGCCGTCCTTTCTGAAAGTATTTCTGTGGAGTGTAGCCATGAAAAATTGAAACATGGACGATGAACAGTTTAGACAATAAGAGAATAAAAGCTTTTGAAATAAGGTTTTACAGAAGAATGCTCAAGATTAGGTGGCTAGATCACGTAATTAATGAGGAGGTAGTGAATCTAATCGGGGGGAAGAGAAATTTGTGGCACAACGTGACTAGAAGAAGGGATCGGTTCAGAGACATCAAGGGATGACCAGTTTAGTACTGGAAGGAAGCGTAGTAGCCAAGAGATGAATACAATATGCAGATTCAAGTGGATATAGGTTGCATTAGTTACCCAGGATAGAATAGCGTGGAGAGCTGCATCAAACCAGTTTTTGGCAGCTGTTGGACTAAAACCTCAACAACAACAACTTCCTACTTTACTACCCTCACGATGAATCGTCTGTCCCTTCTTGCGAACCGAAGACACTGTGGAGGCAAGGCATAATCCCAGTGGCTAATGGCACAGCAATCATTGAATTGTGCGTTTTTTCTTGACAAAAGGAAGACAATAACTAAACAATATAGCAAAACTATAGAGATGAAAATGACAGAAAAATGTAATTTACGAATGAGAAAAGATCGAAAGCTGAGAGGGCGAAAAACGAAACACGGCTCAGTGGCGATAAGGTTCAGTAACTAGGCAATATTCTTAGGACGGTCAACAGTACCACTGTCCACATGCGCAGCGTCGAACGGAGCATAAATGGGAGAACTGCTTTCCCGTTCCCTGCCTCACCTCTCCCGAAGTGCGAGCGTGGGTCGCGGCGCGAAAAATAATGCCACAACCACAGCTCCACGCGTCATGGTGTAGGCCCGTATCGATTTACCATCGTGTCGCATCCCAATCTCTGCAGTCATACTTTTTGAACCTGTTAAGTTACAAAAATGCGCCACATGCGTTATGCGCGTCTCAGTTTGCTGTTAGCGTATTAGACATCAAACTAAGTATACTTAAATTGACGAAACAACAAACAGAAATTAAATAATATCTCAGTGAAAGACTCATTATTAATTGAAAGTGCCATTACGATTCAGTGGCACCGAAATAGAGGAGCTAACAGAAACGAGTGAAGACTCACTGTCAACTGATAATTCACGAATGTATACGAAGTTTGCGAATGTAATCTGAAGTACTATGGACTGTACTTGCTTTTGAGAGGGCGGTAGTCAGTACTCATCGCCCAGACGCCATATCATTCATACACCCTCGCTCGTCGCCCGCAGTTGCCAAAATGAACACCACCATGTATTTAGACCCATAGTCCTATCAGTGTTCTGAGACGATATCGGAATTACTTTTTATCTTATTTACTGGAGTGGAAGTAAGTGTACTCCGAATTTTGCACACACATAATCACAGTATGCAGTGCCGAATAAAGGCGGCATTCTACACGCAGTATACGTCATTTATGTAATCCTTAATCCACCTTCCCATTACCGCTATTTATCCTTATACCTGCGCAAGTAGTCAGGCTGCGGAGCAATGAAGCAGTGATAAGTGAAAGGAAAGTGGTAGGTGTAGCGACTTCATACGACCGCAGCTGACGATTCGCTCTTAACACCGGCAGGCGCGAATAATGTTGTCACATGAGCAGGCGCACGTTGTAAAATTTAGAACATGGAAACTTTTAAGTAAACGCAAGCCTGCACTGAGCAAACTATTAACTATCTTGAAGACAACTGTTCACATCCACTACCATCACCTATTGTAACAAAACTATTATCTCTTCCAGTGCTTCTTACAACATATTAGTCAGTCATCTTGACGCACATGCACTTTCCTAATACCTTTCACAGACAACTTCTCCTTTATTGTGCCGCAAGCAAGGAAAGTTACTGCACATGTCACATTACGTTTCAGAGGATGAATTTTTTACATCCACATAGAATATACTATCCGAGTTTCTTCCCTGGAAGTTCAGAGTTCTGACGGTCACGAATCGATGATCCAGCACGAAAATGTCTAAGAAATGTGGTGATATCGACTGGCAACGATTTGAGTTGTGCCGAAGATATGAGTTGTTCTTTCATAAGACCTTCTGCTAGCTTCTTGAGATAAACGTCTTCGTGAAGTTATCACTGGCTTTGTAAAGGATAACAGTATTAGTGAATTCAGTTCAACAATGTTTAAAAAGTAAAAAAAAAAAAAATTCGGTGGCCAACCTCCTTGTAATTCTTGAAACGGACTAACAGGCACACATTGTATCTACAACGTCAACTCCATCTTTTGTAGCACTGAAGTTAATTATTGTTTCAGGTTTGTCTGTTTTTTTCATCAAATACTGCCGTGTCATGAATCGTAGATATAGTAGACAGGACGGTTTTTGTGAGGAAAGCTAAGTCCTAGCCTTCTGAAATCCAAACTTTGCTTTCCTAAATTCTATTGCTTTTTTCGGAAGAAATTCTGGGTCAATTTGATGTCTGTTTTTCCTCATTGTACCAATAGAGATAATTTTCTTCTGCAGCAAATATTCAGAATGGAGATAACTTGTGGACCAATCGTCAGTTGTTCAATTCGTGTTAAAATTTTCTATAGGCACCGCAAGTGACTTCAATATGTCCTCAGAATCATTACATAGTCGACATTGCCCTTCTGGTTACATCCCACAATAAACTACAACATCACTCAATAACATGTTTTTTCATCACATAGTACAAACATTTGTATCGCATATTTAGCTGTTGTGCTGGGCATATACTGAATCCACCCAGAGCAGTCTCTGAAAGGTTGATACATTTCATCTGTTATGGTGAATTCACTCACACTGTTAAAAACTTTCGCAGTCAGCAACAAAAGCTTCGTATACACCGCAAATTGGAGCAAACTCATGAAATCTTTGTTTCCTTGTCAACAAACTGCATACGATGTAGAAGAATTAGAAACCTTTTATTAGTTATTGCAGCCGTAAGCAGACGCATTCCTCTTCCGTCTGCTGCCCACAGTTCCACTACATTAGTACTAAGGCTTATTCTTGTTCCAAACAAAAAAACAATCTCGAATCCAGCCATTATTTCATGTCTTGATGTCACTTTATTGTGTCTTTTCCGAAAGAATATGTCACACGACGTAGGTATGCAAAAGTGTACGAATTTTATTAAGGGGGTAGAACGTGAAACGGGCCGACTTGGAGCAGGAGAGGCACCACAGGACATTTTAATTTGCACAGTCTATACTTTTACAAATAAATTCATAAAACTTTGTCAGCATGACCAGGAAGGATTCAGGATTCACACTCACAGCAGAGGAGGTTCAAAAACATAACAAAACAAATTTTGTTACTTGTGAAATTTCATCATTTTTTCACTTGGTATTGGCTGCATTTGTTGCTGTAGGTACACTTTTCTTCATAAGTAAGAGAGATTCTTCGATGAATTTTGCACAGCATACAAACCATACTTACAGGTGTATGAAACTGTAGAATTTCCCAAATCTGTTAAAAACTGTGGTAAAAATTGAGATATTTAACTATAAAATTCGAATTTTCTGTAAACACGACGTTTAAAACCTAACAGCCCATTAATTTTTCCATAGATTAAATAAATTCTAGAGTTTCTTTCGCCTGTAAGTATGGTTTGTAAGCTGTGCAAAATTCATCGAAGAATCTCTCTTACTTATGAAGAAAAGTGTACCTATAGCAACAAATGCAGCCAACAGTAAGTGAAAAAAATCATGAAAATTAACATTTAAAAAATATAATTTTTTCATGTTTTTGAACTTCCACTGCTATGAGTGTGAATCCTGAATCCTTCCTGGTCATGCTGACAAAGTTTTATGAATATATTTGTAAAAGTATAGACAGTGAAAATTAAAATGTCCTGTGGTGCTCCTGCTTCTCTAAGTCGGCCCGTTTGACGTCCTACCCCCCTTAACAGAGAAAGCGAAGCGTATAAACAAACTGACATTTCGTGAATATAAATCACTAACACTCACACTAATAGTTGCACGCAAGTAATTTACCCTATCCAAGATGCAGTTCTGAGAGAAAGAAGAATTTTACGACGGCGCGCCGCCGCACTCGGGTGCAACCCTCGCCACTGGATGCCTAGCGGACACAATGAGATGCCACAGCCACTGCCTAGGCTGCTGGCAAAAGCTGCCCTTGTCCCTGCTTTTAACGACGATCCTTCGGGAAGCCTGTCTACAGGAACATGGCCGGAGGTCACAGACAAACCCTCAGTGAAACCGAACTAAAAACATTGGTGGCTCACTGTACCCACTTACGTTAAAACTCGCATGAACGGAAAAGCTTTTTATCTCAGTATTACGTAACAAAAGTTAAACTCTGCCCTATGAAAGAAACAACGTCTGTGATAAGCCACAAAAGCTATTGTGGGTGGAGTTATAACACACCTTACATTGAATTCCTGACTGTTCTGAAAGAAAATGCGTGGCCACCAGATCTGACATAGGCAAGTTGCAGACAGAGTAATTGGCTTCTTCTCTTGCAAAAAATCATCGAGTGTTTGAGAAAGGCGACTCATGCTGCGCTGGGACGATTGCGAGAGTCATTATGTGAACGCTTGTTCACAGTCTCGTCTTAACTCATAAGCAGTTAAACTGCAGAATCTCCTAGCACAGAGAATCGCACCGAGCACTCACAGTTAATGCTTGCAAGCACTTTAAGGGCAACGACGTATACACTATTCTAGCCAAATAGCCTGTACCATGCCAATTAACTTAGCTAGGACATAACTAGGAGTCTCGGCTTCACTGAACACATAGGAAATGTATCCGACTGGTGTTTAACAGTCGAGAGAGATTTAGAATAGATTCTAATATTCACAGCTTGCGCCAACAGCCGCCACTTCCGCCGCAGATGCAAGGTAATCAGACGCGCTTGTATAAAATCCGCAAGTGATATTCAATTGACACTCAGTACTGAGGTTGTCTCCATCTCTCCTAATTTTTGTACATGCAACCATGACCTGTAGTTAAACATATTCACGCTTAACTGAATCAGAAACGCGAGACGTCCGATCTAATGAAACGGACTGATCAGCCACTGTAGAGTTATGAATTGTTTTAGCTGTGTAGTTCTTTTTGATTGTTCTTTACTGACCCTCATTCAATTTAGGGTATTTTTATTGTGCATTTTAGCTTAATTGATATTTCTGACCCCAACGATATTTAACTTGTTTGTATTTTTATCTACCTCCAGACATGGTCATCAACCATCTTACCATTGAAGAACCTTATAATAGTTAAGAATTTCGCTTCACAGTTGTGAACACCCAGTATCAATATTTTACCATCCTGTACGCAATTTTGCTTACATTGCTATGTCATGAAGTCATACTTAGAGTAAAAATAAAGCTTAATAACGAAAATCTAAGATTTTAATTTTTGCTAATATGTAGTTACGCCTGATCTCGTACTCTAATTTCTGTTATCGATGACGTTTCCTTTACAGGGAGTGTAGTGGAACCGACATTGAGATCATTGTCTGAGTACGTTACTGTCCGTCCTGCTGCACTCTTCTGCACTCTGCATGTGTGAGATGGTATCTTCCTACCTTGTAGCAATAGGTTCAACACCAAATTCCTAAAACACTCACAGAGCGTCCTTGTGCAACTGTGGTAGGAAGATAGATCAGAACCAGTCTCACATGTGTTAGAACATACTAGCTGACAAACCCGGCACTGTCCAGGTATTCATTTTGCCAATTTTCTATTAGAACAGAAAACAAAAAATGAACAGTGATTGTAGTGCAGTATCCTGGACAGTTTCTGTACGCTTGACGCAGCTGCTTGGCATGTCTACAACCCTATTTTGTAAACATCTCTATGCCAACGTCTCTTCGTGGCTCTATAGATTATTATTTTCACCCACCGCCGTCTATGCTTCGCAGTTGAGAGCTGCCAAAAGCGCTGCCTGTTTCAGGCAAATCCGTTTCTTTTTTTTTTTTTGTTTTTTTGCATCCCAGTGTTTATGACAGCATATCTCTTGAACTATGTGTAGAACAGTGACATATATGTGCAGAAATATTCAGCGGCATGTGTGGATATTGTCTGCAAATCGTATTGTGAATAGAGTAAGTAGTAAAAAAGTAATAAATTAAATGTTATGCACAATGCGGCAGTTTTTCAATCACCTCAGTGTTTATGACATCATGTCTCCTGCCTATACAATCAGCGCTTCCTCGAGTTCTCTTTGCAGTTCGCCGTTTTACCTCGGAGGATGTCTCCCGCAGTCGGAGACGAAACGTCAGAGGAGAGCAAGGGGAGAGTTTTATACACAGATCACGGCCTATCAGCCTGGAAGTTTTAAATGAAGAGGATACCGGATGTGAAAGGCTACACTGCATGATCAATGATAGGTAAATGTTTATAACCACAATTCTGATTGTTGGCAGACATTAAGGTATATATGTACCAAGTTTGGTTGAAATCGGTGCAGTAGTTTAGGAGGAGATGTGGAAAATACTGAATATGTGAAGTATGACAGTGAATATGAACTGGAATGTGAGAAGGGTCATGATTCCGACGAGATAACAGATGTGAGGGAGTTACTTGTTGCAAGAGACAAAGCTACGCGTTGGTATAAAAGTAAGCATGCTAACACATCAAGGAGAAAAAAAAAAACATTGAGGAAATTCTGCCACCAAAGACTACACAAACCCATACACAGTTTAAAGCAGACCGAAACCGGTAACCTCATTAAAAAAGGAATTTCTTGCAGTTGTGAATGTTCATGTTGATTTTAAGTAATAAAAAAACCGTTGTTCTCTAAGAGAAATGTTCTTAAAAATTACTGATAGCATTAATGGTTCTGCGTTACAAAGTGCAAGGCAGTGACTGGCAAGTTGAGAAAATTCTTTGTTACAGTTTAAGGATTTCTTTAACGTGTGGTTTCTATTACCCATGACTCCTATTACCCTCCATTGCATACCAACTGGAAGTAATGCTCCAATTTATAAGAAGCCATCTCATATACTAGAACTTTTACAACCAATCACGGAAGAATTTATCAAATGTTCAAATGGGTGTGAGTTCCTAAGGGACCAAACTGCTGATGTCATCGGTCCTAAACTTACACACTACCTAAAGTAACTTATGCTATGAACAACACACACACCCATGCCCGAGGGATGACTCGAACCTCCGTCGGGAGGGGCCTCGCAATCCGTGACATGGTGCCTCAACCTTGCGGCCACTCCGTGCGGCAAAGAATTTATAGACCAACTACTAGTACACAAGGTATTACAGAAACCAGCGACAGTCCATGGGGGTCACCCCTAGCCCTAGTCCCAGAAAAATAGGTGGATGCCTCCAAGAAATATTGCATTTGTTCGACTACAGATATTTGAATCGGTGAACTACCATCGCCGTCCATCCAACGCCGAACATCACACAGACACTTGTCAGCTTTGTCAGGTGCAAGTATTTGTCCACAATGGATTTGCCAGATGGTACAACCAGATGGAGGTAGTACTGCAAGATAGTCCTAAAACAGCTTTTTCGGTTCCAAGGGGGCATTGTCAGTATCAATGTATGCCATTTGGCCTGAAAACTGCACCAGCCACAGTTCAAAGATTGCTTGAAGGAATTTTACATTGCCTAAAACCTAAAAAGTGCATCATGTACTCAATGACATTATAGTTTTTCGGAAGCTGTGAGGCTAGTATGAAATGGTTAGGGAAAGTATTCGATATACTAAGAGGAGTACAACTTACGCTAAATATCGACAAATGTAATTTTGCACAGGCTCAAATCAAGCACTTGGGCCACGTCATTTGTGAGGAGGATTTATGAACTGATCCCCATTTAGTATCAACAGTTTCTGAATATGGAATTCCGTAAACAAGCGATCAGCTACAATCTCTTCTGCGCATTTTTAATTATTATCGAAAATGCATTGAAGACTTAGCGCAAATTCCTCAGCCGTTAAATCATTTGATAAAGAAAGGGATTAAATTTTAATCTCAGCAGAGTGCGAGTGACCCTTTCAGGCATTAAGTAAAGTAGTAATCAAAGACCCGGTTCTGGTGTTTCAGATTTTGACAAGGAATTTATCCTTTCTTGAGATGCGTGTAATATGGCTCTTGATAGTGTTGAGTCAGGATATTGATGGAAAAGTGCATTCTGTGGCACAGATTTCTCAACAATTAAACAGAGTGGAACGCAATTACTCTGCCACAGAGAAGGAAATGTTAGTGGTGATCTATGGAATCACGTAGTTTAAATGTTACCTATACAAGCAGAAATTCGAAGCAGTAATGGATCACACCTCCTTAAAATGCTTTTGGGCCAGATGGAGCCCTCTAGCAGATTAACCAAGTGTGCCCTGGAGTTGAGTCAGTTAGATCATACAGTTGTTCACAAACCTGGGAGATGACATACAAACGTACATGTTTTGAACCGCAAGGTTGCAGTATTGGAAATTATTGGGAAACATGTGAGTGACTGGCAGAGAGAGAAGGCAGCCGATGTGGACTCCCAGAGATTTAGGTTGCAGCCACAGTTCACAACAGATGAAGGCTTACTCTGCAGATCTACGAAATGCCGACCATACGTAGTGGTTTTGATGTCGCGAAGATGAAAGGGTACAGTACCGCCCGACATTGAAAATAGGTACAACATTCTTCGTTATTCCTGTCAGAACAACATATTTTTTCTAATAATAACTCAATTTCAATTAATACAGCGAAGCCGGATACCAGTGTAGGAAAGAATGACAATTTATTTACTTAATTGATTACATGTGCACTCCCACAAAATAAATCCCTACATCCAATTTGGTGAGATCTGCCAAATGAATGAATGTATGGTCGTCTGCTAACCACAGATAGTGAATGTGCAATAAATGATCATCTTTGAGACGGTCCTGTGGTCACCTTTGGTGGAACCAAAGAGATGAAATTTACCTGAGCTTTGAGCGCCTGAAATGTGGCTGACCAATGGGTAGCATGGTCTTCCCCCCCCCCCCCCCCTCGATGGAGATGCGAGATGACCTGAAGAACGGCCATGTTTCAGCACTCTGCCGCTGGATCTAGTGTTGGTAAGACCTGTCTTAGGTGTGCTCCGTAAAGACAAAAGAGTGGAGACATAGTATGCATGTGACATACTTAAGACTAGTTTGGAATAATAATTTCTCTATTTCAGGAACTTTGTGGGGAGAATTAAATGTCAGGCAGGTAATATTAAGGGGATCGTAGTAATCTTCGGAAGTGACCAACGGTCACAATGAAACCACGAGTAGCAATAAGTTAAAACACTTCCGAGTGCTTACGCTAAGCTGAATTACTAGCGTGTGTACTATAAGTTGGAAATATTTAAGAAATGGCGTGTGCAGGTCTTGAAATTAGAGACGAGTACTTCCACGTGGTGAGTACTGTGTGAGTCTCAATCTGTGTATGAGACAAAGGATAAAGAGAAGTACTAGTCCATGGTATCAGTTGAGGACTCGCGTGTGTGATGAATATGTTCTTAATATTACTTTGCGTGTTATGTTTCCGTGTGACGCTTGATTCAAACTATAATACTCTGAGAGTGAAGCAAGGTGAGTCAGCCGTCTATCCAGCAACGCCACTTGGCTTGCATTGCACAGGAAGACGTTCATATATCCTCGAGAGTTCGTAGTAGGAAAGAAACGTTACGAAGTGGGGCAGTGTCGTGTGAAACTGGGATGAATTTTAATTGAAGTGGGGAAGCTGAAAGTGATGTGATTACAACGTTGTGACTATTCCTACTTATGTATTGTATGTTGCCATTGTGATGTATTTCATGAAATTTAAGTATGTGTGGTTGGCATGGGAGAGTAACAAGATAGTTTCAGAGGCAGTGGCTTATGCATGTTCCTTTTTGTACGACTCGGTCTGGAGGAAAGTTTCGTGATGATGGGTGTGAGAGTCGAAGTGTGAGATATAGCAAAAGATCCACCATCCTATCCAGAAAGTGCACTGTAGCGTTAAATAATTACGAGACTATGTAAAGCCATGCCCACTGGGCGGAATTTCTCATGTGTTATTGCTGTAGGTTATAGAATTTGTGTGTTTAGGTTATAGAATTTATCAGAATAAATATGATAGTGAAAAGAAAAAGATTGGTGACCTTTTCCTTCGAACAGTATATTGTCATGATACCCAGAATTTATAATGTGCGCGCCATTCATATTCAGTGTGATGGCCACGTGTTGATCAAAGCCGTTGAATAAGGAAGAAAATGTGGTATTGCCAGTGCGTAGTGAACAATCAGAGTTGTGTAAATTTTTAATAGTCAGATGTGCGTTTTCCGTTTCCGTTGGTTAATATTCAAACAGGAGAATAATTTGTAACTTAATTGTGAGTACTAGAGCTCATGTTACTTGATAAATAAAAAATGAATCCACTCCCTTGGCAGACCACTCATCTTGCAGGCCTGGCTGCTTGATGCCACAGTATGAGCAAGGCACGTGGGTGCCTCTCAAAGGAATAAAGTTCTACAACAGGTAATGACCATGTTTTTTCAGGCTATGGGAACCGAAAAGCAGTGGAAGAGTGAGTGACTGAAAAAATTTGGTGGCATACAAGGAAACACGATATGGATGTATATGTGCGACATTGCTTACCATGCGCACAGAGGATGGGTCTTAAAAAGGTAACTCTTCAAAGGTTGTCAGATGCATTCGAACATTTAAGTATTATGGCTCGCTATTTGAGGTCCATTCAACAGAACTTCAGCTGGTAATAAATGTATTTATTAACAATCATTGACCATTTTTTGATGTTTATATTCATGACAACAATTCCCGGTCAGCAAGCTACTGTGTTTGCTACAGAATTAGCAAATAATTGGATTCTTAAATTTGGTGTGCCAGGAACCTTACTAACTGATCAGGTTACTAATTTCTTATCTGCTTTGACGAAGCATCTGTGCTGTGTACTTAGTGTCTGCAAGTAATGGAAGAGCTTACACCATCCGCAAAAGAACAGATGTATGGAACACGTTCACTAGGCAACATCGAAGATGGTGTGTTACTGCATTAATAGCCACCATGCGGACTAGGGCACATACCCTAGTTATCTCGTCAGCGCATGCATTTATAAAGCCCACACTAGTACTAGTCACAGTGAGATTGTCTACAGAAGATAAAATGCCATCGTTTGTACTAAAAGCAAAGCTAACATCCGACATCAAGTCAGCGAAGACATTTCCGGAAAGTATACGTGAGTTACAGCAAAGAGTCCGGCAAGCCAATACAAAGTCACTGTGAAGGCAAGAACAAGTGTAACAGCGAGCAAGTCAGCTTCCACATTTCAGTTCCCCAATGGGTGTTTGTTACCAATCCATACACGTCGAAAGGGAAAACCAAGAAATTTTTAACGCAATATAATGATCCATATCAGGTTATAGAGATGAACCGCATGGTCAATGTGAAGATCCAGTCACCTACCAAAACTTCCATCGTACATGTTAGTAAAGTCATTCGATGATGCCGTAGCTGCTTTACCACATATTCCGATAACAGCCCACGGCAAAGCAAAACTCCGAGGAAGGTTAAGAAAAATGTGGTACCACATACTCGTGCAATGCACAGGGTACCGTATGAGCTGAAACCATGGAACTATTTTACAGTGTAGTTTTCCGTGTCCTTTATCTTCTTTGTTTTATAGTGGTATACTTCTGTAGTGTGTTAAGGGTTAATAAGATACTACTGCCAGTCATTCGTTATTGTTTACATGTGGACACAGTTTCGAAGAAGAGAAGGGAACTGACGGACATTACTTTCCACACGGGGCGTAAAAGCAGGCATATCTCAAGGAATAATTGTATTCGTGATGGTACTGCACGTCATCGGAAGTCCAATCCACACTGGGACTAACTTTAGTAGTAGGGAGAGTTAGAAACGAGATTCGCAGGCTACAAAAGATGTTCAGGGACTTACACAAGGGGGCGCAGAAAGACGCCGTTGTCTCCAAGATTAGCAGTGAATACAAGGTGCTGCAACTTTTGTGTGACAGGTGAAGAGCACAGATGATTCAAGTAACGGATGAGGTGCCGCGGTCAGTTACACGTGGAATGAGGAGGGGATGGATCAACGCAGGTGGGACTTATTAAAAATCTTATTTGAGACCGCAAATGAAGATGATGTGCAAAAACTTAGTACGACGATAAATCCGGTGCAAGTTCCAGTAGATAGTTCTCAAACCACGGTGGATCTTAATGTACTGAACAATACTAGAGTGATACTGGAGACAGATAAGGAAATCATGGAATGTGTGCGCAGTTCTGTAGCAACAGCCATTGATAATCTGACAGTCATTCAGAAATTACTGATTACATTAGATGAGAAGCTGACTATCTCTAGAATATTACAGATACTGGCAGACAGTATCAATAACGTAACACTTCAGATTTGTGGAATGCAAGATGCTGGACATCATGCAGTGCGTGAGCAGTTGAGTTCGGCGCTGATGGCGCCGCAACAATGGCTGGAAAGACTACGTAAAGCACAGAGAGATTTTCCGTCAGACCTTCAAGATGTAGTCAAGTCGACACAAAGGAATTTAGCGCTATTTTACAGCATAGCTACCGTCCAGGTCACAACAGATAAGGCGAGATTACTCATATCGATCCGATTTCCTGTAGTAAATTGAAATACACGTTATCAATGCTGCACCATTCATCCGTATGCGATGGGGTGAAACCATGAGTAAATGGATGCAGCTATGCACTGAAGAAGTATTAATAATAACGCAACGAGGCGATGCGTATACTGTCAGGACAATAAACGGATTTGCGGAAGTGTGAAACAGGGAGTGTTACCATTTGTCCAATTAGGAAGGTACATGTCCATGCGAGGCGCAACTGTTAGAGGTGGACTTGAGGTCACACAGCGTCGCAGAGAAGAATTGAAACCAGAACCACATTTTCAGGAGACAGGAACCCACTGGATTCGCTCAGTCTGTTCACCAGAAACTGTAATAATCAACTATTACGAGAACAGAAAACCTAAGAGCATGAATAGGAAGAAACTACAGAAGTGCTGCATCTTGGCCAATAGCACGACTTGTGCTGTAGCAGGGGATAACAATCGTTTACCTGCAATCACAACCGGTAAGACCATGATTAAGCTTTCCACACCAGGGTTGTACTGGCCAGACACACTATTGATTATCTTATCCACTCAGAATCTAACCTTTCTTAACGACAGCTTGACTTCAGAACTACACTCGATCGATGAGCTAATAACAAAGGTAAAAGGATGTACTACTATGGACCAGATGTTCAAGCATTTTCAGTATTTTCGAGAACAACAACGGAATCATAATAGGCAGTAAAACCGACTCTCGTACGTTCTTAAACAATAACTGATAAATATAACATCTATATAAAGCTGTTTTAGGGTGACACCAACCCAAAGTTCAGGCCGAATTTCATGAAGATTGGAGGACTGTTCCAAAAGTCTGTTTGCAGGAGCAATGTTGAATTTTCGAAGTTATTGCTTGACACAGACGGTGAGCGAACCAATTACGACTGGACCGAGTATCACATTGATTATCTAGAGCGCTTGAAGAGTGCCAGGGCAACGCTCGTAACTCATTACTATACAGCGTGCAGAGCTGTAGCAAGGAGCATAAACATGCCACCCAGACGGTCCTTTTGCAAACTCTACAATACGGAGTAATAACAAGGAACATCCATGCTCCGCCGTTCCCTGACGTTCTGTTACTGATGAAAAATGCAGCTGCAGGGAAAAACCGTCCATGCTTGAGATATCATGCTGTGGACAGAACCTCTGACACCTCTCGTTAACGGGAGCAAATGATCACCTAACCTGCATCAAACACTCCTGTTTCGCATATTTGTCTTTAGTGACTGGTCATCACCGATTCTGACGGAGTGAAAATTTCGCTATTTACAGGTTATCTCTGCTGGCAAATCGTGATGTGCTATTTGCCGCCAATTTGAGTACTTTAACTACGAGACTGAAGCCTGCCGACTGTTGGTGGACTTCATCGCACCATACTGCCACTACTGATGGGTCACAGCCGTGACCAAGATGTTGTTTTTTCCTCCGGTGAAGGGCCAAACCGACTGATAGCAAGGTGCCCTCTTCCACTTGCTCGATGCTTGTCTGAGTGCCGTCTCCCAGACTATACGTGTCAAGCCTTCCCCGCTGCCCGCTGAGGGAGCACTGGGCTTCCGTCTGTAGGACAACCACTATCACGAAGATGCTATGGATACAGGTATAAGCGCTCATCCATCTGCGAGAGCACTGAGACCCATTTTACCCGTAGAGTTGCGTTCGCGAGCCACCTCGCTGGCCGCTGCTACCGGTCGCTGTCAGCCAGTGTGCCTGACCTACCGCAAGCTGATCTGCCGGAGTGCTGTATCTAGTCCTCCCCGTCGATGCCTGAGCATGCAGCTCGGCCTGTTGTTTGAGCGCCGGAGAATACAATATTTATTGTTAATAAAATGTTGTTATAAATAACACAGTTTCATGGCTGCCTTCGGGTGTAAGACCGGAACACTCACCAGACGGCGGTAGCTGGGCCTCCAACATTCGTAACGTCACCGCCTCACCTGTCCAACGTCGATACCCACTGACTGTCTGACCCAAGAGGTGACTGATACAATATAAAGTGCCCTTGGCCCCTCAGTATCAGTATACAACACCCTCTACCACGCAAGATCGCGCCTCCTGCCATGTAACATTGGACTTAGAGAGTAAATACATGCTGAGAGTGGCAAAGGAACTCTACATTCACAAGAGATGTGTGTAAGGCCACCTGACTGCAGTGCCAGGCCGTCAGAGTTACCACGGTTCCAAGCAGTTTCTTCTCCATTGACAGTTATGTAACAATGGCGTCGTTTTCACAACGTTGCGAGGTTTCCAATTCACCATAATTCAGCCAATTCGCACGAAATATTTCCTCACGAATCAATTTATCTATTAGTAAAAAACCATACCATAATCCCTACTGTAGTTCCTGAAATTAGCCCAAACTTGCAGAGGTGAGTGCAGTTGTGGATTTAATTTTATGTGTGTATGTACAGACGTTAACAAATTCCTTTTCTCAGAAACGCGTTTCTTGCTATAGCCAGTATGCATTTTAAAACCTCTCGACTTTGGCCGTCATCACTTACTTTGCAGTTCACATAGCAGAACTCGTGTACTACTTTCATTGTGTTGTTTCCTAAACTAAGTCCCTCAGCAGTGCTTCACTTAATGCTACAAAATTCCATTAACCTTATATTACATTCATCTTTTAATCCATTTTTAACGTACGATATATTTCATTCAGCTGCTATTCCAAGGCCTTTACCGTCTCTGGCAGAATTACAACGTCTTGGTAAATATCAGAGTTTTTGTTTCTTCTCCTTGAACTTTAACTGGCTCTCCATTTCGCCTTGGTTTCCGTTACTACTTGCTCAGTGTAGAGACTGAATAATATAAGCTTACCCGTGTGTGGCCCAAGCCTATTAAGTGGGCGTATTTCTTTAATTGGACACTTTAATTAAATAAATTACTCTGATCCTTTAATACTTGACGCAAGTAAATTTTCATTCATCACATCAATGATCGAGGACATCATCCGACTACTAAGCCAAACAGTGGTCTCAATGAATTCAGTTCCTTACTCACAAGTAATCAAATTTCACAAGAAACGAATTAATTTGTAACTTAAATCAATAAACTAATGTCTTGGTCAAAGTCGGGTGAACGATCTATAACGGTAATCCAAAGTTAAAATATATGTAAAAGAAACATTTATATTCATAGAGGTCGTACCATGATTGCCGTAGGTTAGTACATAGACATAGACAATACTACAGAACAATATGCGTGTGAATGTGTTGGCAGATTCGAAAGCATGTTGAACTAACCGCAAGCAAGTCTTGAAAATGAGTATTGGAATCACTAAAATTCCTTAGCAAAACTTCGCTCTTGCTTACAGTTTGCTTCGCTGTTGCAGTTGGATCTCACCATACTTGGAATTTGCAAGCTGCTGCTGAAACGGCTGCCGAATCAATCTTGGCTCAGTACAAACAATTCGTCTCTGCCTGTGTCTACGTTCAGCTTAACCAGATGAGAGCCTTCCGTCCCAGATGAGCAGAACTTTCGAGACAAGGCCTGGAAGTGTAGCCTAGAAGTAAAGAAGTCGAAATCTGGAAAAGGAGAAACAATTTGCAGAGCGTTCCTGACAAGGAAAACGTTGAACTTTTTTTTCGGTGATGCGTAATTTTGTATTGTGGAATATTAATTCTTTTAAGTGCCGACCGGTAAGATAGTGTCTTAAAGACGTTGTCCTCTCTTCCTAATTCGAGTTTCAGGTGGTTAACCATTTTAAAAAACCTGTTAGTCTTGAGGCTTCAAAATGTTAACGACTTACACCCTCTCTCTGCCTACCGTCGTGCGTTGGCCAATGCGGTTGGGTCTCTGCTAGCACAGTTGCACTCTTTTCCCAGTCTTAGTTTATCTATGTGAAGCAAGAACCAGTGTGAGATGTCTGTATGTTTCTCTAAAAATTATTTGGTGTTACCTAGGTAGATATCACATCTCTGGCACAACAAAGAAGTCCTGTTTCTTTTACAATTCCTAAGATGTTATTAACACCTCGGGTTTTGCGGCGAAAGTTGACTTCTCTCTGTTTCGCTGGACAGTAGCAGTTATTATGGAACTCTTCATAGTCCCGGCCGAATTTTACTCACCTCACGTTTCCCGCCACGCAGGAAAGTGAGCGGAGATTCTGCGAACAGCGTGGGTGGCAGACTCCCTGGTGTTTCGTGGCCTACAGTGTGTCCCTTGTTATGAGCGGCGTTCACTCTCCACATTGTACTCTCATTTAACTACTCGTGAAACTTAACATAGGACATCAAAATCTAAGTAGTTATGTGTTGGCAATTATTAGTTCTAATTCATATTTCATTGTCTCCTGAAGATTAATTTATTCTGATTTAATTTGAATCTCTCTTACTGTTTCTATTCAAGTTATGGAACAGTTTGGTTAAAACGGTTGCGTAACGATACTATCAGGAAAACGTACAATCCTTCCTCACTCGCTTCTCCAATACTGCTTACCTTTCATACTCTTCGACTTTCGTAACAGCCGTTGGATTACTATACAAACTGAAAATAATCTTTTAACTCTTACATTTTATCCCTGCTACCTTCAGAAATTCGAAGAAAATTTGACTTTCTCTAACCTATGTTCCAAGGTAAGCCGTCGGAGCAAAATTTCCTTACGTCTTCCTACATTTCTCGCGAACTCAAGCTGATGTGTCCCAAGATGGGCATCTGCCAGTTTTTCCATTCTTCGTGTTAATAATTTGCAACCAATGTTTATTAAACTGATTTGGTAATTTTCACTGCTGTTAGTACCTGCCTTCTTCAGAGTTGCAATTATTATCTTTGTCTTGAAGTACGAGGATATTTCGCCTGTCTTATATGTTTTTCACAGCAGGTGGAATAGGTTTCTCTGAGTGACTCTCTCAAGGATCATAACACTTCTGAAGGGATGTCTCCTAATCCAGTGGCCTTGTTTCAACTTAGGACTTTCAACGCTCTGTCAAATTCTTGTCGTAGTATTGTATCTCTGATTTCATTTTCATATATTTCCTCTTCCCTTTCTATAATGTTGCCTTCAAGTTCATTTCACTTGTTTAGAACCCATATATGCTCCTTCCACCTTTCAGCTTTCACTTCATTGCTTAGCACTAGATTGACATCTGAGCTCTTGATATTCACACAGCAGCTTCTCTTTCCTCCAAAAGTTTCTTCAATTTTGCTGTAGCCAGGAACTATCTTTTCTTTCCCTAGTGATACATGCCTTTACAGCCTTGTCTTTGACCTCTATACATTCCCGCTTAACCATTTTACACTTTTGTCACTCTCGTTTCTTACACTTCTACATTCCCTTTCACCTACTTGAATTATTGTGTTTTTATACTTTTTTCTTTCTTCAGTTAAATTCAGTTTCTTCTGATGTATCCAGGAATTTGTATTACGCCTCGTTTTGCTTATGTGATCCTTTGCTGCCTTCACCAGTTTACACTGAACAGCCCCGTGTGTTGTTTTCCCCTGTTTCAATCTATCGTTGCCTAATGGACTTTCTAAAACTATCAGCAACCTTTGATTCCATCAATTTATCCAGACCGCATCTCTTTATTTACGTACGTTTGTGTAACTTCTTCAGTTTTAATCTACAGTTCACAACCAATAAATTATGGCCCAAGTTAACGTCGCCCCTGGAAACGTCTTAGAGTTCAAACTCTTGTGTAGAAATTTCTTTGTAACCGTTTGATAAGTTATCTGAAGCCTTACAATACCTCCAGGTCTCCGCCCTGTATACAGTCTTCTTAAATGATTGATAAACCATGTGTTAGTGATGATTTTATTACATCCTGTACAAAATTCTATCAGACGGTCTTTCTCCTGTCCATATTCTTCTGCAGTTTTTTCTTCGCTTCCTTTTCCAGTTGTTGAATTCCGATCCCATATCACAAATTTTCTTCTCCTTCAACTCATAATAAATCCTTTCAACATCTTGGAAGCTAATTGGCATTATAGCTACCTTTCAACGATAACGCGTCCACTTTGGTGCTCATAGCAGAGTACCTGCATTCCTATTATCGTATTCATTATTACTCATACAATAGATACCTCGAAGAAAAAACTGACCAGTAGTTGACAGAAAGCGAATGTCACATCTGTCTACAAGAAGTGTAGCAGAACTTATTCACAAAGCTACAGTCCAATTTAACTGATTTCTGTCTGCTGACATTGACATATGTTTGTTGCATAATCGTACAGAACATTATGGGCTCAAACGTACATCGCGTAGGACGATCGTTCGAAACTCAATTAACGCTTTCATTTCGTTTCGACCGGAAAATTTTTAATTTAGTAGAACTGCAACTCCTATTAATGAAAGGATGATCAAATGAGATATTAAAAACAGTTGATGAATGTGTTAAGATATCTTAGTAGGATGGACGCAGCATGATCTCATGGATGCAGAGAATGTAGAAATATCAAGCCCCATTGAAGTGTGTTAGGAGCTTTGATGTTCATCCTGTATATTAACGATCTAGCAGCCAATATTAACAGTAATTTTAAATTTGCTGTAGTTGATACAGTTATTTTTAATTGAGTCCTATCTGAAAATCTATACAATTATACTGCCAAATTTTGATGAGATTTGATGTGATAAATGGTTTTAAATCACTGTAAATGTAAAGAAATATAAACATATGATATTCACAAAACTAAAAATCATAGTACCGTATGGTTATATTTCAAAGAATCACAAATGTAATCAGTCAATTCGCACAAAATATGGATAAACATTTGTGGGAATATGAAATGAAACATTCAATGAGACTGAGTCGTAGGTAAAGCAGGTGGCAGACTTCAGTTCAGTCGTTGATCAGTGGCGAAAACAGTGTACAAAGGAGATGGTTTAAAAAACACTCACGCGAACCGCCCTGAACTGTTGTTTCAGCGTATGGGGGCCATACCAAACAGAAGCAACAGGGGATATTGAAAGTATAGAAAGAAGCGCAGTGTAAATAGTTTTATGTTCATTTTATCCACTGGAGAGCGTCACGATAATATTGAAAAATCTGCACTTTAGAATAGACATCAACTATCCCGAGAAATTGTACATGGAAAGTTTCAAGTACTACCTTTAAGTAAGGGATTTAGGAATGTACTGCAGCTTCGTATCCATCGCTCTCGTAACAGCGAAAATTAGACTGGTTACAGTGCATAAGGTGAGTCTAACTACAGCACGTACAATGGCATTCTTCTAGTGCTCAGCACTCGACTGGAACGGGGACAACTCATGAAACAACACCGTCATAAACGCATGCAGCAAACCTGGAATGATTTCTATTTCAGCGTAATCGTAAAAAGTACACACGAGAAATGCTACAGTATTTTGTACGTAAGGAAAGATTACAAGAATAGTTTCACATTCAGAAATTGCATTAGAATACGCTTTTAGTGAGAAGATACAAGATCGATGGATTCAGAAGGGCGTACTCAACTACTTTCACGATTCCAAACGCCCCACGTAGTTAGCGCCCGACAGGACAGACATATTGTTGACATGATCGAGAATGCTCGTACAGCGACGAACCGTACCTTTATTGGCGAAATGTGTTTGTATGCAGCAAGACACAGACAGTGCGATGTCGTCTGAAGCACGATGGACAGTCAACAAGCACGATGACCATTGTTGCGGTTTTCGTAGACGCTGATGAGAAGAAACCGCGTCAATACTGGACACACCGACAATGCCATAGGATCGTTTCATTTTCATTTACAGTGGTAGCACCACGTCCGCTTTCCAATCAAGTCCAGGTTCTGTGCGCAGCATCACGATGGACGCATCCATATGTGACTGAGTATATCAAACGATGCCAACTGGAGTGGTACCAACGTAAAAATAAGACGATCACCTCTACTTTACATTTCCGATCATTTTGACAGCAGTCGTTACACTCTTGACGTATTAATGCTGGTGGCTCTGTCCCAGCTGCGGAATCTCCGTGAAGTTATCTTTCAAGCAGATAACACAAGAGCGCATGGTGCCCTCGCTGAACTTAGGTACCTCAATGTAGAAGTCTTCAGACCGTTGCTCTGGGTGGCACGTTCTCCGATCTCTTCCCAGCGAAAGCATTTGATCGTGAGTTGAGAGACGGTGGCACGACACCAATCGCCAGCCCCTATCATAAATTCTGCCACAGAATTCAAGCGGCATGGAATTCTGGACCCACATCTGTCATCCGAGATAAGTTCGAACCGATGCTCAGCCGGATTCGAGCCATTATTGTTGCCAATGGTGGCAGGTTCGTGAACTCAATTCCGCGCTCTGTATACCCCTAAATCACCTATAAATTTCATCTACATCTACATAGATACTCTGCAAACACTAAAACAAGGCTCTGAGCCATGATGGTCACAGTAGTATCTTAGTATCAATCCTCTAGAACTTAGTTCTACGTAAACCTAACTAACATAAAGAAATCACACACATCCATACCCGAAGCAGGATTCGAACCTGCGACCGTAGCAGTCCTGCGGTTCCGGACTGCAGCGCCTAGAACCGCACGGCCACTGCGGCCGGCTTCAAACACTCATATGATCTATTGCAGTAGTCATCTTCCAGTGCTGGTAGTTAATTCGTTATATGATTCACTTCCAAATGGTGAGAGGGAAAACAAACGGTTAATATGCTTCGGTCCGAATCCTTACTTCTGTTATCTTGTCTTGGCAGTCGCTACACGAGATGCATGATGGTCACAGTAGTATCTTTCTGTATTATGTGCGAATACTGGCTGTGTAAACTTTTTCACTCTTTTTCACTTAGCGTTTCAGTAATACTCGAGTGTTGAGCCAACCTATCATTAACAAATTCAGCAGCACGTCTCTGAATTGCTTCCACGTCTTGCTTTAATCCTAATGGGAATGCCAAACGAGCAACACTTAAGAGTTGGTCCCACAAACGCTCTCTACGCAGTCTGCTTATAGAGAAGCTATACTGTCATAGAATTCTCCAAATATATCGAAATCGCAAATCATTTCTCTACTGTCGACGCTATATGCGCTTTCTAGTTGATATCACTTTGCAACGTTACGTCTAGGTATTGAAACAGCGTGACTGTGTCAAGCACCATGCTGCTAAGGGTATTCCAACATTATGATTGTTTTTCCTACTCATCTGTAATAATTTACACTTTTCCACTTTTAGAGCAAGCTGCCATTCATGAAACCAAACATAAATCGTACGAGAGGACTTCAAATAGTAAGTTACAAGTGGAAGAATGCTCCTAACGGAGATCAACAAAGACGAATGTACTCCTGTTTAAAAGACGGATTGAAAAGTGAGTTAGCAGCTACCTCATTCTAAGTTCCTTAGCACCTTTAAAAATTATCCCCAAATTTTTGGCACGCTAACGTACTCTCACTCTTTCTAACCTGCAACACGCCTCCACCTCCAAATAGCTGTACTAACTGTAACTCGACCACAACCGCTAGTCCACTGCTGTAAGACGCTCATACACATTCACTCCAACTTCCTCATTCTCACTCGCCCACGCAGTTGAGCGCCCCACCAATCAAACATCATGATCGTCATATTCATTCTAACTTGTCGCTTTCTCCTGTCTCATAGCCATATTCTCCTTCATTGCGTACTACTACGACTGTTTCTTCGCCGCGCGGGATTAGCCGAGCGGTCTGAGACGCTGCAGTCATCGACTGTGCGGCTGGTCCCGGCGGAGGTTCGAGTCCTCTCTCGGGGATGGGTGTGTGTGTTTGTCCTTAGGATGATTTAGGTTATGTAGCGTGTAAGCTTAGAGACTGGTGACCTTAGCAGTTAAGTACCATAAGATTTCACACACATTTGAACGTTTGAACTGTTTCTTTTTACCGCAATTGTATCCCACTGCTACTATCTCATTCATTCCTTGCCACTGCTGCTGTCTCTTCTCACTGACGCTAGCCTCTTTTCCTCGTTGTGGTTGTTATACACCTTCTCTATCATTATCATTGACTCTCACCCGCTTCCACTTTCTCCTTCTCTTTATTCCTGTCCCCCCCGCACTGTCCCCTTCACTGTTCTGTCACTGTCAGCTGTTTTATACTGCCACTGTGTCCATCTCCTTCTCACACACTGCCAGTATCTCCTTTGCCCCTTCTGTACCACAAGTACTGTCCACTATCTTCCAGTATTTATTACTTTTCCGTTTCTTATCCACTGCCCTTCTCTCTCAGCATAAAATCATCGCGAATATGTTCCAATGCCCACGCCAAAAGCTTATTTTGTTGTGCAAGTCTGCGATTGAGCATCTCCGCTATGTGATGAGTAGCAACTACCCTTCTCATAACACTGATGAGTTTTAAGGGATATACAAAGAGACAAGTGTATCATTACATACCCGCCAGGTTAGCCGAGAGCGCTAATGCGCCGCTTCCTGGACTCGGGTAGGTGCACCGGCCCCGGATCGAATCCGCTCGGCGGATTATCGTCATCGGCCGGTGTGCCGGCTAGCCTGGTTGTGGTTTTCATGCGGTTTTCCACTCCCACTAGGTGATTACTGGGCTGGTCCCCACGTTCCGCCTCAGTTACACAACTCGCAGACATCTGAACACGCTCGCCCTATTCCATTAATTACACTCGACGCAGACAGCAGGGGTGCACTAATTCCATCCCAGGGGGTATGGGGTGGCGGCAGGAAGGGCATCCGGCCACCCCTTTCCACTAACCTTGCCAAATCCGTTCCTAGCAACGCCGACCCTGCATCAGCGCGGGACATGGCACCAGTGAAAGAAAGAAACAAAGTGAAAGAAAGTGTACCATTACAGGTGGACGTCAACCTAGACAAATAATGTTATAGCAATAGTTCAATATTTTTGCTATAATTTTATTTTTGGACCTCTCAATGCATGATACTGCATAAAGAAGTGAGCCCTAACCACTTGTCGACAGGCAGCAGCACTGTTTAGAGCAAAACACGTGCAATGGCTGCTCTGCCCTCTGTGACCACTATACAGTGTACGGTACTTCGCATGGAGTAGGCGAGCGATTCTCTGTGGGAGATCACCGGCACGCAGTGTATTGGTGTGGACGCTTGTGTCGCGCAGACCTGTGAGCGTGGCTCGGTCATTCTCCGAGGCAACAGGACGAGGGCCGGCACTGGCTGAGACCGAGGCTGGAGCGGCGAGCGGCCGCCATCGATCCCGCAGTTTTCTTTCCGCGACCGCCACAGCCGCCACACCAGAGCAGAGCAGAGCAGAGCAGAGCAGGGTAGAGCGCGCCGGTTTCACGGCTGGCTGCCGCCCCGCCCGCCCCGGCCTGCCGCCGCTGCCAGCCCTGCTTCACTGCCGCCTCTCGCAGATGAAAGCGGCGCCGCTCCCCTCTGCGCTGCCACCGGCGACATTGTTCACTCTGGCCGCTGACAACTCACTCCCAACACTCTCTTATCGATTTATGTATTGTCGTACGGCGACGAGTGGCTTTGACGCTGCAGTGAGGACCGGGAAATACACGGCACAAATTTGTAGCTGAATTTTCTAGTACATTACACACTCATTCCTCTAGCTACTGTACAGAAGCGGGGGATACCTCATGCCTATTCCCTTCGTGGAACCGAACGAGCCGGCGTGGTAGTGAGGCACTGGGCTCATATTCGGGGTGACGGCGGCTCGAAGGCGTCATGTCGCCAATTGAGGGCAGTCTTTGGTTGGCCTTCCCCACAACATTCTTTTGTGTTCCTTCTAATTTCTTTCAGAAGTCGCAGTTTCTTTACCTCCTGCTAAATTCAATTTATTCTGAATTGGTATAAATCGCTTGCGGCGTAATCGAAAGATTCAAAGGCATAAAAGGTAAGCGCTGTAAGCAACTGTGCGACGTTAACTAGGCTACCAGGCGGAGCACGCGCAGTTGGTGTACTACAGAGTCAGATGGCTGGTTCAGACGTTGCAATACACACTCGCTAACAATGGCGATACGGTCGCCATAGACAGTAAACTAAAGATGTGACAAAATTAATCAACATCTCAGTGAAAGGCTCTGAATTAATTATAAGTGCCAGTATGATTCAGTGACTTCGACCCGCCCGGAGTGGTCGTACGGTTTGAGGCGTCATGTCGCAGATTGTCCGCCCCTCTGGCCGGAGGTTCGAGTCCTTCCTCGGGCTGGTGTGTGTGTGTTGTTCTTAGCGTAGATTAGTTTAAGTTGGTTTAAGTAGTGTGTAAGTCTAGAGACCGATAAGCTAAGCAGTTTGGTGGCTTAGGAATTCACACACATTTGACACTACTTCTCGATTTTCGAAAAGCATTTGGCTCAATACCTCAACTCTGCTTATTATTAAAAGTAAGATCATATGTAGTATCAGACGAAATATGTGACTGGATTGAGAATTTCTTGGTAGGGAGGATGCAGCTAGTTATCTTAGAGGGAGAGTCATCGTGAGACGTAGAAGTAACTAGATGTGTAATCGAGGCTTCCTTGCTGTTCATGTTGCATATTAACGATCTTGAGCAAGTAACCTGAGACTTTTATCGGACTGTCGAGTTATCTACAGTAAAGTATAGTCTGAACGAAGCTGTACAAATATTTTCAGACTTTGACAAGATTTCAAAGTAGGTCAGTATGTGACAACTTGCATTAAATGTTCAAAAATGTAAAATTGTGCACCTCACATAAAATACATAGTATCCTATGAACATAACAGCAGTGAGTCACAGCTGGAATCTATAAACTCATACAAATGCCTGGGTCGACGCTTAGTAGAAACGATCACATAGGCTCAGTCTTAGGTAATGCAGGTAGCACACATCAGTTTACTGGTAGAGCACTAGGGAAATGTAACCTACACCGCAGACTGCTTACAGAACACTCGTCTGACCCATCCTGGAATGCTGCTAAAGAGTGTGGGACCTGTACGAAATAGGAAAGCTGGCGCTATTAAACGTTTACAGTGAAGGCCAGCAAGAATGGTCACATATTTGTATGACCGGTGGCAGGTTGTCACTAAGATGTTGAAAGAATTGAACTGACGAACTCTTGAATATGGACGAAAACTGTCCCGAGGAAGTCTGCCGACAAAGGTTCAAGAACCAGCCTTAAATGGTGACTAGGAACGTGCTACAGTCCTCTGCATATGGGTCTCGTACGTATCGTAAGGATAACATTAAACTAACTGCAGCATCTGCAGAAGCATTTACATAATCAAACATTAAATTAACTGCAGCATGTATTTTCCAGCGCTCCATACGTGAACAGAACGGTAAAAATCCCTTACAACTGCTACAGTGGGATGTTCCTCTTGCCATACACTTTATTGTGGTTCGCAGGGTATGAATGTAGATGTAGAACCCGAAACTGCGCTCTATTTTTAGTGACATTAATCTCTACTCTTCCTTCCATTTGTGTATTGAGTGATGGTAAATGACTTTACTGCAACAGACTGAAAACGTTTTCTCATTTCTGTCAATATTTATGAATTTAACAAACGCGATTTACAATGCAAGAATCGCTAATAAGCGTCCACTGTGATCTGTGGACGCTCATGCATTTATTTATATATTTACTTGAATGAATTTCGTTTGAAAGTGCTCTTCCATACACTAGTCAAGACAAACAGCTTCTCTGGGTACTGCGAAGAATCCTCTGCTTGCGGAAGACAATTATGTGTTAAGGTCTCTGATTCTCCTCCCGTTCACCTTCTCTTTACGCCCGCATGCACACACACAAACACACACACACACACACACACACACACACACACACACACACAAATTGTTTTTTGATGGTTTTCTGGTTTTATTTAGAAGATTTTCGGTTACGTTACCATCCGATTGTCAAAGACGAATTTTGTTCTGCATTTTTACATCACTCTCGATGTCTAACATCTTCCTCCATACAGGTTTACAGACTTTGTTGTCACTGAACGTATAGTATTGTGGGTTGTTAGGCCCCATCCTATACTTCTCACATGCCGAAAGCCTGAATAATCATCTTTTGCAGCGCGGACGTGCAGATACACAGTCAGTAAGGTTCTTGAATGTACCGACAAGTACGTGGAGTCATGCAGACCACGGTTCCGTGGTCATCTGCGTTAGATTTCTCGACTGAGGACGCATGCTGCGAACAGCCCGATCGAGGAGGCCCCACGGCTTTTCGAATCGGTTGAAACCCGGGGAGTTTGGTAGTCAAGGGAGTATGGTACAACTCACCCAGGTGCTCTTCGAACCACGCAAAAACACTGCTAGGTGCGTAATATGTTGCGTTGTCCTGCTGGAAGATGCCATCGTGCCGAGGAAAAACGAGCTGCGTGTAGGATAGATGAGTATTTGTGTTGATCCATTCTCCCTTCCAGAAGGGCGAGATTACCATGGGACTGTCACGAAAACATTCCCCAGAGCATAACACTCCGACAATTGTTCCAGAGTGTTTGTTTTCAGACGTTTCACGCCGTGCGCGTCGACGGCCATATGTATGATGGAGCGTAAAACGTAATTCACCTGAAAATGCCACCTGTCGCCACCCAGTGGACGTCGAGCTGAGGTATTAGTGTGCAAATTCCAACCTTGGTCACCAATTAATACCAGTCAGCGTGGGTGCACGAAGCAGGCGCCCGTTGCAGAAGCCCATAAACAGCAGCTCTTGCTGATGATCTCTTAGGAGACCCTGTTGATAACCGGTTGGTTTATCTGCCCGATCACTTGCTCACCAGTTGCTCATCTACTCGCCCGTACATGTCGCCGCAGCCGTCGGTGAGACAAGTCGTATGTGGGGCTCGTGGTACTTCATAGTTTCCTCGGTGCCGGTTTGGATAGCGCCACTTTTCATGTACGGTATAGTTGAACCATGGCGCCATGCAAACAGCTTATAAAATTAGCCGTTTCGGAATTGCTCCCATCGTTGGTCCGAAAGCCAATGGTTGTGTCCCTTCGGATGTCATATAAATCTCTTCATTTCCGCAGTAAGATAACGACTGCACTGTTTTCCAGACACCCGAAGGGACGCTTTATATGGCTTCCCCTGCTAGTGATGCCACATGCCTCTGTGAGCTGTGATGGCACGTTGACAGTGAACATAGGCGGTGGTCACGTTAATATGACTAGACCGTGTGTACTGAAATATTTATATATGCTGAAATCTACTGCAAAAAGTCATTTTTTTAGGCTACAGCGTTTACCGATCATCAGATATTAATGCGTCTTAAATCTACGGATTCTTGTTATCTGTTGTGATGCCACTCTGCGACTGTCTATTGAATCGTAATGTTACGTTACCAGACGACAAATATACGACATTTTTAGCACATGTTTCGGGACAGTGTTATTTCATTAGTAAATGCTATAAAAGAGAGAAACGAATCAATAAATCGCTATAGTAGACGTACTGATAACCATATAAAACTATTTATGTCGTCCTGTACTAAACACTACCTTTTAGGTCGTATACCACTGCGCAGTCTCAAAATTGAAAAACCCTGCAAACATGCATTGTCACGCACGATGTTGACGATTTATACTCCCAAGGCACAGTTGTGAATGAAAGGCATTCGCTTCTACCTACTAGAGATAGTACTTTCTTCCTACGCATATGTAACAGTCCACAATGACGCTCCTATCTATCACAAAATCTATGAACATTGTTTGGCAAATCCTAGTAAATTCTAAAAACCAATATTACACCTTTGTTGCAACATCATTTCATTTATTTCTTCCTCGGATCCTTGATACACTATAAATAAATCGGCAACGTATCTTCAGTACATACGTATTTTATCGCAATGCTTAACATTTTCCTTTACAAAAGCTGTTTCGTATAAGAACAAAAAAATATCTGCCACCTACCCTGTTAACGTACAGCCCGATGCTAAACCATTCCCCTGCACATGAAACATACCATTAAACAAAAAATAGTTTAGTGGTAAGGCAGACTTTAATAATCCAATAAACTTGTCCTTCCCAACTTAGATATTTTACCATGCTCAGTATCTACATCTACATCTACATCCATACTCCACATGCCACCTGAAGGTGTTGTGGAGGACACCTTGAGTACCTCTATTGGTTCTCCCTTCTATTCCAGACTCGTATTGTTCGTGGAAAGAAAGATTGTCGCTATGCCTCTGTGTGGGTTTTATCCTCATGGTCTCTTCGCGAGATATACGTAGGAGGGAGCAATATTCTGCTTGACTCCTCGGTGAAGATATGTTCTCGACACTTCAACAAAAGCCCGTACCGAGCTACTGAGCGTCTCTCTTGCAGAGTCTTCCACTGGAGTTTATCTATCATCTGCGTAACGCTTTCGCAATTAATAAATGATCCTGTAACGAAGCGCGCTGCTATCTGTTGGATCTTCTCTATCTCTTCTATCAACCCTATGTGGTACGGATCCCACACCAGTGAGCAGTATTCAAGCAGTGGGCGAACAAGTGTACTGTAACCTACTTCCTTTGTTTTCGGACTGCATTTCCTTAGAATTCTTAAAATGAATCTCAGTCTGGCATCTGCTTTACCGACGGTTAATTTTATAAAGTCATTCCATTTTAAATCACCCCTAATGTTTACTCCCAGATATTTTATGGAATTCACTGCTTCCAGTTGCTGACCTGCTATATTGTTGCTAAATGATAAAGGATATTTCTTTCTGTGTATTCGCAGCACATTACACTTATCTACATTGAGATTCAATTGCCATTCCCTGCACCATGCGTCAATTCGTTGCAGATCTTCCTGCATATCAGTGCAATTTTCCATTGTTACAACCTCTCGATGTACTACAACATCATCCGCAAAAAGTCTCAAAATGACTCTTAGTTCGGAAGACTTCTCTCCATTGAGAATGGAGAGAATGTTACGCTACCAGCCGACAAATGTATGACATTTGTAGCACATTTTTAGGACCTCGTTATTTCATTATTAAATGAACGAATCAATAAATTGCAATAGTAGACGTACTGATAACCATGTAAATGTGTACCATATAACCATGTTTTTTTGTTTTATTGCCAGCAAAATCGATTTTCGGTCACTTAGTGACCATCCTCAGTGCTGTAATATACAATTAAAATTGGTAGGCACTGGTATCAAGCTGTAACCATAAGCTTTTGCTGACAACAAAACAAAAAATACGGCCAATGCTAATTTTCCTTCCAATTCTATCCACTATTTGGTCGTGGTGCACGCAACACGCCATGGAGTCGCCAATTAATATAAGCATGTAATGTGTACTGTTGTCTCAACTGGCACAGACATATAGAAATTCGTTACATCTAATGAAGCCAACATTGAAACCTCATTTAATTTGCACTCTTATATCAGTCATGGCACCTTTGTCATTGAGCGTAAAACCTCCTAAGATGTTCCGCCGCGTCGTATTTCTTCTATACGATGGACGTTTCGACCCCTTTGCTGTGATCTTCATCAGGATCTAGTAGTGAGCACGGTTTCTTAATGTTGTTCACCAGTAATGTAATCACTTTGACGACCATAGTCAGTTAAAATCTAATTATAGTCTTGTAAGCCGCCAACCGGTGGACGAAAAAAATTGTTACTATAGAGCATCCACAATATTAAGCTTTACATTTATAATACACGAATATATTTTATTTGTAATTATTAACTGAAATCCTGTGGAACTTCGAGAATGAGGTTGATTCTTTCTTTTGCTACAGCCTTTATCACGCAGTGTGCGCAGGGTCGGCAGGGTTAAGTACGGATTTGGCATGGTTAATTTTAAGGGGTGGCCGGATGCCATTTTACTGCCACCCCATACCCCCCGGGACAGAATTAGTGTACCCCAGCTGTCTGTGTCTAGTGTAAATCGTGAAATAGTGTGAATGTGTTCCAAGTGTCTGCGATTCGTGTAACTGAGGAGGGACGTGGGGACCAGCCCGGTAGTCACCTAGTAGAATGTGGGAAACCGCCTGAAAACCACATCCTGGCTGGCTGGCACACCGGCCGTCGTCGTTAATCCACCAGGCGGATTCGATCCGGGGTCGGCGCGCCTACCCGAGTCCAGGAAGCAGCGCGTTAGCGCTCTCGGCTATCATTGCGGGTTTTCTTTCCTTTTGTTTTATCTACAACATTTACAAAGAATAATACTTTTCAAAATAACAGTAATTTAAGATTGAAATACAAATAAAATTTTGTTGTTTTTAAGAAGAATATAAAAAGAAGATAGGATAGATGAGAGATTTGTTAGTACCATCACTGACTGACGGTGAATACCTCGGAATGGCTTCTTCGAGCAGTTGACCGCCAGTCACACACACACACACACACACACACACACACACACACACACACACAGAGGCACGCACACACACACACACACACACACGCACGCACACACACACACACACACACACACACACACACACACACACACACACACACACACAGATTGTTATTAGTAGAGAAATAATGTTGCTTATCCTATTTATTACTAATCTTATGTATGAACTACTTTAGCTGCCCATTCGTGTACAGCATTTGGTGTTTTCTTGGCTAGATTGCCAGCACTTTTGCTTATTTACTGTCACATCTCAGCTTCCTCCTCCTGTTCCTCCTTATTGTCACTATTTCCGCTGTCACTGTGGGTATCGCTGTCCATCCTCTGGAGATTGCTGTTACGCTGCACATAGGCATGTCTGTGATGTCGTGTACGCATATACTCTTCGTGTGTTGTTTTTGAAATACTGTTTGTCAGTGCGTTTAATTGTGCCCATTGTTCTTCGTCTCTTATTGCTGTGTATATATCTATGTCTGTATCTGTGTAATCTAAGTGTAGTGTATGTCAATTGTTCGCGTATTGCCCGCAGAAAAAGAGAGTGTGTTCTGGGGAACCTTCTTCCCCGCATGTGCATGTAGGTGTCTACCTCAGACTCACGCGGTTTAAGTGCGTGGCATAAGGTCCGTGCCCGGTTAAGAAATGTACCATACCGCGGCTGGGATCGATATGTCTCATTCTCAACCGCTCCCTAATGTCAGGGAGGAAGTCGTGCAGTCTACGTCCCTTATCACTTACATCCCACTCACCTTGCCATGTATCCAAACGCCAACTTTTAAGGTGACGTATCGTCTCTATGGGCACACCGGTTATTGTGTGTACCTTATCTAGTCTCCCCACCTTTAACCAGCACCTTGCAGCTCTGTATTTGATCGTGATATCTATAGGATATATTCCGAGCACCACACACAGTAAGATGTACGACCTGTTTTAAACATCAGGTAACAGGTCTATAATTTAGCAATAAATAAAAAACAAATAAAAATATCCTGGCGGGTCTTCGAGTATGAGGTTGATGGCAACCTGTATTTGTGTGTTGGCGTGGGAGGGAGAGTGGGGGGGGGGGGGGGGGAGGAGAGCGAGGCAAGAGCAACAAAGTAGGGAAGAGGACGAGGAGAAGGAGGAAGATGAGGAAGAAGGTGTGAGACACAAATGAACGACCTTCCAGTTATTCAGAAGCGGAATTTGGATAGCATCCGAGATACATGTGCAGGTGAATGGAGAGCGTGAGTGTTTACGGAAGAGACAAAGTCACGCCCTTCCGGGATAGGCCTTCCTTTGTGTATGAGACGACGTAGCTGGTAACAGCATATTCGCAGATAAAGTGTGAGCTGGTCGGGAGACGATACGGGTGGCGGGCTCGCTGATGGGGAGCGAATATCGATGAGCGGAGCGGCTGCGGCGCTGGCCTGCCGGCCGGCTGTTTGCGTAATGCGGCGGCCGTGACCGAGAGGTTGCAGCGGCCAGGCGCCAGGCGGCGTTATTGATCTGACAGAGAGCGCCGACCGGGCCGGCGCGAGCACCGCCGCGGGACACGCCGGCCCGGCAGACAGCGCGGCGGCTGCAGCGCGCGGCGGCGGCCGCGGGCCGGGGGCCGGGGGCTGGGGGCGGCCGCCCGCTGGCAGCCGGGGAGAGGCGGCAACGTGGCCGCGGAGGGCCCGTGTGTGCGGCTGTGCGGGGCGCCAGATGTGTGTCAAGCACCGCGGGGGTGCGCGGCTGCCGGCTCTCGTACTGCGGGCATCCTTCTCTCCGCGTGGTGGTCGTGGCTCTAACGACAATAGTGAGAGCTCTCTGCCGCCTCGCTACGAAACGGTTCCATCTCTATTAATTTACACTGATCAGCCAGAACATTGTAACGACCTGCCTAAGAACCGGTATGTTCACCTTTGACACGGATAACAGCTGCGACGCATCGTGGCACGGAAGCAAAGAGGCCTTGGAATGTCGCTGTATGGAATTGGCACAACATTTGCACACAGAAGTCAACGAATTCCCTTAAACTCCGGGGGAGGGGGGCGATGGTATTGCCACTACGTTCAATCACGTTCCAGACGTGTTCGATCGGGTTCAGATCTGGTGAGTTGGGAGACCAGAACATCAAATGGAACTTGCCACTATGTTCCTCGAACCACCCCATCACACTTCCGACCTTGTGGAAATGGAAATGAGCGTTTGGCGTCATTGGCCGGGAGGCCCCTCGCGGGGCAGGTCCGGCCGCCATATCGCAGGTCTTATTACATTCGGCGCCACATTGGGCGACCTGCACGCCGGATGGGGATGAAATGATGATGAACACAACACAACACCCAGTCCCTGAGCGGAGAAAATCTCCGACCCAGCCGGGAATCGAACCCGGGCCCAGAGGACGGCAATCCGTCACGCTGACCACGCAGCTACTGGGGCGGACTTCCGACCTTGTGTCTTGGCACATTACATGTTGAAAAATGCCAGGTGGTCTGCAGTCAGTGTAAGATGCTCCTAAGCTGCCATGGTCCCTTGCACGAGCTCTACTGGACGCATGGACGCCCGCGCGAATGTTCCTCAGAGCATCATGGAGGCACCGGCAGTTCGTCTCCGTCCCGCACGACAGGTCTCAAGGAGCTTCTTCTCTGGAAGGCGATAGATTCGCGCCCTCCCATCGGTATGACGAAAAAGGTATAGGGATTTGTCAGACCATGCAACGCTCTGCCACTGCGGCAACGTCCAGTGGTGATGGTCATTTGCCCATTTCAATCGTAGTTCCTGTTTTACCAGTTGGCCCAGCCTGCTATGTCTGACATCTGTCATGAGGTGTGGTTGCACAATCTCATGAAGTCTTTATTTGGTTTCGCCTTGGTTTCGCCACGTGTTGAATACATTCACCACAGCACTCCTCGAATACCCGACAAGTCGTGCAGTTGCCGAAATGCTCGTGTTGAGCCACTGGCCACAAGAATCTGACCACGGTCAAACTCAGATAGATCGCGCGCCTTCTTCATTCTACACACGGACAGGACGCTCACTCGTAGTACACACACCGTGCACGTCATTCCTCGCAAAGTGACGCTGCTATCGCCTGAACGGGCTTATATCGATAGCGGGTCGATGGTTATAATGATCTGCCGGTTCAGTGTTCAAATGGTTCAAATGGCTCTGAGCACTAAGGGACTTAACATCTGAGGTCATCACTACCTTAGACTTAGAACTACGTAAACCTAACTAACCTAAAGACAGCGCACACTACGATGCCCGAGGCAGGACTCTAACCTACGACCGTAGCAGCAACGCGGTTCCGGACTGAAGCGGCTAGAACCGCTCGGCCACATCGGCGGGCGCTGATCTGTGTACAGTGCATGAAAAGATTGTGGGAGATAACTATTAAGCAAACTTTTCCCAGTATGGCACTTCCGTGACGAGCGAGAGGAACGTCTATAGACAGCAGACGTGAGCCAAAAAATGAGAAAATGAAAATCATTATTACTGAAAACAGATGCGAATGTCGCCATATAATAAGATCGTGAGGCGGAAGACCATTAGACCACTAAAACGATCGCCAACGTCATTGTTGTTCTCACGTAAAGATACACATAGGAAATGAAAAGAAATTCTTTCTTTACTGGCTGCGAACGGAGAGACACAATTATTCATTCACAGTAACAGTTCTTATCACAGGAATCAATGAGATATGCTTTTCTAAATAAACTCAACTTGCACTTGTCACTTAAACGTCAAATATTCAACTGAATACAGAGCTACTTTGTGGTATCCAACAGAGAATATCGCCAGTGACTTGGAAGAGTAAATGAAGTGCATCATGATCGCTTGGTTCTTACCGACACTATACAGTGTTCATTTTCGCTTTCCACTCTTAGCAAATATCGCTGGCCAAACGATATCATTACGACTTTAAGTAAAAAACATATTTCTGTAAACAAAAAAACAGAAAACATTGTTTTACTATAAATTACAGCATTGTTACATTTCTATAAATTCGGTCTTGAAATCACTTTGGGGGCAAGGCTTTTATAAAATAATAACGATCATATATAACGCTTTGACAGGAAAAAAAATCGGAACACCTAGAAGGTATGGTGCGGCTTAAAGGTAAGTTGGTTGGCCTGTTTCTACATACGAAAGATGATAACTATTCAAATTTCGTACCAGTCTCATAAGCATGACGCTAGTAGCGCCGCTCTGATAATGCCTATCAGGTTTGCTTTAAATATACGCTGTAGCGGTCGTGAGCGTTCTCCTCCCTCCCCTCTCCTCCCCTCCTTCTTCTCTCCTCCCCTCCTTCTTCTCTCCTTCCTTGTCTGTATGTCCCTGGCAGATCCTGTGTTTTGCTCATCATCATCTGTGTGCTAGGTCAATGTTGTGTTTGGTTATGTTCTCCTGTGCGTCAAGAGCTCTGATTTTAGTTGTGTGCTGGACTTGTACATAGTGTTATTGTCAGTGATTGTTATGTGCTACGCCGTCCGTCGATACTTTTATGATCCAGTGTGTGATTTTTTTTGTGTGCGCTCATTTTTTACGGTTTTTATCTCCTTTATACAGTCGCCCCCGTTTTTTTTGTCTGTTCTCTTCCATAATGTTCCCCCTTTTTTTATATCTATGTACACCGTATCGTCTCCTTAATGTTATTTTAAATGTCTTCCATTGTATGATTAATGTCTTTCGGATGAAGAGCAACGTTAGTTGCCTCTGCGACTAGATGTGGTGAGTTGATTTTAGTCAAGAATACCTTCAAGGCGACAAAGAAGCCATTATCAACACCTCACTTTTGAATGAGGTTGTGTAATAGGGCTACGAGGAACTGGATGTTCCTTCTGCGATAGTGCTGAAAGACTTGACAGAAATGAAGTCACTGTACATGACTGCTGGCAGCGGTGGTGACGAGAAAACAGGTCATTCCAAATGATTTAAATATGCTAAATCTCATGTTCGTAAATTGTCGAAGTGTCTGTAGCAAGATCCCCGAGTTACTCTCCAAAATAAACAGTAGTAATGCAAATATTGTATTAGGTACCGAAAGCTTGTTGAAACCAGACATAAATAGCACTGAAACTTTGAACTCGGATTGGACAATGTTTAGGAAGGATAGGACTAATGCTTTGGGAGGTGGTGTGTTCATTGCAGTCAGTTAAAAGCTATTTAAACGCAGTTTAGATCGATACTGGGTCGGACTGTGAAATAGTCTAGATAAAACTGTCAATCAGACAAGGAGTGACCATTGTATTACGATGTTTTTATAGACCACCAACATCCGCAACAAACATCGCAGATCGTTTCAGGGAAAGTCTTAAGTACCTAGGAAATAAATATCCAAATTAGCCATTAGTTATAGGTGGAGACTTTAATCTGGCGTCCGTTGACTGGGAAAATTACACGTTTATCACAGGGGGCAGAATCAAAGAATCTTTAAAGTTATTATAGGAGCGCTCTCAACATAAAACTTTGAGCAATTGGCTAGAAAACCAACTCGAGATGGGCACATATTACATATCTTGGTGACAAAAAGACCTGACCTTTTTGAGGAAGTTAATCTAGAAAAAGGTATTAGCGACCATAATGTCGTTGTGGCTTCTATGTTAGTGGAAGTTTTTTTAAAATAAAAAAACAGGGTAGAGTCTCCTTGTTTGGGAAAGCAAATAAAAGTGTCATTAATGAATATCTTCATAGTCGGCTCCAAGCATTCACCACGGGACACAAAGATAATGAGCATCTTTGGTCGGAATTTAAAGGTATTGTCCACCACGTGCTAGAGATATATGTGTCTAGCAAAAATATAGGGGAGAGAAAGCATCCACCTTGGTTCAAGAAACATATTAGGAAGTTGCTGAGAAAGCAGAAAATTTTTCAGTCGTTTTAAGCTTAGTCACTGCCCTGCTGACATTATGCGAAATGAAAGCAGCTGTCAATAGGTCAATGAGACATTCTTTTAACGAATTTGAAAGCAATATTTTATCTACAGATTCTAAAAGTAACCCCAAAAACTTTTGGTCGTACGTAAAATCTATGAACGCTACACATAATTCAATACCTTCTCTTGCTGACAGTATGGGTAATGTAACGGATGATGATAAATAGAAGGCCGAATTTCTAAACCCTTCAAAAACTCGTTTATGGTAGAGGACTGCAGCACCATTCAGCCTATCAATTATCGACATAATTTTGAGTGTATCCGGGATTATAAAACAGTTACGATTCTTAGACGCCAGGAAGGCTTCTGGCCCAGACAGTATCCCCGTAAGATTTTATGTTGACTATGCTATGAATATAACACCATTCTTATCCATCATCTATCAGATATCACTGGAACAGCGGAAAGTTCCACGAGACTGGAAGAAGGCGCAGGTCGTAGCAATCTATAAAAAGGGTAGAAAATCGGATGCACATAATTACCGGTCAATTTCACCGACATAGATTTCTTATAGAATCATGGAACGTATTTTGTGTTCAGACATAATGACTTTTCTAGACTCTGAGAAGCTCATCTTTAGAAATCAGCACGGTTTTAGGAAACAGCGGTCATGCGAGACGCAGCTGGCCATGTTTGTACGTGATATACAACAGGCTCTAGATACCGGCTCTCAGGTCGATGCCATATTCTTCGACTTTCGAAAGGCGTTCGATTAAGTTCCGCACTGCCGCTTGCTCGAAAAACTGCACGCTTACGGTCTATCCTATGACATATGTGGTTGGATAGAATGTTTCCTAATAGATAGAGAGCAGTATGTCGTCCTGAATGGAAAGACTTCAACAGAAACAAGCGTGTGCCTCATGGAAGCGTAATAGGTCCGCTGCTTTTTACGATTTACATAAGCGATCTGGTTGATGGTATTGACAGCGGCATTAGACTGTTTGCCGATGATGCTCTAGTCTACAGGAAAGTAGTATGACAGGAAAGTTGTGAACAAATCAATGAGGATTTGCAGAAAATAAATGCGTGGTGTAATGACTGGCAATTATCTCTCAGTATTAGTAAGTGTAATCTACTGCGTATAACAAAGCGAAAATCCCCATTAATGTACGAGTACAAAATAAATGCACAGTCTGTGGAAGCGATAACATCCGTCAAGTATCTGGGTGTGGCTATTCTCAAATGGATCAGATTACAAAAAAATGGTTGAAATGGCTCTGAGCACTGTGCGACTTAACTTCATCAGTCACCTAGAACTTAGAACTAATTAAGCCTAACTGACCTAAGGACATCACACACATCCATGCCCGAGGCAGGATTCGAACCTGCGACCGTAGTGGTAGCTCGGTTCCACACTGTAGCGCCTAGAACCGCACGGCCACTCCGGCCGACGATCAGATTACACAAGTAACGTGTAAGGCGAACTCTAGATTGTCGGTTATTGGTAGAATCCTGAAGCGAAACAGTCCCTCATCTAAAGAAATTGCTTACAATACGTTAGTTCGTCCAGTCTTAGAGTATTGTTAGTCTGTATGGGAGCCTTACTAGTTGGGTCTGATTCAACAGATTGAGAAGGTCCAAAGAAGAGCAGCAAGAATCGTGCCTGGTACTTTAGGCATCGCGAGAACGTCATAAATCTCCTAGAAAGTTTGAAGTGGAACACACTTGCAGATAGACGACGCCCTAAGTGGAAGGGGCTGCTCACTATATTCCAAAATCTGATCTTCACCGTCTATGTAGAGCATATATAATTACCACCAACTTTCAAATTGCGCAATGATCACCATTCAAAGATAAGGGAAATTAGACCTCGTACACAGTCGTTCAGACAGTTGTCGTTCCCTGTCGCGATCCGCGAGTGGAACAGAGGGGATGAAATATGACTTTGGCGCAAATAGTGACCTCCATCACACACCGCTTAGTGGCTAGCCGGGTATATATGTAGATGTGTAGAGAATGTACGGTCGCAAGGGGACCGGACTCCGGACGGCAATGTGCCTTTACCCAGAGAGAGGACCATCGTGTTCGGCGTGTGGTTCTGGTGCATTGTAATGCCTCTCCAGAAGCAATTCGGGCAGCAGTTGGGACCACAGTGACACAAAGATTTGTTACAAATCTATTACTTTAAGGACTGCTCCAAACCAAACGCCCAGTAGCGTGCATTCCACTGACTCCAAACCACCGCCATTTGCGACTTCAGTGGTATTAAACGAGAGCTCATTGGAGGGAAGGACGGTGGTCTGTTGTGTTTTCTGATGGAAGCTGGTTCTGTCTCGGTGCCAGTGATGGCCCTCTGTTGGCCAGTGATGGTCGTCTGTTGGCCAGTTGAGGGCCTGCACCCAACATGTCTGCGTGCTAGATACTCTGGACCTACACCTGGAGTTATGGGCTGGGGTGCGATTTCGTATGACAGCAGGAGCCCTCTCGTGGTTATCTCACGCACCCCGACTGCAAAACTGTACGTCAATCTGTTTGTTAGACCTGTTATGCAGCCATTCATTAACAGCATTCCAGAGGGTATTTTCCAAGAGGATAATGCTCGCCCACATAGTGATGTCGTTATTCAACATGCTCTACAGATTGTCGACATGTTGTCTTCGCCTTCTCCATCGCCAGATCTGTCTCCAGTCGAGCACATATAACCATCATCGGACGACAACTCTAACGTCGTCCACAAAGACCACTAACTGTCCCTGTATTGATCGGTCAAGTGCAACAGGCATGGTACTCCATCCCACAAACTGAAATCCGGTACCTTTACAACACAATGCTTGGAATCAACATTCTGGCGGTTACACCGGTTGTTAATGTACCATCGTTTCACAGTAGCAATGGCTTATCTCGCAAGTACATTAACCTGTGAACCGGCATTGTTGATTACTTAAATATAATACCTAGACAAATGTATCCCCGGAATTTCATTATTCTACATTACCTATTTTTTAGTGTTGCAATTTTTCCGCCAGTGTATGTTACAGTATGTTAAGCAAGGTTTGAATGACAACCAAAACTCGTCCCCAGACAAATTGTGGGAGCCGATTACTTCTGTTGATAATTCTTCCGGGTTATATGGCCGTGGTCCATCGAATACTTCTGTTCCTAACGTTTCGTCCAATACTACGTTGGACATCCTCAGAGGTATGGCTGGTCCTGTTGAGTCCTGCCGATTACTCCCTTTTGTAAAAGATTTTAACTGACCCAAAATTAATGCTCAGCTATGTCACAATTTGTACGTTCACCTTTCTGATTTTACATGCAAAAATAGTCACCCTCGTTTGTATTTAACATGCAAAACCAGTCACCCTTAAAATACTCTGCACTGGAACGACACTGATGGTTCAAATTTCGTTTACTAGTTATCGGACTTTAGTCTAAGACAGATTTAACCTTTGAAGAAAAACCTACTTCGTATGCATTTCACGTGCAAAAACGCGTTTTTCTGGTAGGTTTTTGAAGCGCGCCGCTTCTATACTTTAAATTTGTAAGAATCGGTTTGAGCTCTGCACAAAGGTAGATAAATGGATAAAATCGAAAAGATTTTTTTTAATCGAGTAATCTTGTTGTCGAGTGCGATGGTTTAAAGTCGAGCTAAATGTATTACATAAAATTTGTTCTTATGTGAACTGAATTGGCAGGAACAGTTTAAAGTGACTGAGATAAATTAAAAATATTTTCTGACGATATAACTGAAAACTCTTTGAAAAATCAAGATTGATTCGAATTTAACGTGTAAAAGCATGTTTTATGAGGTTTTCTTTTTACGCGCGCAACTTCCATATTTCAAACTGGTGGTGATTATTTCACATTTTGTATGAAGGTAGAGAGAGACATATAATTAATGGTAGTCCTATTGTTTTATGAAGGGTTATACGTTCCCACGATATAGGCAATATGGTTCGACCGACCAGTCGTAGCTCGATACAACAAAAATCTACAACGATTGCCAAGCAATGAAGCTCTAATATCAGAATTGTTGTAGAGTAAAAGTAGGGAACCAGAAAAAGGCGGTTATGTCCTCGGAAGAGTAGAAAGGAATTAGCTTTTTCGACGCATTTGCCAAGTTCAAAGACATTTAAATTAAAACATCTTGACATACTAGTATTTGCGCTTTTCAAGGACTTAAACCTATTTCCCCAGGAACAAATAGACACAAATTTTCTTGCTTCTAGTGATTGGGATGAATCTACAATAGGAATTATCCGAGAGTGGCGGTGCATCTGTGACAGTCAGCATCCCAGAGAGCGGATGCTTGCATCCTAAACTTCAATGACATGTTGTGTTATGTGGCTCGACATGAAAAATGACAGGTTGGATGACATGATGGTACGTGTCATATTATTTGGCATGACATCTTGTGTCATTTTACTTAACGTGATACGACGCATTGTATCACATGACATTGGTACTAACACGTAAATAAGCGCGAATATGTCTTGAAGTTTTGATTTAAATTTCTTTGAAGCTGCCAGATAAGTCGAAAAGCTAGATCCCTTCGCTTACATCCCCAGACATATTCACCTTCCTTTAAGCTACAATAGGGCCATTTTTAGTCTGCCATAGTTTCTTTGTCATCTGAATACTGTGAGATAAATTAGAGAACAAGTGAAAACGCTTGCTCGAAAGGAATCTCTACAAGAAAGCTTGCAAATGATACGGTGGTACGTGAAACAACGCCTAGTGCACGGATCACGTAAGCTGCAATCAGACAGGCACCGACAACTGTAACCAGACGCAGTCACCAGAGGTCGCCCGACATCCGCCGACAGCTTGGTTACAATGCATCCGATCTCCTTCATTATTTTTCGGCGATATTGAGGTTATATTCTGGAGGCTACAATCGTCTATATATATCTCGAAAAGAACGTGGCGAGTGCTGCACACTTTTCCCTCGGTTACTGGAGTAACTAGAAAAGTATTACGAATATATGAGATGAAGAGAGATGCGTTCTATTACATACTCCAGATGATTCATGTTGGCACTGAAAAGTAAGAACACAAACACTCTGTGCAGATTTAAATAAATTTGGCAAAACAATACAACTTGAGAGACTGTCAGAATATGCGTGAAAGGACAACATAAATTCTAAAATAAGATACTAAAGCACTGCAACACGTAAATCCATACAACGCATTTCCAAACCACCTCATATAATGGAATAACCACGCTACTGGCGTAAAAGGACCAAGAAGCAGTAACAGCAATTCTGAGGCAGCTAATCCAAACCTACCACAACCCATAAAAGATCCAATACTGTAACTTTAAGCAACGTAGTTGACGTAAGGCACCGTTCTCACTTGAACACATAATATTGTGACGTTATAATCGAGAGCTAAACTTTCCGATGCAGATTATGCTTTTGTTACAGACGACGTGCTGCAGTAAGTATGGAAATGAGACTGAAAAGGTTAGGCAGCCGCAGAGCATGCATAATGTAAGATAACACTCAACTGATTGTCATTAATTTGTAAGTGGTTTGTAACTTGTGGTTCATAGTAAACTAGTGAGTTCAGAGAACAGATTCCGAGACATATCCCTGTTATTATACACTGAAGCGCCAAAGAAACTGGTGTAGGGAAGCGTATTCAAATACAGAGATATGTAAACACGCAGAACACGGCGCTGCGGCCGGCAGCGCCTATATAAGACAAGGAGAGTCTGGCGCAGTTATTAGATGAAGTGGGGTGTTTCCAATGCGATTATTTCACGTATGTACCGTGAATGTCAGGAATCTGGTAAAACATCAAACATCCGACATCGCAGCGGCCGAAAAAAGATCCTGCAAGAATGGGACGTACGACGATTGAAGAGAATCGTTCAACGTGACAGAAATGCAACCCTTCCGCAAATTGCTGCAGATTTCAGTGCTGGGCCATCAGAATGTGTCATCGAGCAAACCATTCAACGAAACATCATCGATATGGGCTTTGGGAACCGAAGGCCCACTCGTGTACTCTTGATTACTGCACGATACAAAGCTTTACGCCTCGCCTGGGCCCGTCAACACCGACATTGGACTGTTGACGTCTGGAAACATATTGCTTGTTCGGACGAGTCTCATTTAAAATAGTATCGAGCGGATGACGTGTACGAGTATGGAAAAAACCTCATGAATCCATGGACCCTGCATTTCAGCAGGGGACGGTTCAAGCTGGTGGAGGCTCTGTAATAACGTGGGGCGTGTGCAGTTGGAGTGATATGGGACCCCTGATAGTTCTACATACGATAGATACGACTCTGACAGGTGACACATACGCAAGCATCCTGTCTGATCACTGCATCCATTTATGTCCATTCCGACGGACTTGGACAATGCGACACCCCACACGTCCAGAATTGCTACAGAGTTGCTCCAGGAACACTCTCCTGAGCTTAAACACTTCCACTGGCCACCAAACTCCCCAGACATGAACGTTATTGAGCATATCTGGGATGCCTTGCAACGTGCTGTTCAGAAAAGATCTCTACCCTTCGTACTCTTACGGATTTATGGACACAAGTCCTGTAGGATTCATGGTGTCCTTTCCCTCCAGCACTGGTTCAGCCATTAGTCGAGTCCATGTCACGTCGTGCTGCGGCAATTCTGCGTGCTCGCGGGGGCACTACACGATATTAGGTAGCTGTACCAGTTTCTTTGACCCTTCAGTGTATTTATCACCCTCGGGATACTAAGAACTCCTCCTTTTTTGCGCTAAAATTAAGAATTTCGACAGTCTATGTTTTGATTGTGGAAACGTGGCCCAATTCGACCGCAGGAGACAATCTGATTTAAATTGTGCTAACCGTCTTCCGAAGTTTCTATACATATAACACGTCAGCCTAAGTTGCAAACAGAAACGAATCTTTACCTAGGTTTCAGCCAAAACAATTTGGCCTTCTTCAGAAGCTATTGACATAAAACTATTGCATGCCAGAGTTTGACCATATCAAATATAAAACTATAGCACCGTACTACCTAGTCATAAATCTACATTACTTAGCTGAAGAAAAACAACAGGTCCCACTGCGCGGACGAGGTTTCTGTAAGGAAGAATGTGTCCCTCTTTATTCTCCAGCCTTGTCACCTTGGGAACAGAACCATTGCGTAGTACTACAAGCTCCAGACACACCGGAAAGTCTCTGTGGGCCTTCTACAAATGGATAGGATACGCCAGTTCTGCCTCCAAGATATATTTTGCACCAGAATCCACAGCCGCATCATGGATGTTTAAATATAGCGAATTCCTCTTTGGACACCATTAACACTCTTCAACCAGCAGAGATTGTTCCTTGGCTTGCGTATAAAGGTTGTTTGCATTCAAGTCAACGATGTGAGTTAAATCGTCAGAGGGCCTGTACTCCTCCTCGCTCATTCATGGGTTATTCACCTGTGTTATCTGCACGCACACTGTCAGTATCCCTGGCGCATCCCGCGTCTGTAGAATAGTAACATGTCGACATAGGCCAACAGTTCTCTGCTGACACGTCTTCTTAACACTGCGTCCCACGAAAGTGCTGGCATGGTGTAATAGAAGTTACCAACCATAGAATATACGTTCAGGCATACCCTCCAGAGTTTCTCAAAAATGTCGGCGAGCAGGTACACATAGTTGTTTATTTACAATCTAGTATGTTCCCTCAATCATGGATGTTAACCCCTGCCAAATATTCACAGCCTGTCTACTCTTCAAATCCATTATGGCAGCGCCTGTCAGTTTACTTGAGATTATTGTTATGTCAGGTAATGCTGTTTGGTGCAAGCTCTCCTTGTAATCCAGGTATTTGTAAGTGAAGAATCCCTTCTTAGTCACAAGCTGGAAAATTCCATCATTGGGATATGCATCTCTGCTGATACCCATATCGTTCTAATGTATTGTGTCACCTAGTTTCTGAAAAGATGCAATAATGGAACATAGCGAATCAAGGAAGCGAAGGATTATTTTTGGTGAGATTCGCTTGGAAAATGAAATGTATTTTTCAACGGTATCAAGTATGACATAGCCCTATTTCACACCGAAAGCACTGAACTGCTCAACAAGAAAGTGACCATCATACCCACTCAAATTAGGAATAAGAAACATATACATTGTGACAGTTGTTATTCCATGTTGCATATATTGTGGACTGTGCTGTGGAAATTCCCCGTCAGAGGACAGCGGTTTCCACATGGAGTTTCGTTTATCCATTCAGCAGCAGCCCACAAATATAGCAGTCAACTGCCTACTCATATAAGCATCATTCTCCAGGTAACTGTTCGTGGGTATTTTGACCATTCAAGTTTTTCAATCTCAGAGAGCAACCATCTCACAGGATTATCCCTAACCTATGATTCGAATTTGGTCAGGTTGGAGTTATACAATATGATTCGCTACCACATACTCGTACAGTATGTGTCATTCTCTGATGTTAGTATGTGAGGCATTGGGGTTCGATCACAACGCGCCAGAGGAGGGAGAAGGTACTCGAAGTCAGCGTATATGACGAAGGCACATTGCTCCTGGAAGCAAGCAGTCTCAAACTTAAAGAACGTTATATACTCAATGGGTATATCCACACTCATGGGTTCGAAACTAAAGCAATCAATGAGTTGTCGGTCTAGATACTTAGTCTTGGTAGAGGGGTTGAGACATCTACGGCAATATATCGTTCGTGTTCGTTTTTACTCAACTGGAAGGAAAGTACGAGGGACATGCTATTGATCCAGGCTAGCGTTGGTTCACGCTCTCGGAGAATAGCAACAAATCTATGTGTTTGAGGCGCTGAGAGGCTGATTTTGAAAAGTAAAGGAGTCCGGCTACTTTATGCTTTACTTTTTTCTGCGCAGTGTGCTTCTCATTATCTTCTGGCTCGTTACCATCAACATCATCTGCCCCCAGACTGTAAATATAAACGGGATGCTCAGCGTACAGCCACTCGTATTCTGGTTCGTCCTCCTGGCATTTGAAGTCACAATGCTCGCAGACATTGCATGTTGACTACGTGCATCCATTCGTTATATTTTTAGGGTAATTTCCATTGCAAGCCAGAAGTGACCCACATATCAAAATTTATCCATCTTGGCAGTATTCTAGGCATAAATACTTTTTTCTAGCAACAGTAACTTTCGGAAATGGCTGAAACTGGACACTCCTTAAACGGATCAAAGACATGTGAGTACACATCGAGGTTGATGGTCCTGTTTTTCTCAACATCCTTAACTTCTTTCGTGAGGTGTGTGAGTTCGCAGTATAGAATTACCTTAAAGTCAATGGAAGGATTCCACGGGTCGTAGCCGTTTTCCAGGAGATCTCATTCCAAAGCAGCCTGACAGACGTTGATAAAAGTGGCAGGATCCCTGTGGCTCACATTCGTGTTATTACTGATAGCCAAGGAGAGTGTGCCCCAGACCACAGCAAACGAGCCGGAACAGCTAGCCCTGTTGACGGACCAGGCTCTGATTTTGGCAGGCCTGGCAAATGCATCCGCTGGGATGATGAATACATCAGCATCAGGTCACGTTCTTTAGTTGTTGTTGCAGGTGCAAGCCCGAGACTACAACATCTGAAAAAAGCATAACGATATTGAGAGGTGTGATTAGTACGTCAGTGTAAAAATATATAGTACCCAGACGTCTACAATAGTAACAGTAATAATAAATTTTTGTTCTTACGTGGAATAGCATCGGCTTTGGTGTAGCATACACGAATTTCTGTCATTCATCATCTTCAACACTGAGAGAAATATTGGCTTTTAGTATTTTGTCCAACTCTACGTGTAGATCAACATCCATCTGACACATAGCAATATTATTATCGACTGTACGTAGAAACAAACAAAAAATCTGATAATAAATGCATGCACACTGTAGGTAATAAAACTATAACTGCAAAAAAGAAAGAAAATTACTACTACTTAAGTATTTGCTTTCGATGACTGGAGTCATTCCCCACGAGCTAATACTGGAGACTCAATGGCTGGGTTAACTCACTCGATTGAATCTTCACAGCTGCTGCATCAATCCATTCACCAATATCAACATCGAGTGCATCTGAAAAGAAATAGAAACTCATAAGTAGTGTTTTAAAGTGTGTAACAGATGTTTTATTAACGCAGCAGGATAGAAAGAAAATGAACTACTGCTTAAGTGTTCGTCCTCCGACAACTTACGTCATCCCCCACGGCACAGTTACTTGGATTTCCAATACTGACGGACTGGGCGTTGTATAAGTTGCAGTCACAGACTGAGACATGGGGTATACAGTTGATGGGCTGAGATGCACTTCATGCACTCCCATCGCAGCTGTGTCACTTAAAGGAACAGGAAAAGCATTACCTTAGATAAATATATTATTCATGAACGCACGTGGAGAGACAGAGAAAGAAAAACAAAACTCGATTACTTGCATTAGTAAAATTCGCGAGGAAGTCATCCGCCATCCCTTGCTGCATCAGTGAACCCTATGACATCCTCTAACGTACTAGCATTCATTAGGTGTGACGGAACACTTCCATCTTCAACAGAAGGAAGAGAAGAAATTAATCGTCAGACCGCTGCTACGAGGGGCGTTAGGTAAATAATGCAACACATTTTTGTTCTCGTCCAGTTTCCGTTGGAAAAATGGGGAGTTTGTTGTGGGACATCGTGGAGTATTCCCACTTCTTCCCCTGTAGTTACATAAAGGTCAGATACACTCCTGGAAATGGAAAAAAGAACACATTGACACCGGTGTGTCAGACCCACCATACTTGCTCCGGACACTGCGAGAGGGCTGTACAAGCAATGATCACACGCACGGCACAGCGGACACACCAGGAACCGCGGTGTTGGCCGTCGAATGGCGCTAGCTGCGCAGCATTTGTGCACCGCCGCCGTCAGTGTCAGCCAGTTTGCCGTGGCATACGGAGCTCCATCGCAGTCTTTAACACTGGTAGCATGCCGCGACAGCGTGGACGTGAACCGTATGTGCAGTTGACGGACTTTGAGCGAGGGCGTATAGTGGGCATGCGGGAGGCCGGGTGGACGTACCGCCGAATTGCTCAACACGTGGGGCGTGAGGTCTCCACAGTACATCGATGTTGTCGCCAGTGGTCGGCGGAAGGTGCACGTGCCCGTCGACCTGGGACCGGACCGCAGCGACGCACGGATGCACGCCAAGACCGTAGGATCCTACGCAGTGCCGTAGGGGACCGCACCGCCACTTCCCAGCAAATTAGGGACACTGTTGCTCCTGGGGTATCGGCGAGGACCATTCGCAACCGTCTCCATGAAGCTGGGCTACGGTCCCGCACACCGTTAGGCCGTCTTCCGCTCACGCCCCAACATCGTGCAGCCCGCCTCCAGTGGTGTCGCGACAGGCGTGAATGGAGGGACGAATGGAGACGTGTCGTCTTCAGCGATGAGAGTCGCTTCTGCCTTGGTGCCAATGATGGTCGTATGCGTGTTTGGCGCCGTGCAGGTGAGCGCCACAATCAGGACTGCATACGACCGAGGCACACAGGGCCAACACCCGGCATCATGGTGTGGGGAGCGATCTCCTACACTGGCCGTACACCACTGGTGATCGTCGAGGGGACACTGAATAGTGCACGGTACATCCAAACCGTCATCGAACCCATCGTTCTACCATTCCTAGACCGGCAAGGGAACTTGCTGTTCCAACAGGACAATGCACGTCCGCATGTATCCCGTGCCACCCAACGCGCTCTAGAAGGTGTAAGTCAACTACCCTGGCCAGCAAGATCTCCGGATCTGTCCCCCATTGAGCATGTTTGGGACTGGATGAAGCGTCGTCTCACGCGGTCTGCACGTCCAGCACGAACGCTGGTCCAACTGAGGCGCCAGGTGGAAATGGCATGGCAAGCCGTTCCACAGGACTACATCCAGCATCTCTACGATCGTCTCCATGGGAGAATAGCAGCCTGCATTGCTGCGAAAGGTGGATATACACTGTACTAGTGCCGACATTGTGCATGCTCTGTTGCCTGTGTCTATGTGCCTGTGGTTCTGTCAGTGTGATCATGTGATGTATCTGACCCCAGGAATGTGTCAATAAAGTTTCCCCTTCCTGGGACAATGAATTCACGGTGTTCTTATTTCAATTTCCAGGAGTGTAGTTGTCAAAGCTATAGTGTCTGTAAAGTCTGTAACGAAGGTGTGTTGCAGTTAGAGAACTGTCATTGACTTTCTTTTGGCGGAAAATAGAGCATCGCAGATATTCATACGCCTTTTCAGAATGTCTCCGAAGACCTGATAGTGAACAAAAGCACGGTAAATCGTTGGACGAAGCGTCTGTCATCATCGCAGCACGGTCGCGCAAAGCAGTGCCATCTCCCGTATGCCGCCCGGCCGCTCACAGTTATGATTCTTGTAATGTTCGAACGCGCTCTTATTCGAGGTGACCGATGGATCACAGACAATTAGCTGAGCAACTGAACTCTCTGTTACTAGGGCTGACACACTGTTTCACCAGCTGGGATACTCAAAGATGCTTGCCCGCTGGGATCTTGGCCGCCAAACAGAAGACGATAAAAAGCAACTAAGAACCATCAGTGCGGAATTGCTTGCGTGTTGCGAGGCTGATCGGGACAGTTTTTTTTCGAGCATCGTCACAGGCGTTGAAACAAGGGTTCATCGCTTCGAACCGGAAACAAAACTACAATCCATGGAGAGGCGACACACCACCTCTGCTCTCAAGAGAAAGATCAAAGCCACACCCTCAACCGGTAAGGCAGTGGCGCCTAGAACCGCTCGGCCACCACGGCCGGCCATCTTGTTGATTTACTCCGAACAATGTCCCAGATGTATATACATACTGAACATTATCTTGCGCATAACAGATGTGGATCCACCCCATACAATTCCTGAACATAACGCCACTGGATCAACCCTGAACAATATACTAGTCCTACAGCAGGTATATAGACCCAAACGTTTCCCGCACATAACACTTGTGAATACATTTCCAAGCCCTATCCAACTCTTCATTGGACCATAAGGGCCCCGACGCCCTCGACTCATCCACCCCCTCCCCTCCCGCTCCGCAAAGAAAGACAAAAAGAAATATAAAAGTGGCGTTATTGAGCTATGTGTGCTAACAAGTTTTTCAAAGTCACCTATATGTGGACCATGCTGTATCAGCATTTGACATATCGGAAAAAAAATTTAACAGAGAATTGAGGAAGTACACAGGACCAGAGACTATGTCGAGACCAATGTTAAATGCGTGTTCTAATGGACCAAGTACTTGGAGATGATAATCACATTGTGGATGTGAATATAATGCTAGAGTTTCCAGGGTTTATTTTAAAAATTTCTGGATGTTCATCGGGAATCCTGTGCAGTTTACATTGCATTAGCGATCCTATTGCAGAGTTAGCAAGCAATACAGTATAATTATGTGTCATACATATCAACATTCCATACAGAGATAGATGAAATCAGGATATCTCGATTCCTAATTACAAAAAATTCGAAAACAAGTGGTCAGCAATTAAGTGTTATTTCTGTGCTAAAACATAGAACTGGTTGATAATACCAATGTTTTTTTCAGAAATTGACGTTCTTCCACAGGGTTAATAAGATGTAACTTTTTTCATTCCTCGTAGAGTGCTGTTGGTAAAAAATTTCTGGTTTGTATCACATTTTAACACACGCCTGAAGCTATTAACGGCTTTATACAAATGTACACCTCTATCTCCAGATAGTGAACAGTGAGTGCAAGGCCATGCGAGATCTGAAAGCAATATTGACTACCTGCTACTAGACACTGTGCATCCCTAATGCGTGGTTTAGAAGGACCAGTAAAAAGTTATTTTAACTGTCTGCTTCCCATTACTATTATTGGAGAAGCGATGTGTGCCATTGTAGCTACTGGATTCTGAGTAACTCCAGACCCTTAAATGTGACCTTCCTGGACTCTTTAATCACCACACACATGTTAAGGGTGTACACCCCTTTCATTTTATACACACGCAGGGTGCCGTGACCGCCATACACGGACCAGTAGCAGTAGTAACTGCCCAGCAGTTGCATGGGCATTCCTGAGAGAGACACCACAGCACACTCTGAGCCGCAAAGCATCGAAAGCATAATCTGCCTTTTGAATAGCGTATGCGATGCATTCCACCATCTCCTACTTGCGGTCCCAAAGATGGAATACCGGACACCAGCATGAAAATATAATAGAAAATTGTAACAAAATTGGCGCAAGCAGAGTAAGATGGCATTGCCTACGCACCAGCATGAGCAGGGGCTATTCTTCCTAAAACGACGTGATGAGGGATGGGAGAACTCGATGCCTATTGGTTGAAATAAACCAAAAATTAGGACTACAGCTGGTTTTTAGCTATAAATACGAGGTGGTTTTGTATGAAAAGTCGAATGAGACATCTGAGAACAGCATATCAACAGTGTCAGTCTAGTACCAGTAACAAAGTGTCAGAATGTAAATGGTTGTGATGAATGTTCACCAGGAACTACTGAGCATTCCCGATTTGACGGTAGCGGTCCTGCAGCTACGTAATTTAGAGGTTTTTTCGTGTTTTTTATGTTTGTGACGTTTATATAGATACAATATGAAAATTAATTTCCTCTTCTTCTCCTGTTGCAGATGGGAATGTGTCGTGGAACCTAGTGACTGACAGTACGCTACAGGATTTGATAGGGTTCACTGATGCTGCAAAAAATGGCAGATGGTTTCCAAGCGAATTTTGCGAATGTAAGTAGCCGAGTTTATATTTCTTGTTTTACTCTCTCTGTGTGCGTATGAATAATACACTTGGATAATGTAACACTTTTTCTGTTCCTTGAAGAATTTTTCGATGGTATTGTCCCCCAAAACTGTAATAATTTTCCCAAAAATTTAACACACCTATCACTCCCAAAAGCTCCCCTAACGGTAACTCGCTATCATCTACTAGTCCGTCGCTGTAAGTCACTCGTACCAAAAAATGGCTCAAATGGCTCTGAGCACTATGGGACTCAACATCTTAGGTCATAAGTCCCCTAGAACTTAGAACTACTTAAACCTAACTAACCTAACGACATCACACACACCCATGCCCCAGGCAGGATTCGAACCTGCGACCGTAGCAGCCTCGCGGTTCCGGACTGCAGCGCCAGAACCGCACGGCCACCGCGGCCGGCTCACTCGTACCCATTCACGCTCACATGCCCATTCTCACTCACTCATCAGCCCAACTCGTTGTCATTATTTCTCTGTGTCTCCTCATCAATGTCTCCTATGTCACAGCCACAGTCTCCTTCGTTCTCTCCTCCTACTACTATTTCCTCTCACTGTCACAGCCCTCCCTCTTGCTCTCTCTTACTGCTCCTGTCTCATTCACTCCTTCACACTGCTGCTGTATCTTCCTCGTTGTCATTGTCATATGCTCTGTCTCTGATAGTTATTTGTTCTCACCCACTTTCACTTTCTCCTTCTCTTTATTCCTCTCTCACTGCTATTATCTCCCTCCTTGTTTTTCTGGCACTGGTCTGTTACTGTCAACTATGTTCCACTAACACTGTGTCCCTCTCTTTCTCTCACACTGACATTGTTTCCTTCATTTTTTCTATACCAAAAACACTGACAACTATCTTGCTGTATTTATTACTTTTCCGTCTCCTTCGCAATGCCACTCTCGTTCTCTCGCAGTATAAACTGCGCAAATATGTTGGCTTGCCCTATATTTTTATTATATACGTGCACGTTAATGTAAACCATGAACCTCATTATATACATGTTAGAGGTTAATGCTATTCCATGCTTTCCATAATGACTTTGTGTTGCTATTCGGGAATCCAAAATAATAATTTAATTAATAACTTTGGGTAAAACACATATTAGAAAATTCACCAGATAATTTCTATTAATTAATTTGTTACAATAATGCTAAATAAACGCTCGAAAAATTTTAAAGGTGCTAAGGAAGGTAGAACTTTTCAGTCGGGGTCTTTTAAACACGACGATATTCGGCGTTTTTGGGCTCCGATAGGAGCACTTTTTCACTGGTTCCCCTTTTTTCCTGCTGCAGCAGGGCATGTAACTGATACGAAAAGAACTTCATAGGTCAATAAAATTGTGATAGTTTACTTACGATAAATTGAAATGACGCAGAACTAATGTCAAAAGTATATACTCTCAAAGTTTGTGGAATTTTCTCGTGTTATTTTTTATTTAAATTTCTCTCCATACCGCATGTATTTCAGGAAGCAGAAGTGGGGTAAATTTGAGCCTCTGGATCTCGGAAATGGATAAAGATAGCATGAAACCTTTCAACGTTATTTGAAATCTGGATCTTACGAATATATCGCATAAATTTCAGTTATTTACTGCGCATAACCGGCTTGGAATCCGCGACTCAGTTTTGGTTCGGAAATAATAGTACAAACAATTTTTTTTAAGGAACTGCCCATGAACTAACTGCGCCTCCATAAACCCCTTAAGGCCCACCGTAGACCACATGAAATACAGAAAGAACCAACTGATTTTCCCTATTTGCCTAAGCAGGAGAGAGTGCGTAATATTCATACTTTGACCCTGTACAGTAGCATAGAGACACTAAGACGATATCTGAGTTGAGTAAATATATGGTCTCTAGCTCAGAGCTGTCCGAAACACATGACACCATATTTCTATTCCCGGAATAACCCCGTTTTTATGCTGCGCGTTTTGGAACATACTAGGTAGCGCACGCTGTCGCATGCTTACCGATAAAGAACAAAGAAAGCAGCTAAAGTGGTTACACACAAATTTTTACTGTTTTAATTCACTGATGCATGTTTTTATGCGAGTGCATTGACATAAATGAAATACTGCCAATAAGTCTCCTGTAATTTACTTGGGGTCCTTGTAGCTCCACTGATTATATATTTAAAAAAAAAACGAATGAAATCCTGGTAGTAGGTCAGTTACTATCCGCAGAGTGCTTTGTTTCCTCGTTCTCCGCAACATTTCACGTTTTGCTGATGCTGTTGCGGATACAGGAAAGTCTCCCACCTTTAATAAATTTCCTGACCATTTGACAACATTAAGAAATGAGAACATACATGCAGATAATAAGATAACAATTAATTTGTTCAGTTCCCCTTATACCTTGAATCTGAGCGAAAATTATATGTTCTGAAGTGAATTTAGTTTAGATAGATCCGTGAAAATACACTGCGTAATTAATGAAAGCGGAAATATATTGTCACTACCTTCGTATGTCTAGTGAAGTTGAAGAATAACGAAGGAGCCATAAAAAGTTGCTAGAATGAAGTAACTAGGAAGAGAAAACAGTGTTAAGCCCTCTGATAGAACACCTTATTTCACTCCTGAATGAGATTTTTATCTTATTTCACTACCATTTTTCACTCTTTACATCTACATACATACTTTACAAGTCACCGTACGGTACGTGGTGGAGGGTACCGTGTACCACAGCTAGTCGTTTACTTTCCTGTTCCACTCGCAGATCGAGCGAGGGAAAAACGACTGCATATATGCATCCGTATGAGTCCTAGTTTCTCGTATCTTATCCTAGTGACAGCTGCGCGGGATGTATGTTGGCGGCACTGGGATAGTTCTGTAGTCTGCTTCAAATGCTAGATCTCCAGAATTTCGCAGAAGTGTTCTTCGAAATGACTGTCTTCTTCCCGCCAGTGATTCCACTTGAGCTCCTGAAACATAACCGTAACACTTGCAATCTGATCGAACCTACCGGTTACAAATATAGCAGTTCGCCTCTGAACTGCTTCGTTGTCCCCCTTCAATCCGATCTGGTGCGGATCCCATACCCTTGAGCAGTACACAAGAATCGGTCGCCTTAGCGTCCATGTGCGGTCTCCTTCACAGATGAGCTACACTTTCCTAAAATTCTCCCAATAAACAGAAGTCGACCATTCGCCTTCCCTACCAGAAGCTTCACATGCTCATTCCATTTCATATTGTTACGGAAAGTTACGCCCAGATATTTAAACGAAGTGACGCGTCTAACAAGACAACCTAATGCTGCATCCGAACTTACGGGTCTGTTTTTCCTACTCATCCGCATTAACTTACATTCTTCTACATTAAGAGCCAGCTTCCACTCAACACACAAATTAGAAATTTTTTCTAGGTCATCTTGTATCAACCTGGAGTCACTTATCTTCGATACCTTCCTGTAAACCACAGCATCATCAGCTAACAAACCCAGTTTGCTGCCCATCCTGTCTGGCAGGTCACCTATGTATATAGAAAATAGCAACGGTCCTATCACACTTCCCTGGGGCACTCCTGATGTTACACCTGTCTCCAACGAATGCTCGCCGTCGAGGACGAAATAATGATTTCTATTACTTAAGAGCCTTCGAGCTAGTCATATCTGGGAGCCTGTTCCGTACTCTCGTACCTCCGTTAACACTGTGCAGTGGGGTACCGTCGTGAGCGTATTGTCATATCGCTGGCTTCATTGCGGAGTATCTTTGCGAGCGGCTGTGTTTTGCAGAATCGAGCACGAGACACGGAGCTTTTATATTGTGCTGTCGGTAGCTCTACTTGTAAAAGGCACTGTAATGGAAGTTCAAGTGTTGCTAAAAGTGCTATTACAGTTAATTAATGTGATATGGAAGTGGCTTCAATGAGAAGCGAGCAAAGAAGTAATTAAACATGAGCAGTGCCGCCGATAACGTTTCTTTTTTTTGTGTGTGTGTCCACTCGTTGCGTGTCGTACCGTATAGTATCAACCATCCGTGCCGTGTTAGGTCTCCCAGAATAAACTAATGTGAATCAGTAAAAAATAAATAGTTACCACAAAGGAGTGCAATCAAGTGCCAGTGTCTTGTAGACAGCGTGAGAAAGTGCGTTCGGTCATCGTGTTTCCGCATCATCAACAATTCAACCGCGCCGCGACTGTTACTCGCACGCTCGTACAAGTGAGAAATGAGAACTGAAAATTTAATTTCATGAACAGTGTTATATTATTACTAGTGTCAAGGAGGACTGGTAACAAATATCTGTGCATGCGTGAGGAGCATAATAACTTACGTTCAATCTTTCGGCTTCCGCATCAATTACCCGCAACGCGTCGGTTATGCTTACCCTCGTCCAAGTGATTTTGTAGACAGATAATCATCAAGAATGTTAATTGGGATAAACACGTATGACTTATAATGTAAACAGTGCAACCTACGATTTTCTTATCGTCTCAGAATAAGGATGTTCATACCAGACGTAGGACAGTGTTGTGTTTAATGTAGAGTGGCTCCCCTAAATCCGCTTGCATATGTAGATACATAATTTCAGGCAAACCAGCAGCAGTGAGGAGCAGAACAATACGACCGCCGCGGGAGTATCAAGTACGTGGTGTGGACAGCGTGCACGGTCGAAGCGAGAATCTAGTTTAACGGACCACCGCCATTTGTACTCCCGGGCGTGTTACACCATGTCGGATGCTTTCCGGAAATCTAGAAATATGGAATCTGCCTGTTGCCCTTCATCCATAGTTCGCACTATGTCATGTGAGAAAAGAGCAAGATGGGTTTCGCCCGAGCGATGCTTTCTAAAGCCGTGCTGATTCCTGGACATCAGCTTTTCTGTTTCTTGGGAATTTATTATATTCGAACTCTGATTATGCTCTAGAGATATGCAGAAAAGCAATGTTAAGGATATTGGTCTGTAATTCTGCGGGTCAGTTCGTGATCCCTTTTTATACAGAGCAGACACCTGCTCTTCTTCCCAGCTGCTTGGGACGTTGCGCTGGTCGAAAGATTCGCGATAAATGCAAACTAAGTAGGGGGTCAATGACATAGAATACTCTTTGCAAAACCGAACTGGGATTCCATCCGGACCTGGCGAATTATTTGTTTTCAACTGTTTCAGTTGTTTCTCTACGGCAGGGATGCTTTTTACTAAGCCATCCATATGGGCCCCAGTGCGATGGTCAAACGACGGTACATTTGTACGGTTCTCCTGCGTGAACGATATCTTAAAAGTGAAATTGAAAGCTTCGGCCTTCCTTTTGCTATTTTCTACTGCCAAATCAGACTGGTCAGCGAGTGACTTTATGGAAGCCTTAGACCCGCTTAGCGATTTTACGTAGGACCAGAATTTTTTTGGGATCTCCGCCAAATCTTTAGCCAAGGCATGACGGTGGTAGCTTTTACATGCTTCATCTACATCTACATACCCCGAAATCCACCTAATGCTGTGTGGCGAAAGGTACTTGCGGTGGCACTATCTGATCCTTCCCACCCTGTTCCACTCGCGAATAGTGCGTGGGAAGAATGATTGTCGGTAAGCCTCTGTATTGGCTCTAATTTCTCGAATTTTTTCCTCGTAGTCAATACGCGAGATGTATGAGTGGGGTGGGGGAAGTAATATGTTGTCTGACTCCTCCTGAAAGTTGTTGTCCCGAAATTTGAGTAGTAAATCTCTCCGTGATGCACAACACCTCTCTTGTAACGTATGCCAGTGGAGTTTTTTTTTTTAGTATCTCCGTAACGCTCTCGCGCCAGCTAAACGATCCCCTGACGAAACGCGCCGCTTTTCGTTGAAACTTCTGTATCTCCTCTATCAGTCCTACCTCACAGAGATCCCAGATAGATGAGCAATACTCAAGAATCGGGCGACCAAGCGCCTTGTATGCCACTTCTTTCGTGGATGAGTTATACGAAGAGTCTTCCAGTGAATCTGAGTCTGGTGTCTGCTTCTCCCATTATCTGTTTTATATGGTCATTCACCCACTTAAGGTCGCACTGGATAGTTACGCCTACATATTTTACGGCAAATATTTACTTAAGATTCTTCCAGTGAATCTGAGTCTGGTGTCTGCTTCTCCCATTATCTGTATTATATGGTCATTCACCCACTTAAGGTCGCACTGGATAGTTACGCCTAGATATTTTACGGCAGACGCTGTTTCCAGCTGTTTGTCAACAATAGTGTAGCTGTGCAGTAGTGGATTAATTTTCCTATGTATATGCAATATGTTACATGTTTTTACTTTCAGGGTCAACTGCCAGAGTCTGCACCATTCATCAATTCTCTGCAGGTCGTTCTGCAAATTCTTACTATCCTCTGGTGTTGCTACTTTGGTGCAGACAACTGCATCATCTGCGAATACCGTTAAAGAGCATCCGACGTTTTCTACTAGACCATTTATATATGTATTGTAAATAGCAACGGTCCTATCACACTTCCCTGTGATACTTCGGATATTACCTTTACATATGTCGATTTAGTTCCGTTAAGAGCGACGTGTTGAGCTCTATCTGCAAGAAAGTCTTGAATCCAATCGCAGGTCTGCTCCGATACTCCGTAAGCTCGTATTTTTTTTTCATTAAAGGGCAATGCGGGACGGTGTCAATTGCTTTACTGAAATCGCGGAACACGACATCAACCTGAGCGCCGTTGTCCACTGCACTGTGAATCTCATGGAGCGAGCTGAGTTACGCAGGATCTCTATTTGCGGAATCCATGTTGATTTTTATAGAAGAGATGCTCATTTTCCAAAAACATCATAATTCTTGAGCGTAAAACATGTTTCGTAATTCTACAATAGACTGACATGAACGATATAGGCGTGCAATAGTGTGGATCTGTCTTACGGTTTTTCTTAAAAACGTAAATGACCCGCGCTTTTTTCCAGTCGTTAGGTATCTTTCGTTGCTCAAGCGATCTACAATAAATTACTGCTAGAAGGGGAGCAAGTTCTTTCCTATAATTCTTATAGAATCTTATAGGTACCTCATCTGGTCCTGAAGCCATTACACTACTAAGCGATTGTAGCTGCTTTTCTGTTCCGCGATCGGTTATCTCAATATCTGCCATTTCGATGTTCGTACGACGATTGAGAGGAGGGACAGTGTTACGATCTTGCGCGGTGAAACAACTTCTAAAGTTCGAATTTAGCATTTCGGTCTTCTCTCTGTTATCTTCCGTTTCGGTGCCGGTGTGGTCGCTGAGAGAATGAATACATGATTTTCACCCACTTACGGATTTTACATACGACCAGAATCTCTTAGGGTTTTTGCTGAGGTCGGCTGGCAATGTCTTACTTTCAAAATCATTGAACGCTTCTCTCATTGCTCTCCTTAGGTTCAGTTTCGCTTCGTTCGGCTTTTGTTTGTCAGCTAGGTTTTTACGTCTCTTGAATCTGAGATGAAGTGCTCTCTGTTTATGTAGCGCTTTTCTGACATGGCTATTAAACCATGGTGGATCTTCCCCATCCCTTAAAATCTTACTCGGAACATACTTGCCTAGGACATATTGAACGATGCTTTTGAATTTTTTCCATTTATTCTCCACATCTTCGTCCTCATCACCGAATATTTAATGCTGACTGCTGAGATATTCTGAAATTTGTACCCTGTCACCCTTGCTGAGCAAACATACCTTCCGACCTTTCTTAACATTCCGTTCGCACATAGATATTTTCACAGAAGAACGAATCTCTGCAATCTTTGCCTGTCGTCATTTGCTCGTCCTTGAACCGAGAGTGCAACAGCCTTCGCTTCCTCAGCATTTTCGGAATTTCGTTATTAAACCACGATGCGTCTTTTCCGTCCTTAATCCACTTACTAGGTACATACATGTGTAGAGCACGATTTACAATCGGTTTAAACTTTGGCCATAATCCATTTATTTCCATCATTCTGGAACTAAATGATTCCAGTTCGTTGTCCAAGTGAGGAGCTAACAACTGCTTATCTGCCTTTGCTAGCAGAAACACTGTCCTAGCCCTCTTGGCTGAGTTACTATCTTTCGTAACCATAGTCGCTATGATGACACCATGATCACTAATCCCCATATAGGCTAGTTACCATAGTTACCATAAAGTCGTAAGAGTAGATATTGCAAGTTTTCCCATGAACATCGATAACTGTCACTGAGGGTTCCGAAAGAAAGACATTTCCGAAATTCCAAGGAGCTTGAACACATATCACAAATTTTAGCGCTTTATGTGCGCCTTATATCGAACCTGGATGTACGTGTTAATTGTCTTGGCTGTGTTTCTGCGATCTGCAGCGGGAAGGTCGTAAAATCTCTCACTTATAAGAGGCCATAAAGTAACGTGGCAATTCTCGGCACATGTAGCGCCCGTTTGAATATGGATCGCGCAAGTCGTAAAGAAAGTCGCGACTCCACCAGCCCGTAGAGCTATGTTTGCTGCGAAGTGGTCTGCGTCGGCGTAGATGTAAGCCGAGTTCCTGCTGTTCTCATCGTGTTCCTGTCCGTGCGTACACACACGAACTTCGATACAAGATATTCCAGTCGTTTTTAACAACAGTCCGCTGTACACCATACCTCTTCACACAACAAGTCGAGACGTCTTGGCACTGCCATATTAACGAGAAGCAATTTCTCGACGATATGAACACGAAGCTCTTGCTATACGAGAGAAACGTCGTGCAAACCATTGCGTCGCGCTTGACTCCGAGTTACAATAAGTAAGGAATTTCTTGGAAGGTGTCTGTGATGCTGTTTCTAGATTTATGGCACACTGTATAACCGGATTTCCTCGGCTTTATGTGGATCTCTGTCTACCTAACGCTGTCCATTAAGTGCTTCTGCACTCAGATATATATATACACTCCTGGAAATGGAAAAAAGAACACATTGACACCGGTGTGTCAGATCCACCATACTTGCTCCGGACACTGCGAGAGGGCTGTACAAGCAATGATCACACGCACGGCACAGCGGACACACCAGGAACCGCGGTGTTGGCCGTCGAATGGCGCTAGCTGCGCAGCATTTGTGCACCGCCGCCGTCAGTGTCAGCCAGTTTGCCGTGGCTTACGGAGCTCCATCGCAGTCTTTAACACTGGTAGCATGCCGCGACAGCGTGGACGTGAACCGTATGTGCAGTTGACGGACTTTGAGCGAGGGCGTATAGTGGGCATGCGGGAGGCCGGGTGGACGTACCGCCGAATTGCTCAACACGTGGGGCGTGAGGTCTCCACAGCACATCGATGTTGTCGCCAGTGGTCGGCGGAAGGTGCACGTGCCCGTCGACCTGGGACCGGACCGCAGCGACGCACGGTTGCACGCCAAGACCGTAGGATCCTACGCAGTGCCGTAGGGGACCGCACCGCCACTTCCCAGCAAATTAGGGACACTGTTGCTCCTGGGGTATCGGCGAGGACCATTCGCAACCGTCTCCATGAAGCTGGGCTACGGTCCCGCACACCGTTAGGCCGTCTTCCGCTCACGCCCCAACATCGTGCAGCCCGCCTCCAGTGGTGTCGCGACCGGCGTGAATGGAGGGACGAATGGAGACGTGTCGTCTTCAGCGATGAGAGTCGCTTCTGCCTTGGTGCCAATGATGGTCGTATGCGTGTTTGGCGCCGTGCAGGTGAGCGCCACAATCAGGACTGCATACGACCGAGGCACACAGGGCCAACACCCGGCATCATGGTGTGGGGAGCGATCTCCTACACTGGCCGTACACCACTGGTGATCGTCGAGGGGACACTGAATAGTGCACGGTACATCCAAACCGTCATCGAACCCATCGTTCTACCATTCCTAGACCGGCAAGGGAACTTGCTGTTCCAACAGGACAATGCACGTCCGCATGTATCCCGTGCCACCCAACGTGCTCTAGAAGGTGTAAGTCAACTACCCTGGCCAGCAAGATCTCCGGATCTGTCCCCCATTGAGCATGTTTGGGACTGGATGAAGCGTCGTCTCACGCGGTCTGCACGTCCAGCACGAACGCTGGTCCAACTGAGGCGCCAGGTGGAAATGGCATGGCAAGCCGTTCCACAGGACTACATCCAGCATCTCTACGATCGTCTCCATGGGAGAATAGCAGCCTGCATTGCTGCGAAAGGTGGATATACACTGTACTAGTGCCGACATTGTGCATGCTCTGTTGCCTGTGTCTATGTGCCTGTGGTTCTGTCAGTGTGATCATGTGATGTATCTGACCCCAGGAATGTGTCAATAAAGTTTCCCCTTCCTGGGACAATGAATTCACGGTGTTCTTATTTCAATTTCCAGGAGTGTATATATATATATATACATATATATATATATATATATATATATATATATATATATATATATGTGTGTGTGTGTGTGTGTGTGTGTGTGTGTGTGTGATTGTGTCTGTGCGCGTGTTTAGTGTGTGTGTGTGTATGGGGGGAGGGGGGGGATGGGGGCGAGAGGTGGAGGCTTGACAGCTGAGAGAGAGTTGGGGGTGATATGTTTGTGATGGTTGTAGTATGTTAGTCTAATTCTGACGATAAAGCTTCATTTCTGTGTTAATCATTATCATCATCAGACATTAATGGAAACTCCTTGTTGATGCAGCCATCCTTCCGTGTCCCTAACCGTCTTTACCGTTTTGTTTGCTGCAGTTGTTGCTGTTCGTTCAACTAATAACACTTCGTGATAAGGAGCTCTACGCCTACCTCTTGATCTTTTCCCAGGGTTTTTCCTCCTTAGGTTATTTTCATGAAACTGTCATGTCGATTAGTTGTGCACTTAATTATTTTCTCCATATCATATTAATCAGTGTTACTTGTTTTCTAATATTTCTGCATCGGACTTTATTTCAGGCCAGCAGGTTTTTATGGCTCTTCTTCAGAACCACGTCTGTATTGCTTCCAGTCATTCGCTTTTCTTGCTGCCCCAGAATCCGCCCTCCACAACCTTACTATAAATTTTCAAAATAATTGTCTTGATGAATATCCTTCTTGTTGCTGTATTGTTGTTGTTATGGTTTTCCGTCCGAAGACTGGTTGGAAGAAGCTCTCCATGCTACTCTATTCTGTACAACTTTCTTCTTCTCCTAATAACTACTGCAACCTACATCCTTCTGAATCTGCTTACTGTATTCATCTCTTGGTTTCCCTCCACCACTCGCCCCCCCTCCCCCACACACACACATTTCCCTACAATACTGAACTGGTGATCTCTTGATGCCTCATAGTGCGTGTTACCAACCGATTCCTTTCTTTGGTCAAGTTGTGCCACAAATTAATTGTCTCCCCAATTCTATTCAATACCTCCTCATTATTTACGTGATCTACCCATCTAATCTTCAGCAGTCTTCTGTAGCACCACATTTCGACAGCTTCTAGTCTCTTCTTGTCCAAACTGTTTATCATCCATGTTTCACTTTCATACATGGCTACACTCCAGACAAATACTTCCAGAAAAGACTTCCTGTCACCGTATTATATATTTGTTGTTAATAAATTTCTCTTCTTCAGAAATCTTTTCTTGCTATTGCCAGTCTACATTTTATATCCTCTCTACAACACCCATCATCAGTTATTTTGCGGCGCAAATAGCAAAACGCAAATACTACTTTATGTATCTCGTTTCCTAATCTAATTCCCCAGCATCACCTGATTTAATTCCACTACACTGCATTACTCTTGTTTCGCTTTTGTTGGTGTTCATCTCATAGTCTCCTTTCAAAACAATATCTAAAGCGTTCAACTGCTGGTTCAAATGGCTCTGAGCACTATGGGACTTAACATCTTAGTTCATCAATTCCCTAGAACTTAGAACTACTTAAACCTAACTAACCTAAGGACATCACACACATCCATGCCCAAGGTAGGATTCGAACCTGCGACCGTAGCAGTCCCGCGGTTCCAGACTGAAGCGCCTAGAACCGCACGGCCACCGCGGCCGGCACGTTCAACTGCTCTTCCAAGTCCTTTGCTATGTCTGACAGAATTGCAATGTCCTTGGCAAACCTCAATGTTTTTATTTCTTCTCCATGGATTTTAACTCCTTTCGAAATTTTTCTTTTGTTTCCTTTACTGCTTGATCAATATGCCAATTTAATATCATTGGGTATAGGCTACAACCGTGCCTCACTCCCTTCTGATTCACTGCTTCCTTTTCATGCCCCTCGACTCTGACAACTGCGTCTGCTTACTGTACAAGTTGTAAATAGCCTTTCTCTCCATGTATATTACCCCTGATGCCTCAGAACTTCAAAGAGTGTATTCGAGTCAACATTGTGAAAAGCCTTTTCCTAGCCTACAGATGCCATAAACGTAGGTTTTCCTTTCCTTAATCTATCCTCTAAGGTAAGTAGTGTTGCCTCGCGTTTCCCACATTTCTCCGGAATCCGAGGTTGGCTTCTATCAGTTTTTCCATTCTTCTGTAAATAATTCGTGTTATTAATTTGCAACCATTACTTATTAACCAAGCAACTGCTTTCTTTGGTATTAGAAATATATATTCTTCTTGAAGAGTGAGAATATTTCCCTCTCTCATAAGTCCTGCTCACCAAATGGACGTTTTTGTCATGACTGGCGCTCCCAATACCGTCTGCTCCTGGGACCTTATTCCGTCTCAGATCTTTCAGAGCTCTGTCAAATTCATCTTGTAGTATCATATTTATCATTTTTTCTTCATGTACGACCACTTCCGTTCCTGTAATGTTGCCTTGAAGAACTTCACCCTTGTATAGACCGTCCATATACTCCTTCCACCTTCCAGCTATATCTTTTTTGCTTAATATTATTTTTCGATCTCAGCTCTTGATATTCATGTAACTGCTTCTCTTTTCTCCTAAGGCCTCTTTAATTTACCTGTAGGTGGCATCTACTTTTGCCCTAGTGAAATATGCTTCTACATCCTTTCCATATTAAGGTAGTGGTTTTTAAATATATTATTTCTGAAAGCTTCTTTAGTCACTATAATCCTTTTAATATCCATTAAATTTCCGTTGTCATCTGTTATTGTACTTGCACAGAAAGAAAATTTATTTACCTGCATTAGTATTTTATTTCTTGTTTTAATATTTGCCCTTGCCTGACTGTTCCATGTACCTGTATCCGTTATTTTAATCTTGTTTGTGTTTTTTGTCAGTTTTTGGGTATCCAAGGATCAAACAACTTTTTTAACATATCGTCCATGTTCTCTGCAGAATTCTTTAACACTGCTATAGCATCAGCAAATCGAACAAAACGAACTTGTTTAATGTAACCTATTTTGCACCGCTTTTCATTATGTGTATTGCACTTTGTACACGGTCTGGTCAAAGACGACATGATCTTTGGCTTTCGTGCTAAGGGTGGAACCATTTCCGAGACGGCTAAGTTTGTAACCTGTGCTTAAAGAATACCATGCATGGCAAAATTACGCTATTCAAAACTAGCGCCGAGGCAACTATGGTGCAGCACGGGCCATAGATGACAGGGGTGGACGACGGCTGTGAGCATGCGCACGGGCAAGTGGCCGCTAAGGCGAATCAAGGAGCAACCGACGGTGTTTCCTTAACAACCGTTCAGCAAACGTTGCTGCGTATGGGCATCTGCAGCAGGTGCCTGGTTCATGCACCATGCTGAGTGCTGTTTATCAGCGACGAAGACTGTAATTCGTACGCAACGGGTCATCCACTGAGTGGTGACAGGTGGTCCATCGAACCCATGGCCGTTGGCTTGTACGGTGTGCAACGTCTGAAAGCAAACGAGGAGGGAGCATTACGGTTTGGGGAATGTTAATGAGCTATGGCTGGCTCGTGTTATGCTTTGCATTAAAGCTTGGTTGCTGTTCTGTGATTAGTATCCAGCGTTTATGGCGATTATGCTGCTATCCTCTCTCTCCGCGAGTGACACCAGCAGCGTGTATCGATATTCGCATCATTGTACTATCTTTGGCCTCGCACTTAAAGTTTCCGGCTGTAGCGTGTGCGGGCAGCTGGTCGTTTGCGTGGAGCAGCGGGGAAGTCTCCGTTGCGCGTGTCTGGCCGGACCGCTGGCGGCGTCAACGCGCCGTTGGAGTGTGAGGGGCTGTTCCCATTCCTACGAGGCCAGTGGCTCACCGATCCCGGACACGAAAGCTGAGTCTTTACTTAATCTAACAGCCAGCCCCTACTGTTCACATTGTGTCGTTTGAATTTCGTTGTGGGCTGTTGGGACGTTCCCGCGAGCAACAACGTGTGTTTTCAAGTTGGCGAAATTCTAGCCGCTCTCCTGTGGAGCTTAACTTAAGTTGATTATTTTGAATTGAAGTGCACCGGCGGAATCTTCTGCCTTGTGGCCGTTAACGTTCCGGTTACCTGCCCTGGGCGTTGATGTAAATTCAGGCAGTGTATTTCCCTCGTCGTGTTGGGCTGTCCAGCAAGGCGTGTAGTTTGACAGCTGAATGTGTAATTCGTTGTGGGTGCCGATACCGTCTGCGTTGTTCCATTGAACTCCCTGTTGTGTGCTGGTCGGATGGAGCGGAAGTTATCCTGTAGCTTGGTCCGTTGACTGTCTGTCGGTTGGGTTGCCGTCGGATTGAGAATTGTTGGGCCGATTGCCTGTCTCACCTAAGCAAGCGATAGTGTTTGAATTCCAGGCCGACCCTTGGAAACTTCTAAGCACCGTTTGATGTGCTGCCTTCTTTTATTTGTCCTTTTGTTTGTGTATGGTTTCTAGCCGATTTTAAATTAAAGTTGTTTTGCCCTTAAGGCGTGAGATTGTTCGGGCCTTCAGCGTGATTTAAAGAAATTTTAGGATAAGGCCTTCTGTCTTTTAAAATTCAAATTTCTGTTTTGACTTTTAAGTTATTGGCCTTCAGCCGCTTTTAAATGAAGGTTATCTTGCCCTTGAGGTGTGAGATTGAATGGCTCATTTAGCCGGCAATTAAGCTCTAAAATTAATGTTTAACTTGCTCTATTTTCAAGTAGTATGTTCGAGTGCAACTGACCGCCACCCATTTTGGCCCCTTTCCACAGACTGAACTATCTGTCCTGTCCCGCGGGTATAGCAAGGATTCTCAGTTTTCTTGGCATTCCGTGGTGATGTGGGCATTCTGTAAGGCACAATGGATTGACAAAAGTATGTACTTATCCTAGGGGACCCTGTTCACAAGTACATGTTGTTTGTTATTCCTCGGCACGATGGCATCTACAAGCAACACAGTGAACGTGTCACGTAGCTCGCAGCGTACACGTGAGCGGTTCGAAGAGTACCAGGATGAGTTTAGCTTACTCACATTGGCTCGACACTCCCAGGATTTAAACCCAATCGACCATCTGTGGAACACCTCGATCGAGCTGTTCGCGCTAAAGATTTTCAACCGAAAAACGTAGCGCAGCGGGCCACGGCATTGGAGTCAGCATGGCTTTCGATACCTTCCATAAACTGTTTGACTCTCCTCCTGCAGGTCTCACAGCGGTCTGCGGTGAAAGAGGCAGTTTGGGTCTTTGACAGATTGTCACGTTAACGTGACTGGGCACTGGATAAATGAATTGAAACTGCATAGAGAGGATGACATTTTCTTTTTTCCTACTTCATCGTTCTTAGTGACTGGTTAGTGGTGGCGTGCCAGTCTCTCGGCAACCTATAATTAGAGGTATTCAGTGGATAGGAGATCTGCAGCACGTTCTGCCCATGGCAGTAGTTGAATATCCTCTGTATCGATATAGGACTGGATAGCACAGCCATCACGTGATCTTGCGTTATTTAATTGAAAGCTCACATCACAGATGCTTCAGAGATGGGGCACAGCCACCAACTTTAACACGTCTCGATGTAACGGCTGCTGTCAAAATTACTGCATATGCCCTCCAGAGGTGACAGAGGAGACAGGGTTCTGTAACAAATGGCGCGCCATACCATCACGCCAGATTCTGTTCCCAATGACGATGACATATGTATTTTGGCAAATTTCATTCCCCTTAGCGCTTCCACACACGGATACGTCCTTCATGATGCTGATGGCAGAAGCGGCTCTCGTATGAAAAGACGACGTGACACACGCGGATACGTCCCTCATGATCTTCGTGCGACTAGTGTTCTGTTTGGATACACCACCGTCGCCTCGCGTCTCGGTGCTGCTTCGTCAAGGGAAGTCACAACGCGGTCGCCGTGCTGACGACGCGCTGCCTGTCTGGATACTTGTGTTGCTGCAAACAATGAGTTTCGTGACTCAAGGTACGAGACGCGACTGTACGATCCTGCATGGCAAATCGAACAATATATCTGTCCACTCGAGCGCTAGTCGCTTGGGCACATTGAGATCTTGCTCGGCACTGAATATGAGTTTCCAACTTTTCTACATTCTCGACTAACACCAGCAGTTACATCGCGGTAGGATGAAGCAGTGGCTGGATAGGCTACGATCTATCCATTTTTGAATTCCGTTACTGCTGGTTTCTTCTCCTTGCACGAGGAATAACACGATTTTCACACAAACAACCAGCATTCATATGGGGTTTCTGAACTAAAAAGCCAATGCACAGTCAGTCTCACCCGCAGGCTGTAGATGCTGTTGCTCCTAACTGCTTTGTACGGTTGCGCTGAAGTGCTAAAGATTTGCATGTTCAAGAACGTGGTACATTGTACGCCAGTTTTGCCTACGTTGCATGGCACCTTCACAGTCTTGTTATTTTAATGGCCAGCAGCGTATTTAAGCTAAACATTTTCTCTTAGTTATGACTTACTAATATAATAACCTTCTCTGCTAAAAGCCGGGATGATATGACCACGCTGAGAGTCGCAGAGAGACATGTTTAACCAAACAGCCACTACAACGTGAATGAACTAACACCGAGAAGAAACTGACGTCGCTCTGAGGCAATGTGCCGTAGGATTCAGTCTCAGCTTGGATAAAGGTATGTTATTGTTGTGGTCTTCAGTCCTGAGACTGGTTTGATGCAGCTCTCCATGCTACTCTATCCTGTGCAAGCTTCTTCATCTCCCAGTACCTACTGCAACCTACATCCTTCTGAATCTGCTTAGTGTATTCATGTCTTGGTCTCCCTCTAAGATTTTTACCCTCCACGCTGCCCTCCAGTACTAAATTGGTGATCCCTTGATGCCTCAGAACATGTCCTACCAACCGATCCTTTCTTCTGGTCAAGTTCTGCCACAAACTTCTCTTCTCCCCAATACTATTCAGTACTTCCTCATTAGTTATGTGATCTACCCATCTAATCTTCAGCATTCTTCTGTAGCACCACATTTCGAAAGCTTCTATTCTTTTCTTGTCCAAACTATTTATCGTCCATGTTTCACTTCCATACATTGCTACACTCCATACAAATACTTTCAGAAATGACTTCCTGACACTTAAATCTATATTCGATGTTAACAAATTTCTCTTCTTCAGAAACGCTTTCCTTGCCATTGCCAGTCTACATTTTATGTCCTCGTCGTCGGCGAACCTCAAAGTTTTTATTTCTTCTCCATGGATTTTAATACCTACTCCGAATTTTTCTTTTGTTTCCTTCACTGATTGCTCAATATACAGATTGAATAACATCGGGGAGAGGCTACTACCCTGCCTCACTCCCTTCCCAACCACGGCTTCCCTTTCATGTCCCTCGACTCTTATAACTGCCATCTGGTTTCTGTACAAATTGTAAATAGCCTTTCGCTCCCTGTATTTTACCCCTGCCACCTTCAGAATTTGAAAGAATTCAACATTGTCAAAAGCTTTCTCTAAGTCTACAAATGCTAGAAACGTAGGTTTGCCTTTCCTTAATCATTCTTCTAAGATAAGTCGTAAGGTCAGTATTGCCTCACGTGTTCCAGTGTTTCTACGGAATCCAAACTGATCTTCCCCGACGTCGGCTTCTACTAGTTTTTCCATTCGTCTGTAAAGAATTCGCGTTAGTATTTTGCAGCTGTGACTTATTAAACTGATAGTTCGCTAATTTTCACATCTGTCAACACCTGCTCTCTTTGGGATTGGAATTATTATATTCTTCTTGAAGTCTGAGGGTATTTCGCCTGTTTCATACATCTTGCTCACCAGATGGTAGAGTTTTGTCAGGACTGGCTCTCCCAAGGCCGTCAGTGGTTCCAATGGAATGTTATCTACTCCGGGGGCCTTGTTTCGACTCAGGTCTTTCAGTGCTCTGTCAAACTCTTCACGCAGTATCGTATCTCCCATTTCATCTTCATCTACCTCCTCTTCCATTTCCATAATATTGTCCCCAAGTACATCGCCCTTGTATAGACCCTCTATATACTCCTTCCACCTATCTGCTTTCCCTTCTTTGCTTAGAACTGGGTTTCCATCTGAGCTCTTGATGTTCATACAAGTGGTTCTCTTATCTCCGAAGGTCTCTTTAATTTCCCTGTAGGCAGTATCTATCTTACCCCTAGTGAGATAAGTCTCTACATCCTTACATTTGTCCTCTAGCCATCCCTGCTTAGCCATTTTGCACTTCCTGTCGATCTCATTTTTGAGACGTTTGTATTCCTTTTTGCCTGCTTCATTTATTGCATTTTTATGTTTTCTCCTTTCATCAATTAAATTCAATATTTCTTCTGTTACCCAAGGATTTCTACTAGCCCTCGTCCTTTTACCTACTTGATCCTCTGCTGCCTTCACTACTTCATTCCTCAAAGCTACCCATTCATCTTCTGGTGTATTTCTTTCCTCCATTCCTGTCAATTGTTCCCTTATGCTCTTTCTGAAAGTCTGTACAACCTCTGGTTCTTTCAGTTTATCCAGGTCCCATCTCGTTAAATTCCCACCTTTTTGCTGTTTCTTCAGTTTTAATCTACAGGTCATAACCAATAGATTGTGGTCAGAGTCCACATCTGCCCCTGGAAATGTCTTACAATTTAAAACCTGGTTCCTAAATATGTGTCTTACCATTATATAGTCTATCTGATACCTTTTAGTATCTCCAGGGTTCTTCCATGTATACAGCCTTCTTTCATGATTCTTGAACTAAGTGTTAGCTATGATTAAGTTGTGCTCTGTGCAAAATTCTGTCAGGCGGCTTCCTCTTTCATTTCTTAGCCCCAATCCACATTCACCTACTATGTTTCCTTCTCTCCCTTTTCCTACTACCGAATTCCAGACACCCATGACTATTAAATTTTCGTCACCCTTCACAATCTGAATAATTTCTTTTATTTCATCATACATTTCTTCAATTTCTTCGTCATCTGCAGAGCTAGTTGGCATATAAACTTGTACTACTGTAGTAGGTGTGGGCTTCGTGTCTATCTTGGCCACAATAATGCGTTCACTATGCTGTTTGTAGTAGCTTACCCGCATTCCTATTTTCCTATTCATTATTAAACCTACTCCTGCATTACCCCTATTTGATTTTGTGTTTATAACCCTGTAGTCACCAGACCAGAAGTCTTGTTCCTCCTGCCACCGAACTTCAGTAATTCCAACTATATCTAACTTTAACCTATCCATTTCCGTTTTTAAATTTTCTAACCTACCTGCCCGATTAAGGGATCTGACATTCCACGCTTCGATCCGTAGAACGCCAGTTTTCTTTCTCCTGATAACGACATCCTCTTGAGTAGTCCCAGCCCGGAGTTCCGAATGGCGGACCTCCGGAATATTTTACCCAAGAGGACGCCATCATCATTTAATCATACAGTAAAGCTGTACGGTATGGTCGTGGTAAAATAATGTTGTCATGGATGTAGGACATTTTAGAAAGACAAAATCCGTAAGATATGTTTAGTCTCAAAAGTTTTTTTCGTTTACACATCAAATATAAAGCTTTCTACGAACCTTTAAATGCATACACCATCCCTCTAAACGTACCTTGACTGGTGTTATTCGTGGCGTATGAGCGATTTCAGCGCAGGAACTACGGTGACAGCTTGAACTGAGAACTGTAAACAACAGGTGTGTATTCGACAAGTCAGCTGTGAGCAGGCGATTTTAAGATGTGTCTGTGCGGCCGCATCGTATCAACGTCGTTGTATCTCAATTAGAAATGAACCAACATCGCTGAATCAAGTGACCAAGGCATCCTCCTGAAGAAGAGAAGAGAATGCGAAAATTTTGTGCCAGTAACAGGAACAACGACGCGTGGACGCCCATCGCGACGTGACAGAAATTCAAAACACGGATAATTCCTTTTTGGGAAAAATTATCAAGATTGACGAGCTTCATGCCATCAATACGAGCCTACTACAAAACGACAGAGTTCAGAAACTCATATGAAGGGTCAACATAACCGACATTCAAACCAATGTGACACTTGAGTTCAACAACAACCCATAGAAGGACTTTTATGGCAGTTTCGCATGGATGAATGAATGATCTGTGCATTTACTCAACTGAGGGGAGACTACGTAGAACACCACAGGAGTTCAAAATATGTTTTATTAATCCTGTCTCGAAACTTTTTGGATTGACATAGTATGTAAATTCATGGTCTCGTCGCTGTATGCCTGAATGAGGTATTCTCTGGCATCCGCCATAAACTTTTCACTCGGCTGGAAGGGCGAAAGTGATTTATTTTAGTTTGAACTTACTGAACTGCTCAGTTTCTAGACGAGGCATCATCAAAACAAAATCAGTTTAGGTAGATTACTTTCTCAGATTGCATTTCTGCACTGAAACTAGGTAAAAGTCAGCTGTTACTTAGCATTCACGCAATGCAAAAAGCTTTCGAACTTTCACTGCCTGGGTGGAACTTCTGTGCTTTTATTTGCTCGCTTCGTTTCTGATCGTTAATTGAATGAAACTTTCATTTGTTTACTTGCTTACTGAGAGTCAACACTACCTCAACTACTGGAAGAAGTCTACAACTTATATGTACTGCTAGTTCCTCTTATAGCTCCGGAGATAAATCAATAGTTAATTTCGCAACTAAATTTCTCTGACCTCTGGTCCCCCACCTCTCGGACTGATAGAACGACAAACGTACCTCTTTCCTAGGAAGAAATAACATTTACGTACCAGGTGCGACCAGTGGTACATATCACTAGTTGAATCTGTTTCAAAAATTCGAAATCCGGACTGTGTGAGAAGTATGTCCTAGAATTGTGGAATTATGAAGTGGGCATCAACAACCACCAACAATAATTTCGCAGTAGTTCTATTCTGAGGCAAATATAAAAGTAATAGGTTTCAGATGGTTCAATTGGCTCTGAGCACTATGGGACTTAACTTCTGAGGTCGTCAGTCCCCTAGAACTAAGAACTACTTAAACCTAACTAACCTAAGGACATCACACACATCCATGCCCGAGGCAGGATTCGAACTTGCGACCGTAGCGGTCACGCGGTACCAGACTGTAGTGCCTAGAACCGCTCGGCCACCTCGGTCGGCAAAAGCAATAGGGGTTTCAGTCACAATGTGAGCATGCGTATGACCGAAAATTAAAGGCACACAATGCGTAACCCCGTTTTACCAAGATGAAAATCTCGAGAATTTTTACAATGATGATAATTACAAAAATGCATTTTAACATACACTGACGATGAGCACGAGAAAAGATGAGGAATGAGTAGAGGAACCATGAACGCTAATGCCAGAAAACATGTCGCAGCACCGATAGGCTATTACCTGAGGCTGGCGAAAACCAATTAATCTGATTTCTGCGACTATAATATGCGCAAAATTTGCCTATATTAAAGGGTGGGGAAAGTAATAGGAATGATCAATAGCGTTTTCGTGAAACACGTATAAGAAAACTGGAGATTACGTCACCTGCTGTTCCCAGTAAAACTCACCAGGAGCGGATCTTCTCTGTCTCACGGAAATGTGTCCATCCACAGCACAGATGTACCTGCGTTTTCCTGACCCTAGAAGTAGTCGGTACCTACTCTCTGACCGATCTAAAAAAGATGCGCTTGTTTCTGGTGCCCAAGGCGTGACACTATGACTTTGCTTCAGCGGGTACTTCGACTGCTGAATGTTGACAAAGTACAAGGAAAGTGATGAACATGTCCGTTGTTAGTCATACAGGCAACACAGCCAACTTTTGCATGATTTGGTTAACAAAACATACATCATTTAAAATACTGCAGTGCCTGTGTGAATCGGAATTCGGAATAACATAGGCACTGCCATGTAGAATTTATCCGCCGACAGTGAGCAAGCGACATGTAAGTACAATGTCTCCCTGCACGGAAACATACATAACAGATGTACGAGTACAGGCTGTACACACATGGTTGATAACATATGGAAGTTTGGCTCTGGCCATTGGATGTGCTCGGATAGCCCAATGGTTACGCGACCGCTCGCTTCAAGCGTGAAATGTTGGTTCGAGTCCCTGTACGGCCCACATTCTCATTGTCATCATTCCATCATACAGCTGATGGTTGTCCATATTCGCAACTGAGAATACATCTTTTATAATACGTCAATTAGTTCTGCTTAGTAATGAATGGAGTGGAAGGTCACCAAGCAATGTATTTTTAAACCAGCGAGAGACTTTAAGTGTTTGAGAAGATTTACCTTCTTCCTGGTATTGATTACGTCAATTTAACTGTAGTTTTGAAACAGATATACGATCTGAAACGTCAGTTTTGTTAACAAGTGTGATTTAATTTTGCTTTAGTCGTTAATAAACTTTTCTGTGGCTAATGGTTAAGCCCTGTCTTCCACGCTCGTCAACCAGTATCGTATGAGAAGTACTCCGGAGTGAGTAGAAGCAAGGTCACGCTGATTATGATACCACTTGACTTCAGGTAATGCAAGGACTTGAACACTGAATGAAAAAAAAGATCACGTAAGTTAAGAGTGTTGAATCCGTCATATGTTTATAAGAAAAAGCATTCGAATTGTATTCTAAGCAAGTACAGGGTGTACATAATTGAAGTTCCTGTTCCAAAATGCTGTAGAAATAGGACAACTGCTCCGAATGGCGTAAAATTTCAACAGTATACTATGGAATTGAGAGGAAACGTCATGGAACGAAAAAAGCTAACGCAGATTTGATCAGTGGACGGTACTGTATCCGGCAGAATATGCACACCAGCAGACAAGTAGTATACGGTATTCCTCAGTTTACGGGCCGGCCGGAGTGGCCGAGCGGTTCTAGGCGCTACAGTCTGGAACCCCGCCACCGCTACGGTCGCAGGTTCGAATCCTGCCTCGGGCATGGATGTGTGTGATGTCCTTAGGTTAGTTAGGTTTAAGTAGTTCTAAGTTCTAGGGGACTGATGACCACAGCAGTCAAGCCCCATAGTGCTCAGAGCCATTTGAACCATTTGAACCTCAGTTTACGAAACGTGACTGTGAACACGAAGGGTTGCATGCTGCTGGTAAAGCTCTTTTACAAGAACGGTGTCTGTGCGCCAGAATTCCTACAGAATTCCCGGGCACTCAAGAGTATGAGAAATGTGTCTGCTTGACATCAGCTAAGAACCGGGAGAAAATGATTACAAAGTTCGGAAAGACAGGTTCTTTTGAAGTGCAATGTGGTAAAGAGAGGAAAGCAGTTGGTCCGACGTCTGTAGAAGGTGTGGCCACAGCATTGCAGGAGGAGTCTAGTGGTGGTGTGCAAACGTGCAGTGCACGGGGAATTGCCCGACCGTTGGACGTGCCTCTGAGCACGATGCATCATATCCTACGAAATATCCTGCACTGCCGTCCACGCAAAATCATCACTGTTCTGGATTTGCTACTTGTTGATCTGCCACAAACGTCACTCTGGAATTTCTTGCTCGCATGGAAGTGGATAATGAATGGCCGTGGAACATTCTGTGGATAGACGACACTAACTTCCGTTTCCAAGGAAATTTTAGCACGCAGAATTGCGGAATATGGACAAAGGAAAATCGTCACGCCCATCAATCGGTACCGCTTCATTCTCAAAAGGTGACTGTGTGGTGCGGGTTGGCGGCATCGTTTGACTTAGGGCTGTAGTTTTTCAGCAGATAAGCCCTGCGTGTCCTGTTATCTGTACCGTCACTGGCAAACGCAATGAGAGTCTTTTGCGTACCAACGTCATTCCGACCCTTCAACAACGTGGAGGTGTGGGTAGGACCTTTTTATGCAAAACTGCGCTCCTCCGCGCTCTGGACAGCCAGCGAAGCGGCTGAAGCAGAGGCATTGCGAAAATAGCACAATTCTCTGCAGCCTGGCCGTACCCATCACCTGATTTTAATCCGAATAACTTCTGGCTGTGGGGTTATCTGAAAGATGCTGTGTTCACTGCTTCAATTACGAACGAAGCTGAACTGAAGGCACACATTGAGCAACACATTCTGAACATGACTCCGATCTGTTGTGGAACATGCTGTTTCTGACTTGAACTTGCGGCAGAAAACGATGGATAGCACACACAACACGTCTTGCGCCAGTATCACGACAGTTACAAACATATGTCATTTTGCTGTTTATACAGTGTTTGCTCTGATGACAATTAGAAAACTATGTCAATTTGCTTTTTATGCGGTTTGTGGGCTCAGGAAAATTAACAAGCGACTTTTCCCATTCGATGTGGCACGACCTTGCCGTTGTTCTTGGGCTTACGTAACTAACAGCACCTAATTGTTCGCAGCCGAACTTGTGCAGTTGGGCACACTGAACAGTACGGACGGTGTAACGTGCAACTCAAACCACAGCCGTCGTATTGCCGTTATCTGTCACTTGCAACAGATCCATTTACGTTAAGACGCTTACAGCACCATCTACTAATAAAATTTTCGCTAATTTTTTTGTTCCATGACGTTTCTCTCTGCGTCAGTGTTATGCCCTTCAAATTTTACGTCATTCTGAGCAATGATTCTCTATCTACAGCGTTTTGAAACTGGAACTGTAAATATCGACACCCTGCACATTACATTTATTTCTATTCAAATGTATAGTTTCCATATGTTACTCTACAATATTATATTGTTGATAAACAAAATCACAAAATAAATAACGCCAGAGCTTTCTGTATTTTCACCGTTCTCAAACAGTTTGAAACAACAAAATACGTGTTTTTTTTTGAGAATTATGTTTGGTCTGTGACCAATATTTAGATAGAAATCGCTTTTCATTGCCTACAGTCAACAATGTTTCCTACCGCGTGCTATAGAATTGACGCCACTCATACTTCTGTGTGTGTTTGAAATTTAAGGTGATCTTAAAAACTCAGTAGTGCAGTAAAAGCAACTTTACTGGCTGTGGCCGTTGGGAAATATTTGTATCCTTCCTCTGTTAGTGGAAGCTAGCTAGTAACCTCACGCTTCTCAGTATACCAGTGGTTTCTGTTCAGATCTCTCTGCATGTGAAATCATTAGCTGGATGAACAATTCTTGTTCTCGAACGGTGATTTCAGAGTACGTATCATAGCTACCTTGGCTCCACGCGGTGAGGTAATATTTAATATAGGACTTTCCGGCAGCTCCCTTTCTCTCCGGCCGTAATGAAGAACGGCTACGGGCACAAGGGCGCTAAAAAGCTAATTTCCCTTTGAGGGGGCCTTTGGGGAGTCCGAGAAGCAAGTTCCTTCCCTAATGGGTGGAACTGCTTTTAGCGGGTGTTCTCTGAGCACGAGTTGGACACTAATCAGCTGCTAATGAAGAGACGAGTACCGAAACACATGATCTACCGTTGGCAGAATACAAAGACCGCTTCCCTGCCCCTTGTCAGAAGTGGCAGCGTATGGTTCTTCACCTTGGTACCGAACTGGCTCTGGTCGTTTTCTGCTGGCTACTATACAGTGCTCTGCAATGATGACGATTCCGTTATTGGTGCACTGTGCAGCCGGAAATTAGAGTGTGATTGTCAAGTTAAACAAAGGGCTCCATTTTATTTCATTGTAGTGTGTAGTTGTTTGCTGAGAACCGCTTTCGGATGACGCACGTGCATTATCAAACATCCCATAACAAACCAAAATCTGAGATTAGTGACAGAAATGTACGAAATCTTCAAGAAATCTACTTACATAACCGAACTGGTAGAGTTTTTACGATTATTAATGAAACCAGCACTTCCTCACAAATATTTTACAAAGATTTTGATGAGTTTTTATAGAGAGATTATGTTGCAAACATCAGTCCAAAACTATAATAGTCATAATGTGAAATACAGAGTTCAAATAGCATACAAGAACACACGTAAATGAGACCGTATGCTGCTTTCTGAATTCTAACCACATGGATCAATGTAAATTTTTACTGTGGTGTTTTGTTGTAGAAGCAACCAGATAATTGTGTGGATACTGCTAATGCAGATTCTGACAATGATTTAAAATTTAATAATAACTACAACCGCAAAATTCAAGAATATTCTCTTTATGCCCACCAGCAAAAATGCTAAAGGTTTCTCATCCACCGTTCAAGTTTAAGCCAATAGTCGGCGCAGCTATTGTGGCACTGCAGTCGCTGGCTGTGACGTGAAATTAAAAAAATCAAACTGGAGTATGGCCGTAAATTCAAAAATTCAAGACTGCGCTGGCAGGAAATCAAAAAATGCAAGGTAATGGGGAATATAAAGAAGAGTAAAGAAATTTACTTTACACAATATCAAAACAAAACTGCCAATCACACTGTAGCTCCAGAGCAACCGTTGTGGCCATACTCAAAAGTATCCCAGCGATCTGAATCTCTTTGCACTGGTTTCAAAAGACTTTATTCAAAAAGGCTCGCAAAGGGTGTTACTTGCAGAGTTTATGCATCTAAAACAATTTGCAGGCCGTTGAAATGAAACAGCCAATCACAGTGTAGTCCCAGGACAGACATCTGGGCAGTGTTCAAAAGTAGTTGAACAATCTGAAGTATTTCGCGTAACGTTATAGCGCGTTTATCCAAAAAATTCGTAAACGGTGCAATTCTTAGTATTTCTATATTAACATACACTGTGGAATCACATTATTGTCACCATGCATCAAAGCTTGAATATTGCCGCCATGGATAGATAGTACTTGTGTTGATCCATCGTGCCTTCCAGAATGGCGAGACCACACACGGAATGCCAGGAAAATATTGCCGAGACCATAACACTCCCTCCTCTGGCCTGAACCATTCTGATGATTGTTACAGGATGTTTGCTTTCAGACGTTTCAGCTGTACACGACAACGGCCATCTTCCCGATGGACCATAAAACATGATTCATCCGTAAAGGCCACCTGTCGCCACCCAGTGGACGTCCAGTGTGATACTGGTGCGCAAATTTCAGCCTTCGTTGCCGATGAACAGCAGTCGACATGGGTGCATGAACAAGGTGTTTGCTGCGGGGACCCATACAAAACAACGTCTGCTGAACGGTTGTTGAGGAGACACTGTTGGTAGTTCCTTGATTCATCTAGGCACACAGTTGCTGAATAGTTGCACATATGTTTGCCCATACAAATTTCCACAACCGTCGTTCACCACTGTGATCTATGACCCTTGATGCATCACAGTGTCTTCGGCACCGATTTTCAATAGCACCATTTTGCCACGTAGCACCCTCTAACCACAGCAGCTAGCGAACAAAAATTTGGGACCATTTTATTTTTCGACTGTGACTGTCTCAAGAAATATGTAAAGGTTTTTTTTAAATTACTGCTACCAGTCACAAACTTCGTCAACTATTGTATTACTTACTTACTTAGCGGCATGTTTCGAGCGCTATACCTCATCTTCAGGCTAAATGACATTGAAAAAGCAACTTTACAATAAGGTCCTACTGACGTTACATAGTCTTTTCGTAAATGCTGTGGTCACCTGTGGGAGAAGAGAAAACTTAGTAAGAGCCGATGTCACTTTCGAAGCTGGGCTGATGTTTGCACGAAAATGGTTTGTAACGGTCACTCACTTTGTTCTAACGAACAGTTTACAATCTTTGCCGTTTCGGGGCAGTGATCGAGGCATTTGGACGTCGGATAAATCTCTCCGTTTCTGCATTACAACAACGGCAGCGCTGTTTTTCATGTCAGCTCTCCACTCTTCATGTACCTCCCACACCTAGTGCTGTCCCCCGTCGTGTGTGTGATGGTTATCGCACGTTGACGCTTAACAAAGGCGGTGGTTCACATTAATGTGACAGGACCGCGTACACACACAAGCACGCTATGATCTGACTTTGCCCGCGAAAGGAGAAGGTGCCGAGTTCAAGTCTCGGTCCGGCACATCGTTTTACCGGCCGGAGTGGCCGTACGGTTCTAGGCGCTACAGCCTGGAACCGCGTGACCGCTACGGTCGCAGGTTCGAATCCTGGCTCGGGCATGGATGTGTGTGATGTCCTTAGGTTAGTTAGGTTTAAGTAGTTCTAAGTTATAGGGGACTGATGACCTCAGAAGTTAAGTCCCATAGTGCTCAGAGCCATTTGAACCATTTGACATCGTTTTAATCTGCCAGGGAGTTTTGTATCAGCGCACATTTCGCTGCAGAGTGAAAATCTCATTCTGGGAACTTGCATGTTAAGCAGCATTAGTGAATGTGCGAAATTCGATTTCTGTACCATACATGGTGTAAGACACAAAAGACCCTAAAATTGATTATTTTCCATCTTTAAGATGGTCTATGATGTTTGCCTAGCGTCACATTGTTAATCCAATATCAAAAATATCTGAAAAGATACATCAGTAACAGAAAGAAGTCATGGTTTCATCAAATTTCGAATTGTTACTTTGCGCGCGCGCGCGCGCGCGCGTGCACACACACACACACACACACACACATATATATATATATATATATATATATATATATATATATATATATATATATACTCCTGGAAATTGAAATAAGAACACCGTGAATTCATTGTCCCAGGAAGAGGAAACTTTATTGACACATTCCTGGGGTCAGATACATCACATGATCACACTAACAGAACCACAGGCACATAGACACAGGCAACAGAGCATGCACAATGTCGGCACTAGTACAGTGTATATCCACCTTTCGCAGCAATGCAGACTGCTATTCTCCCATGGAGACGATCGTAGAGATGCTGGATGTAGTCCTGTGGAACGGCTTGCCATGCCATTTCCACCTGGTGCCTCAGTTGGACCAGCGTTCGTGCTGAACGTGCAGACCGCGTGAGACGGCGCTTCATCCAGTCCCAACATGCTCAATCGGGGACAGATCCGGAAATCTTGCTGGCCAAGGTAGTTGACTTACACCTTCTAGAGCACGTTGGGTGGCACGGGATACATGCGGACGTGCATTGTCCTGTTGGAACAGCAAGTTCCCTTGCCGGTCTAGGAATGGTAGAACGATGGGTTCGATGACGGTTTGGATGTACCGTGCACTATTCAGTGTCCCCTCGACGATCACCAGTGGTGTACGGCCAGTGTAGGAGATCGCTCCCCACACCATGATGCCGGGTGTTGGCCTGTGTGCCTCGGTCGTATGCAGCCCTGATTGTGGCGCTCACCTGCACGACGCCAAACACGCATACGACCATCATTGGCACCAAGGCAGAAGCGACTCTCATCGCTGAAGACGACACGTCTCCATTCGTCCCTCCATTCACGCCTGTCGCGACACCACTGGAGGCGGGCTGCACGACGTTGGGGCGTGACCGGAAGACGGCCTAACGGTGTGCGGGACCGTAGCCCAGCTTCATGGAGACGGTTGCGAATGGTCCTCGCCGATACCCCAGGAGCAACAGTGTCCCTAATTTGCTGGGAAGTGGCGGTGCGGTCCCCTACGGCACTGCGTAGGATCCTACGGTCTTGGCGTGCATCCGTGCGTCGCTGCGGTCCGGTCCCAGGTCGACGGGCACGTGCACCTTCCGCCGACCACTGGCGACAACATCGATGTACTGTGGAGACCTCACGCCCCACGTGTTGAGCAATTCGGCGGTACGTCCACCCGGCCTCCCGCATGCCCACTATACGCCCTCACTCAAAGTCCGTCAACTGCACATACGGTTCACGTCCACACTGTCGCGGCATGCTACCAGTGTTAAAGACTGCGATGGAGCTCCGTATGCCACGGCAAACTGGCTGACACTGACGGCGGCGGTGCACAAATGCTGCGCAGCTAGCGCCATTCGACGGCCAACACCGCGGTTCCTGGTGTGTCCGCTGTGCCGTGCGTGTGATCATTGCTTGTACAGCCCTCTCGCAGTGTCCGGAGCAAGTATGGTGGGTCTGACACACCGGTGTCAATGTGTTCTTTTTTCCATTTCCAGGAGTGTATATATATACACTCCTGGAAATTGAAATAAGAACACCGTGAATTCATTGTCCCAGGAAGGGGAAACTTTATTGACACATTCCTGGGGTCAGATACATCACATGATCACACTGACAGAACCACAGGCACATAGACACAGGCAACAGAGCATGCACAATGTCGGCACTAGTACTGTGTATATCCACCTTTCGCAGCAATGCAGGCTGCTATTCTCCCATGGAGACGATCGTAGAGATGCTGGATGTAGTCCTGTGGAACGGCTTGCCATGCCATTTCCACCTGGCGCCTCAGTTGGACCAGCGTTCGTGCTGGACGTGCAGACCGCGTGAGACGACGCTTCATCCAGTCCCAAACATGCTCAATGGGGGACAGATCCGGAGATCTTGCTGGCCAGGGTAGTTGACGTACACCTTCTAGAGCACGTTGGGTGGCACGGGATACATGCGGACGTGCATTGTCCTGTTCGAACAGCAAGTTCCCTTGCCGGTCTAGGAATGGTAGAACGATGGGTTCGATGACGGTTTGGATGTACCGTGCACTATTCAGTGTCCCCTCGACGATCACCAGTGGTGTTCGGCCAGTGTGAGAGATCGCTCCCCACACCATGATGCCGGGTGTTGGCCTTGTGTGCCTCGGTCGTATGCAGTCCTGATTGTGGCGCTCACCTGCACGGCGCCAAACACGCATACAACATCATTGGCACCAAGGCAGAAGCGACTCTCATCGCTGAAGACGACACGTCTCCATTCGTCCCTCCATTCACGCCTGTCGCGACACCACTGGAGGCGGGCTGCACGATGTTGGGGCGTGAGCGGAAGACGGCCTAACGGTGTGCGGGACCGTAGCCCAGCTTCATGGAGACGGTTGCGAATGGTCCTCGCCGATACCCCAGGAGCAACAGTGTCCCTAATTTGCTGGGAAGTGGCGGTGCGGTCCCCTACGGCACTGCGTAGGATCCTACGGTCTTGGCGTGCATCCGTGCGTCGCTGCGGTCCGGTCCCAGGTCGACGGGCACGTGCACCTTCCGCCGACCACTGGCGACAACATCGATGTACTGTGGAGACCTCACGCCCCACGTGTTGAGCAATTCGGCGGTACGTCCACCCGGCCTCCCGCATGCCCACTATACGCCCTCGCTCAAAGTCCGTCAACTGCACATACGGTTCACGTCCACGCTGTCGCGGCATGCTACCAGTGTTAAAGACTGCGATGGAGCTCCGTATGCCACGGCAAACTGGCTGACACTGACGGCGGCGGTGCACAAATGCTGCGCAGCTAGCGCCATTCGACGGCCAACACCGCGGTTCCTGGTGTGTCCGCTGTGCCGTGCGTGTGATCATTGCTTGTACAGCCCTCTCGCAGTGTCCGGAGCAAGTATGGTGGGTCTGACACACCGGTGTCAATGTGTTCTTTTTTCCATTTCCAGGAGTGTATATCAGGGCCTGAATAACGATTTTGTACGCTCATATTAAGTGCCTTGACGCTATAGCGATGTCTAAACACGTGCCTAAGTGACAAAATTTATACTTTTGTCGGGTATGCAACCGCATCATTTAGTCATCTAGACGCAACATTTCCACCGTGTATCTGGCCGCCATCCTCCGATGAAGACCCTATTTGCTTATGTTACTGGAACTGGTTCATACCGTGTGCGGCAACCCTTTAATACCCCTCGTAAGGCCCACTGCGTGTGCGCAAGAAATGGTTGCTGCTGCGCCCTGCCGCAAGTGACGGTACAGTGCCCCACTGGTGGAAGCTGATAAAAACGATTAATCGGTAAGGAGTACCACTGTTGATACATGCTGCCGAACGAATTAATATCAGATGAAATAGGGCCCCACTTTTACTAAAAGGGTAACCGTTGACTCTGTTTCTAACGCTGTCTGCCTGACACCAGAGAAATGTACCCGCAGTTTTGCAAGTCTTTAACATCATCTTTATTTACGAAAAGCACTGCTGTCGCATGTTTCTAACACTCCAGGAAGTTACCAGAACTGTAAGCATCATTAATAACGTCAGTTAATGGGGCTAGTGATCTATAAATGCGTTCTTTAAGTACTGTGATTGGCACTTCATCCATGCTTGCTGGCTTCTTACATTTTAATTTTTGTACTGTCTTACAAACATTTCATTTTAGGAATTTTCGTTGTACTTTCTCTGCTGTATGATTATTTATTTGCTGTATGACGATTTATCGAACTACCCCTGTCTTTTATCGGTAAGTTATTGTGACACTGTTGTCTGTTTTCCTTCACTTGACAACTGCACATAAGTTATCATTTAAGAAACTGAAAATAACTCTGCAATATAGACACGTGGTCAATGAAGTTATTTTATCTGCTCACATAGAGGAACTAGACAGAAAATTCTAAGGAGGTGTAGTTTGTAAACGAAAAGCGCTCATGGTGGTGGGGAGTTGCTTTTCCCAGAAAAACGATGCAGCTGCCGCACGAGATGACTAAGCATCAGCTTCCCCTCTAGCAATGTAGAACATTGTGCAGAGATTTACATAGCTCCATATACATTTCATGTTTCAGGATTATTAGTAACTCATTCCTGTATTCTATGTAGCGTTAATGCACGTTGCGGAAAATAAACGCCCTTGGGGCATGTGTGCGCACTGCACCACCAGTGATACATAAGGCGCGCTGTAGAGGGTTAGCATAAATTTGTGAAACTCCATGTAGGTGCTTCTTGTGACATAATAGGATAGATGGCGTAGGGAATCGCCTGCTCGCTCTTCAATTTGCATACCTATAAATGAGAAAAAGGCATAATCGCAATCCGACTAACCACTTCGCCTCACACGTCCACCCTCCCCCTCTCCAACCTGATCTATCACAGGACAAAATTAATTCCTTAATAGGGCTCTACTGTACGTAGACGTGGTACACATTTTTAATCTTTGTTGTTAGACAACTACACTGTGCAGTAAACAGTAAATTTGCACCATTACTATTAATTAACAATCTGCGACTCTTCCGTCCGCTGGAACGTGGAAGACATTAGTTCAAATGGTTCAAATGGCTCTGAGCACTATGGGACTGAACATCTAAGGTCATCAGTCCTCTAGAACTTAGAACTACTTAAACCTAACTAACCTAGGGACATCACACACATCCATGCCCGAGGCAGGATTCAAACCAGCGACCGTAGCGGTCGCGTGATTCCAGACTGAAGCGCCTAGAACCGCTCGACCACACCGGCCGGCAAGCTATTAGTCCTCGAGAAAATGTGAAGAGAAACTGTTTTGAAAAATCTGTGAATTCTAATATTGGAAACTGCGGATTTCGAGTTCTTAAAGAAAAAAGTAAAAAAGTGTCCTTTAAAATACTTCACTCCACCCCCTATCCCCACGCTCACACCCGACCGTAGGGGGTTTTTAGGATGTTATTTCTGACACTTTTTCCTACCACTGTACAAGAATTTGCGACTACACATTTTTCCCCTAACTTTCCTTCCTTTTCTTCCCTATCGCCAAAACAAGTCAACAAAGTACAAGTTCTTTTATTTCCAGACATGGTTATGTTGAAAACAAGCGATCTATAAACACGTTAAACTGACAGATTTTTATATAAAATCCGCTCGTTAGATCGCCGAAATCCTGAGATGGTGGGAAGGCCCTGCCCGTAATACTCCAACCGATCTCTATTTGGGACATCCTCTGGCCAAGGTAGGGTTTGGCAAGCACGAAGACAAGCAGTAGAAGCCCTCGCCATTTGGGAGTGGGCATTATCTTCGTGAAACATAAGCCGAGGATGACTTGTCGTGAAGGGCAAAAAATAGGGCGTAGAAAATCGTCAACGTACCACTGTGTTGAGGGGTGCCAAGAATGAAAATCAAAGAATTCCTGCTGTGAAAAGAAATGGTATAGCAGATCATCACTCCTTTCTTGTTCTTTTTAACCATCAGCTATTAGATCACAACACTTTCAAATCTGTTACTACATATCGATAAGGTGTGCTAACCTCCTCGACATGGGCGCATCTCGAGAAATCTTGTGCACTTTGATGGCTGAGGACTCGGCAAGCTCTATTCATTCATGAGACGTGGAATGTAGCTGTCTACTTCTGGTCAGTTGCAGATGAAATTGGTAACGGTGCTGCAGGGCGGGTTGGTCAATGGTATATCAATCAGGGTGGTATTCTCCACCGCTGACCGGCGCATCTCAAGATACGCCTTTGTCGGTCGTCGGGTCTCAGTTCGAAGGAAGACGCCCCACTGTAGTCAGTGAGAGTCAAGGCCTCGGTGACCAGCGAAGGCGAGTCTGGAGACGCCCTGGAAAGCTGTGAGATAACAATTTGACAGTTACCCTCCATAGTGACCGACGATGAGAACTGATTGTCTGGGGAGCCATTTATTTTCATAGCAGGACCCCTTTGAGTGCGACTCGCGTTAATCTCACAGCAAGGTGTTACGTCGACGATATTCTACGTCCAGTTTGTTGCCGTTTATGGACCGTCATTCTCGGCTTACATTTCAGGAAGATAATACCCTGCCGCACACGGCGAGAGTTTCTACTGGATGTCTTTGTGCTTGCCAAAGACAACCCTGGCTAACAAGGTCGCCGTATCTATCCGCAACTGAGAACGTTTGGAGAATTGTGGACAAGGCATTCCAACCCACCTGGGACAAAAGTTGGCAAAACATCACTCAGAAAGACATCCGACAACTCTTTAAATCAATTCCAAGCCGAGAAACTGCTTTTACAACGTCCAGAGGTGGACCGAAGCGTCACTGACTTTCTCAGTTTGCGAAACTCTTTCTCTTGAACAAATCATCCAATTTTTCTGAAATAGTAATCATTTATTTGTTAGTACATGTACATCACATCTGCCGATACTCATACCATTTTCTTTTTGCCTTAGAGTTTATTATTAACGTGATTTGCATGCAAATGGAGCTGGCTATCTGTGACAGTCCTATTTTGATTCTGAACCGTGAACAAAATTGCTCATCAATGTCAGTTGCAATCGTATAAATGATCATTTGATTCATCAGACACACGCAGTTCTGATGTAGGACTTGGTTAACGCCGTAAATATGCCGTCACAAGCCAGAAGAGGGCGGTTGTTGGGTGTTTTTCAGTGATTTAGAGCAGTTACCAGCAATTTGATGAGAGGGAAGGGTGGTGGTCTGATTTGAGAGTTGGAGATGATGCTGTGCGTTTACGGTTCTGATATGTATCACGGTGGAAACACTGACGACGACCATATTGAAGCAGAGCATTATGTTTCTTTTCGTTGCTTAGTAATAATAGGCAATTATTAGGCATGTTTCTTTTTCTCACTGAAACCATTCAAATCATCTCACATGATGCCGTGGTCATGCAAACCTGGACAAAAGGACTACATAAAAGACAGTTACAAGATATGTCCTAAAAGTATGGAATATTTGCTTGGCAGAAGTTCTTTTGTTGATCTGGATGTACAGAACCGTGGTCTTCTTCAGAGAAGTGTCCTTGGCAAGACACAAACTTCTCCCAGCTCCCTCACCATTGTTGGAAGCACTTCTGGAACGTGTATTTTGGAATGTGGTCTTTCGATAGTGTTCAGACAACCACGGACAGCAAGGGAGCCCTGAAGAACGTATCAGCAGAAGGATCGAAACGTTGAGCCGGAAAGAAATTTGAATAATGAGTTGGATTAATTACACAAAAGCTTTCATCAATAGTGCCATTTTGACTTTTTGAGGATCTGCCTGAACGCAATTCGCTGGCAACTGACGTTCGGCCATCTTTAAAGCGGTTGTGCCGCTCCTTTAACCATGACTTACTCAAGGACTGTCCCCGGAAGCCTGTTGAATCTTCTTAATGTCTTCCTGTTGGGTATCGCGGACCATGCGGCAAAATTTGATGCGATATCTCAGCTCAGTTTGTTAGGCTGTTTTACAACTTACAGGAATCCTCACTCATACGCCGACTGCTAGCGACATACTTTTTCTACTTGAGGGGATAAAATTTACAGTTGTTCATTAATGGCTTCTCATGATATCTCCAAGATAGCTTAGACGGGAAAGAAGGAAGATCGACACTTTTTAAACACATCTCGTGTTCCCAAGGGGATTGTGGATCTGAGAACGTACTGAATAGTTGTTTATGCCAACAACTTATCTGTGTGGTTGTTGTCTGGAGTTCATCTTTCACATTATACAGATAAATGATCTGGTCGTGGGGCGGCGGGTGGAACAATGAGTATGCTGCTTCCCTACATGGTGGACAGGGTGAACAAGTTAAGGCTGTTTGCTGATGACGCTGTGGTTTACGGGAAGGAGTGGTCCTTGACTGACTGTTGAGTTACACGAGATGACTTTGAAGAAATTTCTAGCCAGTGTGATGAATGGCAGTATGCTCTGAATGTAGAAAAATGTTAGTTAATGTGGATGAGTAGGAAAAAAATCCAGGAAAGTTCGATTATAGCATTAGTAATGAACTGCTTGACACAGTCACTTTGATTAAATATACAGTCCCAACGTTGCAAATGGATATAAAATAGAATGAGCATTTCAGGTTGGTAGTTGGGAAGGCAAATGCTCGACTCCGTTTCATCGGGAGAATTTTGAATAGTAGACTGTTAGTGGGACTCATTCTTGAATACTGCTGGGGTGTTTGCGATCTCCACCATGTCGGATCGAAGAAAGACATGGAAGCAATTCAAAGGCACGCTGCTAGTTTGTTGCCAGTAGGTTGGAACAGTACGCAAATACTAAGGAAATGTTTCGTGAACTCAAATGGGAATTCCTCTAAGGAAGACTGTAACATTACCGCCTATAATTGTAGTGAAATTGACTTTTTCATTCAGTATCTGGTTATCAAACGCATTTACTGTCACGTAAAATTATTTGTTGAAACTGTCTTTTTTGGTAACGTTATAAGAAATCTGCGGCCAAAATGTATCTCTGATTTATTCTTAATTGCAGCCTTAAAAAGGAAGGATAAATCAATTTCAGTATACCCATTGTGGATGACGAACTGCGAATGTGATTAAAATTAGCGTCTATCTGGTAATACATATGCAACCAGTCGTCTTTTTACCATTTATTCAACCATGAACATGTTTTCGAGCGACTGCAGGTTCATCTTCAGATGGAGGTGCTACAGGAACATTATGTTGTGGACCAAGTGTAAAATCAAGTGTAGCTACATACTGTGTACATAGCTTAATAACGCATGTTATAAGAAGCAATCTGATGTGAATACCACAAGGAAGTGCACTCAACAGCACTGCATCTACCTACACCTGCTCCACAACATAATGTTCCTGTAACTCCTCCTTCTGAAGATGAGCCTGCAGTAGCTCGAAAACGTGTTCATGGTTGAATAAATCGTAAAAAAGCGACTGGTTGCATATGTAATACCAGATAAATGCCAAGATTAATGAAGCTGTTAATTTTCATTCACCTTTAAACTGAAGACTATAGCTACAGCCCACTTTTTTTATTCTGACTGCCAATGGAAAGGTCTTTTAAGTAACGTAGTCGTAATGCAAGAAATATTTTTAGACATTATAATGCATATTTGACGTACACTCGAAAATAAGAGTACCATTAAATAATACAGCTCAGCGACAACAGGCATCGATCAATAGATTCAGAAGAAGTTTCTCTATTTGCAATGATACGTCGTATACATCTATTTAATTAATTAACACTAATGTGATTGTGTATTTACGGTCACAAAATTCACATATCGCTTCATTCCACAGACGATGAATTACCAGTTAATTAAATACTATTTCAATTAAGTGTACTTAGCCTTGTCATTACATAGATATTCATATTAATAAAGGGGGAATTTTTTTAATATGCCACAAGATGAATCTCTCGTCGCGAGGCGCTGTTGCGGAAATTCAGAGATCCAGCAGCTGAGGCCGGCTGCAGATCGATACTAGTGCCGCCAACGTACGAGGCGTGTTTTTTTTTTAAATAAGTACCGTTTTGAAATTAACAAAAGACGTGATAAGATATCTCTATAATTTTATTTTTACACGAAAGCCTCTACCTTAATCTACGCACTGACGCCATTACAGTCTGATTCTTCATTGTTTACCTTGTGTATTGAGTGTTTAAGATGACTCCGATAATCGTGAGTCCCGCCGACTGTGACGTACGGGCTGTTATAAGATTTCTTAGTGCTAAAGGCTTAAAGCGATCGATATTCATCGTGAGATCTGTGCAGTTTACTGAGAAAACGTTGAGTGATGGAACGGTAAGAAAGTGGGTGAGAGCATTTAAAGATGGCCGCACAAATATGCATGATGAACAACGGAGTGGGCGTCCTTCGGTCGTTAATGAAAGTTTGGTGCAGGAAATGGAAAATAAGGTGAGAGAAAACAGACGCTTTACGATTTCCTCCTTGCGGGATGACTTTCCTAATGTTTCTCGTAGTGTTTTGTATGGCATTGTGACCGAGTACTTGAATTACCGAAAATTGTGCGCACGTTGGGTACCGAAAATGTTGACGGATGTGCACAAAACCAAACGTTTAGACAGTGTATTGACTTTCCTTGGGCGGTACCACAACGACGGTTATGATTTCTCAAGCCAAATTGTTACGGGCTATGAAACATGGGTGGCCTACGTCACACAGAATCAAAGCAACAGCCCATGGAAGTTGAGCAAGGGTATCGTTTTGCTGCAATACAATGCCCATCCGCATGTGGCGAATCAGACCAAAGATCTCATCACATCTTTTCGATGGGAAACTCTAGATCATCCTCCGTACAGCCCCGATATTGCGCACAGTGACTACCATCTATCTGTTCCTGCACTTGAAGAAACACGTGGTTGGTCAGCGTCTTCAAGACAATGACGAAGACAAAGGTGGTGATGAAGTGGCTAACAAGTCAGACATCTATGGGGAGGGTATTCAAAAACTGGTACAACGTTATGACAAATTCCTTAATATTGACGGAAATTAAGTAGAAAAGTAGATTAAGGTACAGACTTTCACGTAAAAATAAAATTATTGAGATATATTAGCACGTCTTTTTTAAATTTCAAAACGGTATTTACTTAAAAAACACGCCTCGTACATTTCACCTGAGGACCACAGAGATAAGAGAAATTAGGGCTGTTATGGAAACTTATAGACAGTTGTTCTTTCCTCTGTTTGCAAGTGGAACCGGAAAGCAAATGACCGGTAGTGGTACGTAGTACCCACGCATCATAGGATGGCTTGCGGAGTATGTACTGATCAGCATCGACTTAAAAGTGTCTTGGTTCACCTGTGGAACTCTACTTATCAGTAATTCTGTGTGCCAGATGCCTACGCACAGGGCACACACTTACCGTAATTTACAGCCGATGGTGTGTGGGTGTGGAGCTGGCGTCCGGTGGCGTCACAGCTGGGTTTCGTTGGAGTCACATAAGCAGAATTTGATGGCCAAGACATCAACGTGCGTTCATTATAATGCTCTTCAAACCATTACATCACGATTCTGGCCTATTGACAAGGACAGTTATCCTGCTGGAAAATGACACCCCTGTTGGGGAAGACATCAAGCTTAAGGAGTTACCGATGGTCGCTAATAATGTTCACTTAGTTCACAGCTGTGATGGTGCCTTCGATTAGTACTACAGGTCCCATGGGAACTCAGGTGAACATCCCCCATAACATAATATTGCTCCCACTATCCTGCTTCGGTGGAGCGTTGCATGTTTCGAGCAGCCGTTCGACTGAACGACGGCGTATCTGGACACAACCATCGATCTGGTTTAACAATACACGGGATTCATCCGACCGAGCAACACGACTGCATTGATAAGCTGTCCAATTTCGATGATCCCGTGCCCTCCGTAACCATAATTGACAAAACTACTGGCCATTAAAATTGCTACACCAAGAAGAAATGCAGATGATAAATGGGTATTCATTGGACAAATGTATTATACTAGAACTGACATGTGATTACATTTTCAGGCAATTTGGGTGCATAGATCCTGAGAAATCAGTATCCAGAACAACCACCTCTAGCCGTAATAATGGCCTTGATACGCCTGGGCATTGAGCCAAACAGAGCTTGGATGACGCGTACAGGTACACCTGCCCATGCAGCTTCAACACGATACCACAGTTCATCAAGAGTAGTGACTGACGTATTGTGACGAGCCAGTTGCTCGGCCACCATTGACCAGACGGTTTCATTTGCTGAGAGATCTGGATAATGTGCTAGACAGGGCAGCAGTCGAACATTTTCTGTATCCAGAAAGGCCGGTACAGGACCTGCAACATGCGGTCGTGCATTATCATGCTGAAATGTAGGGTTTTGCAGGGATCGAATGATGGGTAGAGCCACGGGTCGTATCACAACTGAAATGTAACGTCCACTGTTCAAAGTGCCGTCAATGCGAACAAGAGGTGACCGATACGTGTAACCAATGGCACCCCATACCATCACGCCGGGTGATACGCCAGTATGGCCATGACGAATACAACCTTCCAATGTGTCTTCACCGATATGTCGCCAAACACGGATGCGACCATCATGATGCTGTAAACAGAACCTGGATTCATCCGAAAAAATGACGTTTTGCCATTCGTGCACCCAGGTTCGTCGTTGAGTACACCATCGCAGGCGCTCCTGTCTGTGATGCAGCGTCAAGGGTAACCGCAGCCATGGTCTCCGAGCTGATAGTCCATGCTGCTGCAAACGTCGTCGAACTGTTCGTGCAGATGGTTGTTGTCTTGCAAACGTCCCCGTCTGTTGACTCAGGTATCGAGACGAGGCTGCTCGATCCGTTACAGCCATGCGGATAAGATGCCTGTCAACTCGACTGCTAGTGATACGAGGCCGTTGGGAGCCAGCACGGCGTTCCGTATTACCCTCCTGAACCCATCGATTCCATATTCTGTTAACAGTCATTGGATCTCGACCAACGCGAGCTGCAATGTCGCGATACGATAAACCGCAATCGCGGTAGGCTACAATCCGACCTTTATCAAAGTCGGGAACGTGATGGTACGCATTTCTCCTCCTTACACGAGGCATCCCAATAACGTTTCACCAGGCAACGCCGGTCAACTGCTGTTTGTGTATGAGAAATCGGGTGGAAACTTTCACCATGTCAGCACGTTGTAGGTGTCACCACCGGCGCCAACGTTGTGTGAATGCTCTGAAAAGATAATCATTTGCATATCACAGCATCTTCTTCCTGTCGGTTAAATTTCGCGTCTGTAGCACGTCATCTTCGTTGTGTAGCAATTTTAATGTTGTTGGGTCATCATGGGAACACGTACGTGTCCTCTGCTTCGGCACATCATGTTCAGCACTGTGCTCTGAACGGCGTGCTCCAAAATTCTTGTGCCTGCGCCGGCCGGCACTGTACTCTGTCCTAAGATATGCCGCACATTGTTGCCTATGGTGGTTTAGACAGGGGTTCTGTGATGAGATGTGGACGTCCAACTTCCTGTTTCCTACTCGTTGTTTCAGCATTCTTCAACAACTTTCCATAAATTTTCACGACAGCAGCATATAAACCGGCGACCAGCTTCGACGTTTCCGAGATGCTCGCTCCCAGGTACTGGGCCACAGCGATATGGCTTTTATCAGTGTTCTTTAAGTCGGAAGATTTCCACATTTCCGCCACTTGTCGTCGCTGCAGTGATTCCCCATTCGACTCTGCTCCGCTCGTATGCTTCTCTTACTGCGTCACTTACCCACCCTCACATGGTGGTGATAATGTTTTGGCTCATCGTGAGAGTGACCACAAAATAATTCTTTTAATGGTGCTTGCACAATGCAAGTTGGTATTCGGTGAGTGGTGTGTGGCCGCCCGGTTGAGTGGAGAAGAAATCTACCCGTAGGGTCCACATTTTCGGAAAGGAATTTCCAGAGTAGTTTCTCATGCAATCCCGCGAAACACCCTGACCGGTATCGGTTGTCAGAGCACTCGGTTTCCCAACCGCGGCGAATGCTCAATGCCCGTAGGCCGTATACCTTTCGCAGGACTGCTAGCGTGGTGGTAGCAGCAGCCCGTTTCTTTGATCCTCGGCCCCGTCGTCGCCACTACGCGATTCCTGGCCGTGCAGGGTGCGCCATTGTGTGCGTCGCGCGGCGGCTCGGGTTGCGCCTGCGTGCCTCCTTTCAGCGCCCGCAACCAAAGGAGCCGTCTGTCTGCCTCTGCTCTGCGGGGCGCCTCTGCTCGGGAGAGGCGAGGCAGGGAGGAGGGGGATGTTGGGTGCTGCCACTCTCGTTGGTTTGGTCGTACTGTGCGAAAGAGGAACTCCTGAGAACGACTCCATCGCTTCTCAATATTCTGACGCTCATGGTCGATTAGTTTCAGCGATGATGACATTATAAATTGGTAAACACTCCAGTAGAGGAGCTTATCACAAAGTTAAAAATTATAACCTTGAAAAATGAACCACGGAGCATGAAATCTGGAGATGCTGTATGAGCCGTGCTCACTCCGAACTATGCGTTTTCTTGAACTTGGCTGCCTATCTGCGTTTGGTTCCCGCCGTTGTTGCGGTTATGCCGTGGTTCTCCCTACTTCTACGTGTGACAACAGCGATGTGTATCGATATTTGCATCGTATACCATCTTTGGTCTTGTGCATGTAGTTTCCGGCTATGGTGTGTGCAGGCAGTTGGTCGGTTGGAGCGGACCAGGGAGGATATCTCCGTGCGGCACAGTCAGTTGGGCCCCCTGCCCAGTGTCGGAGCGTGTGTGGAGCTGTCCGATCGCTACGAGCTTCGTGGCTCACTGACCCAGGACGTCGAAGTTGAGTTGTGTCTTAAGTACCCAAGCCACGTCCGTTCATGTTGTGTCGTTCGTTTCGGTGTTTCGCTGTTGTGGAGCTTTTCATGTGAGCAACACCGAGTGGTTGGAGTGCTGAAATCGAGCCTCCGTCCGGTGGATTTAACTACATTGGTTCACTACAATTCAAGTGCACCAGCGGAATTTTCTGCCTTGTGGCCATTAGTGTTCTGGTTACCTACCGTGGCCACTGAAGTAAATTAAGACAGTGTTCTTTTATGGCGGAGTTAATTATATTACCAGATTAAAACTGTGTGCCGGACCGAGACTCGTAATCGGGACCTATGCCTTTCGTGGGTAAGTGCTCTACCAACCGAGCTACCCAAGCACGACTCACGCTCCGTTCACACAGCTTTACTTCCGTCTCTTACCTTCCAAATTTTACAGAAGCTCTCCTGCGAACCCTGCAGAACTAGCACTCCTGAAAGAAAGCACATAGCAGAGACATGGCTGAGCCACAGCCTGGGGGATGTTTCCAGAATGTGATTTTCACTCTGCATCGGAGTGTGCGATGATATGCAACATCCTGGCAGGTTAAAATTGTGTGCTGGAAGGTAGGAGACGAGGTACTGGCAGAAGTAAAGAAGTGAGAACGGGGCGCGAGTCATGCTTGGGTAGCTCAATTGGTAGAGCACTTACCCGCGAAAGGCAAAGGTCCCGAGTTCGAGTCTCGGTCCAGCACACACTTTTAATCTGCCAGGAAGTTTCATATCAGCGCACACTCCGCTGCAGAGTGAAAATCTCATTCTGTATTACCTTATTTCAAATTCAGGTGTACCAGCGGCATTTTCTGCCTTGTAGCCGTTAGTGTTCCGGTTACCTGCCCTGCCAGTGTCCTTTCCTCACTTGTTGTCGCTGTCCAACACGGTGTGTTTTCGAGGGGGCAGCCCCCCCCCCTCCCCCTGGAGGTGCCTGAGTGCTGTTGTCTATACTGTCTTTTTCATGGGTAATCTATTGTAGCCAATGCTTTAAAAGAAAATGTTTTTATTGTGTTTTATGTAAATCAAGGGCCTTCAGCCCGTATAAGTAAGTCTGAATTCTGGCAAGAGGATATTTTGCTGAAAGTTACTGTTGTTGTGCTATCTTTTCATTTAGTGCGCTGTCAGCCACATAAACCTTAAAGGTTTAAGGTAATTTGAATTTTTGGAAAATCAACTGTGGGCCTTCAGCCGCTTAACCTAATTCTCAAATTTAGTTATTGTCGTTGCGTTGCTTTTCCATTTAGTGTGCTTTCGGCCACTTAAAACTTAAATGTTAAGGTATTTTTTGATTTTTTGGAAAACCAACTGTGAGCCTTCAGCCGCTTAAAGCCTTATTTTCAAAATTGCCCCTTAAGCGAAAACATTTCGGCCTTCTGCCTTAAAAGATTATGGTAATATATTTTAAAATTTTGAAATTTAATTGTGGCCTTCAGCCGTTGTATTGCACCTTGTATGTTTGTTCTATCCACTTTTGCCTTGAGGCTTTATTTTGTTTGCAATTTTTACTGCGTGTCTTCAGTCACTTAAAATTTATATTGTTGATTTTTAAGATTTCTTGTTTGGAGGCCTTTAGCCGTGAAAGAATTTGATTTTGAAACTCTTAGTTGTAGAGGTTCGGTAATGTGCCGTTTTGGTTTAAATGTGTTATTAAATTAGAATAAATTACAATTTTGAAGTGAAACTGACCGCCACCTTCTTTGGCCCTTTCCACAATCCTAATTAGCTGTTCTACGTAGCGAGTTTAGCGGGCATTTCACGGTGTGTCCTCCTCAACATACTCATTCTCCAATGCGACATATTTTACCAACGATGGATGATTTGGTGGAGACCTTTGTTTGTACAGGGCGGGCCGGAAGTCAAGATGGGAAAGTGTTCAAGTAACTCAACACATTGTTTACTCGCATGGATATGGAAAAGTATTGTAGGTTGAAAATAATATTTCCTTTCTGTAGTACGTCTGTTGTCTGGTAGAGGTCATTCAAACTACAACAATGCAGCCGTTAATCCTTGAAAATACGGCACATGATAACGCTGTTTTGCTTCTGGTTCTGGAGAATGATACGGCTTGCGATCGTGTGCTGTTTGCTACCAAGGCGATACTGTAGTGTACATTTGTAATAAAACTGAATTACGCCCGAACAGGTCATGAAGGCCCAAAGATAGCCTTCATGAAGGCCGTGTCATCCTCAGCCCACTGGCTTCACTGGATGCGGATATGGAGGGGCACGTGGCCAGCACACCGCTCTCCCGGCCGTATGCCAGTTTACGAGACCGGAGCCGCTACTTCTCAATCAAGTTGCTCCTCAGTTTGCCTGAGTGCACCCCGCTTGCCAACAGCGTTCAGCATACTGGATCGTAGCCCATCCAAGTGCTAGCACAGCCCGGCAACGCTTAACTTTAGTGATCCGACGGGAACCGGTGTTACCACTGCGGCCAGGCCGTTGGCAGCATATAGAAATAGATTCACAAGTGAAGAACGTCTTTTTCTTAAAGTTTGGGTGCATGAAAAGGAATGAACAAGTGAGAAATGTGAGGAAATTAGGGAAACTTTTTTAATCGCTTCACGAAAGAAGTCGCAATGAAGCTAATAATCGGAAACTGGAAAGAAATGCCTTTGCTAGTAGGTCTGTGAAGCATGCACAAACTATATCTGTGACATATGCACCACGTAGTGGAAGACCTAAGAAATATGACAACGATAATGAAGTCACTGAACATTTTAATGCATCATTGTTTCGTCCACCAGCAAAACTGACAAGAAAGCGGTCGTTGGAAATGAACCTTCCCAGAACCTACACTCATCGTTCAGTGAAGAAACAAGGTTACCATCATTTCTACGCCACAGGCTCAATAAACTAAGTGTTGATTTCACGAATACGCCACTTGATTCGTGCGAACACTTATTTGGAGCTAGTCATGACTGTGGAAAATGTTAGTAGTTTTAAACCTAAAAATATTAATAACTGTAATTACATTGCAGATCACAATTAGAAATGGACAAAAGCTTTCAGGCGCATGGATCAGACGGATGACAAACAGGATAACGAGTCCCAAGGTAGTCGAAAGTTATTTCCTTCCCAATACCTGACCAAACATGTCAGTGAGGATTATGTTTGACGTTTTGCTAAGGCGATGATGGTCGAGGTACAAGCGTCAGCGGTAACCTTCCGATGCACGTAATGGTAGAATTTCTAGTGGAAGTTAAAATGATAATGTCTAGGAAAGCTCACAAGGGAATATTTCCAGCAGATATTGCAAAGAGCCGTGTGCACCAAGAATCATTGTAGAATGGAACAGAAGGTCAGAGAAGGGTAGGTTAAAGGAGAGTAGAGATTCAGTCCGCTATCCGATCAGCCGTAATGCAGATACACTTTTCAACAGCATCTGAAGGAGAAACAGACACCTAAACTAGGAGAAAACGGTGGTAGACTCTGGTTGGCACACGGAAACTGCAAGCTAAGCAGTAATTTTCAGTATCCATTGGAACAGCGTTGAAGACAGATCGCCTGTCTCTGTCTCAGAGAACTAAGGTAGAGTCTTTACAGTGAATATCGGGAACAAGTTACTGATTGGTACTTTTCTGTTGTACTATACGCCAAGTAGCCCTTCACTTGTACCGAATTACTTCAAAACTGACGATTTATGATTTAGGCTAAGTGCCAAGTAGCTAGCTGACCGAGTGGTAGTGAAAACATTCATCTCTGATAAAGGTCTTTCTTAGTCATTGTTCAAAGCCTTTGACATTCTGTTAAGAGGTTTTGGTCTGACACCTCAGTAAACAAATGTGTCAGTTAGAACAATAAACGAATTGACTAAAAGGAATAACTTGTTACTTGAGTTGATCAATCCTGCCAACTCCACGAGAATCACCAAACTCTTGTAACAAAATACCCATCCCAACTAAAGAGAGCTCCTCTCTCATCTCTACTATGAAGGGTGACAAACAACCTGACTAAAAGTATATTGTCGTTAACGTCCTGACTGCACCACGCAGATAACACAGAGGCCAAAAGAAACAAAAAACTATCGTAGAGAAATTACGCCGGGCCGCGACATGCTTTTCCATCGTTAACTACTCGCCTTAAGGTTATGACGGCAGATGAATGTGCTGTGTATCCTAGTTCCCCGTGTCGAAATGTTTATATATGGGCGAAAAACAACGCTGAGAATGATCACTCCCGAAATGCTGCGCACGGCTAGCAGACGCCCATGTCATCGAATCCGACACTGCGCTGAGAACGATGGTCAGCATACGGAGATAGTTTGAAATACACTCACGAAAACAAAATCGCAAAACCAAGGAGTTGTACAACATAAAAGAAAGTTAGTACACGTGTTTCTACATCTGAAAGAAGACCTCTATTCAGATTTCGAGCCAGTCGCATGAGAATGGCGCTAGCAACGGCACAATGAGGATTTATTTTATTTATTTATTTATTTATTGTTCCGTGGGACCACATTTAGGGGAAGTCTCCATGGTCATGGAACGAGTCAATACATGAAATTATAACACGATTGTAGAAACAGATAAAATGAAAAATAAGAAACATATTCAGGCGACAAGTCGTTAGTTTAAATAAAGGAAATCAAGAATGTAACACTGGAATTTGCTTAATTTTTTAGCTCTTCCAGGAGCTCCTCGACAGAATAGAAGGAGTGAGCCATGAGGAAACTCTTCAGTTTAGACTTAAAAGTGTTTGGGCTACTGCTAAGATTTTTGAGTTCTTGCGGTAGCTTATTGAAAATGGATGCAGCAGAATACTGCACTCCTTTCTGCACAAGAGTCAAGGAAGTGCATTCCACATGCAGATTTGATTTCTGCCTAGAATTAACTGAGTGAAAGCTGCTAACTCTTGGGAATAAGCTAATATTGCTAACAACAAACGACATTAAAGAAAATACATACTGTGAGGGCAATGTCAAAATTCCCAGACTATTGAATAGGGGTCGACAAGAGGTTTTCGAACTTACACCATACATAGCTCGAACAGCCCGTTTTTGAGCCAAAAATACCCTTTTTGAATCAGAAGAATTACCCCAAAAAATAATACCATATGACATAAGCGTATGAAAATATGCGAAGTATACTACTTTTCGTGTTGAAATGTCACTTATTTCAGATACTGTTCTAATGGTAAATAAAGCGGCATTTAGTTTCTGAACAAGATCCTGAACATGGGCTTTCCACAACAGCTTACTATCTATCCGTACGCCTAGGAACTTGAACTGTTCCGTCTCGCTTATAACATGCCCATTCTGTCTGATTAAAATGTCAGTTCTTGTTGAATTGTGGGTTAGAAACTGTAAAAACTGAGTCTTACTGTGATTTAGCATCAAATTATTTTCCACAAGCCACGAACTTATATCATGAACTACATTATTTGATAATGTTTCAATATTACGCACAAGATCCTTCACTACCAAAGTGGTGTCATCAGCAAACAGAAATATTTTTGAATCACCTGTAATACTAGAAGGCATATCATTTACATAAATAAGGAACAGCAGTGGCCCCAGTGGCACAGGATGCAAATCAGGTTTGCTTTAAATACACGCTGTAACGGCTGTGAGCATTAGCTACCTTTGAGATTGGACGAAGTGAGCTGATTTCGCCTTTGAGACGACAGAGACGCCGTTATCAGCACCTCACTGAGTTTGAACGAGGTCGTGTAAAAGGGCTTCGAGAAGCTCTGTGTTCCTTCTGCAACGTCGCAGAAAGACTTGACAGGAATGTAGACACTGTAAATGCTTGTTAGCAGCGGTGATTACGGTCGCAAAAAGACTAGGCTCACGGCAGCTACGTGGAACAGCCGAGAGGAGAGGCCATCGTTTTCTGCGTATGGCTCTGGAGCATCGTACTGCACGTGGAGCAGCAATTTGTGCAGCAGCTGACACCGCCGTGACTCAACGATCGGTTACAAATCGGTTACCTCAAGGAGCTTACAGCCAGACCCCCTGACGCGTGCATTCCACTGACCTCAAACCGCCGCCATCTGTGATTTCGGTAGTGTCAAGCGAGAGCTCGTTGGAGGACAGAATGAATGTCTTTTGTGTTTCTGATGAAAGCTGGTTGTGCCTCGGTGCCAAGCATGGTCATGTATTGGTTAGAAGGAAGCCCTTTGAGAACCTGCAGCCAATCTGTCTGCATGTTGGACGCACTGGACCTACACTTGCAGTTGACGTCGGTGACGCGACTTCGTATGACAGCAGAAGCACTCTCGTGCATATCCCACTTACCCTGACTGAAAAACTGTACGTCAGTCTGGCTGTTCGACCTGTTGTACTGCCACTGATGAACGCCATTCTAGTGAGTGTTCAGCACTCGCCCACATACCACTGTTGTAGCCCAACATGCTGTGCAGAGCGTCGACATGTTGCCTTGGTCTGCTCCATCACCAGATCTGTTTCCAATCGAACGCATATGGGACATGGTTGGACGCCAACAGCAGCGTCATCCACAAACAGCATTTAACCGTCCATGTATTGACCGACAAAGTGCAACACGCATGGAACTCCAACCCACAAAGTGACACCCGGCACCTGTAAAACACAATGCATGCACGTTTGCATACTTGCATTCAACATCTCAACGGTTATACCGGTTATTAATGGGCCAGCATTTCACATTTGCAATGGTTTATCTCGCGATTACATTAACCTGTGATCTCGCAATGGTAATCACTTACGTATGCTACCTAGAGAAACGTATTCCCCAAATTTCATTACTCTACATCGATTATTTTTCGGTGTTGTGATTTTTTTCCGTCAGCGTACGTGAAAAGCATGTAAGAACTCTGTGTTACTCAATTTCTCCTTGTATGTTTTTCTGTTAAGTACAATTTTTGCTAGACCTAGAGAATCGCTTCTTGTTCCTGTTTTCCTTCATGTTGCTTCTTCTTTCAGTACAATAACACTAAAAATTGCCGGTCATGATTTCTGGCCCACCCAATAAAAGTCTGCGTTCTCGAAAACGTTCGACCTCTGAAGTCACCTCGTCGTCATTCAGGAGATGCCCACCATGCAGTGATTTCGGCATGGTGGCAGAAGTCACTGGGTGCCATGTCAGATGAATAAGGCGGGGGGCGGGGAGGGGGGGTGGGGTGGTAGTAAAAGGCAAAATACGATATCCCGAAGGAGCAGCACGCATGTCGGAAGAACACTGCACCGTACTTCTGAACAACAGAGGCGTTCAAGTATCATATTTAGTCGTCGACATCGAGCGAGGGACTTTCAATAGAAACGTATCCCCTGTACGGGAATATACATAGTGGATGAACGATAGTGCAGGTTGTAGACACGTAGTTGACGACATATGGAAGTTTGGGTCTGGCTGTGTCGTGTGCTCAGGTAGCCTAATGGTAAGGCGACGGCTCGCAACATGCGGGAAACCCGGGTTTGAGTTCCGGTCCGGCGCAAAATTTCATTGTCCTCATCTCATTATACAGTTGATGGTTGTCCATATTCCCAAGTGCGAATACATTTTGTGTATTTCATAACGGCTGTCGTCACCTCAGTGTCTCCAACCTGCACCCGTACAAGCATTACGTATGTTCCCGTACAGGGAGGACATTTTAACTGAAAGTCGCTTGCGTGGTTTCGGCGGATAAAAACGATATTGCAGCGCCTGTGCTACGATGCAAAGTTCTATCGAACATGTATGTGCAAGGAAACATCGCTTCGTTCTTCCTAACGGCATATGCACCGCAGTTTCGTGGTTATTGGTACTCCGCTTTTGAGGAGCTCAGTATTTCGACGACAGACCAGTTTGTCCTTTTGAAGTACTACGAGCCATTACCTGAAGTGTGCTCGCCGCTACCCGAAAACATAACAGTTGGCTGATTTCATAAATTTTACGTAAGTTGAAGACGCCCTTTAAACAGCAACAAGAAATGAACAGGAAATAACGAGACTGGTTTGAGTCTGAGAACACTGTTTTAGTAAAACCAAAGAACGAAAATTTTCACTAAGTAATACCAGAGTATCCTTGTCATCAAGGATCACTGATACTACAGCAAGCAAAATTTCTGTTTATTTATTGTAATTTCTCAAACTACAGCAGGAACAGAGCTCTGAAAAACTCCTGTTTTTCAATTACACATTTTTCGAATCGTACTCACTTCCGTACCTGGCCTTGCTGACGCACTCTCAGCTCGAAACTAGCAGTTTCGAAACTTGTAATTGGAAAAAAATTTTCACATCAAGTATTTGGCCAACAAAGGCTAGTCAGGTCACGATGTAAGCTTCCTAATGACTAGTCTTTGAGACAATGTGTTCAATAAAATTCCAAAGCTCTCCTCAAAGGCTCATGACGCAAGGCCATGTGACAGTGCTGATGGCGGTTCGCCCATCTGACGACAGCTCCCTTAGTGATGTTCCAAAGGAGTCATGCATACGCCAGCACAGGGAGTCACGCTCTCCATTCTCTCATCACCATACAACACAAACGTAACACCACACTGTATACACATACCCAGTAAGTCGCCCACACCTGCACACCTGCACACTTTTCCGACAAGACAGCCGAACTTATCTCAAGGGGTATAACCTATTTTTATTTCTCTGCGAAGATAGATGAGAGAGGCGAGAATGGGGGTGTCTCATATCTAGAAGCAAAAGACGTGAGTATATTTCAGTCATCTGACACACGCTTTAACGCGGTTTGTAATACTTCCACGCTTGACGGGTAGCATAACGTCCATGTGTAACGGATATGACACAATTCGAGAACCAGACGAAGTTCTCATTAACGGATTTATATTTCCTGCCATAATTCATAATACGCCACAGGTCATCCGAAGTACACAACTGGCCACTAATATTGCTACACCACGAAGATGACGTGCTACAGACGCGAAATTTAACCGACAGGAAGAAGGTGCTGTGATATGCGAATGATTAGTTTTTCAGAGCATTCACACAAGGTTGGCGCCAGTGGCGACACCTACAAAGTGCTGAATGAGGAAAGTTTCAAACCGATTTCTCACACACAAACATCAGTTGACCGGCGTTGCCTGGTGAAACGTTGTTGTGATGCCTCGTATAAGGAGGAGAAATGCCTACCATTATGTTCCCGACTTTGATAAAGGTCGGATTGTAGCCTATCGCGACTGCGGTTTATCGTATCGCGACATTGCTGCTCGCGTTGGTCGAGATCCAATGACTGCTAGCAGAATATGGAATCGGTGGGTTCAGAAGGGTAGTACGCAACGCCGTGCGGGATTCCAACGGCCTCGTATCACTAGCAGTCAAGATAACAGGCATCTTATCCACATGGCTGTAACGGATCGTGCAACCACGCCTCGATCCCTGAGTCAACAGATGGGGACGTTTGCAAGACAACAACCATCTGCACGAACAGTTCGACGACTTTTGCAGCAGCATGGACAATGAGTTCGGAGACCATGGCTGCAGTTACCCTTGACGCTGCATCACAGACAGGAGCACCTGCGATGGTGTACTCAACGACGAACCTGGGTGCTCGAATGGCAAAACGTCATTTTTTCGAATGAATCCAGGTTCTGTTTACAGCATCATGATGGTCGCATCCGTGTTTGGCGACATCGCGGTGAACGCACATTGGAAGCGTGTATTCGTCATCGCCATACTGGCGTATCACCCGGCGTGATGGTATGGGGTGCCATTGGTTACACGTCTCGGTCACCTCTTGTTCGCATTCGGCACTTTGAACAGTGGACGTTACATTTCAGATGTGGCTCTACCCCTCATTCGATCCCTTCGAAACCCTAAATTTCAGCAGGATAATGCACGACCGCATGATGCAGGTCCTGTACGGGCCTTTCTGGATACGGAAAATGTTTGACTGCTGCACTGGCCAGCACATTCTCCAGATCTCTCAGCAATTGAAAACGTCTGGTCAATGATGGCCGAGCAACTAGCTCGTCACAATACGCCAGTCACTACTCTTGATGAACTGTGGTATCGTGTTGAAGCTGCATGGGCAGGTGTACCTGTACACGCCATCCAAGCTCTGTTTGACTCAATGCCCAGGCATACCAAGGCCGTTATTACGGCCAGAGGTGCTTGTTCTGGGTACTGATTTCTCAGGATCTATGCACTCAAATTGCATGAATATGTAATCACATGTCAGTTCTAGTATAATATGTATGTCCAATGAATACCCGTTTATCATCTGCATTTCATTTTGGTGTAGCAATTTCAATGGCCAGAAGCGTAGCAGAGCTGTCTGTCCAGCCAATGGTTGCTGTCTGCCCTATGACTTGAATTTAGGCTGATTAAGTAATTATATACGGCATTCAGTGCAGACAGATATCGTTCTTCTGTTTCGGTTTCTTTTTATTGTTAATGACGAGAAGCAATTTTTTTGTCCGTACCTGCGTTCATTCCTCTTATAACATTAATGCTGTCTTTACTTCTTTCGTCTGTTAAACAGCGCTCCGGTCATTTTAATACTGCAAGCTAAACCTATTATACTACGAAGTCAAGAAAGAAGAGCGAGGAAAAGGGTCAAAATAAACGCTGATAAAGAACTTTATCTGTATCAATTAATTGATTTAAATTTTAAGAAAAAAATTGACTGTCGGAAAGAGTGCAAAAACGTAATGCCTGATTACAGCGAAATATAGGTACAGTTGAACGTTGTGTATACGGCCTTCATTATTACGGATCTCCGGTAGATCCAGATCCGAAGTAATAATGGCAACAATCGACGACGGTATTCATTAAATTTAAAATCACGCAACCACCTTACACAGACGGTAGGACGTTGTCAGTCAACATCTTAGATTCTCCCATTTGATGCGAACGGAAAATGAGACCGGAGGGAAAGAAGTAGTAGTCTCCATTGGCAAAGAGTTGGAGGCGCTTCCCAGTATTAATACAAGAGAATCGTTGCAAAATGTGTTGTTGAATTTGTTGATCAATAGGAATAATAACTGGAGAGAAACTCACGACCTCTGATTCAGAATGATGATTCCTGATGACTTTTGTTCATCAGCAAAGAGTGACAATACTGACGAAGTTGGTGGCTGTGAAGATACTGTGACATATACAGAGTCGACAATGTAACTGGACAAAATAATGGTTTGTTTTGAACGCCAATCGAAAACAATCCGATCGAACATTCATCCGAGGAATGTGTTATTTCTAATTCATTAAATTATCAGCCCTATTCGCCTTGCTCCCTTCGTGTCTTTTATTGCCACAGCACATAATTATCCATCATTCTTTTTCCATCATAATCCTCAACATCATGAGCGGCAGGAATAGTAATGATAGATTTGAACTATGAGCTGTGGATGTTTTCAGGAGGAAAAAAACAAAAAGGAATACGCGACAATAAACTGTAAAAGAGTAGAGGGGCATAGATGTAAAGTATGGCAAAGAGTAGCAAGAACTGCTGAGAGAAGAAATGACAGTGCGTTCTATTGTTCACATTGTTAGGTGATAAATGACATGTTATTGGATATTATGTAAACTGTGGGAAAAGTTGATTTGAGAGGGTGGATACTAAGAATGAAAAAGGAGGCAGATATTGCTTTATGGACAGTTTTACCCAGTGGATGAGACACGTAGGATTTGCACCGTAGTAGCCATGAAATCAGCAGGTACTGAGTGGACTGACTGCAGTGAAGAGGAAGACGTACTACTAATTACGTACCAAAAATTTTCCTGAGCGTATGCCCCGCCGACAATGTCAAAGTGGTGTATCTTCCGTTCAAGACCGGCTTTAGTCCATTGATTTCACTGTTCGTAGTTTGTAACGTTTGACACATGTGAAATTACGGTTGGAGAGATGACCGATGATTTATTCTTTCAGAAATTTTACCTGAAATTTTCCAAGTAAGAGGAGATTGAGATCAGAGGATACCGTCTCACCGACGACAACGTCATTAGCGACGGAGCGCAATCACCTATAGGGAAAAGAGAGCAAGGAAATAGGCCGCGTCACTTTTAAGGGAATCGTCCTGTTAGTTGCAGCAATTATTTAGGTAAACAACAGAAAAATTTAAGGATCTATAGCTGGAATTTGAATGCGAGTTCAGAAGCTTAAGACCTGTAGCACCTTACTCCGTGAAACTTACGAAGACCGTGTAGGCCGAGATACATATTGTTCAAGCAACACCAGTGTTCTGTACTTTAATGTTGTACACATTTGTAATTATATTGATATTCAGAATGAAATTCTCACTCTGGAGCGGGGTGTGCGCTGGTATGAAACTTCATGGCAGCTTAAAACTGTGTGTCGGACCGGGACTCTAACTCGGGACCCTTGCCTTTCGCGGGCAAGTGCTCTACCAATCGAGCTACCAAAGCACGATTCGCGACTCGCCATATACTTTCTTCCAGGAGTGGTAGTCTGCTAGCTTTGCAGGAGAGCTCCTGTGAAGTTAGAAAGGTTGGAGTTAGTGGCAGAATTGGGGCTGTGAGGAGGGGTCTTTAGTCGTGCTTGGAAGCACAGATAGTAGAGCACTTGTCCGTGAGAAGCATAGGTTCCGAGTTCGAATCTCGGTCCGGCACACAGTTGTAATCTGCCAGAAAGTGTCATATATTAATATTTTAACTAATTATGCGATAGTAGTCTTCCGATACAGGAAGGAAGCACTAGCGAAAATCAAGCTTGATCAATTTTGGAGAAGATATGACTGTTTAGAGAAAATCAAGTTTGATCAATTTTGGAGAATATATTATGATAGTGTAGAGCTATGAGTACTTGGTTTTAATTCAAATCGCAGGAAACGTCGTGCATCAATTTCTCTTTATTTATTTTTTCTTCAGCATTTTATCTGCCGTAATCGGATCTGGTAATTTACTGATTTCCTGTCTCAGCAATCGTAAGATAGCTCAATACTTAAAAGTCGTGTATCTGCGAAAGTTAAAACCTATTTTTCTGTGTGTCTTTGTACTTTAGTTGCTTGCAATCTTGGTTAATTGCAGATTGCTTGAATTGTAGTACCATCTTATTTCAAGGAACAGTCTTCAGTTGCATCGGTTGTTAATCAGTTGTCAGCAACTAACACAGGTGAGACATGTTCCTTGAAATAAGATGTTGTTTCTGTGTTTTATCAGTTTCAGTGAGTTTGCTGTCCGTGTGTAGAATGGGAAAGGCGCGCAATCTGTCTACGTTCGACCGGACAAAGAGCGGATTGTGATGGCCCGGATGCTCGGCACGAACATTTCGGTAACCGCACCTGTATATATACGGGGTGTTAGAAAACGATACTGAAAAACTTCTACGGGATGTAGAGGATGTCGTGAGAAAAAATTGGAGGATAGGATCCCATATCTGGAAACCTCATCCGATGGCGCCACAGAGCATCGAAGTTAGAGGCGCTGGCGGCTACTGCTAGGTCACCCATTCGGCAGCAAATGCGATTTTGTATCCTGGAGCAGCGCAGAGGAAACGTCTCACAATGTTGTTTGTTATTCAGTGATCGTGACTGATTCCCACGATCGCCAGTGGAGAAAATGGAGCTAGCTGCTGAGTAGACGGGCCTTGTCTCCTAAGAATGTGATGGTCTGCTGCCTAAGTGGATGATGGTTTCAAACACGGATTTCCACCTGTAATTAATTTTTCTCCTGTACACCGAAAAATGCTGGATATTTTAGAGAGTCCCAGGAGAAAAATAAATTGCGGTTGCAAACTCATGTCCGATGGCGTCATCCAACAAGACAACAGAGCATTGCATTCGTAGCAGCAAAACCTGTCTACGCAGCCGCTAGCTCACTCTTCACCATTACCGAAAGTGACAATCAGTCGCAATCATTAAACAACAAACAAGATGGTCAGACGTTCCGTCTATGATCCGTCAGCGTAGAAGTCACGTTTGCTCTCGAAGAGGTGGCCTAGTTTCAAGCTTCGGCACCTGTAACTTTGACGCTCTGTAGTCAGTAGTAACGCTGTATGGCGTTTCTGGACACAGGTACCTGTTCGTAATTTCTTCCTCACGATACCCTCTACAACCCCTCGACGTTCGTTGGTATCTTTTGTAGCAAAATGTACACAGGATCAACATTAATAAAACTGACAAACTGCAGTGACGGATTTCTAACTGGAAGTGGGGGGAAAAATGGTGTGGCTTCTTGTAATGTTTTGTGGTTCCTGGCTGGATGAGGAGAGGGTCGTACGATAGGTGGCTGGCCAGTTTCCTCTAATTACAACACAAAATGCATACGTTGCTAAAACACACTTCGTTACAGGAGCCAGTTGAGTACTTAACTTCAATGATGTCCACTCTGAAGTTCTGTGGTTAGCAGCAATCAAATAGCATTTACTATTTCTTGAATCTTGTTCGTGTCCATATTAAAACTCTATATAATGACTATCGTTCCCCGACAGCTAGCTAAGGTGCGAGGCGACGACTGCCACTGTGGAAGACTAGAGTACAGTGCTACGCATTGAAGTGCAATGCGAATTGAGTCCCGATGCGACGTACTGAGGTACTGAAATTGAGCGATTGAGACAGCTCGGTCGACGGCGGCGGCCTATATGCACTCTGCCCAGGGAGCGTTATCTGCGTATAGCCTGGGGTCGTGTCTTGGTTTTAACTTGTCAGCGCACTTCATTCAGCGCCTGCTACACAACGGTTCCTATCAGGTATACAACTTTGCATGCGCCCTTTTTTCTCGAAGTTCGGAGCTTTATTGTGAAAAACTTACAAAAAATTATGATTCGTAGTATTGCCCGTTGCTGACCAGTATAGTCTCCCATTTTTCAGACAGCATACGAATCCCGTGGCGGAAGAACTGGGCGTCTTTTGTGGGGATCTATGAATCGATTGAATTTTGCGCTGCTTCATACGAACGAAAGTACTGGTCAGACAGACTGTATGCCATTGATCTAAAAAGGTAGAAGTCAGAGAGAGCAACGTATGGACCATACGGTGGGAAGGATAGGACTTCTCATTTTAACGTTTCCATGTGTATTTTGAAGGGTTTTGCGACATGGGGTTGAGCACTGACCTGCCACAAAATTATCTTTACGTGTCTATCATTGTAATGTGGACGTTCGTGTGTCAGTGGTGGGCTCGAACGCATCAATTTCTTTCGATAATGATGTCCTGTGAATGTCTTCGTCTGTTTCAGAAGCTACGAAAACGTTCTGCCTTCGCCCCGCCAAGCCGGTCTTCGATATCAAAATCACCGTTCTTAAGGCGATGAAAACACTCTTCACGTTCTTCCACTAATAATTCACTCACCATTGGTCTTACCCAGCATTTTAAAAGGCACAGCCGCAATTTCTTCATGTTAAAGCAGAAAATTAAAACTTCCTGCAAATGACGAGAAATTGGTACGTAAGTTGACGTAGTTAATTGAGAATAACGTTATGATTCAATCAGAAATCCACTAATATTTTTTATGGCATTATGTTTACAGACGCCTAAACTTATTGTTTTACACCCATGACCAACCACCTGAACACCACTTGCCGCTACTGCCATCTATTGCAAAACGGCAGAAGCAAAGTTGTCGACATAATAGAGTCGACCGGTGTCCTGGCGAAGGCATATGCCAGCACACTATGAACACGTGTTCGGAAATGCATCGTCGCCACTATAAATGGCGCTGACGAATGGAAGTTTCTCTTACCATGTGCGTGTGTTCCTTGTGAATTGCTGGCTGTGTGATTGGTGCGGCGTATTATAAGCATCAGAATGGTCTGGTATAGATGTCGGGAACAACCCAAGAAGGTGTTTGTGTACGGCCAAATAGGTGGAAACGATGGTTCAAATGGCTCTGAGTACTATGGGACTCAACTGCTGTGGTCATAAGTCCCCTAGAACGTAGAACTACTTAAACCTAACCAACCTAAGGACATCACACACATCCATGCCCGAGGCAGGATTCGAACCTGCGACCGTAGCGGTCGTGCGGTTCCAGGCTGTAGCGCCTTTAACCGCTCGGCCACTCCGGCCGGCTAGGTGGAAACGGTCGAGAGGAAGCACGGCTATACCAAAACAAGTAGCCTCATAGACACCAACCACATCGCATAACGTTTCACGCGTTTGTGAGATCAACGGTCTTTACAGACGGACAAACGTGTAGGGAGGCGACAGACTGTGCGTACACCAGATTTGGAGGACCGGTTTCTTCAGGATATTGAGGAAAAACCTAGTGCAAGTTCTAGGGAAGTGGTCCGCCAATATGGTGCAAGACAGAGTACGATTATGCGTATACTGCATGACAACCGTTACTATCCCCGTCACCTGCAACGCGTGCAAGAATTATCAGCGACGGATTTCGCTCTACGGGAAGAATTTTGTCGATGGTTTTTGCGCCAGACCATCACAGTTATGGAATCTCTGTCATCAGTCCTATTTACCAACGAAGCAACCTTTACGAGAACTGGCATCATCAGTCTGCATGATAGTCGCCCTGTGGGCTACAAACACGGCTCGTTGTCAGAGGAAATTTTATTCGTCAGTGCCATCTAGCATGGCAATGATGCATTTCTGGACACACGTTCATAGGATCCTTTTTTTCTACTCCATTTCCAGTCAGGAATCCGTCCCCGCAGTTTGTCGATTTTATTAATGTGCGTCCTGTTCATAGCCTCGTCAGACTGCCAGACCAACGGACATCTATACCAAAACGGAAACAATCTCAATCTATTTGACCTTTCTATTTCTATGTGCTCAGGTACGAGACATATTTATCTGAATTTGCTACATTATTTTACCCTGCTGACCATGGAATTCGTAGCGCCACGAACGCCGCATGCAACAAAAGTCAAACTGGAATGAATTGTACTACAGTATTCGATATGCAAATGATTAGGTTTCAGCGTTACCACACAAAAGATCAAAAGAGGTAGGAGTAACACCTTCCACATTCCATCTATATTACAAAAGATCATGCAGTGGGCTCCAGATTCGGATATTGCATTTTGAATGTCGTTTGTTTGTGAGAAGATCGTGTTATGTTCCGATGAGAAGGAGAAACGTGTACTTGTACATGTCAGATGATAGCGGTAGGATTGTAGGCTGTCGATAGTGTTCATTGTTTGGCGATATTGTTACTTGCACTGGTCAGGATCCCACGGTCGTGATGCGAATGTGGATCGGTCTGACGGAGGAGATACAGAAGATCCAAAGAAGAGCGGCGCGTTTCGTCACAGGGTTATTTGGTAACCGTGATAGCGTTACGGAGATGTTTAATAAACTCAAGTGGCAGACTCTGCAAGAGAGGCGCTCTGCATCGCGGTGTAGCTTGCTCGCCAGGTTTCGAGAGGGTGCGTTTCTGGATGAGGTATCGAATATATTGCTTCCCCCTACTTATACCTCCCGAGGAGATCACGAATGTAAAATTAGAGAGATTAGAGCGCGCACGGAGGCTTTTAGACGGTCGTTCTTCCCGCGAACCATACGCGACTGGAACAGGAAAGGGAGGTAATGACAGTGGCACGTAAAGTGCCCTCCGCCACACACCGTTGGGTGGCTTGCGGAGTATCAATGTAGATGTAGATGTAGATGTAGATGTAGTCGATAGCTTCCCATACCCAACGCCTTACAGGATCTCTACAAACCGACATGACTAGCGTCAAAACGAACCGAAATATGTGTAGTTCACTCAGATGTACAGATTCGTACAGCCACGTGATGTACATTTAGTCAGGAAACGGGCTTGTGTGCAGCAAGATACGGATCTACAGGAACAATTAGACGACGTGTCGACGTGTTGACCACCACAGTCGTTCAGCAAGGCAACGATTCTTGCAGCTTTCCTTTGCGCGACAGCAGTGAGAGCCTTATCGACAGTGGTCCACCCAACGAAAACACTGGAGACAGGAGCGCCACCACGTCGTCTTTTATGACACGTTCCGGTACTGGGAATAGCGTCATCAATTGCCGTATTAGACTATAAAATCTCTGAGGAGGTTCAACGTTGTCACGTTGCTTTCTTCATCCTCATACAGATCAGGTATCTGGCGGGATGGAATAGGATGACATAGAAAACGCAACAGTCATTCTGGATCATATGGCTGGTAATTGACCAGCAGCCTTTACATTTCTGACGTTTTAATACCGGTGGTTTTCCGTAACTTCGGGCTCCTAGTCACAAAATTTCTCAACACCACGTCTCGCTTGTCTGTCCTGACATCCATGGATACAGCGGGTGTTCGAATGTTGCCCCGGCCAACACGTTCTGCATATCACCCACCTACTGGTAACATCTGGCAGAGTGTTGCAGAGGTGTGAGTCCCACCACTCACACGCGACTCACAACGGATGAACTATTGCATAATGTTGAAGCACCATGGAATGGTGGACCCCTATCTGTCATCCACGCTCATTTCGATTCTGTGCCCAGCCGCGTTAGGTCACTGTTGCTGCCAGATGTGGCAGTTCTGTACACTAAATTTGGCTCCCTTTATACTGTGAAATCACAGCATCATCATCATCGCCATCATAATCGTCATCATCATCTCCTTCCAAGGAGTTATGGTCACCTCTTCTGGTCTCTACCATCCATCCATATCTTACGAGGTCTCCCTAGTTCTCTATTTCTAGTCGGATGATAGCTCATTAATATTTTTTGGCAAGCTTTTTGTCGTTCCGTTAGTAAGATCTTTCTATTTCATTGTATACTCTTGTCTTGTCAAAAACTGTAAAGATTTTTAAATCTGATCTAGTCGTCTCATTCCCTGTTTCTCACACTTTATTAAAATCTCTTATATATCTCATGAACCTCATCTCTACTGCTTGTGTAGGTGATATTTTTTGTTTTTTTGTTACCGTTTGCAATTTACAACCATGTTTAGCTTTAGAGAACTTCATTCCCTTTCTTGTTTTTGTTTGTCTTCCAGTTGTGTCTCTGATGGCTTGAAATTTAATAAAAGTCCTCTCAGTGACTTTGTCACAGTTAAAATTAATGTTACATTCTAGAAAAATGAAGTGGGAAACTAGCACTAAAATGTTATCATTTATTTTTAGTTTCTCGTTTATTTTTATTTTCCATCCTACTGGATTCTTCCCGTTGAAATACATTGTCTTTTTTTCATCGAACATATAGCAATATTGTAATACATTGCATTTTGATTGTCTGTATACTGCTCTTTGAAAATTATCTTCTGTTTCCTGAATAATCATCGCATAGTCAGAATACAATACAGTATTTAATGGGATGATAAATCTCATGTAATGCTTAACTGTATTTAATCTTTCTACTTCATAAATAAGTCATCAGTTATTAATTGAAATTAAATGGGTTACAGACTACACCCTTGTCGAACATCTTGGTTTATTGAACATTTCCGTCCCGAAATTATAGCTATTTTCGGATTCGCATACAGGCGCTTTATGCTATTAATAAGGTATTTAAGAAGACCTTTCGTTTCCTATATTTTCCGCTAAACAGTTTCTTTTATCTTGTCGCCGCTCGGGATTAGCCAAGCGGTCTAAGGCGCTGCACTCATGGACTGTGCGGTTGGTCGCGGCGGAGGTTGGAGTCCACCCTCGGGCATGGATGTGTGTGTTTGTCCTTAGGATAATTTATGTTAAGTAGTGTGTAAGCTTAGGGACTGAAGACCTTAGCAGTTAAGTCCCATAAGATTTCACACTCATTTGAACTTTATTTTACCTTGTCAAAGGTTTTTTCGTGAGCAATAAATGCTAAGTGCGTTGTTAAGGCGTAATCTCTGGGTTCTTCGATAATAAATGGTATTATAAAAGACGTACCGTCATATAAACGTCCCTTACCGAAGCCTGACTATTCTTCTGAAATTTCTGTCGTGTGGCGGCTCGCCACCGGACGCAAGTCACTTCACGTGACACCATATAGGCGACTTGCGCGTCGGTGATTATAGAATAGTGACGAGGACAAAACAATTCCCATTCCCCGAGTGACGAAAATCTCCGATCCGGCCGTGAAACGAACAAAGGCCCGTTTCAGATGGCATTCAGCAACTCTGACCGCCCAGCTGCCGAGGCGGACTTCAGAAATTATTGCGTCAGCCGTAGTTTGCAATCTTCGATTAAGAATTTGGCATGTACTTTTATACTCTGCATTTAGCTAACTTACTCCTCTGTACTGTTATGTATTTCCTATTGCCTTTTTAAAGTATTTTTTTAAGGTTATACAGATACGTGACAGTTCTTCTAACAGGTGTTCAAAAAATGGAGAGAGAAAAGTTGCAAAATGATTTCTCCGCGTTTGATTAATTCGACATAAATTCCAGCTACGCCAATAGCTTTTCTGTTTATTGTTATCTACAAATTAAATCATGTCGTCTTCTCTCTATACTGTGTAACGACAATAAGTAAAGTTTCGCAACTTGTCATCCCTTCTGGCGTTGCAGTTGATCAGTAGCGTAGTTCAATACTCATAGTGTGGAACAACAATCGTCGATGCGGGAAGAGTGTATAGGAAACAGCAGTCGTTACGGGTCGTTACCAGTAATAACAGGTACCTTAATTTGGGCTATCGCGTCCAACTGAGTGCCGGTCGAAATGCAAAGTGTGTATCTGACGGGCATCCAGCCAGGTGGACTCGTACGTGGGCGAGCGAAGGCTGCGGCTCTCCTCGTTACCGCTCTAATTCCGGTACGCTGGTCGAGAAGAGCGAAAGGCATTTATGCCACGAACAATAGCGAAAGTCTCGCTGTAAACTCCATTACCACGAACGGGTAAGTGCACGCTCGTAACCCGTAAATACGCGGGTGCACACTAAAACACACACGCGTGCGCCGATACGCACACACACACGGACACGCAGGCACTTGCTGGCGGTGGCGAGCGGACGCACAGATTGCCCGCGGCGAGGCGGGTGGCGGGGAACGCGCGCTAGCCGGGAGTTCGATTTCAATTATTCAGCCAGCGCTGAAGCGGCGGAGCAGTCGCCCCGTGCGTTGCGCCAGCCCCGGAGGACAATTTCCGATATTGGCGGCGGGTGTGCCGCGCCTGCGGGACCTGCCTTTGTGTGGGCCCCGGCATGTGTGTGTGTGTGCTTGTGTGTGTGTGTGTGTGTGTGTGTAAGCGCTTACGGCTCTGCGTGTACCGTGAAAGCAATCGGAGCGTTTTTCTTTCGCTTTTTCCGATATCAGATACATTATGATAATGGTGACGTTTCTGATGGCGACTGAAACCATGTAATCATGTTAAGTCATCATCATTTAAGATATATGCTACTAGAAAACTACTACCAGATTTCGAACAAACCGTTCCACAACTGATAATTTGTTTACTATACGACACATCTTTGAGAAATACTGGGAATTTAACAAAAACATCCACTGTCACAATTGACTTCCAGAAAGCCTGCTGAAAGGGTCCTGTAGCCACCTTTCATTAGTCCGGTAGCCCATTTTCACTAGCAACTCTTTCTTTTCCTTGTTATCTTTCCTCATAACTCATAGTGGTGTGATTGAATGAATGTGGTTGTGTGTCACGCTGCTAGACGGTGGCGTAGTCTGCTGCAGAAAGCCTGGGATAGTGATACGGATTCAGCAGCAATTGTACAGAATAGCCAACTCTCGTAGTGGTCAAGTAGGCAAAGAGGTTTGCGCTACTGGTGAAAAATCCGCCTGCGTTAGGTTGGTGGCGGAAATGGCATCTTTGGATTTTCCGGGCCACGCAGAGCGTGCGGGAGGCTGGAGATGAAAAAGGGAGTCAGTCTGCCGCTGGTATGGGAAGCGTCCACAGCTGTGCTCCAGTCGAAGAAGGGTGAGCTAGACTGACCGTGTGGCGCGTTGTTACTTGGCGAGAGGAGAGCTGTTAGCTTTTGGTCAAGCTTTTCATCTCTGAAAGATTGCTTTACCTTGTCACAGCAAAGAATGCAAAACTTTGGCAGATTTTTCTTTTAGTAAATTTCTGTAGCAGAATTGGATCCACCGGAAGAGCGCCACACAAAGGTGTCGATAAGAAGTGAGCACTCGCTTCTGTATGAATGTCTGTTTGCCTTCAGCTGTGCCTGTATAAGCTTTCATTTTTCTACACAGTAATAGCTTTCCCTTCTCGTAAATTTTCCTTGCTTTATATATCTTTCGTCCGTGGGGAGCCGACCACATGGTTGAACATTAGAGTTTGTTGGGCTACCATTATCACTAACTGTCCAGTCTCATGTTTGTTTTAAAGAATGTTAACTGTTCATGATTGTGTGATGTGATATTGTTGCAACTTGGCCACAATACCTAGAAATGCCGTCTCCACAAACCACGTGGGCACGCCGGTGTCCTACGAAACGTGTACTGTTTCACGAGTTATTGCGATCAGTTATCAGGCAACAGCAGTTGTATGAATGATTCACACCAATGATTTTAGGTGTAGATTATAATAGTGTATGTATCGATGCCTTTCTTTAATGTTTTAGGAATTAATGTTATCAGGAATTGTGTACATGCCTCACATCCTTATCTTAGGAATAAATGATTTTATCTACAATTTTCTCTTGTGTTCCGAGGTTATGTTTTTGCACCTAAACCACTCACCTTGTAGATTTCCCATTAGCACATCCAACGCGTTTACTTACGCACAGGTCCAGTGAATAGTTTCCCCTTGTATTTTATAACAAATGCTTTAGATTAAGTCTTATTTTCAGGTGTGTTGCTGGGAGCTGATTTTATGCAGTGTTCATGCATTTTCTATTTTATTTTAAATGTTTGACTGTCGTGAACAGACACGGGGAATACTATTAATCACATCATATCCCCTATGAGCGACATCACAACGTATGCATTTTTGTGTGTTTTTGGTCTCTGATCAAATTAATTTATTTTCCGACTCGACCAAACCTTTGATTAGTTGTATGGTTAGAGTCGGTGGCGACCCTAATCTTCTCACGTTAATTTCACAATCAATAAGCATTTCCATTCCCATTAATAACGTAATAACCCGTAGAAACAGGTTAGTTACACTACGACAGCATCCACAGAAGTAGCCTCTACAGCACATTACGAGAATTTAGTATACCCAGTAAAATCATTTGAATGATACAACTGTGCATGGATAGCTCCCAGCTGCATTGAAGTTCAGAGGATCCATATCCCCCGCCTTTCCAATTAAAACAGGATTACGACCGGGAGATGGTCTTTCATGTGTCCTCTTCAACCTTGCTTAATAGAAAGTGGTCCGGGAGACCAATTTAGATCTATACAATGGTCTCCGATTTGAACTCATTGAAGTGAAACTCCTGGCTTATGCAGATGATATAGTGTTGCTGAGTGAAACTGAAGAAGGACTGAAAGATATGTACAGATCTCTCAGGCACAATTCCAGCAAAATGGGGCGTGTGATTAACCAAAAGATAACCGAATATATGGAAATAGGTTGAGTCATAAACCCAAATCCTTACTTTGAAATTGACCAATTCAGAAAAGTTCTGCAGTTTAAAATACCTTAGATCACGTTTCAACAAACAAATATTTCAGAACAATGGAAATAAATGAAAGAATAGCCTCAGGGTTAACATGTATGTACTCACTAAGTAACCCACTCAAAATTAAAGCTTTGTCAGTCACCACAAAGATGAAGATATGCAACACTATCATCTGCCCCATGATACTGTACGGTTCAGACAGCTGGACGCTTACAAAGAATGAAAGAGAAAAACTGAATGTTTTATAAAGAAAAGTAATGAGAAAATCTGGAAACCCGTGCTGGAGAATAGTGTATGGAGAATTCGAAAGAACAATAAAATTTATCAGTTAATGAAGCAACCCACTGTCATCCAGAATGTAAAAGGAAGGAGACTGCAATGGGCTGGACATGTGGCTAGAATGGAAAACAACAGAGTCACCAAGAAAGCATTTGAAGGAACTCTCCAGGCAACAAGACCATTGGGCCGACCCCGTACAAGGTGGAAAGATGACATAGAAAAGGACATCGCAGCATTAGGAATTTCCACAGGGTGGAGAGAGGCTGCGAGAGATAGAAGGCGGTGGAAAGAGATCGTTGATGCAGCGCGTGTTCCACAGGGTCTGTGATCGCTGAGAAGAGAGAGGGAGAGAGAGAGAGAGAGAGAGAGAGAGAGAGAGAGAGAGAGAGAGAAAATTGGTGCACTCTTTCAAGGGGATTCCAATTCACTAAGGTTTTATTGTTGCAATAGTGTATATGGAGGGCGTGAAACGATTGCATTCACAGATCAATAGCACAAACGGTTCTGAGGTACCAGGTATCGACCCATGCTGAAACAACCATATTAGTAACTTGCGTGCTGTGGCCTACACGGGCTGTCTGGCATCCAGGCGATCTTATAGCTGGCGAGTTCTGTCCTGAGATACGTTCTTGCATGCCGGCTCGATCTGGTCACATAATTCTGTGAGAATTGTCGGCTGATGAGTCACACGAGCCACTTCTCGCCCCATCATATGGTACACGTGCTCGACTGGAGACAAGTCTGGAGATCGTGATGGCCAGAGAAGTTCCTGAACGTCTGGCACTGTGCGGCTGGTCCCGGCAGAGGTTCGTGTCCTCCCTCGGGCATGGGTGTGTCTGTTTGTCCTTTGGATAATTTAGGTTAAGTGGTGTGTAAGCTTAGGGACTGATGACCTTACGAGTTAAGTCCCATAAGATATAAAAAAAAAAAGTCTTGCAGAGCACGTTGAGTTCCACGGGAAGTGTGTGGGCGAGCACTGACCTGTTGGAACAACACTTTAACTTCTGTTGAAATAACGGCGAAAGAACTGGTCTAACAACATTTTGCACGTACCGAGCGCTCGTTAGCGTCCCCTCCAGAAACAACTAAAGTGAACAGTTGAAACATGCCGCACCCCAGACCATGGGATGGGGCCAGTGTGTCTTGGACGAATGCACTATAACGAGGCTGCGCTCACCAGGCTTAGGTCGTAAGCGCAGACTACCATCACTTGCGTGAAGGCAGAATGCGATTTCATCGCTGAAGATCACAGCGCGCCATCCCATATTCGAAGTTACCACCTGACTTCAGCAGTCGGGGAGTGCACGTCGACGCTGTGGCGTCAGTGGAAGACGGGCTGTAGGTCAACGTGACCGTAGACACACTGCTAACCGGTTCACAACAGTTCGTCTGGCCTCACAAGGAGTCTTGCCTGTGCTGCGGTAGCTGTACAATCTGCCACTGCTGCCCTTACAACACGACAACCCTGGCGGGTGCCTGTGCTGTGTCTACTGGTGTGAGAATGTTCACGTGACCACTGATACCAGCATCGTTGCACAACTGACGCAGCACGTCCAGCGTGTGGCAAATCTCCGAAAGAAGTAACGCGCCAATCGGAAGGCTTCAGTTGGCTGTAGGAAGCACGAGTGCACCTCCGTGGTATGGTTGCCTACTAGATTCACACGTTTGCATTACGTTGAGCCTTCTGGCTCTGAGCATTCCCTGTTGAAGTGTAGACACAGATGCTGCTCTGGTAGCTATGCCACTACGCTATTCGTTTTCTACTGCCAGTGAATTTAATTTGTATGTTTTTTTATAAGAGGCTGTAGAGAGTCTGTATTTCAGTTTTTCAAGTTATTATTTCCGTTACCTAAGATCGGTGAAATAACTTCAGGCATTAAGAAGATTGCTATAATTTCATTTCCAAAGAAGGAAGATACTAATGTGTGTGTGGTATAATTCATGGTTGCAAAATCCTGACACGAATTATTTAATGAAGGATGGACAAACTGGTCAATCCCGGCATCAGGTGATATCAGTTTTGGATCCCGAGTCGTGTAGGAACATGTGAGGCAATGCTCACCCTACGGTCGCAGGTTCGAATCCTGCCTCGGGCATGGATGTGTGTGATGTCCTTAGGTTAGTTAGGTTTAAGTAGTTCTAAGTTCTAGGGGACTGATGACCACAGCTGTTAAGTCCCATAGTGCTCAGAGCCATTTGAACCAATGCTGACCCTATGGGTAGGAGATAACTAAAACATTTGTAGATTTATAGAAAGATATTGACACTGTTGTCTGGGGTACACTGAAAGGCATTATAGACAGTAAGGAGGTTCACATTGATATAGCTTGCAGTCGTTGAGGATACTTAACGAGCCTTGTACGGGATTGACTAACGTGCAAAGCCGCATCAAACAAGTCTTCAGGCTGTAGACAGTAACAACAAACATAACTCGAAATGAGCGCCCCATTGTCGAAGTTTCCAAAATTCACTCGAGATTTTTCATCACGACTTGCTGAAGCAGACAGACGGTCCTGAAGATTGCAAAAATTTCCTTCACTTGCAGTCCATGTAGATATACTCCTCTAAGATTTTCGATTTTCGTTACAGAAACGCTGAAGTGTGAAAACATTGAGAACAACTATTCCGTGTGGAATTGAGTACTATCAGTGAAGTAGGTTCTCGAAATACGCAGCTGCGTCTAATTCACCAGGTGCTGATGAAAAACCTAGAGTGAATCTTGGAGAACATAACGTTCGAGTTTTCGATCTGGAATACCTACTGGAAATAAAAACCTGAAAAACCGAAGTAAACATAGCTGATGAACTTTTATTCATAAAACGAATGTCACGCTCTCCAAGTGTCAAGTTTAACCATTAATCATTCGTTAAAATATAGTTAATTCGCTCGAATAAAATTATTTAAATAAAATGGAGAAAAATAAAATGAAATAAAAAGAAATCTGAAACAAAAACTTGTGTGAGACAGGGTGACCATTGTTTAAGTGTGTTTTTGAAACAAATTATAAATATCGGGAAGTTTAAGCTAAAATACAGAAAACTGAAAGAATAATTCTAAGACGAAATTGAAAGAGATTAAAATAGGCTGTACGGTTTTTGTAGACAATTTCGTAACATTTCCATTGCCGTGTATTGAGATCTTATTGATTTATGGATGGTTAAGCGTCAGGACATTGCTAGCCAGCGAGGACACTCCAAGACGGGAAGCTGGAGACATAATGCAGAGAGCAGGCAAGAGTGGTAGCGGTTAGGTTACCACAGGTAAAGCGTAACACCAGAGGCCTGCGAATTTCAGACACTTTTTGCAAGTATTCCAAGGCATGAGTTTAAGTTCGCACCTCTTAGCATATGTAGCAAGCTTACGGAGTACAGAAATTACAGTGAGATGGGAAATGAAGAAAACGGCAGGAAATCGATTAAGTTTATGCACAGTGTGGTAGCTTGCAGCTTTATAGTTCATAGTTCACAACCACTGTCAACCGAGGCAGATTTAGTCAGATACACTATGTGATCAAAGGTATCCGGACCCCCCCCCCCCCCCCTCCCGCCAAAAACAAAAACCACGTTTTCATATTAGGTGCATTGTGCTGCCGCCTACTACGAGACACACAATATCAGCGACCTCAGTGATCATAAGACATCGTGAGAGAGCAGAAGGGGACCTTCCGCGGAACTCACGGACTTCGAACGTAATCAGGTGACTAGGTGTCAGCCGGCCGGTGTGGCCGTGCGGTTCTAGGCGCTAGAGTCTGCAACCGAGCGACCGCTGCGGTCGCAGGTTCAAATCCTGCCTCGGGCATGGATTTATGTGATGCCCTTAGGTTAGTTAGGTTTAATTAGTTCTAAGTTCTAGGGGACTGATAACCTCAGAAGTTAAGTCGCATAGTGCTCAGTGCCGTTTGAACCATTTGACTATGTGTCACTAGTATCATACGTCTGTACGCGAGATTTCCACACTCCTAAACATCCATAGGTCCACTGTTTCCAATGCGATAGTGAGTTGGAAACGTGAAGGGGCACGTACAGCACAAAAGCGTACTGGCCGACCTCGTCTGTTGACTGACAGAGATCGCCGACAGTTGAAGAGCATCGTAATGTGTAATAGGTAGACGTCTATCCAGACCATCACACAGGAATTCCAAACTGCAACAGGATCCACTGCAAGTAGTATGACAGTTAGACAGGAGGTGAGGAAAAATGGAATTTCATGGTCAAACGGCTGCTCATAAGCCACACATGACGCCGGTAAACGACAAACGACGCCTAGCTTGGTGTGATCAGCGTAAACATTGGACAATTGAACAGTGGAAAAACGTTGTGGGGAGTGACGAATCACGGTACACAATGTGGCGATCCGATGGCAGGGTGCGGATTTGGCAAATTCTTGGTGAACGCCATCTGCCAGCATGTGTAGTGCCAACAGTACAATTCGGAGGCGGTGGTGTTTTGGTGTGGTGGCGTTTTTCGTGGAGGGAGCTTACACCCTTGTTGTTTTGCGTGGCACTGTCACAGCATAGGCCTACATGGTGTTAGCAAATGGTTCATATGGCTCTGAGCACTATGGGACTTAACATCTGAGGTCATCAGTCCCCTAGAACTTAGAACTACTTAAACCTAACTAAGGACATCACACACATCCATGCCCGAGGCAGGATTCGAATCTGTCACCGTAGCGCTCGCGCGGTTCCAGACTGAAGCGCCTAGAGCCGCTGGGCCACAACGGCCGGCTACATGGTGTTTTAAGCACCTTCTTGCTTCCCTCTGTTGAAGAGCGATTCAGGGATGGCGACTGCATCTTTGTACACTATCGAGAACCTGTTCGTAATGCACGGCCTGTGGTAGAGTGGTTACACGACAATAACATTCCTGTAATGGACTGGCCTGCATGGAGTCCTGACCTTAATCGTGTAGAACACCTTTGGGATGTTTTGGAACGCCTACTTCGTGCCAGGCCTCACCGACCGACATCGCTATCTCTGCTCAGTGCAACACTCCATGAAGAATGGGCTGTCATTCCCAACAAACGTTCCAGCACCTGACAACGTATGCCTGCGAGAGTGGAAGCTGTTATCAAGGCTAAGGGTGGGCCAACACCATATTGAATTCCAGCATTACCGATAGGGGGCGCCACGAGCTTATAAGTCATTTTCAGCCAGGTGTCCGGATACTTTTGATCGCAAGTAGTATTATATATATTTAATGATGGAGACGTAGTTAATTTTCCACCGGCTCCCCTTTCTTGTCAGCCGTACATCAGTACGTAATTCATTTAATTAGAGAAGTGCTTGCATTTTATCAAAGTGGTTTACTTCTGCTTATGACCAATGTCAGTCATGTTGTTTTCCAATAAATCTATAGTTATCTTACATATCTTCTCTTATTTCAGGAGATACCACTCCTTGATCATTTATTAATTGTGTACATCAATGTGGGAAATAGTAGACGTACTTTGGAGTGTAATACATCGCATCAACTTAACCTTCACTTCTGTGGGCAAAGAATCAGACACTCGCATATAAATCCATTTAAATCTTTTGTTGCGTTTAATTTCACAGTGGTCTAGCTGTGGGTCTGTGCCGTAGAACGCTCCAGAGCAGAAGTTTGTTATAGGTATTCCCACACTGCCTATCCAATGGACATGTAATGTAATCTGATCGACGATTGTCGCGGTTGGTTGTTGACAATCAGTTACCAGTATAGACTTTACCAAAGTGCGTTCACGTCACTATGATCCGAAAGGGATGGCTCCTATGCTTTCGTCAGCGTATTACTTCATTGAGTAGCTGCCACGAAGATTCAGATGAAAGTTCCGTCTGGAAAGTCGAAAAATGCTAGCTTACATCAGAAAGCAGAAACATACACACGTAATTCTGGACCCTTTGTCTTCACCACTTGGCAATTATGCTACTATGAAAAGCATTATCAGTAATGAATAAGAGCAACATAGCTATTTATCATCAGTTAGGAGCGAAGTTGGTAACTGTGACAGATTCGAGAAGTGTTTTCATCCTACCCCATCAGAAGGTAGAAGCAGTGAACTGCTTCTGATAGGTGGGTGTGGTCTTAAATTCTCTCCCTGTGAATTTTTTAATTTTACATTTGTTTTTAAAATGTATTGTCTTACATTTCATAACGTGTCCAGAAAGGGATATCTTTCACAGCCCAAGTAAAACTGCACTGATGGATAAAACTGAATGACTAGCTTAATAGCGTATTGGCCAATCTTTGGAACACAGTATAGCAGAGATTTCGTGTGTCTGAATTCGACAAAGTCTCTGGTAGATTTTCGAAGCACCACATGTTTACACACATGTCACGCAACTCCTGTAAATTACGGACCGGTTGTTTTCGGATGTGTTGCATACGTCCGGTAGCGTCCCAGTTCTGTTCCACTGCATTCAGCTCAGGCAGATTTGGTGGCGAACACATCAAGGTAAGTTCACTATCATGTTCCTCAAAGCATTGTAACACTATTCTGGCCTTGTGCTACGGAAGCTTTCGGTCAACTGATTCCATTGAATGATGACGTAACTGAATACAACCATCCATCTGATGTAATAGAAAATGTGCTCCATCCGACGAGGATACATGAGCCCATTAATGAGCGGCTCTATCTCGATAATCGCGTCCCGACTGCGATCGTGACTGACGATGTCGGTGGATCAGTATGGCAACACGCAGAGGTCGTCTTCTTCAGGGTACCATGTTCAATAGCGTGTGCTGAATGGTTGGTTCCGAATCGTTTATACCAATATCTTAATTCCACTTTGACTTTAAATATGGCACAGATTGTCATCTATCCTACTTTACAGAACGGCCAAGCCTTCAACCTTCACGGTCGGACATGCGGCTTGAATATTGACCACGTTGTCGCTTACTCGTGTTTTCACCGTACTTCAGCCACTTTCCATCGATGTTCAAGACAGCAGCACACGAACAGCCAACCAGCTTCACTTGTTCCCGGGATGCTCTTTCCCAGGTACCAAGCCACAACGATCTGCTCTTTGTCTAATTTGGTTACGTCAGTGGATTTTCCCATTTTCCGCCAGTTTCACTGCTAGAATGGTTTCCCATTCATCTTTGTTCCGCTTACACCGGGTATTTGTTTCAACATGAGACAGCTGAATATCTCTAAAACGGCGCAACGTAGGAAAAATATGTTCTAGGTGAAAATGGAAATTTTGGAAATTTGTGGTAGGGTCTTATGGGACCAAACTACTTAGGTCATCGGTTCCTAAGCCTACATACTACTTAATGTAACTTAAACTAACTTACACTATAAACAACACACACTCCCATGCCCGAGGGAGTGTTGCAGGTGAAGAGATAATATTAGCAATCTGCCTGTGCTACAGATGTGCCACCTCTTAAACCCCTCCTGCGTGGGCAGGGTGAACTTTACATTTTCAAACTGGAACTCCACATTTTTCTTGCAAATTTAGATTTTACGACAGAAAATACGTACGAATTACCAGACTAATGTTTCTCATTCATGGTAGACCTCGCTGTGACCGACAAACATCAAGCGTGCAAAATTTTTGATAACATTTTCGGGAAGCAGCGCTCTTGTAATGTATACAAAACCAGTGAGAAGACACTCTAGATCGCGATGGCCAAAATCGCGATCTAGACTGTTTCCACACTGATTTTAAATATGAAGTGGGCTTGTTTCTGCAATTAAGAACCGACGTATTTGATTCTACCTCTCATTTACGATGTAAACTTTTGTGTTGTAACGCTTGATGCTGATTTTGAAACACTACTTGAGTGATACTACAGTACAAATAATGTGGCTAGTGACTGACATTTCTGGCACATGAGCTACTTCCATGATAACGAAGCTTCCCGTTGCGTATATGGCTGATTGTGGTGAGTTCCTAAGTCATTGGAACACTCGATTTCGGTGGCCGCCCTCAAAGCCCGCCTTCAGAGTGACTGATTTCGGTGTGTGTTTCCATTCAATCACCGTACTACTCGCTCTGGTCACTATGCAGCTGCCACCGGAATACACATCACAACTCTTGTAATAAAGTAAAGTGTCCATGAGGTGGCAGTGACAGGGGCACCTGCCACGTATACTCACCGAAATAGTGGATTCCAATGGTCAGAGGCAGGAGAACCCACCGAAATCAAGCACAAGAAGACTCACCGAAATCAAGCATCTCAATGGGAATAGAAAACTATTATATCCCGCTGTTGTTCCTGGATTATACTAAACGCTCTTTCTAACCAGACTTTGACACGTCTAGCCATATTGCACTGTACTATCAAATTTGCAACAGTAAAGTAAACTGCGAACATAAATGTCAACCGTTGGAACACAAAGGCTTATATCATCGTAAATAAAATGTACAATCAGATGCGTCCGTTCCTAATTGTAGAAACAGATACGCATAATATCTGTCGGTTACAGGGCCATCTACCACGAATGGAAAACAATGGTTTGGTAAGCCGCACGTATTTTTGACTAGCATCAGAATATGCAATAAAAGCGAGGGTTCCCGTTTGAGAATACAAAACTGATCCCGCCCACGCAGGAAGGGTGGTTATGAGGTGGCCAGCTGTAGGTGTGAGAGATGTTCCCTTTACTAAAATTAAATTTTCTCTACAAAATATTTTTTCGTAGTATGCGTCTTTTCCTGTCTCAAGTTAAAACGAACACCCTTCATAAAATCACCACGCAGCATTTACCCTAGTGGTGGGCTGTTGTATTAGCTTGGCCCATGTATGGTTTGCAAGGTGATCACGCAGGCTTCCCATGGTGTGGCCTGGCAGAGAAACTACACAGCATCTTTCTCCACAGTTTGTGTACTTCCAGCAGAAGGACTCAGGAGGAGGTTGGAGTACGTTAACTCGTTTCAAAATCGCCGTTTTGGGCTGTTTTTCACTCGGCCTGCCCTGTTATGTTAGCAGTTAATGTTGTCAATACATACATTCATGAACAGTCTCCCACTAAGCTGGTTGTCTTTAGGCATACAACACTTAAAATTTGCAATAGGCCACATATTTCAATAAGTATCTTGGCTGTTAAAACCTATCGAAGTTTGGTTGAAACCACTTATGTTACAGCAGGGAGCTGACGAGACAAATACGTATACGTGTTGCAAACCGTTCAATTTCAACCTGACTTCTGGCTGTAGATTTGGTGCATATTTAAATCCAATGTTTTTTGAACAACAACTTTAAAAAGTACCGAATGAATATGATTTCATATAGATCTCTAACTTAAACAACGTATTGCAGAGTTCGGTTAACTACCTTGAAATCTAATGCGTGTCGATGCGTTTTCAAATATGAGCCTAATATTGCTCTATGGATGACCTGTCTACTTTCTTGCAACGCCAGAGCAAATGGAGCATGATATCTTATGAATCACACTTCCTATTTCTATGTTTATTGCTACTCTACAGAACTAACCTCAATTCATCAATATCTAACAGTACTGCGTAACAGCGACGCTCTGACCGGACGTAAAGTATCACGAACCGTTGCTCCTCTGTTTAACATTGTGAAATATGTTACTAACGCTCTTGGTACGCTGAGATAAATTCTCTCTGATGATGCAGATTTAGGATATCCCAATAGCTGCCTTTAGGAATGGGTTTCCTTCAACATCCTTGTATTATATATAACATATAATTTGAATTCATATATATAGTGCGGTCCATTGTTCGTGACCGGGCCAAATATCTCACGAAATAAGCGTCATACGAAAAAACTACAAAGAACGAAACTTGTCTAGCTTGAAGGGGGAAACCAGATGGCGCTATGGTTGGCCAGCTAGATGGCGCTGCCATAGGTCAAACGGGTATCAACTGCGTTATTTTTGTTTTAAATAGGAACCCCTATTTTTTTATTACATATTCGTGTAGTACGTAAAGAAATATGAATGTTTTAGTTGGACCACTTTTTTCGCTTTGTGAATGATGGCGCTGTAATAGTCACAAATATATGGCTCACATTTTTAGACGAACAGTTGGTAACAGGTAAGTTTTTTAAATTAAAATACAGAACGTAGGTACGTTTCAACATTTTATTGCGGTTGTTCCAATGTGGTACATATATCTTTGTGAACTTAACATTTCTAAGTACGCATGTTGTTACAGCGTGATTACCTGTAAATACCTCATTAATGCAATAAATTCTCAAAATGATGTCTGTCAACCTCAATGCATTTAGCAATACGTGTAACGACATTCCTCTCAAAAGCGGGTAGTTCGCCTTCCGTAATGTTCGCACATACATTGAAAATGCGCTGACCCATGTTGTCAGGCGTTGTCGGTGGATCACGATAGCAAATATCCTTCACCTTTCCCCACAGAAAGAAATCCGGGGATGTCAGATCCGGCGAACGTGCGGGCTATGGTACGGTGCATCGACGACCAATCCACCTGTCATGAAATATGCTATTCAATACCGCTTCAACCGCACGCGAGCTATGTGCCAGACATCCATCATATTGGAAGTGCATCGCCATTCTGTCATGCAGTGAAACATCTTGTAGTAACATCGGTAGAATATTACGTAGGAAATCAGCATTAACTGCACCATTTAGATTGACATCGATAAAATGGGGGGCAAATTGTCCTTCCTCCAATAATGCCGCACCATACATTAACCCGCCAAGGTCGCTGATGTTCCACTTGTCGCAGCCATCGTGGATTTTCCGTTGCCTAGTAATGCATATTATGTCGGTTTACGTTACCGCTGTTGGTGAATGACGCTTGGTCGCTAAATAGAACGCGTGCAAAAAATCTGTCATCGCCCCGAAATTTCTCTTGTGCCCAGTGGCAGAACTATACACGACATTGAAAGTTGTCGCCATGCAATTCCTGGTGCACAGAAATATGGTACGGGTGCAATCGATGTTGATGTAACATTCTCAACACCGACGTTTTTAAGATTACCGATTCTCGCCCAATTTGTCTGCTACTGATGTGCGGATCAGTCGCGACAGCAGCTAAAACACCTACTTGGGCATCATCATTTGTTGCAGGTCGTCGTTGACGTTTCACATGTGGCTGAACACTTCCTGTTTCCTTAAATAACGTAACTTTCCGGCGAACGGTCCGCACACTTGGGTGATGTCGCCCAGGATACCGAGCAGCATACATAGAACACGCCCGTTGGGCATTTTGATCACAATAGCCATACATCAACATGATATCGACCTTTTCCGCGATTGGTAAACGGTACATTTTAACACGGGTAATGTATCACGCAGCAAAAAAATTGTTCAAATGGCTCTGAGCACTATGGGACTTAACATCTGAGGTCATCAGTCCCCTAGAATTTAGAACTACTTAAACCTAACTAACCTAAGGGCATCGCACACATCCATCCCCGAGGCAGGATTCGAACCTGAGACCGTAGCGGTCGCGCGGTTCCAGACTGACGTGCCTAGAACCGCCCGGCCACACCGGCCGGCTTATCACGAAGCTAATACCGTCCGCACTGGCGAAATGTCGCGTGATACCACGTACTTCTACGTTTGTGACTATTACAGCGCCATGTATCACAAAGCGAAAAAGGTGGTCCAACTAAAACATTCATATTTCTTTAGGTACTACACGAATGTGTAACAAAAAATAGGGGTTGCTATTTTAAAAAACGCAGTTGATATCCGTTTGAGCTATGGCAGCGCCATCTAGCGGCCTAACCATAGCGCCATCTGGTTTTCCCCTTCAAGCTAGACGAGTTTCGTTCTTTGTAGTTTTTTCGTTTGACGCTTATTTCGTGAGATATTTTGCCCGGCGACGATCAATTAACCAACCTGTATATACAATTTATCTCCTAATAAAAAGTCAAATTACGTTACCATTGTACGTAATTTAGGAATTATTCTTCTGTAATTGTTACGTTTTGATGGTTAGTCTGCTGCGGTTTAGAAACGTCTACAAATGTCAGTCGACTCGGTGCTTTTTTTTCTTCTCTCATATGAGCCCTTATCTTGATTAGAGAGTGTCCAAATATGGGCTTTTAGGCTGACATTGATTATCTAAGTCGTCTTAAGTTTTTTTTTTTTTTTTTTTGACAGGAAGTACTTGGATCTAGGGGGAAAGGTGGCGAGTATCAAACCATGGTGTCTCCCCCGGGCGGCAATTTCAGGTGGCGCCAAACTTTTATTCTTGAAGAAAAAGACCTTGTTTCGCAAAGCGCCCTGCACGGTGGTCTATCGATTATTCATATGATTTTGAAACGCATCCCTGTTCGTTTTTCAACATTTTTTAACACCTGTTAAGTTGATTTTTGAATGCATACGTAATGTATGTGACGTCTCTGCCAGGGGATTGCCCTTTAGGTCTAGAAATAAAAACTTTCACGCAGACAAAAGGGGACGGGGCTATGCAAGCTGAGCCGGACAAACCTGAATGCTTGAATGCCAATCACGGTTTCTTTATGTGGTTGATTGGGTGTGCGGATGATCAGTTATTAGCGAACTCCATAGATTCAAACTACCAGAGTGGAAATAAGTGGCCAACAGGATTAAAAGGCAAGAAAGACTACATATTACCTTTCGGTGTATCCAAGAAAATGAAATTTTGACAGAAGAGTTTCGCCAGATCGCTACACTGCTAAGGGCAAGTTATACAGTCACCAGTTAGCAGCCCATCAAGTTCCGTTGTCGAAATAGGGCGGTAAAGGCTCTGTACGGACACGTAATAACGCCTAACCAGAGAATAAACGCGGTATAACTAAACCGGTAATTCTGACGGGGTCAGTGAAGTTAATTGGAGAATAAATTTTGACGATTGCAGGAATAGTTACAGAATTAATGATGACGAGATTGTTTGTTAGAAGGAGGAGAAAGGAGGACATCACAAAAATTATATGGAAGAATAAGATGACTCTTAATGTATATAAAATTTTCATAATATTGCTCTTCGATTTCCCTTGGCACAGTGGTAACACCGGTCCCCGTCAGATCAACGAAGTTAAGCGCTGTCGGGCTGTGCTAGCAGTTGGAGCGCTGCTGACAAGTGGGGGTGCACTTGCTTAGCCTTGCCTTGTGAGCAAAACTGAGGAGCTGCTTGACTGAGAAGTATTGGCTCCGGTCTCATAAACCGACATACGGCCTGGAGAGCGGTGTGCTGACCACATGCACCTCCATAACTGCATACAGTGACGCCTGTGGTTTGAGGATGACATGGCGGCCGGTCAGTACCGTTGGCCTTCACGGCCTGTTCGGTTGGAGTTTAGTTTTACTTTTCGATCTCGTGCTTGAGAAACTGGAGCGTATGAACTAAATGTGGAACTGTTTCCTAACATCAAACTTTTGACCTAACTGGTACTTCGTGAATTATATTCTGTCGTGTTATTTACGTAAATGAGTTACACAAAAAATGACCATTTGTGCCAAAAAAGTCTCGCTTCTCTGGCGTGTGTTTCAGTTTCAGCATTATTAGAAAGGCCTATTTCGTTTTATCTAAAAAACAGTGAAAAAATAGAGGTAATCAAATCGAGAAACCACAAAAGTCTTGGATATTTTTCAGTATTAGACGGCGATTTTTGATTTTCCCTGCAGCAAAACGTTTGACGAACTCTGATGAGGTAATAGATTCCTTTGCAGAAAGGAAAGCACGCCGTGTAAAGCTGTAGCAAGATTAGAGAGAAAAAATTTGGGACCTAAGGATTGAAGGAATGTGTACTAACTTGCTTGACTCTTTCTTTACTGGTTTTATGTTTCCTATATTTGATTCCATGTCACACAAAAGAGAAAGTTATTAGCTAATAGGCAACGAAGAGAGTCAATTTTCTGGAGAGATCTTATTCTCCTGGTTACAAACAATACCACCCAGTATTAATTGTGAGTTTTTTTTTAAAGCGATGTAGGATCTCAAACCGACCGACTGTGAGTAGGAACATTGTAATTTCCACTGCCCTTAATATATTTTTGATGGCTTCCATTACAAAATATACGGATTTGACATCCACAGAGCGAAATATAGTGAAGTGGGATAGAAAAATGCTTTGTGAAGAAGTCTGGCACTGCACTTTGGCACACTTAAGACCAAATAATATGTCTCACATTTCCTCGAATATATATGTTTTATATATCAAACTCTTCAGAAAGATGTGCACTACAAAATGAGCATATTTTTAAAATGTATATTTTTTAAAACTTTTTACGTCAGTCACAAAAGCTCTAGGGAGTTTAGGATGGGACAGGGCGCCACTATCAAGTTTTTACCACGGTTCGGAAGTATCGTAGATCCGGGACTGTGGTTAGGCTCCAGCGAAATAGAGAAATTTGCCATGGTATCCCATTGTGTAAGAGTTTTAGAAAATACTGAAGTGGTAGCGAGCTGACATCCCAAAGATGTTCGGGCTCACATGCGGTTCCTCTTCGTCGAAATGTCTTGGCTCAAACTCGTCAAGGGTTTGAACCGCACATGTCGCATTACACGCGCTAAATTAGACATTGGTGACCCTTTGGTTAAATTGTCTGGCTGATGGCAAGTTTGCGAAATATAAAGTTAATCTAACACATAATAACAGTAATAACAATATCGGGAACAAAATTGACGACCCATAAATGATGTAGGCCACACATATGTGAATTGGTTAGAATAATGTTTATTCAGAAATCAAACTAATAGCGAAAGTGATCTATTTAGAATTACTATTACACTCGAGGGCATATCCATTTGATACATTTCGATCATGCACAATTAATATCGAAATACGAGCTCTCTACGCGAAAAGTTAGAGTTCGCACCAAGCTCGCGGCTGCTCACCGCTCAGAGACTAAGTCCAGTGATACCACACAACACGAAATTTTCTAAGTCGTTTCACTTCTTAGCTACCTAAAGACCGACCGCCCGCTTTCTTGTCTCCTCCCGAACTGTCCCCTTTGGTGTCTCGACCAGAACTGTACTCCGCCCGTCTGGCTCTGAGCACGATGGGACTTAACATCTGAGATCATCAGTCCCCTAGAACTTAGAACTACATAAACCTAACTAAACTAAGGACATCACACACATCCATGCCCGAGGCAGGATTCGAACCTGCGACCGTAGCGGTCGCGTGGTTCCAGACTGTAGCGCCTAGAACCGCTCGGCCACAACGGCCGGCCTATGCCCGTCTCCGACCTCGTTTCCCGCGCACCGAACATCTTCGCTCAACTGACTAATGCAGTTCCCTTTCCTGAAGCCGTCCATCTGATTAGCTACAGCTTATTCTACATTACTTTACATTTTAACGTATTTAAATAGACAAAGCTTGACCACTTTCACATTCTAAATAAAGTAACAGTAATATCCATTACATAATAAACGTTAAATTCTATTACATAAAACCAATACAATTTCCTTCTTAACTTTGAATGACACGGCCAGTAGCCTTGCACCAATGTGCTTTCTGATAAAGCCGGCCGAAGTGGCCGTGCGGTTCTAGGCGCTACAGTCTGGAGCCGAGCGACCGCTACGGTCGCAGGTTCGAATCCTGCCTCGGGCATGGATGTGTGTGATGTCCTTAGGTTCGTTGTGTGTAATTAGTTCTAAGTTCTAGGGGACTGATGACCACAGCAGATAAGTCCCATAGTGCTCAGAGCCATTTTTCATAAATGTTTCCCTTTATGGCCGATCTTAGGTCCCCCATATTTAATACTGATACGTCTCCTTGGCTACAAAAGCCTTGAAATGGGTTTCTCTATAGCGTAGGTTATTGGTTGTCTCACTCGCACACTACACCGCTTACGCCTCAATAGACAATAGACGCTTGTGAATTTCCCCATCTCGTTGTGAATCTGCGCCTTTTGTGGCACACGGTCTTTGACGACTGGGTTCGTTTCACAATTCCTGTAGGCTGGATCTTTCGGCCATATATTTAAATGAGAGCGCAAAGCTCGTTAATTCACATTGTGTAGGTTCATAGAAATAATTCGCATCAAAGTATGGTGAAAGATAATGGTCGCTAAAGTTTGCGATATGAAGCACGCTTGCAGCCCTATATGTGTCAATGTGTTTCAGTGCCAAAAGCAAATTGCTGCAAATGAAATGCCGTTTCTCTTTATGTCAGAAATTCTAATCTGTTTCGATTGTAGTTATGTAAGAACAGTATTTGTCACTGGGATAATTTAAAAGGGAGCAAAATAAACTTTCGTATTGCTCATCTAGTCCCCAATACGGTTACTTGTGTTTCGGATCTGTTGTGGACATATACAGTACCAAAACAGTGCAAGCGTGGTGTGTAGAAAAACAGAGAAAGAAAAGGAATACGTGCGTCCCTGTCGAAGTGCGCAGCGCGCTGACATATTCATGCGCTTCGTTTTTGTCCGCGTTCGCTGGTGCCGCGGTTTCATTTCACACAGCAGTACAAAGAGACAGCTAGCTGATGGACGTGTTTACTGCGGGTGACGAGCTCCATTTTATTTCCCGTGAGAGCTTTTCTGGAAACTAGCTGCACACAGCACCGGACTGCAACACGCGAATTGACCGACCGGTATAATCAGCGTGCTGCAGGACAAATATCCAGCACGATTCCGACTCTTCCGCAGGACGGATTACTATCATGAAATCTGTATTTTTATCCATGCTTCGCGCTCAGGAAATACTTGGTTTCTGGATATTATGTTTTTGCACGCATCCCGGCATTAATTTGCGTCTGAGGAGCTTCGAATCAGAACTAAGTTTTGTTAGTATAGGCAAAAGCAACAAATACGATATCAGTTCCAATGAATTGCACGGAGTTTTATGGAATGTAGTGCAATTTCCTCTTCTCGTGATGCTGAGTAAGTTCGCCATTTTAATAAAATACCTTTGGCTGTAAGGTTACGTATTTCAAGAAAACTAAATCTATACTAATCTATACATATTATAAAAATGGATTTATGGCTGCATGTATGTTCCACAGTTCCTTTGAACCACTGTACCGATTTCAAAAAAACGTAGTACATATATTTCTCAATGTCACGTAACAACCGCTGTCCGGATATTAACTACCTATCATACAGGGTGTAAGTTTTAAGTTAAGAAACCAGAATAACTCAAAAAATAAGCTTCACACGAAAAAATTGTGTAGAATCCAAAGTTGATTATTCTCGAGGGGGACATCTGCAGGTGCTAAAATTAGCCCGCCACCCCAGCCCCCTGGGCGTGGGGCGGGAGGCAACTTTAAAATTTCAAATGGGAACCCCCACTTTTATTGTAGAATCAGATTCTACATAAAAAAAACTACTTACATTTTGTCTTAAACATTTGTTTTGATTCTTGGGAGTCGGTGCTGTAATTCAAGAAAATCTATTTTCTCATTTTTGTTGGAAAATAGTTACGGAAAAATAAAAAAATACTTGAGTAGGGTGTTTGGTTAGTTAGTTAGCTAGTCAGATGATTTGTTTGATAATTAAAAGTTGTGTGGCCTCATGACCACGAAATAAACAAAACTGATCCGAATCTGCGGAAAAAATTGACACAGTATTTGGGTCAGCATTTGTAAAACTCTAATTCCTTTCTCTCAAACCCCACCCTGTTGGCAGAGAGGGAGAGTTTTAGTTTTAGCAAATCGAAAGTATTTTTTATTTATCCGTAACCAATTTCTAAGCAAAAATGAGAACATGGGTTTTCTTGAATTACAGCGCCAAGTACCAAGAATTAAAAAAAATGTTTCAGACAAAATGTACGTAGTTTTTTATGTAGTATCTGATTCTGCAATAAAAAATTGGGGTTCCCTTTTAAAATTTTAAAGTTGCTTCCCGCCCACCCCCGGGGGCTGGGGTGGTGGTCTAATTTTAGCACCTGCAGATATCCCACTCGAAAATAATCAACTCTGGATTCTACACCTTTTTTCGTCTGAAGCTTATTTTTCGAGTTATCCTGGTTGTCAACTTAAAATTTACACCCCGTGTTTTGGGAGATATAACGCATCATACATGAAGTTTTAATGGATTTATTCTTTACTACTAAGATACCCCTACACTCGAGTCAGCTTAAGAAAATCAGAAAATCACTGACTCCTGACAGAGCATTTGACATCTTTCAATTGCAAAACGCAGACGACTGTAGGCGCAACAGCAGCCTATTGAGACTGTCCACCCTATGAACCATGGATCTTGCCATCGGTGGGGAGGCTTGCGTGCCTCAGGCATACAGGTAGCCGTACCGTAGGTGAAACCACAGCGCAGGGTTATCTGCTGAGAGGCCAGACAAACATGTGGTTCCTGAAGAGGGGCAACAGCTTTTTCAGTAGTTGCAGTTGCAACATTCTGAATGTTTGCCTGGTCTCGCCTAGCAACATCAACCAAAACGACCTTGCTGTATTGGTACTCTGAACAGCTGAGGGTACACTGCAGTCGTAATTTTTCCCGAAGGCATGTAGCTCCACTGTATGGTTAAATGATAATGACAGCACCCTCTTGGAAAAAATATTCCGGAGGTAAAATAGTCGTCCATTCGCATCTCCGGGCGGGGACTACACAGGAGGATGTTGTCAGGAGAAACAAAACGGGCGTTATATGTGTCGGAGCGTGGAATGCTAGCTGTCTTAATTGCACAGGCAGGTTACAAAATTTAGAAAGGGAACTGGGCAGGCTGATATTAGACAGTGCGAATAATTGAAGTTCGGTGGCAGAAGGAACGGGACTTCTGGTCAGGTAAATACAGGGTTATAAATGAAAAACAAATAGAGGGAGTAGGTTTATTAATGAATAAGCAAATAGGAATGTGACTAAGCTGCTAAGAACAGCAAAGTGAACACATTATTCTAGGCAAGAAGACATGAAGCCCACACCCATTACATTAGTATAAGCTTATATGCCAGTTAGTTCAGCAAACGATGAAGAGATCGAAGAAATATGTGAAGACATAAAAGAAATTATTCAGATAGTTAAGGGAAATGAAAATTTAACTATGAAGATGGACTGGAATTCGAGAGTAGGAAAAGGAAGAGAAGGAAAAGTAGAAAGTGCATGCGACCGGGGGCTAAGAAATCAAAGAGTAATGCGCCTGGTAGAATGTTTCAAAGAACATAATTTAATCATCGCTAACACCTGGTTCAAGAATCATGACAACAGGTAGCATATGTGGAAGAAACTTGGTTACAACGGGCTGTTTCAGACTGATTTTGTAATGGTAAGACAGAGATTCAGGAACTAGATTTTAAATTGTAAGACATTTCCAGGGCCAGATGTGGACTCCGACCACAGTTTACTGGTTATGAACTGTAGATTACAACTGAAGTAATTGCAAAAACGTAGAAAATTAAGGAGATGGGACCTGGATACGTTAAAAGAACAAGAGGCTGTAGTAATTATCAGAGGGAGCATTAGGCAACCGATGACTAGAACAGGGGAAAGGAACACAGCAGAAAACGAAATGATAGCTTTAAGAGGTGAAATAATGAAGGCAGCAGAGGATCAAATAGGTAAGAATACCAGTCCTAGTACCAAGTCTTGGATAACACAGGAGGTATTGATGAAAGGAGAAAATTTAAATACAGAGAAAATGAAGAATGTGAAAGGGAATACAAACGTCTAAAAATTGAGATTGACAGGAAGTGAAAAATGGTTAAGCAGGAATGACCAGAGGACAAATGTAAGGATTTAGAAGCATATTTCACTAGGGGAGAGATAGATACCGCCTACAGGGAAATTAAAGAGATCTTTGGAGAAAAGAGAAGGAGTTGTATGGATATCAAGAGTTCAGATGGAAAACCAGTCTTACAAGGGAGATTAACTTGATAGAAATATTATACAAAGGGAAGAGGACGTAGATGAGGATGAGATGAAAGATGTGATAGTGAGAGAAGAAGTTGAGAGAGCACTGAAAGCCCTAAGTCAAAACAAGACCCCGGGAGTAGACGACGTTCCGTCAGAACTATTGATAGCCTTTGGAGAGACGGCCAAAATTATTCCATCTGGTATGCAAGATGTAGGAAACAGGCGAAATACCCTCAGTCTTCTAGAAGAATGCAATAATTGCAATGCCAAAGAAAGCACGTGCGACAGTTGTGAAAATTATCGACCTATCAGTTTAATAAGTCATGGTTGCAAAGTACTAATAAGAATTCCTTACAGAAGAATGAAAAAACTGTTAGAAGCCCACCACTGGGAAGATCAGTTGGATTTCGGAGAAGTGTAGGAACACGCGAGACAATACTGACCCTACGACTTACTTTACAGAATAGGTTGAGGAAAGGCAAACCTTCGTTTACAGCATTTGTAGACTTAGAGAAAGCTTTTGACAATGTTGACTGGAATACTCTCTTTCAAATTCTGACGGTAGCAACAGTAAATACAAGGAACGAAAGGCAATTTACGACTTGTACAGAAACCCGATTGCATTTAAAAGAAGCGAGGGCATAAAAGGGAAGCAGTGGTTGGAAAGGGAAAGAGACAAGGTTGTAGCCTGTTCCCGATGTTATTCATTCTGTACATTGGGATAGCAGTAACGGAAACAAGATAGACGTTTGGAGTAGGTAATAATGTCCAGAGAACAGAAATAAAAATTTGAGAGTTTGCCGATGACACTGCAATTCTGTCAGAGACAGCAAATCAGCAGTAGATGAGTTTTGTTATTTGGGCAGCAAAAATACTGATAATGGCCCAAGTAAAGAGGATATACTCGTAAAATGTAGGCTCGTACTGGCAAGAAAAGCGTTTCTGAAGAAGGGAAATTTGTTAACAAAGGATTTAGATTTATATTTTAGGAAGTATTTTCTGAAGGTCTTTGTCTGGAGTGTATCCCTGTATGGAAGTGAAACGTGGACGGTAAGAAGTTTAGACAAGTAGGGAATAGAAGCTTTAGAAATGTAGTGCTACAGAAAAATGCTGAAGATTAGATGGGTAGATCACATAACTAATGAGGAGGTGCTGAATAGAACTGATCAGAAAAGAAATTTATGGCGTAACCTGACTACGAGAAGGGATCGGTTGATGGGACACATTCTAAGACAACAGGGGATCACTAATTCAGTATTTGAGGAAAGTGTGGGGGATAAAAATCGTAGAGGTATATCAAGAGACCAATTCAGTAAGCATATCCAGAAGGACGTAGGCTGCAGTAGTTATTTGGAGATGAAGACACTCGCACAGGATAGAATAGCATGGAGAGCTGCATGAACCGGTCTTCGGACTGAAGACCTCAAAAACAACACACAGAGACTTGTACGTTATGCGTATTTCTTTGTACGACTGTTATGTACATTTCATTCATACATGGAAGTGAAACTTTTCAATATTACATTGTAGATGCAATTCATTTTTTGGATTTGTTTCTGGTACAAACCTATAAAAATGAATGCTTGGGCAATGCCGTGTCTTTTAGTTAATATTGCCAATAAAAAATCTTGACAAGTGCTGACCAATATACCTAAACCTCTTACACGATACTGTAATGAAAATTTGCACAGACATCGACTATTTGATTTCTCAAACGATAATGTACACGTTCCTATTAAAGCCAATTGTGGCAAGGGAAATACTGAATGAGATATTCACACTGCAGCGGAGTGGGCGCTATTATGAAACTTTCTGGCAGATTAAAATAGTGTGTCGGACCGAGACTCGGACTCTGGAAGTTTGTCTATCGCGGGAAAACTGTGTCCGGTTTCGTTTTCTTTCTCGCAAATGATTTTAACTGTAACAGGAAGTTTGAGACTTGAATTCGGCTGTCCCGTAACAATACTGCGCTATCCCTATTATTCGAGTTTTTGTCATGGTGTCCGCTGGCAGATTACGAATATGAAGTTTCAGTCCTCTCAGAAGTTCAGCAGCTTGAGATGCCGCTCTCGGAACCCGTCTACTAATGCTGCCAACCGATTTACCCGCTCATTTTAAGAGACTGTTAGCAATCAAGTTCTCTTCGTCTGTGAGAATGAGCAAGTCTCCAGGCCAGAAATTCATTTACGTGGGAACTGATTTGCGATCAGTATCTTTCGCATGGTCAGTTATGCATCATTCGAGAACTGGTAGTTCAGAATGCCAGCTCATACTCTTACCATAGTGTGTGTTGTATGTTCTAAAGTTTTGTAAGTGTATTATGTACAAAAGTTAAATAAACCGTAAAACAATAAAAACAAAAAGAAAACAAAGCACTCATTTTCATTCATGTTCTACGAGATTTATTATAATTTCAAAATGGATGAAGTCGCAACGAGGAGCCAATATCTGTATCATGACACTTTTCCAAGGGATATCCTAGATTAGGACGTATATCCAGTTCCTATACAGATTTAGCCACTGAGAATCGTATCCGTATCCGCTAGTACAACTGTAAAACCGATCTTTCGACCATCTTTGCGGCAGTTCTCTTCAGGACGTTGAGACTACTAGTAGTTTAGTGGTTTTGAAACATATCGCTTCGATGATGGTCGAGGTTTGGCTAACGGGAAAAGTAGAGGATAAGTTATTTAAAGAAGCTGGCCACTTTGCCACGGATTTGCTTAGTCACTGCGAGAGCATCACTGAAATGCCAAGTTTCAATGGGTAAGGTTTGAACATCTAAGCACATTTCTTTAAACCTTCGAAAGCTCACGTTGCTATTCGAATGACAGACAGAAAGGGAAAACAAATGCTATTAGTTCCTCATATTTACAATTCAGAGTAAAAGATGAGGAACCCGAATGAGAATGGATATTGGAAAGCAAAAATTATTGTGGACACTCTGTACCCTTTACCAACATTGTACAAAATAGAATGAATCAATTTCACATGGGAACCGTAACGCTACGTTGCATATAGTTGGACTAAGAGAGATGTTCACAACGAGATATCCTGCGTGATCGTATAACACTTCATCCAGAAAGAGTCTGTGTTTTACCCGAAGGCGTTGTCATTTAGTTTGTGTGTTACTCTTTTCATTTCTTTTAAACTTCTCACCTTACTTCGTTGAACTGATGACATTTTTCTACAGGTTAAAACAAAACTACAGATACAAGCTTTGAGAGCTTGTAGAGGGTATCTTCAGGGAAAATCTGGCTGTGGGTAGCCATGTCCAGGAATTTTATCAAACAACACTACGGAGCGTCCAACTTATATGAGCCGCTAGGCCACTCCTTCGGCAGCAAGTGAGAATTTGTATGGTGTTGTGATGACAGGCTTGAACACGTTCGACGCCAGCTAATGTCCCAGATGTTATAAGGTCAATTCACGAAGTTGCTCTTGCAGCCGGCTAGCACACACTCACGTTTGTTCCCGAAGAGTTAGCCTAGCGTAAGGCGTTTCCGTTTTTCCTTTGATGTGAGCTGTAATGCAAACTTTTCTGTTCCTTCTACTTTTCCCGCCTCATGTGATATCAATTATGGCCTCAGACTCAAAATTCATGATCAAAGCATTAGGATGTGTGTTGCCAAGTGTCATGTTGTTGTTGTTCACGCATAATTTTCCCTTCACACGGTCACTAAGTTACATCACACCCGAGATAAAATCAATAATAACAGAGGTAAGCGAAAATTATGCACCGCCCACGCTAAAAGTTCCGAAACCGTTTTATTCCAGGCGTATAAGCGATGTCCGCGCTGTAGCTATGGAGGAAGGGACCAACAGACGTGCATGTGGCCAGTCAGTTGCGAGCGGGCAGTATTGAGCAGTGCACGTGCGGCTGTACTGTGTCAGGGAGTCAGTATTGGCGAAAACCAACGGGGACTGCTTAATCTCCAGCCGACCAGAGCCAGTTCGAAAGCTGAAACATTTCCAGCAGAGAACTAGGTGTCTGGTTCCCATGAGGAATTATTTCTAGATTAATATCCCCCCCCCCCTCTAGAGAACGTTCTCAATAATATGGGAAGTCACAATAGTAATGACAGATGCCTTGTGTTTTGATAACTGGAAGAGTAGATACCTGGAACGAAAAGTAAGTCACAGGCAGTAGCAGATGTTTCACTGCATCTATTACACGTGCATACTAACCGTCACCTTATATCAATGCACTTGCGGGATGTACCAAGGCATACTCCAGTGTGAAGCCTCGAGAAACGTTTCAGACGTTGTGTAGTAAAGGTAACTATGTGTCGACGAACATCACAAACTGAACTTACTTCCTTCACCATAAGGCAAATACCATGTTGTTAACAGACACGTACAACTTTCAGTTTGTGCAGACAAACTGTAGTGAGTCTGATTCTTTTAGGAACCATTCAAGACATTGAGCTGTTTGCATCTGGCGTTCACAACTAAAATGGTCTGCAATTGGTCACTCCTTTAAAACACCATACTACTTGGTCTGCAGCGCTGTAGATGATATGAACTGGTACCTAGTTGCTATGTGATCCTCCACTGCTGTTTAAGTCACCGCGCTGAAGTGGTGTGCAAGCGCCAGTCCCTTGTAAGGAATCTGTGCAGTAATATGAGTCGTTACAGAGACGTGACAGAAAGGCAGAAAGGAGCTATTTTGTTTTGTAGGTGGTCACGACCACATCGCTAATGGCCCGTTTAACCCACAGTATATAGAGGTCGTAGCTCTGGCCGCAGGTAGTTGCGTTGTATTTTCAGGGTGTGATTCGTAACATGATTTGGAGTCATTCATTCACGTGACCGCGAACATCAACCATGGATAATCGTTTCAACATTATCGGTGGCAAATTCTTACCCTTCCTTCCTCATTGTCATCATGACTGTGTTGTGGACACTCCCATTTCCAATATGACAACAGACGAGTTCACGAGGCTTTTTTGTCTACCATTCACGCTCACTGCTGCGCATCCACTGATCTAAAACACATAGAAAATGTTTGTGACTATCTGTAGCTACAGCTGGAGCTTCTCAGTCAACATCCTCATTATTTGGTATCCCTACGGATCTAGCCATACGTAAGAGGCTTGAAATTGATATGACATACCTTTAAAAATATGCGGGCTCCCTTCGTCGCTGAACTAATGCTGTTGTCAGGGATACAGGCGGTATTCGACGCTATAAGGGTGGAAAATTTGTTTTCTTGTATTCGCGTGGACATTGGTGGCCTTTTATAAATTCTAAATACGAGGGCTATTCGGAAAGTAAGAGACGATATGTCGCGAAATGGAAACCACAGTGAAAATCAAAACTGTTTTATTTGCAACAGTCAGTTACAACTTCGAGCCACTTATCTCCATAGTAACCGACCTGACTTAGAAGTTTGTCCTGGCGTCGTACCAACTTTTCAATACCTTCTTTATAGAAGGCAGCCGCCAGAGCTTTAAGCCCATTCCCTACGCTGGCCTACAGCTCGTCATCTGTGCCAGAATGTTGTTTTCATTGCCAGCGGTTCATGTGAGCAGAGATGAAACTTAGAGGGACACAATTACGGGCTGTATTGTGGGTAACCAAACATTTCCAAGTGAAAATGGTGCAGGAACATCTTCATTGCCCCTGCAGAATGCGGCTGAGAATTGTCTTGAAGAAGAAACGGCACGACAGTTATGTAATGTTGGTTGTATAGCTTCAGGCGATATTTATCACCAGCCATCGTACTTGGCGGGAGATACTGTTGTTCTAGGTATCTTTATGTGCTCCCTGAGTGGTCAGAGTTAAAAAGGACGGCGTAATGCAATCGACGGGCATACTAGAGACACTGCCCAACACACCTGTGCAAGACATCTGATTTTCACTGTAGTTTCCGTTTCGCGACCGATCGCTCCTTACTTTCCGAATAACCCTCGTAGTTCAAACATTCCTACTGATGATTTCAGAGTGACATGAATTGGTAGAATGAGACAGAAACAAGCGAAATTTTATTTTTTCTCTTCGCAGAAGATGCAATTTATCGAGAAAAGTGGCATCACAGTACCAAAGGTTGTCAAAGTTTGAAAATCCTATGATTAAGCGAAAGAAGGATACAATGATGGTGATTATGAAGACGTGGTCTAGGGGTAGCGTCTTTGATTCATAATCAATGCGTCTTCTGTCCCGGGTTCGATCCCCGCCACTGCCTAAATTTTGATAAATAATCAGCATTGGCGGCCGAAGACTTCCGGCATAAGAAGTCAGCCTCATTCTGCCAACGGCCTTGTCAAAGAGGGCGGAGGAGCGGATAGAGGTTCAGGGCACTCTCTTGTCCTAGGGGTGGGAAATTGCCCCTAAAGGCGGAAGAATCAACAAAGATCAACGACATGAGGATGCAGAAGGCAACGGAAACCACTGCATTAAAGACACGTAACGTGTATCCACAGGACATGTGGCCTGTAATTGAAGAAGTGTCATGATGATTTCTCCATTGGCAAAAGATTCCGGAATAGTCCCCCATTCGGATCTCCGAGAGGGGACTGCCAAGGGGGAGGTTACCATGAGAAAAAGGATTGAATAATCGACGAAAGGATAACGTTCTACGAGTTGGGGCGTGGAATGTCAGAAGCTTGAACGTGGTAGGGAAACTAGAAAATCTGAAAACGGAAATGCAAAGGCTCAATCTAGATATAGTAAGGGTCAGTGAAGTGAAGTGGAAGGAAGACAAGGATTTCTGGTCAGATGAGTATCGGGTAATATCAACAGCAGCAGAAAATGGTATAACAGGTGTAGGATCCGTTATGAATAGGAAGGTAGGGCAGAGGGTGTGTTACTGTGAACAGTTCAGTGACCGGGTTGTTCTAATCAGAATCGACAGCAGACCAACACCGACAACGATAGTTCAGGTATACATGCCGACGTCGCAAGCTGAAGATGAGCAGATAGAGAAAGTGTATGAGGATATTAAAAGGGTAATGCAGTGTGTAAAGGGGTACGAAAATCTAATAGTCATGGGCGACTGGAATGCAGTTGTAGGGGAAGGAGTAGAAGAAAAGGTTACAGGAGAATATGGGCTTTGGACAAGGAATGAAAGAGGAGAAAGACTAATTGAGTTCTGTAACAAGTTTCAGCTAGTAATAGCGAATACCCTGTTCAAGAATCACAAGAGGAGGAGGTATACTTGGAAAAGGCCGGGAGATATGGGAAAATTTCAATTAGATTACATCATGGTCAGACAGAGATTCCGAAATCAGATACTGGATTGTAAGGCGTACCCAGGAGCAGATATAGACTCAGATCACAATATAGTAGTGATGAAGAGTAGGCTGAAGTTCAAGACATTAGTCAGGAAGAATCAATACGCAAAGAAGTGGGATACGGAAGTACTAAGGAATGACGAGATACGTTTCAAGTTCTCTAACGCTATAGATACAGCAATAAGGAAAAGCGCAGTAGGCAATACAGTTGAAGAGGAATGGACATCTCTAAAAAGGGCCATCACAGAAGTTGGGAAGGAAAACATAGGTACAAAGAAGGTAGCTGCGAAGAAACCGTGGGTAACAGAAGAAATACTTCAGTTGATTGATGAAAGGAGGAAGTACAAATATGTTCCGGGAAAATCAGGAATACAGAAATACAAGTCGCTGAGGAATGAAATAAATAGGAAGTGCAGGGAAGCTAAGACGAAATGGCTGCAGGAAATATGTGAAGCCATCGAAAAAGATATGATTGTCGGAAGGACAGACTCAGCATATAGGAAAGTCAAAACAACCTTTGGTGACATTAAAAGCAACGGTGGTAACATTAAGAGTGTAACGGGAATTCCACTGTTATATACAGAGGAGAGAGCAGATAGGTGGAAAGAATACATTGAAAGCCTCTATGAGGGTGAAGATTTGTCTGATGTGATAGAAGAAGAAACAGGAGTCGATTTAGAAGAGATAGGGGATCCAGTATTAGAATCGGAATTTAAAAGAGCTTTGGAGGACTTACGGTCAAATAAGGTAGAAGGGATAGATAACATTGCATCAGAATTTCTAAAATCATTGGGGGAAGTGGCAACAAAACGACTCTTCACGTTGGTGTGTAGAATATGAGTCTGGCGATATACCATCTGGCTTTCGGAAAAGCATCATCCACACAATTCCGAAGACGGCAAGAGCTGACAAGTGCGAGAATTATCGCACAATCAGCTTAACAGCTTATGCATCGAAGCTGCTTACAAGAATAAAATACAGAAGAATGGAAAAGAAAATTGAGAATGCGCTAGGTGACGATCAGTTTGGCTTTAGGAAAAGTAAAGGGACGAGAGAGGCAATTCTGACGTACGGCTAATAATGGAAGCAAGGCTAAAGAAAAATCAAGACACTTTCATAGGATTTGTCGACCTGGAAAAAGCGTTCGACAATATAAAATGGTGCAAGCTGTTCGAGATTCTGAAAAAAAGTAGGGGTTAGCTATAGGGAGAGACGGGTCATATACAATATGTACAACAACCAAGAGGGAATAATAAGAGTGGACGATCAAGAACGAAGTAAGACAAGGCTGTAGCCTTTCGCCCCTACTCTTCAATCTGTACATCGAGGAAGCAATGATGGAAATAAAAGAAAGGTTCAGGAGTGGAATTAAAATACAAGGTGAAAGGGTATCAATGATATGATTCGCTGATGACATTGCTATCCTGAGTGAAAGTGAAGAAGAATTAAATGATCTGCTGAACGGAATGAACAGTCTAATGAGCACACAGTATGGTTTGAGAGTAAATCGGAGAAAGACGAAGGTAATGAGAAGTAGTAGAAATAAGAACAGCGAGTAACTTAACATCAGGATTGGTGGTCACGAAGTCAATGAAGTTAAGGAATTCTGCTACCTAGGCAGTAAAATAACCAATGACGGACGGAGCAAGGAGGACATCAAAAGCAGACTCGCTATGGCAAAAGAGGCATTTCTAGCCAAGAGAATAACTAATATCAAATACCGGCCTTAATTTGAGGAAGCAATTTCTGAGGATGTACGTCTGGAGTACAGCATCGTATGGTAGTGAAACATGGACTGTGGGAAATCCGGAACAGAAGAGAATAGAAGCATTTGAGAAGTGGTGCTATAGACGAATGTTGAAAATTAGGTGGACTGATAAGGTAAGGAATGAGGAGGTTCTACGCAGAATCGGAGAGGAAAGGAACATGTGGAAAATACTGATAAGGAGAAGGGACAGGATGATAGGACATCGCCGGCCCGAGTGGACGTGCGGTTCTTGGCGCTACAGTCTGGAGCCGAGCGACCGCTACGGTCGCAGGTTCGAATCCTGCCTCGGGAATGGATGTGTGTGATGTCCTTAGGTTAGTTCGGTTTAATTAGTTCTACGTTCTAGGCGACTGATGACCTCAGAAGTTAAGTCGCATAGTGCTCAGAGCCATTTGAACCGTTTTTTTGATAGGACATCTGCTAAGACATGAGGGAATGACTTCCATGGTACTAGAGGGAGCTGTAGAGGGCAAAAACTGTAGAGAAGACAGAGATTGGAATACGTCAAGCAAATAATTGAGGACGTAGGTTGCAAGTGCTACTCTGAGATGAAGAGGTTAGCACAGGAAAGGAATTCGTGGCGGGCCGCATCAAACCAGTCAGTAGCCTGATGACAAAATAAAAAAAAAATGAAGACGTACGAAACTCAGGAGATCTCCAGCGTTACCAGCTAACGTCACGTCTTCCTCAGGTAGATTGATCCCAAGAATTTGTGGTTAACCCTGGCAGTCAACAAGTAAACGACGGCGCTTATTGGGCTCTGTGAGAGCAGCCTTAGGGCATCTGACGGCCGTCTCCCTCCTCAGGTTGCACACAACCACAACCACCGCTACAGCCAAGGGGCGTAATGAGGCGGTCGCAGGCGCTGATCTATTATTAAAGCTTCAATCAGGGCCCCGCCCACAGGCGGATCCGGGGGACACTAATTAAAACGCCCACAGCGGGGGGTGGAGAACGGGGAAGGGGGGTAGGGTGGAAGCACATCTCTGGAAGACCAGACTAGAGCACTGCATACGTGTGGCGAAGCCGGGTGAGCGGCATCTGTATCCTTTCACCCGCTTTCCAAGCGGCTCGCTGCCCTCGGGCAGCTGATGCTTCACTCGGCTTTACGTGGCGGAGCAGTCGCCGAGTGCAACCCAGTAGAGTCCTGGCTCTTCAAATCGGTCAATGTACACTGCCCTACAGTTGCTAAGGAATAACCGGCACTTGATAAGGAACAACTGCCAGTTGCTATGGAGTAACTGACAGTTGCTACGGAACACTCGACCAGTCACAGAAAAGAAAATGTAGAGTGGGACGTGTTAACTGTAGCGAAGCTTGTGCAGGAACGCTCTGTAGGCATTCGATAGTTTTCAAGCAGTACGAAGGTTCTGGTGGAACCGATTAAAGCCGCATTCCTTGCGGTACCATGACATGTCTGCGGGACACCATTTGAATGCTACAATCGTGGCCGAACGCAGTAGCGGATGTGTCCAGAACTCTCATCTCAGAAGAAAGGCCACTGTAGGCGGAAATGCTATGTGAAAGCGTGCTTGTGGTCGTAGACGGATCACCACACCGCAACAGAATCGATACGTCGCCCTAGTGATGAAAAAGAACAGACGTCTCACCGCTAGGCATACCGCTGCAGACCTTGCAACCGCTGTGGGTACACTTGTCTCTGCCAGAACCAATACGCTGAGAAAAAAATCAGGATGGTTTGTACGCTCGGAAGCTCGTTGAATGCATCCCACTTCAATCACGCCATCGTCGAGAAAGATTTCGATAGTGTAGGGAGCAACAGTGGCCCAGCGTGATGCTCTCCGATGAATCTCGAATTCAGTGTGACAAGTGATTCCGGCCACCAGTTAGTGCGGAGAGGGGAACACGTTACAAGCCACGGAATGTTCGTGAACGTCATCGGTACGGCCTAGGCATGGTGTGGTGTGGGCAGGAATTGTGCACAATGACCGACCACCGCAGCATATCCTTGCGTGAGGTACCATTACAGCACAGCACACGATTGCTGAAGTGTCGAACCCACTGAAAAGTGAAGATACTGTACGCGTGGAGTGGCTTGCGTGCTCCCCGGATCTAAACGCTATAAAGCGTATCTAGGATGCTCTTGGCAGACGTGATTCTCAACGAAAACCCCTCCCCGAACAGTGCAAGATCTGAAAACGCTATTCCCAAGGACTGGTCAACATTTTGACAGCCAGTATGAATAACAGGAGCGTATGTGAGTTGGTGCCTAAGGAGAGCATACTCCTCATTGACAGTCCGGTATCGGTATGTTGGAAGTCTGACCTCTGTTAGACACGAACGTTATATATGTCTGTTATTCTGCTTTCCAGTCTGGTGAAATCTGTTCAATTTTTCGTTGTATATGTACCACTCCACCTCTATTACGTGTTCCTTATCAACTTTCAAGTATTGTAATAAAGCGATTTGAAACGTCACAGCAAAGGGCGAGGCTTAGGGACGAGTAAAGAAAGTACATCGAATTTGTTCACGTTGCAGTTTCGCTGGAAGTACGGATGCTGCTGTCATCAGACTTGTTAGTATCGATCATCGTCGGCAACTTCCGCCAAGCTATTCGAAATTCATTCACCTCCTCTCTCTCTCTCCCTCTCTCTCTCTCTTTCTCTCCCTCTCTCTCTCTCTCTCTCTCTCTCTCTCTCTCTCTCTCTCACACACACACACACACATCACAGCCGAGTCGCCCACTCCCCTGTTGTGCCATGAACCAGACCGTACTGCCGAAAGGTGCTTCCTCTAGTGATCACAAGTGCCGCATTGTCTCCACAATTCTGAGCCGCATTATTGTGAGCAACTCCTCGCTGTGAACTCCACAGTATCAAGCTTAAGTCTTCGTGGATGGTCTCAGAATTTCTCGCTGTTGCCATCAGAGCGCGGCAGCCCCAGAGGCTGACAAAACTCTCAACAGGGTCTGGGTGAAATTGGAAATTATTTCGTCCAGTAGCTGACTGCAGTGAGCTCAACATGGATCGGTGCATGAATTCTTAGAAAAGAAGAAAATTTGGTGTTCCGCAGTGATAAAGGTCTTTTTTTTTTTTAAAAAAAAGAGATCTAGTGTGAAGCAAAACTCGTTGTAGACTTATAAATGTGTATGGTGGCTCAATTTTTATAGTGAAATAATTTGATGCCGAACTTAAGCGACGACCGAAAAGCGTCGTAGGTTGTCCACTTCAGTGGACGTCCGAGAAATGTCGGGAAGGAGCACTATATGATCCTCGGAGTGTGGCGTACGAAGGTGCATGAAACTGCCAAGACTGTCGGGATTTCAGAAGAAAGCATCGGCTACATGTTCGATGATAAACGGCAAACGGGGAAGCATTGTGTAAGATGGGTGCCACACTTACCCATTGTACAACATTTCAAAATTCACATCGCTATTTGCAAACAGTGGCTGGTGCCTTTTCATAAAACGAAAGTGATTTTCTTTGTAGGTGTAGAGACAATGAATGAAATACGGGTTCACCACTGCACACCATTATCAAAACAGCAATCGAAACAGTCAACAAAATCCTGTTCGTCAGCTGCAGCTATGGAGAAGATAATGTCGTCAGTGGGAAAGATCATAGGAATTCTGCCAACTGATTAAGTTCAAACGGTAAATAAATAACCGAAGAATACTGTTCTGATTCCTTAACGAATCTCAAAGAAACATTCAAGCATAGAGATCTGGCCTGCAGAAACAAAAGTTTCACGAAGTCAGTACCTTGTGGTTAGTATTTCTGGTCGAACCAAGAAGCTATTACATGTGCTATATTTTACAGCACTTAAACAGGAACACTACAGACATGGAATAATATCCCAGGAATGCCGCTCAGGAATAATCTAGTAGGTTAAGACAACAAGCATAAAAGTTACAGTAGGGTGGGAGAGTAAAGTAGATAGATAGAGAGATAGACAGATGCGATAGAGCGGGAGGGAGGGCAGTATGGAGAGAGGGGGAGACAGAGAGACAGAGAAATAGAGAGAGAGAGAGAAGGAGAGAAAGAGAGAGGGAGAAGGGAGAGAGAGAGGTGATGAGGTTGTAACTGAGTCGATGATGCTGTGTGAGTGCATAAGTTAGGACACATGGAGAGGAAAAAAGACTAATCCAAACAGGATTCTCGAAGAGAGAGTATGAATGGGAGGGAGAGACCAACTGAGGTAGAAGTGGGAGGGAGAAACGGAGGGAAAATAACTAGGGATAGGAAGCGAGAGACTTAGAGATGAACGGCAAGGGGCTCAGTGCAATAGGAATGGCAGAGGAACAGTTATGCGAGTTAAGGTATAGCTCTGTAAAATTAACTCCTCGTCTAAACATCTGGAAGGTACATTGTGCTCTGTCGTCTATATCTGTAACTCTGTGTGTTACCAAACTGCAGACACTAATTGTACATGAATGACTCTTCTGCAGCGAATGCCAGACGCCCCCACACAGGATTAAAAAGTCACCTGCTCCATGCCAACAGCTATGTACACCGACGAAAAAAAGAAAATAAAAATGGCAACGCCAAGAAGGAGTGCGACACAAAAGAAAGTTGACAGGATTGATTCAACATCTGAAAGATTATGTCTATTCAGATTGTATGCCAGTCACATAAGAGTGGTGCTAGTAGCGCCACTACGAGGATGCAAATTAGGTTTGCTAAAATACGAGGGTTATTCGGAAAGTAAGGAACGATCGGTCGCGAAATGGAAACCACAGTGAAAATCCCATGAAGTTTTGCACAGGTGTGTTGGGCAGTGCCTCTAGTATGCCCGTCGATCGCATTACGTCGTTCTTTTTAGTTCTGAGCACACAGGGAGCACATTAAGGTACCTAGAACAATAGTTTCTTCCGCCAAGTACGAGGGCCTGGTGAGAAATTTCGCCTGAAGTTATGCAGCCAACATTACTTAACTGTCGTGCGGTTTCTGCTTCAATACAATTTTCAGCCGCATTCTGCAGGGCCTAACAACCCTATCAAAACAAAGGTCAAAAATTAATTATGATTTGTAGTGTTGCTCACGCTGCTAAATATTGCATTTTCGGGCAACAACAAAGTTATATTATGTGGCAGGTGTACTTAGTGCACAGTTAATAAAGTCATTTCATAAAATAATGGATAAACTAGGCACTCATCTTTTCGTGTTTCCCACGCTGGTCTCTTTGTGAACTCATGGCTCAATCGTCGAAAATCTAGGTAGTGATGATTCCAAGCTCGGATGCAAAGAGGCCTAGGTGTTTTTCTGCGATATTCAAAAGTTTTATAGATGCGCTTCACAAACCATTCTTGAAGATTAAACTTCTGCAAGTTAGGATAATGGTGGTGTAAAAATGTAATCAGCACTCCGAATTTAAGTTACACTTCTTTTTTATTACTTTTGTTGCAATATCACGTGACTCACAAAACATCACTTCACAATATAAAACATACTTGAAAAAATCTTCCTCACTGTTAAAGTTCACATTTTATAAGCTGACTACAATTTGCTTCTTTTCAACATGACGACCAAGACTTGACTCTCTAATAACCGCTTACGCGCCCAAAATTCAGAGTTACAAGTACGACAAAGATCATAGTGACAATAGAAAGAATAGACATAAGAATAATATCGTTGCAACATAAAGATATCGATGTATCAAAGTACCTCTACATTAATGAAATCAAATCTGAATGTTGTCTCAGAAATATGTTAACTACTTTACAGAAACACAGTAGAATATTGCTGGTATCGAGAAGTTGAGGTGAGGTGCCGTGATGGTTACGTAATTCAAGTAACATTACAAGGGGCAATGAAGATGCCCCTGCATCGTTTTCAATTGGAAATGTTTGATTACCCACAATACAGCTGGTAATTGTTTCCCTCTCAGTTTCATCTCTGCTCACAGTAACCGCTGGCTATGAAGCCATTATTTTGGCAGAGAGAACGAGCTGTAGGCCAGCGTAGAGAATTGGCGGAAAGCACTGGCGGCTACCTTCTATAACGAGGGTATTGGAAAGTTGGCACAACGCTACGACAGACGTCTAAGTCGAATCGGTGACTATGGAGATAAGTAGCTGGAAGTTGTAGCTAACTGTTGCAAATAAAACAGTTATGATTTTCACTGTGGTTCCCATTTCGCGACCTATCGTTCCTTACCTCCCGAATAGCCCTCGTATACACGCTATAACGGTCGTAATAGTTAGTTACCGTTGACGTTGGTAGTGGTGAGTTGATGTTAGTAAAGGATGCCTTTAGGAAGACAAAGACGCCACTATCAACACCTCATTCAGTCTGAACGAGGTCGTGGAACAAGGCTACGAGGAGCTGGATGTTCTTTGTGCTATATTGCAGATAGACTTAACAAGAATGTAACCACTGCTCATGATTGCTGACAGTGGTGATCTTCTTGAATGTACGGTCGCAAGAAGATCGGATACTGGACGGCTGCATCTGCAGCAGCAGTTTCAGCGCAGTTGAGATCACAGTGACACAATGAACTATTACTTCAAGGACAGCTCCGATCCAGACGCCGTATAGCATACATTTCATTGACTCCTAACTGCCGCCTTTGTGTGTCAAGTGAAAGCTTCTGGAGGGCAGTGTCGAGGTCGGTTGTGTTTTCTGGCGGAAGCTGGTTCTGCTTCTGTTAGGAGGAGGTCAGTTGAGGACATGCGTTCAACCTGTCTGTCTGCTAGACACACTGGACCAGCACTTGGAGTTATGGTGTGGGACGCGATTTCGTATGACAGCGCGATCACTCTGGTCGTTATCCCACGCACTCTGTCTTTAAGTTAGTACATCAGTCTGGTGTTTCGACCTGCTGTGCTGACTTTCATTAGTAGCATTCCAAGGGGCGCTTCCCAACAAGATAACGCTCGCCCACATACCACTTTTGTAACCGAACAAGCTTTACAGAGTGTGGACATGTACCAGAATTTAACATTTGCAATGACTTATCTCGCGCTTACATGTTAATCACTTAAATATGTTGTCTAGACTAATGTATTCCAGAAATTTTATTCCATGTGTTTCCTCAGCGACGAGCAGAAATGTGGAAAAACACCTCGGACAGAATTGTCTTTCTGTCAGCTTGTGACGCACTTTCCACTGTCATTCAACTCTGTCGCTTCTGATACTTCACGTTTTCACTGTCGCACATTATTACCGTCTTCACTTTTATCTTTTTCACCAAGCCAGTTCCTTCTTTTATTTATTTATACAACTGCGTTTACGAATTTCTCCGTATTTTATATCACGTTATCACAATCTCTGTAATATATATTCCCTCTATCCCATCGACTAATATGTATAAGCTACACCAACTTTTTCACCCTCGTTCAATTTCATTACATATTTTTCCTCACTCTGGCACTACCTTTGAATTTCGCGTGGATAGGAAACTTTATTTATTCTTTTGTTTCTTAATAATACGGTCCGAAAATTAATTCTGTTTCTCTTCTGAGATTTCTACAAAATTATGCTTTCAGTATACATCACTAAACTATTACAGACCCCAGACCCATGGTTTTGCTACTGCCTGGTTCGAAATTCAGCTGTAGATGAATAGCAGTGGGGAAGAGGTGGCAACTACACTGCGAATACCACTCCTTGCCCGGTTATGTGTGTTTTCCAGGAACGCTGGAACGGCAGCCATGGTTTTTCCTTACATTTAATTCCTATTTTATTGCAAGCCGTGGAACGCAGTCCCCTTCCCCTATGCCCTTCTCCCCTACTCCAGCGCGCTCTTGTGTTTTTATGGTGCTAATTTAAAGTGTAATTAATGTCCGCCACGATCTCATTAAGAAGTCCGATACAGCGAGAACTTTATTTGCATTTCATTTGGTTTCCACCTGCGCGTTTCTGTGGTTACTCGCTCTCCGGAGTTTCGAGGACTGTTGGAGTCGCCAGAAGTTGTAAAAACATTAGCTTATCAAACATCCCGCATCTGCAGTCCAAATGATAGCCACATGGCCGAACTCCCCGGATTCTTGTGTGAACTAAAGGTGCGTAAAGCATTCACTTTCTCTTTTGCTGGCGCCATCTGAAAACAACATTTTCCTGGCGACGTCAGCTAACATCAGTGTTTCACAAGAATAACGTAGAACAAACAAGAGGTACTTAGTGGTATCTAAGAACTTCCATGCACGAGGATAACGAAGCTAACAAGAGATACCCAGTGACATATAAGAACTTTTGTAACTCTGCTTTCGTTGACTCAAGCATCCATAGGAGTACGCATAAATTATTCCAAAAGGAGCAAAATTTAAAATTTGACCTTTTTTATGTAGCTGAAACAGTGAGTTAGGAAACGTGTCGTGCACCAAGAACTAAATTTGAACAAAAGTACACTGTACTTATTGTATCTCAAAAATCAAATGTTATCTCCTGAGTACTTTCAGGCAGAGGACTTCGATACCTAAAGGACAAGCACATTTCAATATTGTATGCAATGTTCACCTTCGAAGTCATTCTGCTCTCCTAAGCGACCCATTTTTATGTTATTAATATGACTATGGATGCCACATTTCTAATACAACGACGGAAATGAGGTTCTCATGTGATTAAATAATCAAATAAAGCTATCGATAGTAAACAGGCGCAAGAAACGTTATTTATTCATCCTCTCATAACCTAAGTTTTTAAAAATGAGGCCGGCCGGTGTGGCCGTGCGGTTAAAGGCGCTTCAGTCTGGAACCGCGTGACCGCTACGGTCGCAGGTTCGAATCCTGCCTCGGGCATGGATGTGTGTGATGTCCTTAGGTTAGTTAGGTTTAATTAGTTCTAAGTTCTAGGCGACTGATGACCTCAGAAGTTAAGTCGCATAGTGCTCAGAGCCATTTGAACCATTTTTTTAAAAATGAAAATTAAAGATCTGAAATAAGAGAAAAACGTTATAATAACTGAGAAAATCTCACCGGGTATAAAAAAGAAAAGGGAATTTATTGTATTACTTTCATGTTTACTAGGTATACTGTGGATTGGCGTAACTGATGTTAAACAAAAAGTTGTGAAACCATCCTCAGACTAGCGGGTATCATCACCTTTTAGCAGCATAGGACGGCACTAAGGTACTACTCTCTCCAGTTCGTCACGTTAATTGCAGCCATATTAACAGGAAAACAGAATTCGTAGCTCTCTGACGGTATGTGGCACTTTCTTTGAATTGGTTCCAATCCAGGAGAGGACTTTTTTTCGACCTTGAAAGTTCACGCATTCTTCCCTCTCTTCTAGACTAGAGCCTGATAAAGTACAGATTTAAAGACGGAGTCTGGACTGGACTGGATTGAATGGGGTTGGGGTTGTTTGGAAAAGGAGACCAGACAGCGAGGTCATCGGTCTCAACGGATTAGGGAAGGATGGGGAAGGAAGTCAGCCGTGCCCTTTCAAAGGAACCATCCCACCATTTGCCTGGAGTGATTTAGGGAAATCACGGAAAACCTAAATCAGGATGGCCGGACGCGGGATTGAACCGTCGTCCTCCCGAATGCGAGTCCAGTGTCTAACCACTGCGCCACCTCGCTCGGTAAAGACGGAGTCCTTCAAATTTTTGTCGTGTTAGGCATAGAGTAGTAGGGGCGCACTTTTTATCTGTGAAGATTCTTACAGTAAAAACATACAGTCCTGAGCCGGCCGGGGTAGCCGAGCGGTTCTAGGCGCAACGCTTCGGAACCGTGCGACCGCTACGGTCGCAGATTCGAATGCTGCCTCGGGCATGGATGTTTGTGATGTCCTTAGGTTACTTAGGTTTAAGTAGTTCTAAGTTCTAGGGGACTGATGACCTCAGAAGTTAAGTCCCATAGTGCTCAGAGCAATTTGAACCATGCAGTCCTGAGAATAATTTCCACTGGTCCCTGGGCTATGGAAAGAGTATGGCCTAAGACTACGTTAAACTTTTGACCGTCATTATGCATTCGAAGAATCCAACGTATCAGATTGTGATCAGTTATGACGATTCAATCTTAACCTAATCATCAATCCGTGGGCTACTGAAAATAACTATCCACTCTAAACCGGTATAACCAAAGAAAAATTCCGCGAGTTTTGAGTATAATAAATATTACAGTTACTAATTGTGTTCGCTGTTGCTTTCTGTCTAAGAAAGCAAATTTAGTTGAATAATTATTTTGTATTATTAGTCTCTTATTGGCATTATACCTGATGTCAATCAAAGTAAAATGTTTGGGACTCTAATAAAGGTAGCAGTGACTTAATAAATTTAGGACACTGGATAATCCTTTAACGATAAATTAGCTTCGGTGATAAGATTCCGGAATTCGACGTCCCAGCTGCAAGGTTTCCGGATTTCAGGCTTGATACGCACATTTCCTCTTACAGACCCAGAGCTCGACATAGCAAAAGAGAGCCTTACAGATGGACTAATCTGGATGAGAGTGAAGCAATGAGTTGTGCTGTCGGTGTTAGGATTTTTCAAAAACATTATAGAGCTTACAACTCACATGACGTTATTGTTGGGCGCTCAACTGCCCGGTCATCAGCGGCAATACAAAGTTCCAGTTTTTCACATAGTCCAATTTCTTTGCTCATTCCAAATTAGCCACTGTCACGAATGATGATAAGAATGAAATGATGAGGAAAACACAAACACCAAGTCCCGGACAGAGAAAATCCCCAATCCTGTGGGGAATCGAACCCGGGACCTCGTGATCCCGAGGCAGCAACGGTTGCCACCAGACCACGAGCTGCGTGTCAATTAACTTGACGTAGACATAGGGGTATTACAGTATAATTTCTTTTACGGTGTAAAAATACGAAAGCAGAACTTTGAAAATATACAAAATATTATTTAAATTATTTCATATGCTGCAACTTTTTTGGTTTTACTTCTTCATTTCGTTTCTGACTCATAAATGAAACTTCCGTATGCTTATGCTTATGGTTAGTATCTGAAGCACGTAGCAATCTATCTTATTGAAAACAGACTCTACTTCACTTACAGGATGTGACTCTTAACTTAAGTGAATTAACAGTTCTTCTAACATCACTGAAGTCGCAGCCGTTAAATGAATCAACAGTCAGCGACAATTTCCGCGGCGGAATCTCTCTGCGAACCTGTCCCGCATCTCACAGCCTCATACAGCGACAAACGTCTCACACGTTCAAAGAAGAAACATACATGTACGTGGAATGCGTAGGATACAGGGCTCAACCTATAGCAAACAGGCAAAATTGTAATCATGGGAAAGATAGGCTGAGGACTACGGAAGATTATGCCAAGATTGTGTGAAATAAATAACAATAATTTTGCAAATCTATACTGACACGAACTTAGGTGGCAACTTGAGCGCCAAACTCTCTGAAACTATCGGCGTCTGCCGATAGTTGGTAGCAGATGAAAATTATGTTATATCTTCATCGCTCCGAAAGTAATTAAATAATACGGAAAATTTGTTTGCTTTGTGATCTCTGTCATCGAGAGATGTGAAATGCCTCCACGCGCTCAGTCTGCATGGCTTGGTGATGGGGGAAATGTGCTGTGAGGCCGAGGGCTTTGACAGTCGCTCCCGGGTACTGCCCGTGAGCCGAAATCTTGACCGCCCCCGCTAAGAGCAAATGTCAGTGCATTTCCCCAGACACCAGGAAAAAAAATGTGCCCACCAGAGCCAAACTCCGACTTGCAGAGCGTCGCCAATCACTGACAAGCCGGATAGTCCCCCATCAGCTTCTTTCCTACCCCCTCTTCTTTTGTCATGACCAGCATAGTGCATTGTAAGGTTAACTAAATTGCACAGATAACGTATTGACACCTATCATCTGTAATAAACAGAGCCCAATCACTGACAAGCCGGATAGTCCACGTACAGCTTCTTTCCTATTCTCTCTCCTTTTGTCATGACCAGCCTATTACATTGTAAGGTTAACTAAATTGCACAGATATGACGTATTGACACCTATCGTCTGTAATAAACAGAGCCACCTTTTCTCCACCAAACAAAGTCCTTCTCTGAGGAAGGCCATTGTAACAGGGGCGAAATACTGGTTTTACAGTTTATAACTAAAGTATTTTGTACAATGATGTGGTACTACCCCCAGAAGAATTTCAAACATCGTGGCACTCGCTGTGGTAGCCTACTTAGTTATGTCCATTGCGTTTTAGTGCCTGCAAGGGAAAATAAAGTTCAAATTTGTTACTCAACACACAATTACTTATATATAAAAGATAATAATTATTTATTTCTTCTAGAATATAGAGTTTTAAATACTTTTACAATACTGATATTTCGAGTACGTTAACCCAAAGTTTTTAAATCCTGTATAGGGTGTAGTTGCTACTTATGATAATGTCTTGTGTTATGAACAACAGATTGCACTTTTGCAACCCTCAGACAGTAACATGGTACAGTCTAGAACATGCAATACACGAGGTTCCACAATAGTTACCTGCATGTTTATATGGGATTTATATCCCTCATTTTCACTCTTGTAAATGCAACTTACGCTTTCGTTTTATAAGAACTACTCAGCTATTAGGTTTACACAATAAGCCATAAACACTGATCGACCATAGTTAAATTGCTACAGAAACTTATCCAAGCAAATCAAAAACAAATAAATGTGTAGCAGAAAGGTGACCTTTGCAGACTGGAAGCCACAAAGAGCTACCAAAAGATTGAGAATGTCACATGCCTCTCTCTCTCTCTCTCTCTCTCTCTCTCTCTCTCTCTCTCTCTCTCTCTCTATATATATATATATATATATATATATATATATATATATATGTGTGTGTGTGTGTCCCTTTGTTTGTTTGTAATTCATACAAATCTGCAATTTTATTCTGATCTTGATAAAATTTTGCACACTTCACTTTCAAGACAGCAGGAAGATCACGGTTACATAAGATTTCGTTATTTGACTTCAAACATATATGTGTTTAATATATAAAGGGGAATGGTAGTTACCATAAACCCCTAAAAGTTCCTGCCTGATTAAATTTCTATACAATAACCTATTGAACATTTGAGTGGATATGAGTTACGTATTTTTGTGGGGTTGTTAGTACCTCCATCGGGCTGCGGATAGGAGAAAGTCTCCTATATGTAGGTGTTACTGGGGAAATGAAATACCCACGGCAGACCAAAAACTAACAAACATCACAAACCCACTGGCATCTATTTGGGATCCGACGGACACTGGTCAGCGTCTGTTACTCTAGTTGAGGCGTCTGCACTTAAGTCTTCTCGAGGTCAAAAATCGAGCCGCATACATGTGGTCGCAGTCGAGATCACCACGAAAACTGAAATTTAACTTGAACGCATGATAGAAAAGACGATCATTTAATCACTTCCTCAAGTATCAGTCAATAGACTGGACTCACCTGAACAACGGATTCTGAGGGATCAGGGACAGCATGCGGGAAAGAATAGGAGCTCCTGAAGAACTCTTAACAAAGGCTAGACATAAGACTTTTATGGGCACAATTAATGTAGCACTCTTACCAAAACAATCAAATTAAAATATCTTATCAACACCCTAGAAAAATCTGACATTAAAATCACCGCACTTCAAGAGACCAGGTTTACTGACGAAAGAGACTTCAACACAAAGAAATTCAGAATCTACAAGGGCAAACTTGTCTTAAAAGTTTGGGACAAATTACCACTCCCGGCCCGCATCTCGTGGTCGTGCGGTAGCGTTCTCGCTTCCCACGCCCGGGTTCCCGGGTTCGATTCCCGGCGGGGTCAGGGATTTTCTCTGCCTCGTGATGGCTGGGTGTTGTGTGCTGTCCTTAGGTTAGTTAGGTTTAAGTAGTTCTAAGTTCTAGGGGACTTATGACCACAGCAGTTGAGTCCCATAGTGCTCAGAGCCATTTGAACCATTTTTTTTACCACTCCCGGGAACCTGATTCGTCGTACAAAACTCAGCACTTGACTCAGTGATCGACTTCAGATCTCCCAACGACAGAATCTCATTACTGTCAATAAAATCACCTAATAAAACTTACACACTAATCAATGTACATGCCCATACAGATCAACATAACAAAACCGACTCTGAAGACGTGGATGATTTCTGGGAATCTCTGGAAGAAGAAACCAACAAAATATCAAGCCATCATGTGAAAATCCTATTTGGTGATTTTAACGCACAGCTAGAAAAAGAGAGAAAATTCAGAGATATAACAGGCCCTTACACCAAACACAAACGCACCAACAAGAATGATGAGAAACTGATTAACTTGTGCAGGAACTTTGGATTTAAAGTTATGAGCACCCAATTTCAAAAACCCACATGGAGATCGCCCAGTCTGAAGCAGGGGGAATACCAAATTGATCACGTCGCGATTTCCAAGGAAAATAGGAAGGAAATTCTATCAGACCTTGCAAAGGCGCTTTTGTATCAAACCATCATCTCCCACAAATAAAGACAAATTTTCAACCCAATAGAAGGAAAAAATATCAACCCAAAAACATGAAGCCAGATCCGGAATACCTGAAACTCAACAAAGCACAAATCATCAAATCGACGGGCAGGAAGTAAGTAACAAGAAAAATTCAGGAAGCCATGAAACCAGGACAACCCCATCGCACCAGAAAACACCGCTAGTGGAACGCAATCTGTGATCAAGTAATGGACAACCGAATAACAGTCTGGAAAACATTCAACAGCCACAAAACCAAGGAAACCAGGATAACTTTCTTAGAACTCGAAAACAGACTGCAAAGGTGATTCGAAAAGAAACACGAGGATATGACAACAATAGCCTCCTTGACATCAAACAAGATTTCAACAAAAATAATACAAGAAATTTCTACAAGACGTTTAGAGAATACTTGCAGGGATACCAAACACCTAGTCTGTGCTTCAAAAGAACCGATGGCTCGTTCGAAACCATCTTAAAAAACAACTGCAAAATATTAGCCCAGTATTTCTGCTCCCTTCTGAACTATGATTCACGACAAGAAAAACGTGACTTCACACTACCGGTATTCACACACACGGACTCAAAAGCCCCAGATCTCGTAGAAATTACGGCGACAATCAAGCAGCTCAAGAACATCAAATCACCAGGGGAAGATGGGATTATCGCAGAACTCTGGAAAATGAACGATCCCACACTGACATAGAAACTTCATCATCCAATCTCAGACATATGGGAGACGGAGGAAATACCAGAAGACTGGAAATGCGCTCTTATCCACCCGTTACATAAAAAGGGTGACAATTACAGAGGAATCTCCCTGCGCGCAGTGGCGTACAAAATGCTGTTCAAAGTACTTCTAAACAGAATAGAACTCCGGGCGAATCTACTACTTGGTGAATACCAATCCGGATTCAGAAAAGGGCGATCACCTGCGGAACAGATCAGGAGCCTAAGACCGATACTACAAATGAGAAAATGCAGGAATACAGTAATTACATTCATCGATTACAGGAAAGGCTATTACTCAACAGACCGCGAAACCCTCTTTAAAACCATGGAAGAATTCGGAAGCGAACAAAAGATCGGGAAAAATCATAGAACAGACACTTACAAGAACAACTTCCATAGTGGAATTAAGGAGTGAGATATGAAATTAGAACGGGAGAGCGGCGAGGGCACGGACTACCCCCGATTCTTTTCAATATTGTTCTAGAGAAGATCATCAGAGAAGGGGAATCTAATGAAAAATATGTCCAAATTGGTATCAGAGAGGAAAACCGTACTGAAGTAAAATGCCTTGCCTTCGCGGAGGATATTGCGACTATCACAAACAACAGGACAGAAACGATTCACTACATGAAATTACACAGAAAACTGGATTTCAAATTTCGTATGAAAAAGAAACAGTATACGGAAAGACCGCCAGAAAATATGTCCCCGCTAATCACGAACCACGGTAACATCACATAAGTAAGCGACTTTAAATATCTTGGCGAAACTATACAATCATCAGGACTAAACAGAATCGCCAATGAAAAAAAGGATCAGCAAGTTGCAAAAGGTATATAAATTAACATGGGCCTACTACAACAAGGAATGCATTTCTATAGACGCAAAACTGAGACATTAGAAAACTATGATTCTTCCAGAAGCAACACGCGCAGCTGAAACTATAGTAATTGGCTTTCACTCCAAAATTACGCAAATAGAAAAACAGGAACGAAAAATTCTTAGGAAGATTTGCCGAGCAATCAGCAAAACTGGTATTTGGATGAAAAGACCTGAGAACGAACTCTATCACAAGACCAATACGATAACTGAAGAAATCTGGCAACGCCGAGCAAAGTTTTACATACATCTACATGATGGAGAACACCAGAACAGCGAAGAAATTACTCGACATCATAACAAAGAGTAAATGCAGCACGGAGTGGCTAAAGGAGGTCCAGAGGGACACGCAACAGATCAACGTAGAAAATCACGACGACCGCAACGAGTGCCGGAGTAAAATAGTGAATGTGAAGTTTGAGCAAAGAACAACGTTTCAACCTGGTAATAAGTGCATAGACCAACGTAAGAGAGAACATTCTGAGAGGATGAAGAGATTGTGGAAGAAGAGGGAAAACATCCAAAAATAAAATCGTGAATTCCAGCTCAATCGCTCTCTCTCTCTATATATACAGTTGTTACCTAACATCTCGAAAACTACTTGAGCGGCTTACTTCAAAGTCCTTGGCCGATTTGTTTCAAATTTCTACGTTCAATGAACAATGAAGAACATTAATGAGTAATTAGACAAAGTAATTAACACCAGAAATACTAAAGTAATCTGGGTGTAATTTTTCTGAAATGTATGTATACTGGTTGAGAAATTAAGTAATATTAATTTGCAGATTCTTTAAAAACAAACCAAAACTATGATGGGCGCTGCAATAAAATGAGGCAGACGAGATGGAGAGATAGGTAGTCCCGAAACAAAGAAAAGGCGAGCGACTTCGAGCGTGGAAAAAGGGAGAAAAGAAACGCAGAAGCTCGGTAGCACTTACGATCTTGGCGACAGCCGAGAAATACGCTCATGGCGCGCCATCAGATAAGTGGGGCCTTTTACGCAGTCGGCAGCGGGACCTGCCTTAAATCGCCGCGGCCGGGGTCGCCACGGTTACCTCCGTCTTAGCGACGCTCGCACTCCGACTTTAATAGCCAGAAGCAGCAGAGCGCCGGATCTCAGTGCGAAGCAGTCTTCCCCTTATCTCATAATCACATGTAAAATGAGAACAGCGGGAGCCTCTCTGGCCCATGCTGTGCCTTCTTAGCTTGACGTCTGTGTGCTGCGGGCTGCTGCCACGGATCTGTAGGGGCAGCCAGAAAGCTCACTCGCAATGTTAAAAGATCCGCGTATTACATTTGTGGGATCCATATCCGTAGACGAGAGCGCTAACGCAAGCTTCTGTGGTGGCATTCAACTCGGCGGCAAGCCGGTGAATGAAATTATCTCTCCCAGTCTTTGGCCGGCAAGAAGAGGAGACAGAGTGGCGTAAGACCCGGATCATCGGTCTTCGCGCCATTTAATTTGTATGTAATGCGTTAGTCCTTCACACAATCATTTCTTTTCAATTTTTTCATATTTTTCCTGCCGCCATCTGTCCATGGATGACCTGTACTTACTGTTTAATTTACTACTAAGTGAGTTATATTGTAATATTCCTGTCTTATCCTGAATATTTTCGTACTTCCTTCATTCGTCGATCAGCTGAATTATGTCTTCCGTTACCCAAGGTTTCTTCGGAATTGCCTTCCTTGTTCCTATGTTTGTGTGTGTGTAACATCAGTGATTACCCTTTTTAGTGACGTCGATTCCTCTTCAACTTCACTGCCTGCTTTGATATTTCTTATCGTGCCATCCACACTCTTAGTGAACTTCGAACAAGAATCATCATTCCTCTGTACTTCCTTTCACACTGATTCTTCCGGGCAATTCTCTTTAAACTACGGTCTACTCTGACTCATCACTAAATTATGGTACAAATGTCTCTGAGCACTATGGGACTTAACATCTGAGGTCATCAGTCCCCTAGAACTTAGAGCTGCTTAAACCTAACTAACCTAAGGACATCACACACATCCATGCCCGAGGCAGGATTCGAACCTGTGACCGTAGCAGTCGCGCGGTACCGGACTGAAGCGCTTAGAACTGCTCGGCCACCGCGGCCGGCGCTAAATTATGATGCGAGTCTATATCTGCTCCTGGGTATGTCTTACAATCCAATGTCTTATTTTGGAATCTCGTTTGATCATGATGTAATTCAGCTAGAATCTGTCCGGGTCTGCGGGTCTTTTGAAAGCGTACCTCCTCTTCTTGTAATTCTTGAACAGAGTATTTGTTATTATCATCTCAAAATGGTATGAGAACTCAATTAGTCTTTCTCCTCTTTCATTCCTACAGCCTAGCCCATAGTCTCCCGAAACCCATTCTTCTATTCCTTCCTCTATAACCGCGTTCCAGTCTCCCATGAGTATTAGATTTTCATCCCCCTCCACTTGCTGAATTACCTGTTCGATATCCTCACACATCTTTTGTACCAGTTGATTTGCTATCGGATCTGATGAGAACAACACTATGGCTGAACTGTTCACTTTAGTACACTCTATGCCCTCTCTTCCTTTTCACAACGAATTCTACGCCCGTTATACCATTTCCTGCTGATTTTGATGTTACCCTATATTTCTCTGACCAGGAATACTTAACATTTTTCCATTTCATTTCACTGGCACCCATCGTATCTAGAGAGCGTTTTTGCATTTTAGTTGTCACATTTTTTAGTTTTTCTACTACTTCAAACCTCTGACATTCCATGCTGTGATTTTCTTAAATCACTTCAGGTAAATCGACGGGATGGTTTCTTTGAAACCCGAGGCGACCGATGGCCTCGCTGTTTGTTCCCCCCCAGTCCCACCCCTCTCCACGAATAAACCAACCATTCCATTCTCCGACCTGCCGAATGTTATCCTTTCATTGGTTATTCCATCTTTTTCTCATTGTCACCTCAATTTTGGGAGTCTTCTTCAGGAGATCCAAATGGGGGACTAATCAAGAATCTTTTCCCAATGGAGAGATCATCATAACACTTTCTTAGTTACAGTTGACATCTCTTATGGATACTACTATGTGTCTTTAATGTAGTAATTTCCCTGGCCTTGTGCATATTCATGGCGTTAATCGTTACTGATTCTTCCAAGTTTTAGAGGAAGTTTCACACCCCAAGGGCAAGAGACTGTCCTGAACTTCTGTGTACTTCTCCACCCTTCTAGACATGACCGTTGTCAGAGGAAGTGTGACTCCTTACGCCGGAATGTTTCGGTCGCCATTGCAGATATTTTTATTTATAATTTAAGCACTGGCTGGGTACGAACCTGGGACCTAGAACGTTTTGAATGTTAGTCGCAGACGCTGTCCGTAGATCACAAAGACATATAAGAGAAGGTTCCCAGATACACGTAAAATAATAAACACTTTAGTTTAACAAACACGAAACTATTTATTCACTTAAAATTCGCTAGTGCTGTAATTCAATGAAAAGATCTTCTTGATCGAATCTGAATGCTAAGTAACTGTTGCTTGTGTTTTTAACAAAATGACAAATCTGGAAGTAGTATGTCCAACGCGGATCACAATCACTGTTGAGTATGAATAGCATAATTCTAAGTCCAGAGAGGTCACGAAATGACGGCAGTCCATAATGAAGTCACTTTAGTCATTAAACTATTGTCAGAGACCAAAGAGGCCAGCGTTATCGAGCCTGTGGCTTTCTGATGACGGCAGACTGCTTATTGTCGCTGTGAGGACGTGATGTCCAGCAGCTGAAACTGGCTTACCGTGGCTTTGCTTTGCTTTAATATCATTTCCGACAGTTAGCAGGTGTAGTTCATTCAAATTAACGGTTTCCTTTGTGAGTTTGCACACGTGACGCCAGCCAACCTTATGTATGCATGGTGGTATCAGCCAGTTTCCCCATTGTTTTTGTTTTAAAAACGTTTTAATAATGCTTTGGCATTATTCCCGATAATCTGTAAGTGTAAATTATTCAGTGAAACCAATGTTTATTTGTGATAGTAATCATCCTCTGTACATCTCGTTTTTATGACTGTGTTGGTACTGTGTGTCGGTGCCCACTGCAAACTGTTCAAAAGTCTTTCAGTACGGTGTTCTCTATATTTCACATTTGATTAATTGAGTGTCCTTGCTGCTTTATTTGTCCACCTGGGCACGTGATGAATGATTACAGTCAGGAACTTATCCTAATAGGCACTAGCTCTAGACTACGACATGTGGGGACTGCAAGCTGATAGCAACTCTTACGTGAGTGGGTTTCGCTAGATGCCTTCCTGCACGTTTTCGCTAGTCACGTAGCAAAAACTCAGTCTTTTTTAGCAAATGTATCTGACGATTAAATATGCAACTGTATTTTATTATCTGGATTTTCCTTACCCCTAACCTACAGGAAATTCGCTTAATTGATTACACAAATGTCGTGCTCCTTGTTTCTAGGGACGTGTGAATTTTGTTACTGTATTTCCATATACACTGAAGAACCGAATAAACCGGTTCACCTGCCTAATATCGTGTAGGGCCCACGCGAGCATGCAGAAGTGCCACAATAAGACGTGGCATAGACTCGACTGATATCTGAAGTAGTGCTGGAGGAAACTAACACCATGAATCCTGCAGGGCTGTCCATAAATCCCGCAAGTGTACGGGGGAATGGAGATCTCTTCTGAACAGCACGTTGCCAGGCATTCCAGATATGCTCAATAATGTTCATGTCTGGGGAGTTTGCTGGGGAGCGGAAGTATTTATACTCAGCAGATTATTCCTGGAGCCACTCTGCAGAAATCCTGGACGTGTGAGGCGTCACATTGTCCTGCGGGAATTTCCCAGGTCCGTCGGAATTAACAATGGACATGAAAGGATGCAGGTGATCAGACAGGATGCTTGCGTACGATTCACTTGTCAGAGTCGTATCTAGACGTTTCAGGGGTCCCAATATCACATCAACACCATTACAGAGCCTCCATCAGCTTGAACAGTGTCCCGCTCACCTGCTGACATGCAGGGTCCGCGGATTCATGAGGTTATCTTGATACCCGTACATGTCCATCCGCTCGATACAATTTAAAACGAGCCTCGTCCGACCAGGTAACATGTTTCCAGTCATCAACAGTCCAATGTCGAAGTTGGTGGGCCCAGGCGAGGCGTAAAGCTTTATGTCGTGAAGTCATCAAGAGTACACATCCATATCGACGATGTTTCGTTGAATGGTTCGGACGCTGAAACTTGTTGATGGCCCAACATCTGCAACCTGCAGCAGCTGGCGGAAGGGTTGCACTTCTGTCACGTTGAACGATTCTCTTCAGTCGTCGTTGGTCCTGTTGTTGAACGATCTTTTTCCGGCCGCAGCGATGTTGGAGATTTGACGTTTTACCGGAATCCTGATATTCACAGTACACTGGTGAAATGGTCGTACGGGAAAATCCCTACTTCATCGCTACCTCGGAGATACGGTACCCCATCGCTCGAGGACCGATTATAACATGGCGTTCAAACGCACTTAAATCTTGCTAACCTGCCATTGTAGCTGCAGTAACCGATCTAACTACTGTGCCAGACGCTTATTTTCTTATATAGGTATTGCCGACGGCAAGGCTGTATTCTCCCTGATCTCTGTATTTGAATACGCATGCCTATAGCAGTTTCTTTGGCTCTTCAGTGTAAAAGCCTACAGTTAATAAGAAGTTACATAAGGTGGTACGTAGAGTTCTTTTTTTTATTTTTTTTTATAGAGAAAAACAAACTAATGGTGTAAGCATGATAAACAGCGACGAGTCGTGTGATGGGTTAGAGAATGTATACATCGTTTGTAATTTCGATCCCCAGTGGGGTACTAAACGAACGTTGCTTACCTAACCAACATGCTTGCCGGATATAAGGTATACAATTCCTTCGGGAACTAACTGAAGCTACTTTCTTCAAGAAGGCCGATGGCCATGCACAGGAAATCAAAATGCACCTCCAACACCAATATTCTCCGAAAACGTTTTATATTACGTAAACACGATGTACAGCGTCCAACGGACGCGACTAAACAGAGCCTCGGCTCGCCAACAGCACACTATACGAGGGTAATCCCAAAAGTAAGGTCTACCATTTTTTTTATAAGTAAATAGACCTGTTTATTTCTACAATGGTTTAGATCAGTTTACAGCTTAAACATTTAGTAATTTTTCGACATAATGACCATTTCTGTCGATGCATTTTTGTAGACGCTGTGGCAGTTTTTGTATGCCCATGTCATACCAGCTCGCCACCATGCTGTTCAGAAAGTTACGAACCTTTTCTTTCTTCTCGTCGTCGGAAATGAATCGCTTTCCGGCCAAATGTTCTTTTAACCAAGGGAGCAGGTGATAGTCACTAGGCGCCAAGTCAGGAGTAGAGGGTGGGTGGGTGATTATGTTCCACTGAAACTGTTGCAGGAAAGCAACGATTTGCCAAGCTATGTGTTGGTGAGCGTTGTCATGGAGAATGTGTACGCCCTTGCTCAACATTCCTCTTCTCCGGTTCTGGATTGCCCGTTTGAGATTTTTCAGAGTCTCACAGTACCTGTCAGCGTTAATTGTGGTCCCAGTGGACATAAAGTCGACGAACAATACCCCTTTCCGATCCCAAAAAAAACAGTTGTCATGACTGTGTTTGTTTGAATTTCCTCGACTTTGACGAAGAAGAATGCTGCCACTGGCGTGATTGTTGCTTGGTCTCAGGTGTAAAGTGGTATGCTCAGGTTTCGTCACCAGTGACAATTGAGTCCAGAAAGTTGTCCTGTTTGGCTGCAAGGCGGTGAAGAAATGCGCGGGAAGCATCAACTCGTTGCCGCTTGTGGTCTCCTGTTAGCATGCGTGGCACCCATCCTGTGCACACCTTCTGGTAGTTCAATGTTTCCGTTAAAATTCTGTGGGCGATGCTTCGAGAACCTGAGGAACCAATGTGCAGAGATCATCCAGGGTGATCCGCCGATCTTCACGCATGCTTTGCTCAACCTTCAACACTGTCTTCTCAGAAATTGACGGTCTCCTGCTCCTTTGTTCGTCGTGAATTTCGGTCCGTCCAGCTGCAACCTCTGTACACCACTTACGAACATTTTTGACATCCATGCATGACTCACCACACACTTCCGTCGATTGGCGATGGATTTCAATCGGCGCAGTGCCCTTTGCGTTCAAAAACCGAATAACTGCGCGCAATTCGCACTTGTCGGTAACATCCAACGGGAGGTCCATTCTCAACGGCTGCCTAGCCAATACTGAGCGCATCAGCGCGACGTGCGCGTGTTTACACACAGCGCGTGAAGCAGTCTTCATAACAGTGAGTACAAATGTTTGAAGGATCATGGAACCTCGGCACTGCTGCACGCTTGTGAGCAGATACTAGGGCGAGAACAACGAAGACAACACCGTGTGTTTGATCTGCGAGCGTTGCAAAGGGATCGTATGAGCCGGCCTTGTGCCGTCTGATTACAACACGCAACCGTGTCTGATGCCATGCCCTGCGTCTGTTGTCACCATCCCTGACCAACGTCACTTCTCAACACACTTGCAACTAGCATTTTCACCATATGCGCCAGCCGACAAGAGTCTGGAATCGACGTTCACCGCCAAAAATGTGTTTGTGTGTGTGTTTGGAGCTTATGGGCGCTCAATGGCGAAATTATGAGCGCCCTTACACTAATTAAAACAAACGAACGTGGATAAAAGCACTAAAATTGTAGCACATAGTGAGGAGGAAGTCTATAAAACGACACTCATTCACTCACATTGAGTCCCACAATCACTCTTACACCTGAAGACAACTGCGAAAGTATGGAATGTCCTATACTTAAGATTAAAACAGATGTAAAACCATAGAAGACCACCCATGAGCCCGCGTTACACGTCTGGTGGTGTGCCGTTGTACTCGTAATGCGAAAACGGAATGATTTATCTGACGTCCAACTGGGCACGGTCATTGCCTTTCGGGCCAAGGGTGGAAGTATTGTCGAAGCGCCCGCCGTGCTCTCAGCGGGAAGGTTGAAGGAATGAATGCCTTCTGCGAGAGTCGAACTCACGACCGCTGGTTTGCGAGACCTGTGCTCTGCCACTGAGCTGAGAGGACGGCGGCTTTGTGTTTGTAAGATATCCTTTAATTGTCACGTCATCATACTGAGTCTTGTGATTTGGTACACAACTGCTGCTGTTGGCGTCCACATTGCCTTTTTTTCCAACTCTCTTGACACTTTCACCCTTAATATCAATGGTGGGCGTGAAACCACCGAGAATTTGTGGTCCCCGCATCTTGACTTTGTGCACGAGTAGGATGCTATGAAGTGCCCAGTTCAACTCCTCTCTCCGGCTGCAGTATGCTGTTAGGCCACAGTGGTACTGGAGTTCTACGTTTGGATACGGCACGTTGCTCGGTCAACAGCGGTATGCTGCAGACCGATAATTAAGGGACACCAAATACCAATCGACATCGAGAGAGAGCCCTTGTCATATGCCACTCGCGACATCAGAAACATCTCCTTAAAATTTTCGTAAACAAGTTGGACACATCACAAAATCTTAATAGCCGCAATACATTCATTTTAACGTCACTTAAAATGGAGGGAATATCTGCTGGCAGATCTGCCGCTGCCCTCTCGTCCGAAAACAATTCACGGTCTTGTAAAATGTGGTATAGAAAGATCTGCATGCCGCAAGCACCACGCATTGGAAGGTCCTCTCGCCAAAGCAAGGAGCCTGTATCAGAGGACTGTGGCCTATGTGAAGACGATTGTGGATCACATCTCATCTTCGTACCTCAAAGAATGTACTCCACAGCCGCGTAATGTTCTTCACGAGACACAGCTTATTGTCTGTCACTTCTAGCCACTCGTCTTCCTCTCAACGCATGACTTTCTACCTCAATAGTGAGATGATAGCATGCAACGGGGTGGCACACTGCAATATCTGAGAATCATGACACGCCCCCTTGGCTGCTACATTCCCCCTTTCATTTCCCGCAATAACCATGTACCTGCAGAAAGACACTTTCCACAGCCATTGTAGTCAGAGCAGGGTATGCAGGATATTCTGAACTACTTTATCTACTAGGAACAACCACTGGAGAGAGAATCGGAACCAAGCACTCGAGGAACATTTCACCTGTTCCAGTGCCCGCAAAGTCGCATATAACTTCGCATCAAAGACAATAAAGTCTAGAGGCAGCTGTTTATGGCTATGGAAACAATGCCTTGAGGAACACCAGTCTCCTCCTCACGTAGATCTGAAACAGTGTGTGTTGTGTACATAGTTCCGCGTAGTCAGCGCGTACACAACTTTCCCACTAGAGCGCGCCTCGCTAAGCACAACAGCGCAGGCGCAGCGCTTGTCCATCTCCGCACTACGAGATGGCGCTGCCATAGAGATGGACCAATTTCTGCTTCCGCCGATCCGCGTATTAATATGTAACGCAGCCAATGAGATTGCTGCTAACGTAGAACCTTTCCTCCTCACGGATCACACTGCGCAGTGATACATGAACGCGCGAGGTATTATAACGAGTGTACAGGTTTCCGATTAGTCAGTCTGCATTTGTCTGCAACAGTCTGTACAAGTTCTACATTTGTCTGTACCAGTCTATAGTCAAGTACACCTCTGTCCCTCCCCTCGCTCCTGGTTTCCAGTACTTGGACAACATTGCACACACGGAACTCAATGCCCCTATCACTACACAGGATCTCATTGCTACATCCCGCACAAAACACAACACCGCTCCTGGTCACGATCATGTCACCTACTGTCACCTTCGTGAAGCTCCTGTCTCTTTCCTCTCCACGCTGGGCAGGCTCTACAATGTAGTCCTGTCCATCGGTTACTACCCCGACCTGTGGAAAACCTGCCGTATCCTCATGTTCCTTAAACCTGGCAAACCGCCGTCCGCCGTCTCCTCCTACTGTCCCATCAGCCTTACCTCAGTCTTCAGCAAGGTCCTGGAATCTATCCTCACCCGACGCATCCACCAGCATCTCCGCCAGCACCGCCTCCTTCCCATTAGCCAGTGTGGCTTTCGGCCGTCCTTCTCTTCTGACGACCTTCTCCTTCAGCTCACTCATCTCCTTTCTGAACAGCTTAATTCCCATCGCTCCACAATCTTCCTCTCCCTGGACCTCGAACGTGCTTATGACTGTGTATGGCATTCCGGTCTCTTCTTCAAGCTCCAAACCTTCGCCCTTCCCATTAACTACGTCCGTCTGATCAGCTCCTTTCTCTCCCGCCGTCCTTCCTATGTCACCATCCATAACACAGATTCCTACACCTTTTTCCCCTCTGCCGGTGTGCCCCAAGGCTCCGTCCTCTCTCCCCTTCTGTACCTTTTGTACACGGCGGACATGCCGCCGCCGTCACCCTCCGTTCACCTTCTCCAGTTTGCCGATGACACCGCCTTCCTTGCCCTTGCCCCCACCCTGCAGCGCTCCCAACACCTTCTCCAATCCCATCTTGACTGGTTCACCGCTTGGTGCAACCAGTGGTTGCTCAAGGTCAATCCCTCCAAAACCCAGGCGATCATTGTAGGCAAAACCACCCCTTCCTTCCGCCTCCTTGATTTCTATCTCACCATCTATGGCCGTCCTATCGCCCTCACTCCCACCCTTAAGTACCTTGGCGTCACCCTAGACCGTTGCCTCTCCTGGACTCCCCACCTCCGGACAATCCAAGCCAAGGCACGCTCCCGACTCAGTCTCCTCAAGCTCCTCTCCAGCCGTACGTGGGGTCTGGACCCCTCCACCATCCTCCACACCTATAAATCCCTCATCCGCCCTATCCTTTGTTATGCCCATCCGGCCTGGACCTCTGCCCCCCCTACCTTTTATAAATCCCTCCAAATCCTTGAACGCCATGCTCTCTGCCTCACCTATCGCATCCGTCTCCCCTCCCCACGCAGATCCTGTACGATCTCATCCCCTTCCCCCACCTCCTCCTTTTCCTGTACACCTCTCGTAAACTCAATCCTCCTCACCCGCTCGTCTTCCCGATCCTCTCCCACCCCTGCCCGCTGCCGCGCCTGTATTCCCACGTCCCACCCGGTCTCCATCTCTCAACCCTCCTTACCCTCTCCCAAGGTGGCTTCCACCGGCTCCCCCTCCCTGATGATGTCCTCCTCCCCTCCATCTACCCCTCCTACCAACTTTGATCCTCCCTCCCACTTCCTGTGTCTGTTCCTTTGTGCACTCTCCGTCCCTTCTCCTCTTCTCCCCACTCCTCCCCCGGGCCTCCCCTCCCCTGTCCCTCTACTCCTCCTCCCATCTCCTCAGTTATTGGCACCTTTGTTCTCCCCTCACCACCCTCTCCCCCCCCCCACCCTTCTTCCCCTCTTGGCAGGGCCCCGGACTCGCACACACTACGTGGACTTTCGCGGGCCGGAGATCGTCGCCATCTGTGTCTCGTGTGTGTAACGTCGTTTTGTGTTTTTCGTGTCCGCCGTCCGTCACGCTTCTACGTTCACTTGTGCCATCGGATTCATCAGTGTTATGTGCGCCGTGTCAACGTGTTTTCAGTGTCGTCATCGTCGAGTGTGAACGGCTCCGTGTTTTTTGTGTATCTGTGACCACTATTTTTTGCCCGTCACTATGTTCATTTTACTTCTCCATTATTGTACTGTTATTGTCAACACTATGGCTGAAGAGCGGCGTAGTATGCCGCTGCCAGCCTACTGGATTGTTCAGGTGTTAAAATAACAATAAAGGAAAAAAAATATAGTCAAGTTCAGTCTCCGCCCAAAAAGATTACCATATTCCAGTACATAGCCATTAAGATAAATGTATTGACACTTTTGACAAGTATCGGAGATATATGTGACAATAAGATTAACGTACCAATACCAAAGGAACTTCAGATTGTCAATTGTAAATAGCATCACGAACCAAGTTGAGTAATTTTTATGCTTGTTATTATTTTAATAAATGTGTGTGAAAATTAATCAAATTCTGTTTAAAGTTGGTCACCGTCAATCTGCTACTCTAAGCGTGCAAGTGGCATTTCTATCGTCTGACCTAACGGCAGAAGATAAATACACCACGATAAGACCACGAGACATATTGCTGACACTCGCCTACTTCGTTAGAGCGACAAGCCAAATAATCAGATGGTGTGTGTACTGAAGATCTTAGAGTACGCACACCACAGTGTGTCACCAACTTGTAACCTAAAATACCGCTTATGTACGAAAGACCATATGGAGATGGGGAGGTGGCTACGAAACCCCCATTGACGCAGCTATACGAGAATACTTTGTCTCCAAGTAGTATCGTACAACTTACTGACGTCACAAAATGTGTCAATATAATTATGTTTACCTGGGGAAACCTACTGAATAGGCACCTATAGCAGGGCCAGATTGTCGACAGTGGATCAAAATCTGCGGAATCTACACTAAGAGTGGCTAAGGTGTTGCCTGGTCTCTAGCAACGAGACACAAGACGGTTAATCATTTGATCTAGACTATTTCCTACAAAGCTCACTAAGGTGTAACTCTAGTAAATACTTTGACACGTGCAGTCGTTTCCTGGTTTGAGGAGAGCTAGCAAAATTGTCGCTCTCCACGAGCTAGGTAAGTGAAATGTTTGCCATTTCAAATTGGAGTAGTCGAGAAGGATTTCCTTTGACTGCCAGCGAATGATGAAGCATGCAGTACGGATTTTATCGTGGCCAGCTGCAGTATCACGAGTCACAGACAGCGCCAGTTCTAGCCCTTACATGGAGAAAGTGTAGCTGTAATACTCTGAATGTTGCATCTGAAGTCAAGCTTGCCCCTCTCCACCGTCGCACGGTAAAGAGTAATTTTTGCAGAATTCTCGGTCAGCGTCTGAGCAATGTCTCCAGGTGATATTTGGTGACAGTCCTGTCTCATCACTGCTGCTATTTGTAAACGACTGTGTTTACCAGAAATCCTCCTGACGGCGACCCATACTTTGATAGAACAAGTGGAACAGTTGATGGAGTCCAGGGAGGCTTGCCGTTACCTTTTCTGCTCTCCTTAATTAAGTCTCAAGCTATACGACCAGAAATGCTGTGAGGTTGTCTGCTGTTGGACTGTTGGATGGATAACTCAGCGGCATAATGAATCACTCATGCAATGTGGTCTACCCATTACTGGACACAGTAGCACGGTTCAAAAACAGCCAGATGACTATACAGCGTCCAGTTAGCTCTGTTGACCATCCATTTTCGTGGCTTCTGTAGGGAATGCTCCATCCAATAGCTGAACGTGAAGTGGGAAGTGGACATTGGAAGGAAGCTCTTCAATAACTCCCCACTCAACAGAGTATACGAGGGCTGGAGACCAGAAAGAGAGGTCGATGGCTCAGAATGTCCCAGCAGTAGCACAGAAATGGGTGGGAACACCTGTGTTGACAGTGTACAGCTCGTGAGACGTCATGAGGCTCTCCAAAATTCAACAAGAAGGCCAAGCAGAGGTTGAGCACCGTAAGTAATGATGGGCACTGAAGTGTTCCAGTTGGAGAAATGGTCAGGGGAGATGTCCCAGAAGATCTCTGACAGCCTCAGAGTAAACTGCATCTTGTGCAAGTAGATACAGTGAACAAACAGTGATCCTCTGACCATGTGAATTTCAATGGCAACTGCTTGCAGATTAATAGCCAGAGGGAGAGCAGAGGGGTGTTGTACACTAATGACAAACATAGCGACCTTGGACCTTTCACCAATCAGGTCATCCTTGTGATGGAGGAGCATCAGATGCTTTAAAATGCATTTCCTGCACACACTAGCACAGAGGGCGCTCCTCTGCCGGGAGTTTCATTTCCTCCACAAGTGTTCTGAAGCTATTAATGTTCCACCGTAGGATGGGAGTCATCAGTCATGGGGTTAACACTTTCGTCTTGATTTTCTACCAGGGAGGGCAGCCCACAATGGATGGAGACTCAGTCTTGGGGCGAGATGATTGACCCAGTCCAACATAAAGGTCGATCGCCTCTGAAGAAGGTTGAAGAGAAACGTCAGAGGAGATGACTACGACATCATCGGGCTGCGTACTTGCCGTCTCCATAAGTGAGCTGTTCTTCGTCTTTTATTTTAATTTTTTTCCTGAGGCAAGCTCGGAGCCACTGCTTTAGAAGTGGTAGTGGCAATACTGGACAGTGGACGAGACTTCATCTATGAAGAGGCAGGAAGTTCCACAATATCAGCAACTCCGGTCTTTTCTGAAGTTATGAAGACAGGGACAGCCTTCGAAATGACTGCAGAAGGATAAGTGCATTGACAAACGCAGTTATTAGTGCTGACACTAGCAACCTCCATTTGTGCAGCATCATCGGCTTTGTGCACTGGCTGTTTAAGTACTGAAGAAAAGGACGTGGCGAACGTTGGCAGCAGCATAGCTTTATACACCTTTTTGGCATCATTATAAGGGATAAGATTTGTAATCTTAGGCTCTTATATCTTTCGTTCTTCAAGATGTAGCTGCAGTCCTGGCTCAGCAATTCATACACTTCAAGGGAGATGAACAAGCGACTACTTCGTACACAGCCTCACAACATTTGTTACAAGTGGCTTCTCCATGATACCAGAGAGTAGTATCCCCAAAACGCTGGCATTTGAAACAGCGCATTGGATTGGGGACGTAAGGCCGCACGCTGAGGCGATAGAAAACGGCCTTAACGTGCTCTGGAAGTTTCGTGCTGCTGAAGGTCGGGATAATGGAGTCGAATTTGACAAGACCGCCATCCACCCTTCTCATGATATTCTGCTCATCAACTATTCCTTCTTGGGCCTACTCAACTTCCAATTCGTCTCGGGAGATGTCCACCAGACCTTCGCATGTAAACCACCTTTTCTGTAATTCAACACGGTGTGGAGCTCAGTTTCAAAGGCACACTTCCCAAGGCATTTCGCTTACTGCAGGTTTGTTGCTTGCTGGAAATTAGATGTTTCGAACAATAGTGTGACCCCTTGACTGCTTTTAATGTAATCGCAATGCCTTTGAATGTAAAAGGGGAGACTTCCTCAAAGAATCTCTCTAGCCTCTTAACTATCAAAATACAGTCTATGTTATAGCATACACACTGTTATTAAATCCCAAACTACTTCGAGGGGTCCATCTCGGTCTCACGAGCAGCTAGGGAAGTACATATCTACCTAGACAGAGGCCTACATACCTAGGTAAGCCATCTACAACTGAGGTGCCGCAGATTCCCCAGAGGTTGCCCTCTAAAGATGTTCCACTCAGTAGCTATGCATCTCACCAGCGCTCTGCACACCTTGAGAGTGAGGGATTTCTAGAGGTTTTTACCATACTCGCGATCTGATCGGTCAAGCCAAGATCCCCGTTCTCTGTGAACACAGCGTGGCACCGCTGCACCACATGGGGGTCGCTGAAGCATGTCCCGAGCTTACGGTGACAGGAGACTGGCGGATCTTATCAATCCCCAGTTCAGGAACAGGGGGTCGCGAAGCCGTGTCCAGCAAACTAATGCTGAGCCCCTGAGGACCGCAGAACTTTGTGTCGCTCGTATGTTACGTTGGACAAGTCTGTGCCAAGGAGTTCACCATAATTAAACTTAACATTTAATGAAACTGTCTTTATTGAACACGAAAAATAAGTGTACATATTAATTTTCCTTTCCATTGTGTAAAACTTGAATCACTACAAACAACGAGGCGACGAATTGTATCGTAGTCTCTCAGGGAGCATTGTGATACCCCTTCTCTAAAAAAAAATTATATTTTGTGTAAAACATTTATATAAAGATTGCGGCCACAGAGTCGATGTTTGTATTTGTATTATCTGTATAATAAAAGAAGGTGCAGTCATCAAATTGTTTGTGAGCAGCTAGGAGAAGCCTGGCTGTTCGCACTTTGTTTCTGCCTTCAGATTTTGACATGTAAACATCGTGGGCTGTAGTTGTAACAATTTCACAGTATACTGACTTATTTTGAGTTACTGAAGTGATGTTTAACTATCGGTTAACCAGGCCATATGTCTATTTAATTATTTATTGTACTATGAGTTTATTTTACAGCATTTGTAGCAGGGGAGACGTGACGCTTCGATGTGGTACCGGCCCACCACTGGCATGATTTCGTTACTAATTTGATGCGGAAATTTTTACCTATTGTGTGTGTGGAACTTCCAGACTTTCCGGGAAGAGGTCTGGTTTCTTTTTTAAATATTTTTAAATTAATCATGCAACACAGAGTGACTACGAACTTGCGATATGCTAATCACGATTCCTAAAATTCAGTCGGTCCACAGCCTCAGTTTTGCAGCCCCCAGTACCAGTCTGGGATCAAAATCTTCCTTCTAATAACTAAATTCTAAAATTGAGTTGGCGGAGGTGGAAGACCAACATACATTACGTAAAAATACACTGTCAGAAACAATAGCTTTAACAGCGGTGTTCGATGGACTGTCAACTATATTTTTCGTAATTAATTTGACTTGTCTATGTTTACCTAATTTTTGGCTTGTACTTCTTCCCTTCTCAAAGATTACACTACAGTGCACTTTTCCATTACTTTGATGGTAGTGTGGTAAGAGTAATCAGTTCTGATAAACAAGCAACACTGAATCTCCCAGTCTTTAAAGGAACGAATTCTCATGTACAGAACAGCTTCAGACATCTGAATAATTTACAAATCCGTTAATGTGTTAAATATTCAACATGAAGCAAACAAATTTACATTGTTGAAGGAACAAAATATAATTGTGTCGTTTTTTTTCAGACAATTCACAAAAATAATAATGAAAAAGTTTGTTTGAAGTCGCTAAGTGCTATCACACTGCATGAGTACAGTCTGGGTAATTCACACGCTGTGTGTCTAGCGGTATAATTTCGCAGGTACATTCAGTGGAATATGTGATTGGTGAAAAAAATGTAGTATTTTGAGAACTTTATTTACGGTTTACCATTATTGTAATTATTTTCTGACATAATAATAAATTACTTACTGTTTTAAATTAACAAAATACACGTATGTGAAAAAGTAAAATTTAAAAAAAACCTGATTGTAAAAAGTAAAACAACAGTTTAAAACATGAAACAAATATTAGTAAAGTGTGTAGTGAGAATAGTAATGAATGTTTAGGCGTTTTAATTACGTAAGTTGAAAATAGTCCGACAGCTCATTGTGTACAGCCGATTTTCCTAAAATGGTATTTCAGAAACCAGCTTTATTACACATGTAGGTATGTAGTTTGAAAGCTTCTTTAATTTGTGTTGTAACAAAAGCTTTCATTTCTCGAAATTAATTAATGGTGGTGTTAGATTTTGCAAAATTTCAGATTGTTACAAAGGTTGATTATACAGTGTCAAGAACATTAATTACACATCAGCTCGTATATGAAATACATTTTTCATGTATTATCGTTTAGAAGATATTCCCTCTAAACCTGAAATGCCAAATTATCTTTCTGGGTGTGTTTTACACGTTAAAAGTGAAATTAGAAACAAAGAAAAAAATACATATTGCACTATTTTGCTCCCTCTATACATCCGCCAAGTTCCATCACGATCGTTTATTGACACTTTCGCATGTTTCCTTGTGACGTGGATGAGGTGGTAGGCACTGGGTATCAGGACGGTTGGCTCCCGCTGCTCGGAATCTTGCGTTTGACATTCACCGTCATTCTCCACGCCCGACGCATGAAGAATCTTAAGAAGTAAACACAAATCTGGGCCATCCTGAGAGTTTGGACTTGAACTCCACTGAAAATCACTGGAATGACGTGAGGCGACATGCTAAATATAAAGCACTACAGTTGGAAATTTGTGCCTGACTGACTGAAAATCTAGCTTTCTACTTGACATTTGAAATGGAGCTCTTTCAAAGGATTTCCTGATTTTATTTCATGTCACAGCGTTTTCAGTAATTTCATCCCTACTGGTTCATTTAAGTGAAAATGTAATAGAAGCGCATTCATACGGCAGATTAAGTCATAGTCTTCCATTAAAATTCGTTCCTTTGATCTTGTACTCCCTGAGCAGGCCGTCTCGTTGTTGGCAAAAGCAGAAGAAAAACACAAGTCGTTCTTGAATTCGACGTAGATAGCCTAATTTTTCAAGGCTTCTGCTTGTGGTAGCCAGGAGTTCCATCTTAAACACCGGTCTTGCATTAATTCTCGGTTGCCACGACATATTCGTTACTTTTGGAGGTGTAGCATTTGTATGAACGGATTTAACGTACATCATTTCACATTTTGGTTTTTAGTTTCATCTACATAGAATTAATTCACTTTATTTCAATGAATATAGTGCAAATTATGTAAGGGAATGTATCCACAGATTATGTTCGGTCTTGCCGGCCGGAGTGACCGAGCGGTTCTAGGCGCTACAGTCTAGAACCACACGACTGCTACGGTCGCAGGTTCCAATCCTGCCTCGGGCATGGATGTTTGTGATGTCCTTAGGTTAGTTAAGTTTAAGTAGTTCTAAGTTCGAGGGGACTGATGACTTCAGAAGTTAAGTCCCATAGTGCTCAGAGCCATTTGAACCATCATGTTCGGTCTTCTTGAGATTTGAGGGGTCGTGATTAACACTGATTTATCGCGCCTCTTACCCAGTCAGTTCCACTGCGAACTGGAACTATTTAACGGTCTTAAGAACAAGACGGTAATTTTTATGTTAGACGATTTAATTTTATTGCTCAATTCGCAGACTGAGTAAAAGATGATTGGAATCCACCCACAGTGGCGGGCGGAGTGGCCGCGCGGTTACAGGCTCCATGTCACTAAGCGTGCGGCCCCTCCTGCCGGAGGTTCGAGTCCTCCCTCGGGCATGTGTTTGAGTGTTGTCCTTAGCGTTAGTTTAAGTAGTGTTTAAATCTAGGGAGCGATGACCTCAGCAGTTTGGTCCCTCAGGAATTCAGACATATTTGAACATTTGAACCACGCACAGTCTCTTGGTCACACCATCACCAAGGAGTGGGGCAACTGAACTCTTTATAGGGAGGAGTTGAGCTCAAATCTCCGTCTAGCTATCAAACTTTAGGACCTCTGTGATTACAAAAAAATTGTTCAAATGGCTCTAAACACTATGGGACATAACATCTGACGTCATCAGTCCCCTGGAACTTAGAGCTACTTAAACATAACTAACCTAAGGACATCACACACATCCATGCCCGAGGCAGGATTCGAACCTGCGACCGTAGCTGACCAGACGGAAGCGCCTAGAACCGATCGGCCACATCGGCCGGCTTCTGTGATTACCCTAAAGCGATTAAGAATATTGGTACAGTTTTCTTGAAAATTATGCTGTTGATTTTCTCCATTGTCCTTGTCCGTCTTGAGTGGCCTTGTCGTTGTCGAGACGTTATACACTAACAGCCCCTCCTTCCCGCGCCACCACGGTGATTTGTGGTGGACCAACGTGAAGCGGGCAGATTTGATGGCCCTCGCTGGCGGCCTGCCGAGTGTCAACATTTGCTCTCCGCTTGCGGCCGCATCTCCTAAAAAGCAGCGCCTGGTGCTGGGGCTTCCGTGGCCCCTGGCTTAAGAGATTGCCAGAGCACACGTGGCAGCGTTACGACGACACTCACCACCTCACCCACCATAGACATCTCCGAGACGAGACACCTTAAAACTAGTTTGGGATCGCGATATTACGCACAGGTAACTGTAGTTGAACGGAGACGATGATTTGACGTGGATACAGGTATGAAAGGGGATTTTGTTTATCTGAAAATTTCCCAGTATACCGTTGATCGAGGAAGAAATTAAATTATGCGTTAACTTTATCGATGACTTATTCCTACGTTTCCTCCAACCATCTGTAAATCAATTAGGTGATAAGCATCCAAAGTCAACGTTTACCTCATTTCTTATTGTCTTTATTGTCACTAACATGTGAAACATTACGTTGCCTTTCATTGGTTTCCATGGTCAGTGATGAGACTGAAGTGGGCTGTTCAAGGCTCGAAAGCAAGAACTTACTCCAAGTTAGACCAGGAACAAAACATTTATTATTGGAAACATAAAACCACACTTCTCCGTTCTGTCCAAGAACACAACACAGTAACTAGTCGTTGATTAGCACATTCTTGGTGACAGTATATAACACTACCATCTGCTACTACTATACCATAACCTCAAAGCTGAAGGCAATCCGTATAATGAAATTATTCTTATTCGAGTAAATATAGTATGAAGAAGCAGAGCAGTGTTACCCTCTGAGAGGAATTTTGTTACGTTGACCGTGTTGTACCCAACGGAGGTGGCTTATCGGAAGCGAAAGTCAGAATTACGTAAATATTCAAACAGTAACAAATAATATTTTACCTAGCTACACTGTTTAAAGAATAAAGAAAACGGTCGCCAGCCTAATTAGGCAAGAGAATGATTAACATTCTTGTTTAAGAAAATAGGTATGAGTAACTTTAACGGACAAACACAATCTATACTTTGCCACACGCGAATGCAATGAACTCTGGCACCTGAATACAGTGTGTTCACGTTAAGGTTGGAGTTAACAGATCAGAACAAACTGCTGGCATAAATATAACAGATAACAATGCACACTATTACTTTCATGGATTATTCAAACTGAATGGTATTTATAACATTACTATTAATATTCACTGTAGAATCATAAATTGGACATAGGTTCAGTATTACTTTCCAAACATTTTCTTAGCTGACATAAAATTGTAAATGTAGTTTATTGCAAAATTATGAACTGGCCACAGGTCAAGCCTCTCTCAGCTAAATACTTTTCTATTTAGAATGAAAATTAAATGGAATTCACTAACAGGTTACTTCTCACTGTTTTTTTGAATAAAGAAATTATTGTTTTCATAAATAGTGGTTTTTCTATTAATTGTTATTTATCATGAGCATAAAGGATAACCTGTGGATCCTATTACACTATCAATTTCCAAACATTTTCTTAGCTGACATAAAATTGTAAATGTAGTTCATTGCAAAATTATGAAATGGCCACAGGTTAAGCCTCTCTCAGCTAAATACTTTTCTATTTAGAATGAAAGTTAAATGGAATTCACTAACAGGTTACTTCTCACTGTTTTTTTGAATAAAGAAATTATTGTTTTCATAAATAGTGGTCTTTCTATTAATTGTTATTTATCATGGGCATAAAGGATAACCTGTGGATCCTATTACACTATCAATACACTTTCAATACCCAAAAGAAACAAGTGCTTAGCAAGCACGAGTATATAACTTTCCACAACTGCAGTTTTCCACTTTTACTACAGTGAGACACAAAATTAACATATTTGTAAGATACTGACTCACCTTCTGGGATTTACAACAGGCAGCAATGTGATCATTTACTAAGAAAAACTTTATAAGCCTCAGTCTTAAGAACTTTTAATTTTGAAGTTGGCAACAACATATTAATAAGCAGTTTTAATAGGAAAATAATTTTCAGCAAGCATCATTTACTTTAACTCACTCTCTTGCCACATTAACTTTAACTTTCTTTCAATAAAGGAAACTCGGTAAGCACTTTAGCGTGGGAGGGGCCCTAAGTGGATAAGTGACTGAGGATAAATCTCGGTAGGTACAAGAGTTCGGTTATAAATTACCTTACATTTGAGCACACTAACAAATCCAATAAGCTGATCCTTCACTGTACATTACTATAGCGTTCCATTACAGTGATTGCGCAATGTGGTGGCAGTTGCATGTTGGTAGGTGGATTTGCAGGCAGAATTGCTGGACTCTGTCATTTCTTGGTGGCGATGATAGATACCAATTCCAGAATAGTTATAGCTATTTATCCAGCCATCCGAGGCATTGGAAAGCGTCAGGAAAAGCCTCTCTCGGAACCAGCACAATATACAACTTTTACATGGGCAGTTCGCAGTTTGGTAGCCCGTCCCCGGCCGACTCTTGTTCCACCTTTTCTACGTAGGCCAAGCAAAATTTGCGCGCGCTACACAGTTCCGTTCCCGAGGGGAACCACAACACCTTTTACATACAAAATAACTAAGAACCCTAAGTGAAGGTCAGCAGTTTACATAACAGCAAACAAACACTTTAAATAAAACAGAATCTTTGCACATATAAAAAAATTATTTAAACAAATTCCAAATATATACAGTAAGTTTTGTCTCCCTCCAATTGAGACAAAGAATTTAAATGACAGATACACTACATTGCATAGAATCAAATCATGACATCAAAGATTTTACGAAGAAAGAAGTACACAATTTTGTGTTACCTAATCAATCATACACATTTACAGAGGCTCAACGATGTAACATTAAATAAAACAAAAGGGAAAATAAATCAGTAGAGCATTAGAGCTATGGTGTTACAATTACTCCGTGAGACCAGGTCGAAGCGTAGCGCTGCATTGAACGGCTCGTAGCTCCAGACTGTTGAGTGACTTCGACTGCTGGACACTAGCCGTGCGGCATGTTAATCCTTGAGCTGGCGCGCCTATGTATAAAGTGCGCCAATCACATAAAATATTGTTTTGTACCGTTCCATTGTCGTTTTCCAATTGCGAGCCTGCACCTGTTCCTCCATTATTGCAGCAGCTGATACTGTGATAAATTGTACTGCCATACGCCAATGTGAGCACCAGAAATATAAAATAAACGGCGAGCTATGTAGGAAAAAAAATTTACTTTTCATGCAGGAAAACGGCCAAGATTGCGAGCTAACAGCGCAATTCCAGATTGAAGCACTTGTCTATGAGGCCATTAGAAATAGAATAAGCGGCTGGATGGAGTTCGAGGAGCTGCGTTGTTTAATGCTTTGAATGGGTCATTAGTATAAGATAACACTTTTAGCGGGAGTAGAGTGATATAATGAATGTTTATTTTAATATTGTTTAATGAAACAGAGATTTAGGTCATATAACGTAAGTGTATTTTATCGTTGAAACTTCCTGGCAGATTAAAACTGTGTGCCCGACCGAGACTCGAACTCGGGACCTTTGCCTTTCGCGGGCAAGTGCTCTACCATCTGAGCTACCGAAGCACGAATCACGCCCGGCACTCACAGCTTTACTTCTGCCAGTACCTCGTCTCCTACCTTCCAAACCTTGCAGAACTAGCACTCCTGAAAGAAAGGATACTGCGGAGACATGGCTTAGCTCCACAACTGGACATCTCTGAAGGCAGTGCTGACACACTTGTACAACTGTTGGGGTATTCAAACGCGTGTGTCCTCTGGGTTCCTGGCCGCCAACAGAAGATCATAAACAGCAACGAAGGACCATCTTGCGAAGTTGCTTGTATGTCACAGTTTTTTGCCGAACGTCGTCACGGGCGATGTAACATGGGTTCATCATTTCGAACCGGCAACAAAACGATAATCCGTGGAGTGGCGCAAAACCACCCCACCTCCCAAGAAAAAGTTCAAAGCGAGTCATTGCGACGGTCCTCTGAGCCTCTGAAGGGGCTGTTCTGTTCGATGTCCTCAATTATGCTGGAACGATCAACTGTGAAGTGAATTTTGCTACCTCAAGGAAACTGAAGAAACGACACCAGCGTGTTCGCTGCTACAAAAATGCAGGCGAACTTCTTCTCCATGCCATCGTAAGGCCTCACATATGTGTCGTAGGCCCTCTATTGTTCCTGATCTATATTAACGACATAGGAGACAATCTGAGTACCCGTCTTAGATAGTTTGCAGTAGATAGTGTCATTTATCGTCTTGTAAAGTCATCAGATGATCAAAACGACTTGCAAAATGATTTAGGTAAGATATCTGTATAATGCGAAAAGTGGCAATTGACCCTGATTCAGGGAAAGCGTGAAGTTATTCATGCGAATACTAAAAGAAATCAGCTAAATTTCGATCACGCGATAAGTCACACAAATCTGAAGGCTCTTAATTCAACTAAATACTTAGGGTTTACAACTACAAATAACCTAAATTGGAACGGTCACATAGATAATATTGTGGGTAGAGGAAACCAAAGACTGCGATTCATTGGCAGAACACTTAGAAGGTGTAACAGGTCTGCTAAAGAGACTGCTTACACCACGCTTGTCCGCCCTATTGTGGAGTATTGCTGTGCGGTGTGGGATCGACACCAGGTGGGACTGACGGATGACATCGAGAAAGCACAAAGAATGGCAGCTCGTTTTGTATTATCACGAAATATGGGAGATAGTGCCACAGACATGATACCTGAATTGGATTGGCAATCATTACAACAAAGGCGTTTTTCGTTGCGACGGGTCTTCTTATGAAATTTCAATCATCAGTTTTCTCCCCAGATTGCGAAAACATTCTGTTGGCACCCACCTACATAGGGATAAATGATCATCACGATAAAATAAGAGAAATCAGGGCTCGCCAAGAAAAATTTATGTGCTCGTTTTTCCCGGGCGCCGTTCAAGAGTGGAACGGTAGAGAGACAGCTTGAAGGTGGTTCATTGAACCCTCTGCCAGGCACTTTATTGTGAAAAGCAGAGTAATCACGTAGATATAGATGTAGAGACGAGGTACTGGCAGAATTTAAGCTATGAGGCCGGGTCGCGAGTCGTCCTTTGGTAGCTCAGATGGCAGAGCACTTACCCTTGAAAGGCAATAGTCCCGAGTTCGAGTCTCGGTCCGGCACACAGTTTTAATCTGCCAGGAAGTTTCGTGGATGTAGAAGTCCGTGAACTCGAGAGGGGCTCACAGAACGTCATTGAACTATTGCTCCTCATCCATCCTATAGCCCTGATGTCGCACCTTTCGACTTCCATCTGCTAGCCCCAATGAAGGATTGGCTGTGGAGGAAGCAGTTTGTGGCTGACGGGAAGGTTATTGGTGCAGCAAGAAGTTGGCTCCGTCGTCGACCAGTGGAGTGGTGCATTACGACCATAAAGGCTCTCTTAGCAAGGGGGCGTAAGGCAAACGCATTGAATGAAGATTTTGTTAAAAGATAGGTTTTTGTAGCCAAACTAGTGGCGAATATTATGGCGCTTTGGAATCCTGAATAAAACCAACCTGCTTTCAGGAAGACAACATGTTGCATTACTTACTGAACTCCTGCCGTAAACTGAATATTTCTGCTGTAAACAGTGGAAAGGCAAAGTCGATGAGAAGACTGTTATAGCATGTAATATTTGGTACCTGGTGTGCTTTATTCATGTTAGTTGATAATTCCAGGATAAGCCATGAAATGACAGCTCTGTGTCTAATTTCAGATTCTCACTAATGGCAACATTTGAGGACGTTTGCATGTAAACTGTTGTAAGCGCTTAAGTCTGGCAGTAAGTAGTAGTAACGTATGTGACGTTCGTGCCAAGATAATGCTTTTCAGGGACGATGTGTACGAACTTTAGAATGATGCGTATAACTGCGATTCAGATAATGTTCCTGATTTCAAATGTGCTTCAAAAATTGTTGCTAATCGGGTAAATGTTAATAATCATTTAAACCTATAGACAATGTAAAATTGTGTCCCTTACGACTGTTTACGTGCATTTACGTTGCAGTGTGATGGCAGAAACCTCGAGGGGCATCTTTAACACTGTGTATGCGCTGTAATACAGGGACAATAAAATTATTTTTATATTGTGCTAAATCTTGCATAATTTTTGTGGCTCTTATACTTCGTTATCACATAAATTTCTAACGCAAATGGTAGTATCATTAACAGAAACAACAGGAACTTTTTCAATTTTTACTTTTCATAGATTTCACAGTGGAAAGTCAATGCGAACTCCTGTTAGGTGCACTCATTTTGCAGGTAAATAGTGGGTACTGCCACATTTCTAAGAATAAAATTTTCGAGAGAATATACGATTTTAATAATATTCCCTTACTCTGTAAGTATTTGGAACCACAACTTACCTGAATTAAATAAGCACTATCGAGTGAATTTTATTTATGAGATTTTATTGAAACTTCACTGTGCAGTTTCTCAAAACAACCAGGTTGTACCTACCACTGTTTACATTTGAGGTCTACAATTTTAGAGTTAGGATAGTGTAAACTGCCACGCCCTGTTTACTTTAGTTACAGAAAATCATTAGTATTTTTCAAAACGCTTTATTCCAGCTATTCTGTTTGAGACATATTCTATATATTGGTGATATTACTGGCTTCCAATATCGCTAAATGATCGTCTTTGCTTCCTGGTAAAGTGTTTTGATAACGTTCTACAGAACGTTTATTGCCTAAGCGCTACAGACGTGCAGATATCCTTTTGTGTGCAGTGATATGTTTCAGTATTAGCTGGACTGAAAGCGTTAAGAAATTTCGGCCAAAAATGTGGATCTAATACGAAAGAGCAGTTTGTTGCCTGTGACAGACTACTGGTACAGGAAGCTTAAACATTCGCTCTTCATGTAACCGAAGAAAGAAGAAGTGCAAAAAGGATGTCAAGACGGAGCTTGATGATGAGGAAATGCAGCAGAATTAGGACTATGCTTCAGGATTGCTCCCCTTAGAGGTTCAGTGGCCTCATATCCCCAATCACAATATCCCGCAAATTGCAGAGAAATTAAATATTGTACAAATTACAATATAATGTATAATACTATGTTTTGTGGTTAATATAAATAACGGAGCTTAATAGTTCTAGTACCTCACCAATCATATCATACTGTAACGCACCTAGTCTAGTTATTAACGTCTTTCCTTTTTTATTTTTGCAGCTATTGGACTACCTGATTAAATTGTGGGGGCTTTATATAGAGAACTCGCTTCGTTGCCAAATAAAACTGACTATGTGCCTAATACGAATACATGTCTGTAATAGTCATCAAATATCAGTCATTCAGCTGAAAAATGGAATTTTCTTTTCTTTTAAACAGTAACAGTACAACTCAAATTACACAGTGCATAAGGTCATCCAGTCTCGTTTAACAGATGTTGTTTCTTACGCTTTTTTTCTCGTTTACACTCCAGTAACCATTGCTACGTTGCGTTTCCACATTAATGAAACAGGTAATCGCTGATCACAGAAGCCTCTTCGTTTACGTTCTACTGTCAACATGTTTCTCCACGACAATTACTGGTTCTCAAACACGACACTGCATCAGCCATGAATCTCTTAATTACTCCCGCGAGCCTTTCCGCGAAATAAGTGAATTACTAAAGTATTTTCGTCTACAAAAGCTAGGTAACACTTTCTACCGCATTCTTTCCCTACTCACCCTCGACACAACTGCGCGCGACCACTTAGAACAGTAGGCGAACACCAACTCTTCCCCACACGCCAACACCAGTGTTGCCTATTCTCCAAAACGAAATAAGCTAGTTGCGTCTACAAAAAAGCCAGAAAAAAAGGTATACTGTTGTTCAGTTTCACTTTTGCTGTAATTATGTTGCACTAAACTTTTAAGGGTGGAGGGGAGTGGGGAGGAGGGCATCGAAAATGCAGAAAGATAGCAGATATTGTTAGATGGCCCCAAATCTATGAAGAACAATTTGATCAAATTTTACGCACAAACAAGCCGAAAAATGATCAATAATGATATTATTTTAATGGATTTGTTTTTTACTTCGAAATCAAGTTCTTGAAAAGTAGTTTACTCTGGTTTGCTTATACCAGGTATGTCATTCAGTTTAAAATAATTTTAGGAGATCGGTGTTCCACAGGATTTTGGATTATATGTTAAATGAATGTACGACGTTTCATTTCGAAGCCTTTAATATCTGGAGAGAACACGTATAGATATTCAAAAATGTATACCCTCCAGAAAGCACAAAAACTAAAAATTTAGAAGCGTCTCTCGTGCATTACGTTAGAGAAATGATTTCTGGATGCGTCTGTACTTCGGATGCAGATATAACAATTTAAGATTTTATTTATACGATATGCCTACAAAATATCAGTCCACATTCAAAACCTCGGTATTTTAACGCTAAAATGTGTTTATATAAACGTCTTAATGACAGTTTCTTTAGCATAACTTTCTTTTCTCACAATAAAAATATAAATGTCTCTGCCAGGTACGTACGGGACAAACCTCACAATATCTGTCCTGTCCGAAAGAACAGACACCACGCATTCATACAATTAATGAAAGTGTCTGCGAGGTGGACACACAAATCCCACGGTACTGACACTTAATAGGAAGGCTAGTCTTTATGTGTTTGAGCGAATAACACACGAGCATAGCGGGCGAGCGCCACAGGTAGCCGAAACACTATCTCCTAGGAGCCAGGCAACGAGAACCAAATCAATGCGACTTCCTAGCGACGGCAACCACGGCCTGTTGTGATGGGCAACTCATGACGCCACTGCCAAGATCCATGGCGCTCGTCTCGGCGACAGGCGGCAGCTATATCGGCCCTGCCAGGCGCGGATAGCGCACATCTATTTGATTCCGGCCTATCATGTGACCGCAAATAGACTGTGACGTATTTCTCTGTGACACCCTTCTTAATCCTAGAGCGGGCGCGCCGCTTTTATAACACGAGCTGGTGCGTGGCGTAATTAGTAGACATCTAAAGGATAGCTGCCTTTATGTTGCAGAGGTACACATGTATGAGCAAAATTAGAGTTTAATCTTAATTTAACTAAACAACGATAAAATAGAATGAGATTTTCACTCTGCAGCGGAGTCTCCTACCTTCCAAACTTTACAGAAGCTCTCCTGCGAACCTTACAGAACTAGCACTCCTGAAAGAAAGGATACTGCGGAGACATGCCATGAATAGTGGCTTAGCCACAGCCAGGGGGATGTTTCCAGAATAGTCCCGCTAGCGTTTTCAGATTTCTGTTCTGTAGCAACCTATTTCGGCTATTCACTCAGATCATTTTCAGGCTTCCCCTGCCATTATGGCTGCTAGAGGCGTCGGACGGAGGGAGATCCGTAGAGATAAGGACGTTACAGAATGTTTTCTGAAATTTTAAATTCTACAAGTGCCTACCTATATCTGCGACGCTCTGGTTTTCCGGCAAAAGAGACTCAATGATAGATTTCTGCTTGGAGAGGACCTCCATTATAGACGCCATTTTGATCGGGTGATGCCAACAATCGGAACTTCATGAAACTATGGAGGCGAAAGGGAAATATTCCATAAGGTCCCACAATAAATTGCGCGTTTTTCTAGCCGAAACAGGCCGAGAAAAAAATGTATTCCATCACTCATTGAACGCTCCTTGTAGTGTGTAGCAGACATATTTCACTTTAAACCCTCTATCACAAAAAGTTTTGCATTACCCCAATTCCCAGAACTCCTCAAGATAGGCGTTGACTGTGGATGTTGTATCACAGACACAGTCCCTTTGACTGTTCAGAGATGTCACTAAACCTGCCCGAAGATGTAAACAACCATGCACGAGCAGCGCATATTAGACGGAAGACGTCCGACAGCTGATCAGTTCCAGTCATTCCAGATGGAAGAAGGTACACGGTTCGTGTTGTCAGTAGTTCAGCCATGTAGTCGGTCAATACCTCGGTTCTATTGTTTCCTCATTGTTACTTTGTGCCAGGAAGCAGCAAGGGAAGTGTCCAGACGTCACGGAGTCAACCAAAGCGATGTTGTTCGGACAGGGAAACTGTCGATGATATGATTCGCTCAGGCCGCCCAAGAGCTACTAGTACAATGGATGACCGTTACCTACGGATTATGGCTCGGAGAACCCTGACAGCAACGCCACCATGTGGAATAATGCTTTTCGAGTAAGGACAGGACGTCGTCTTACGACCCAAGCTGTGCGCAATAGGCTGCATGATACGCAACTTCACTCCCGATGTGCTTGGCGAGGTCCATCTTTGCAACCACGACACCATGCAGCGCGGTACAGATGAGCCCAACAATATGCCGAATTGAACGCTCAGGACTAGCATCACGTTCTCTTCACCGATGAGTGTCGCATATGCTTCGACCAGACAATCGTCGGAGTCGTGTTTGGATGCAACTCGTTCAGGCTGAACGCCTTACACACACTGTCCAGCGAATGCAGCAAGGTGGAGGTTCCCTGCTGTTTTGGGTGGTGTTATGTGGAGCCGGCGTACGCCGCTGGTTGTCAGGGAAGGAACCGTAACGCCTGTACGATACGTGAATGCCATCTTCCGACTGACAGTGCAACCATATCAGCAGTATATTGGCGAGGCATTCATCTTCATGAACGACAATTCGCACCCCCATCGTGCAAATTTTGTGAATGACTTCCTTCAGGACAACGAGATCACTCGACTATAGTGGCCAGCATGTTCTCCAGACATGAACCCTATCGAACATGCCTGGGATACATTGAAAAGTGCTGTTTATGGACGACGTGAACCACCAACCATTCTGAATGATCTACGCCGAATCGCCGTTGAGGAGTGGGACAATCTGGACCAACAGTCCCTTGATAAACTTGTGGATAGTATGCCACGACGACTAAAGGCATGGATCAATGCAAGAGGACGTGCTACTGGTTATTAGAGGTACTGGGGTGTACAGCAGTCTGGACCACCACCTCTGAAGGCTGTATGGTGATACAACGTGCAATGTATGGTTTTCATAAGCAATAAAAAGGGCGAAAATAGTCTTTATGTTGATCCCTATTCCAATTTTCTGTAGAGGTTCCGGAACTCTCGGAACCGAGGTGATGCAAATCTTTTTTCGATGTGTATATATATATATATATATATATATATATATATGTATGTATTGTAATCAATAAACAGTGAAGACTGCAGTGACGTCAGAGAAAATCATTTTTCCATCATTCAGATGTAACCTGTATCATTAGGAGGATGACTAACAATTTCTTTTGTACCACGAGCAAATATTCTGGCGTTCTGCCTTATTGAATAACCCGTTTGGTGCGTGTTGTCTGTTTTGTGGGCAACTGCGATTCCTTTTTTCTTCATTATTTTACCAGTTCTATACGCTATTCTAATAGTATATTTTAAAATCTTGTAACCTGGTTTACAAGATGCGCTTCGGCGCAACGGCCCATCGCGGTTTGTCTGCTTGGGGTGCAGCACACCCACAGCGGGGATTTTTGGTCCCCGCGTGCCGCAGCGTGCTCGACGGCGCGTATTTCACACCGACCGACGGGAATGCGGCCCGCGCAGGGGTGAGGAATAAAACCAAATTACGCGTCCAATTAAAACTTTCCACAGGCGACTTCCTGTAGCGGCGTGCGAATGGCAGTGTAGGGGGGATGGCAGGCGGGATCGGCAGGGAGTGGATACGCAGATTCTGGCACAAACTACGAGAGAATTTGATCTAAATTTAGCCCTCGCCATAAATTAGCCGTTCCCACCTTGTGGTTTGCACAGTAACTTAGCTGCACTGGTGGGAGTAAATCACGCAGTCATTGTTCATTACCATGGATACATGAGGCTGGTGAGGAAAGCGAAGCTAGTGTTTCAACGCGGCATCGACATTCAGGTTATTAGAGGCCCAACTTTCTCCGCAGGACGTGAATGAGAGGGAAATACTCAGTTGTTGAATTCATCCTAAAACTGACTTCAGCTATTGAAAGGAAACCACAGAAGTGCTGTAAGAGACCGGGGGGATTTATGCTCTTTCTCATTGCGAACGGAGGGTAGTAACTACCTCTTCACCATTCTCTGTAAGTTTAGCATTACGTCGACGAGGAGGACATTAGTGACGGTTACTGCAAGAGCAGAGATACATATCATTGTAAAGAAGCGTGTCTCAAATGTTGGTAGAGAGATTACTGGTAACAGAGGAAAGTTCATGCAAGCATCCTCTGCCTTTCGAAGCTGGTAGGCAGCTACTAGTAATAGCATATTTTTTTAAATTTAGGTAGTTGTGCCTGGCTATAATTAGTAAAAACCGGAACTTGTTGTAATAACTATACAGGATTTTGTGGCAGCTGGTGGTGCTGCAATATGATTTTCGGTACAATCAGCAGGCTATGGGGCTGCTTAAAAACTCCGCTACAAACGTCAATAAAAATCGAACCTCCATATTCCTTTTTCCATCAGCTCTAGAATCATTGCTTCAAAATACTAAATAAAATAGTTGCAAGCGCTGACTTCAAAACAAAATATATGACCTTTCTTGTAATCTTCCTTGCTTAAACCTTTATTCGGTATGTGAAATGTATTCGCAGTTGCGAATACGAACAACCATCAGCTGAATAAGGAAATGACGACAATGAAAATTTGTGCCGGACAGTGACTCAAAACCGGATTTTCGATTTACGTGAGCGTTAGTGTTCACCGTTTTTCACTAAAGAGAGCAGCCAACCCTCTTGACACCGCTTTGTCTGTCAGTACACGACTCACAGTCACATCCAAACTTCCATATATCGTTGATCCGGTATCACATCTGTACTCGTACACACATTGTGTGATTTCCGTAATCATTGTAATCGGAAGTCGCTACGTGGCATCGGCGGAGAAGTAAGACATTACAGTGACTGTGTTGTTAAGAATAACGATGCGATATTCCTTCGGATTCGGATGCACATCCTACAGAAAAATAGGTAACTGTCCGTCCCAGGAGTTAAGTGGTTAGTGCGGAGGATTGTTAAACGACCGGGGCTCGGGTTCGATTCCCGGATGTATCGGAGATTTTCTCCGATGGAGATTGATTGTTGTGTTCTCGTCAGTTTCGTATCGACATTACTGTTGTGACCGAATGGAAACGGCTTGAAAGCCAATAAAGTGCATTTGGAGAAAATGTTAGGAGTATTTCGAGGAAGTGGCAAAAAAATGGTTCAAATGGCTCTGAGCACTATGGGACTCAACATCTTAGGTCATAAGTCCCCTAGAACTTAGAACTACTTAAACCTAACTAACCTAAGGACATCACACACACCCATGCCCGAGGCAGGATTCGAACCTGCGACCGTAGCAGTCCCGCAGTTCCGGACTGCAGCGCCAGAACCGCTAGACCACCGCGGCCGGCGAGGAAGTGGCCTAACTAACGAGAGAACTTAGTACTTTATAGATAAAATTTTCAAGTTAACAGTATGGTTACCTGGTTTGAAACTTTACAACTAGTCTCTGTCTTTCTATATTTCCATTCTACGCCAGTTGTAAACCAAATTTAAATGGAGAGATAATGTAAGTAAAATCTGTTAAATTTTGCATTCTACTCACCTAATATCTACACACTTTTTGTAGGCATTAAGAAGATCTCGTTAGATCATTTCTGTGATTTTAGCACTCATGTATCAAACTGTCTGTCTAGCAATCCACCTTTCTTTCTTTCTCAGCCTGAGTTATTTACTACTTTGCACTTCTACGTTATACGTGAACTACAGCTAATTTTCCACCCTTGACCCTCTGTGTTTTGTCCATGAGCGTTTTCATTTCCTCGGTTATCCGCGACTGTGCTATCGTATCAGTAATATTAATGTTTTAGCGTTCACCTTGTCCGATAAAAAATACTATCAAAGATTTTGCTGACCTCAGTTTCCAATTATACGGAAAATTTTAAATTTTCGTTGAAGATTATCGATTTATAAGTACTGTACTTCCTAGCATTTGGTCTCCTTTTGTTTACGTGGACAACGGATTAGTATTTGTCACTGCTGGGTTCTGATCCAACACCATATCTTAATCTGGATATTTTTCACAATATAGTGACTCGTTACGGTTATTTTTCACAGTACAGTGGCTCGTTACAATCGAATCAATCTCGTTTTCAGACGTCTCGATGTTTTTCTCTTGCAACTTCTCATTTGGGTATTGCTCTTGGTGATAACAAAGTATCCCTCAACTATGGTAGTTTTGAAAGTTTCTTCGCGTTTGCTGCCGGATTCTAAAACCAACTCGATTCAACATTTCGACGATGCAACTGTTCGCGATCTTCAGGAGAACGCTGCTTCTGGTGCTGAGTCCCGCTGAGAACAGTTCACAGTGGAACTCAGCTGCACAAGCAGCGTTCTCCTGAAGATGGCGAACAGTTGGATCGCCGAAATGTTGAATCGAGTTGATTTTAGGGTCCGGCCGAAAACGTGAAGAGAGTTTCAAGACTTATTAAGCCGAGAAAGCCAGTGAAGTTACGGTAATTTTACTCCTTTTTATTTTGCTTCATACATAATTTTTAAAATTGTGCTTTTTCCCTTTCCTTGCTAAACGTTTTAAGTCTCACATAAATTTTAAATCCGTTTCACGTATTTTACCAATTCCACGATTTCCTCCTACACTTTCTGTTATTGTATTACTGGAAGGAGACCTGACAATACGAACAGACTGAAAGTCACTGGCTTCGTGTGAGTTACGATATGTGTAAGCCTCAGTTTTGTTCATATTAAGGTATTCATTCAACTACCCATCTTGATCTGTAAAACCGATCAGTCTTTCCTGAATTCATCAACCAGATTGGTTTCTTATTTTCATCCTCCCTGTCCTTTCCCGTTCTCGTCGTTCTTTCCATATTTATCACGATCAGACGTCTCGCAAATAACGCCCTTTTCATTCAGATGTCTCCGATACGTGCCACAAGCTCCAGTACATTTCATTGTATGGTCTTCGCATCCATCTCTCACCACCTGCTTTAAACCCCAGCATTTTTCTCAGTATTCCTCTCATTTTTTTTCTAGTTTTTAACTACCATATCTTCCTAACGTTATCGTCTCAATCGCATATATCACCGCATTACTCACCGTTGCGTTGCAGTATCTGATCATGGAGTCTGTAGATACTACCTTCTTCAACCTCTATATTATTTCCACATTGAATCTGTTTATCCCTATTATATATTCTCCCTTGTATTTAAATTTGTCCACTTCTGGCAGGGTGCATTCTGGTGTTCATTTTTCCCCAGTGATATTCAGTGTCTTCATCGTTTTGTAGCCTATACTCAGTCCCATTCATTTTGCTATTTGCTTCTGTTGTGTTATTTCTTTGCATCTTCTTCTGCATCACTGTCGCTATGTCATCCACATATCTGCGACTCTGGTATTCCCATTTCCTCGTTTATTACCCTCTACTGTCTGATCACTTTGTTCGATGTTGAACAAAACTAGTGCCAATACACTCTCCTATTTGACACCATCTTTGATCTCAAACTCTTCCGATAGCACTTCCTTTGTAACTAACAAAATTCCCGTTATGAGTTCTCGTGGAGTGCCTTCTTGGGTGATTCCAAGAGTCTGGATGGAGTAGTATGGATTTTTAAAGTCCAGGAAAATTAGGTCATATTTTTGTTCTTTAAGGCTTAGTGGTTTATCACTTATTTCAGGGTAAGGATATGCTCTATGTATCTTCTTCCTTTCCTAATTCCTGATTTCCAATTTAGTTTGTTTCTAAACATTTTAGCAAGTAAGTGGCAGTTGTAATTTACAGAAGCTGACCGTAAAATAAAGCTGAACCCTATTCCTATAACTCGTAAAATATTTAACAGTCAATCGATCGCAGCTCGGCGGGAAACACTACTGTTCTGCCACGGGGGACGCCATCAGGAGACTTCACGAGTACCTCTGCCAGCCGACAGAGGCCACGTCCCCACAGGGTCCGAGGTAGATTGTCGCAGCGCTGCCCAGCCACAGACTGGCAGCTGCCTTCGCTCCACAGACGCCAGCGCGACCGTGCATACAGGCGTATTACCGGCGACCACTTCTCCCTAGGATTACGACGAAGTGTATACTTGGATCTGTTATGAATTGAATTGTGGACTCTGGCTGTGGACAGGACGTGAATCATTGACTGATATAGTAAGATCAGTCACTATTTCGTAAATAACTACCGAGACAGAATTATTTAAGCGTGCGAATCTTCAGCACAGTAGTAACTGTTGACATACCTGTACTCGGTCATTCACTCATCAATACCATACGAGTATATCATTCTCTTTCACCCTGAAGGGAGACGCCCCAGATTGCGGCATGAACTCCGCGAAACACAGAAAGAACTGAGGAGAGACATCCAACATCGTTCAAGCCCCAACAACAGCTGGTGGAAAGTACTCGAAGCTGGAGCCAAAGCATGCACTTGACGCTAGAGTGACCCGGAGGACCAAATATTGGTAGTAGTGTTCCAGGAGTGCTCCTGAAGCTATTCTGACTCGCGACATATTGTTTTGGACATAGCTACACTAAAATCTGCAGTTAGACAGGTGATCTTTTTCCGTGGCTTTAGTGCGCGGTTGTGGTGTTCTTCCAACCATCAGGGATCCATGGAGAGGGGGTTATCTATAGCACTCTTCCCCCGCGTTATGTGGTTTTCATGAGTACAGGTGGCCTAATCCCACGCTTTAAACGTCAAATTTTAGTGTTCTTCCAGCCATCAGGCATAGATGAAGAAAGAGGTTTGTGGGTTGCAACGACCCCCTCATCCGATGCCACCTCCCCCCCCCCCTCCCCACTCCACTCCACTCCACGCATACACCCAAACCTGGCCCCTCAAACAAAAATTTCATGAAAATCATTTACATTTTTAAATATAACCATTTCTAAATTTCTCACCTAACTTTCGGAATATAAAGCAGAATGTAACATAAAAAGGGAGAAATTGACAAGGAATTTCAGAAAAATTCAGAATGATTTTTAGTATTTTTCCTTGTGGATGGACTTGCATTTCCTGTCGACAAAGAAACCAAAACAGTTTTAGAGTTGACAAGTAAGAGTGACAGACGATAGGAAGCTGATGAAGCCTTTTCCTTCTACTACACTAAGAAAGAAATATAACAAAAACGGAATACTAACACTGGTGAAAGATAATTCCATTTTCTAAAGAAACTCTTACACAATCTTTATCATTTAACTACCGTCAGTTGATTTTGGCTGGATGTGGGTAGAGGAATGTGCTATGCGACATATTTTGATGTTTTATGTTTACGTATGTATGCCACTACGCCAGTACTGTTATTCAAGAGCCGGCCGAAGTGGCCGTGCGGTTAAAGGCGCTGCAGTCTGGAACCGCAACACCGCTACGGTCGCAGGTTCGAATCCTGCCTCGGGCATGGATGTTTGTGATGTCCTTAGGTTAGTAAGGTTTAACTAGTTCTAAGTTCTAGGGGACTAATGACCTCAGCAGTTGAGTCCCATAGTGCTCAGAGCCATTTGAACCATTTTTGTTATTCAAGATGGTCCAAATGGCTCTGAGCACTATGGGACTTGACATCTCAGGTCACCAGTCCCCTAGAACTTAGAACTACTTAAACCTAACTAACCTAAGTACATCACACACATCCATGCCCGAGGCAGGATTCGAACCTGCGACCGTAGCGGTCGCGCGGTTCCAGACTGTAGCGCCTAGAACCGCTCGGCCATACTGGGCGGCAGTACTGTTATTGTAAGACGTTGAAGAACGAGGAATGTTGGTGGTACTCGTGTTGACTACGACAACGGTTACATACAGACATATAAGATGTACGTTTGTGTATGCCAAAATGGGTGACAGTCTAAATTTACGAGTATGCACTTGCAAAGGACACGACCTAAATCAGTTGTTCATGATAGACATGACAGTGATTTTACGATATAATTACCAGGATAGAATGTGACATTATCTTTCAATAAATTTTTGATTGTTGAACCTGTAATGGAAAATTTTTCTGTCAGGGTTATGACAGTTTGTTGCTGTTGTTTCTATCACATCGCGTGTGTAACACATTAACTTCTCAAATTTGTGCACGAATGTTATTCAGATACTTATTTCTCTGAACGGCAGTTTCTTGTAAGTTACGCCAAATCACTGCAATAAGCACCAATATAAATAAATCATTGTCATTATCATATTACATCATTTTATGTATTTTATCATCATTACCATTATTATCATAGGCATGTGTGGACCGTTCAAAGTGGAGGTGATGGAAAGATACACCTGGGTTGTCACGTGATACACAGAAATATTCCATTCACCGAGGTGACAGGAGCGGTCTCTCTCTCCCGCTCTCTCTCTCTCTTTCGCTTTACCCTCAAAACTTTTGATGTCTTGGTGTCTCTTTATGAATGCTCATCAGTTTAATAATTAAATGTGTCACTTTCCTTTTGGAAAAACTTTGATATTGAAGACTGATCTGTATAAACTGTGGACATTTTAATGTAATTGTCAATTGTGCAGCGCACCTGCCATATTTCGTCTGACAAAATCACAGTAGGAATTAGATTACAGGAACGCCAGCCGCAGGCAAGTGCCGGTGTTGTGGCCTGCCATCGTAACCTTATGAGGCGAGATGTCTTGGCGACGTGTGAATTTTACAAATAATAACAAGCATAAATAATAATAACAATAATAATAATAAAAGCAAAACTATTCTGAAACGGTCACACTATTGTTTGCACGCATAGCTGCTTTCCATTTTCGATAACCCTAGTCTATTAAGTGTGCACAGTGAAATAAACAAGGTGATTTTGCGGGATATGGACAGACTTCAGGAAACGATCTTGTAAAGGAAAAGGAAGCGAGAAAGGTCTCATGGATACATGGCTCGAAATACATTCCAAGGAACGTACACCGTTTGAGGGAGGAGATAAAAGATGTCTGACAGTGTGGTTTCAAAGATTGAAAGCACACATGAGAACACATCAGGCTAGAGGTAGTGTTCTGTCTGTACTAGTGATTCAGGGCAGCACTCAAGACTATGGAGGTAAGAGACTTGTACAGACAGAACCTTCCACTTGCCTGATTTGTTCTTATGTGTGATTTCAATAATTGATACCCACACTGCCAAAGATGTTATCCTCCACTTTCAAACGAGCGTACTTCCCGTGGAACACATTTCCTACCACTTGTCCGTATCAAAATTTTCCTCCTCATCCACTCAGGAATAGTTTCCACAGTTTTTCACCACTTAGGAAAATCACGCGAAGTAGGGTCCGCACGTCTTTTTCCTTATATTTCACTTGCACATTCAGAATTTCTACAGAAAACGTTTGACTTAGATAATATACCAAATATTATGGGTAACAAAATTTCTTTCCTATACCACAAAGCACTGAAAAAGAACTTATGCAGTACACGATTAGAATTTGTAGCTCTGACGTAAAGTGACTTCGCAGTCACTACGCGAGATATTACAGAGTTCAAATTGTAGAGAGCATCGTCCTAGCGGTAGCGACAGTCTCTGTTAGGTAAAAACGGTCCTTATGGAGAAATATAGGTGATAGTAACTTAAGTTTTGAAACTGACAATACAGAAAGTGATCGTTAAGCTCCATGAAGAGCTGTCGCATGTCCTCATGTTCATAGATGGTCACATTGGTAGATGAAGTCCTCACTGCCGGTCTCCAGCTTGTGGCATGAGCCAATTTTCCAGCATGTCCAGATACAGGCGTCCTGTAAAGGTCTTTTCGGCAGAAGAAAAAGGGACCATAAACTTTAAAGCTGAAGCTTTAAGATACGCATACAATCGCCGAATGGAATTGGTAGTTTTTGGAACTACGTTCTTACGTGTCTATGCATTCTTGTGGCAGAGTGATGTGAAAGCGTTTCAAGCACAACATTCGCTTTTCTGGCGCCTGTCGCCATCTTGCCAGACTGGACTCTGCTGTGTTCTCGGGGCAGAAATCTGAAGTGCGGCTGCCACAATACAAAACTTCTTGAGTTTTTCTATATGTATGTCGAATTTTATGACGATACGTGTTAATGTAGCTACAGTGAATTTATGAAATCCCTTCAATCATTTATAATAATTAATGTGGGACCGTGGCAGAGTACAGTTTTGAGGTAGTGTGGCTATTATTTAGGGATGGGATGGGAAGGTGTTATAGAGAGGAGGGAGGACTGGTGGTGGAGGTTGGAGGGAGGGGAGGAAATTAGAGGGGTTGGGAAATGGGAGGGAGAAGAGGTGGGAAAAGGGAAGTGGTAGGCAGAAGGGAGGGCGGAAAGACCCATGACGTTTTACGGTGATGTCATCAGTGAGACATTGCCACATCTACCAATATCATCATGAATCAGTTTGGCTACAGTTCACATTGACATGACCCACCTACCAAACCTGGCAGTACGTAAATGAGGGTGTTGCTTAACTATGGGCTAAGAGGCTATCACATAGTCTCGATTTCATATCAAAATTGGGCATGTGCTGTGATGTTACCATATTCTGAACATTCTTGCAGACTATTTAGTCAACAGTTTCGGTTCTCGCAACCCAAGTCATTTAACTGTCGCTGTTCAAATGGTTCAAATGGCTCTGAGCACTATGGGACTCAACTGCTGAGGTCATTAGTCCCCTAGAACTTAGAACTAGCTAAACCTAACTAACCTAAGGACATCACAAACAGCCATGCCCGAGGCAGGATTCGAACCTGCGACCGTAGCGGTCTTGCGGTTCCAGACTGCAGCGCCTTTAACCGCACGGCCACTTCGGCCGGCTAACTGTCGCTGTTCTTGTAATTGGTTATGCCAGAGTATTTTAACGTCGTGAGAAAAGAATTTAGTTGGTTTACAGTCAAAACTCTATATCAGTACAACATATACTGCAACTATCTGCTTCAACCACAAAGAGTCGTGTTTCTCAGGCTGTTCATTCTTGCCAGTTCATTAACGACATTTTTGATACCTTGAAAAAAAGGCTCGCCTATGTCTTATAACACCTTTGTCCAGCTGAGAAAAGACTGCGTAATGTCTTCTGTGAACTGAGTAGTAAACTCTCTGGAAGGCAAGGTAGTACCGAATGACTAGAAGCTGAATCAGGTTTACTGCCTAAGAATAAGCTTAGATTTCACTTAAGGCTCTCAGCCTAAATACTGAAAAATCTATGTTTTGTTTGTAAAGCCACACAACCGAGAGTTTTCCAAAAGTCATTTTACCATGCTCCTTGCTCCTTGATCCGTCTTGCCATATTTACATCGACATGTTCCATCACCAAATAAATCCCATTGCTTTTCCGTTTCGTTTCCTTTCCTTAGAGTATTAGATGTACTTTTATGCCCCCTTACCTTGTGCTAATATTTTCACTACGTGACATCTTCGACAATCCTTTTGGAATGTTCTAACTGTTGTCTGAAACAACGACTTTTCACTGTTCTTCTCCATCGTTCTCCATGTTGATAAGTCGTAGGTCCCACGCCGGATATTCTGCGAATCTATTCCTTCTTATAAAGAAATATCTTACCTCTCCTTATTTTCTGGACTTTACTGCGTATTTTTCTATCTACTTAATTTGCAACATCCATCTATAGTGGCAGTCTTAAAATGATTCCAGATTCCTCTTTTACATTTTTCCCACGTTGCATATTCTAATTCCAGAAATGTTGCACTCGAACCGTGTACTTTCAGGAACTTATCCAACAAATCCTTGACATTATCTGAAACTGGAACAGATTTTTAAAGAAAAAACATACGTTTCTAGAACGGTTTTCTTAGGTGCTCTTGACTTGTGTCATATTGTGCAGTTTTGTGTCCTCAGTTAGTGTATGCCTCAAACCCTCGACTGTGTTCTGAAGTTTTATGTTAAGGAATCACTGTACTCTTTTCACCATATTGTATCACTTTCTTTTATGATAAATTCCGCCTTTGGAGGCAAATAATCCTGCTGCATTTTGTTGGTTTATGAATTTCGGATCCTGTGAAAGCATCATCAGATGTAATTTGCTTCCTATTCCCTTTTTTTTCAATCTTGACGTGAAATCTTCGAATCATGTGTTGCTGTTACGTTATTTTCATGCATTAAATTTTGTAAATCCAAGAAAATGAAAGAAATGGAAAGAAAATGAGAAAACATGAGAACTTTGCTGCAGACATTGGCACAGCTGTAGTTAATTTTAAGTCTGTGTTAAGTATACCGTCCATTGCACTCCGCATTAATTCTAAATCTTCCGTACTTTCATCTGCAAAAGGCATGCTGGCTATTTTCATTTCTGTTTTGTTTTATTTTCATTGCTTGATTTATTATTCAACATTCAAGCATAAGAAAACGACATTGTCTCCCTCCCTCTTTACTATTAGCTGCCAGTGGCGTCTATGTTATTCATTGACGTTCTTATCAGATTTTTTTAAGCTGGTGTTCTACATAACACTTCCAAACGCTTTGTCAAGGCAAATCAGTGTTATGTGTCATTCTTTTCTTCATATTCTTTCCGTGACTAAGTGACAGATCACTTTGGCATCTTCGCTACCACTATCTTATCGAGATTGAAAGTGTCCTTTGTCCAACGTCTCTTAAATTTTATTTCTTACTTGTGTATATTATTCTTGGCAGAAGTTTACGTGAGTGAGGTGGCGAAATGATCGCTGGATGCCTATATCCGCAGTGAAATGAAATTACGTGTCTGTAATTGTAATGGAAACATCTTTTCTATAAGTTTTGAAAGGTGGCTACACTGAGCCACAGCGCCAGAGATTGCGCCAAAGAGTTTTACTCCGCCGCCTCCACTGGCAGTGCTTGTCGAGAACTCGTAGTAGTCAGTGCTTGTTGAGATGTGGTAGTGGAGAGTTCTTGTCGAGAAGTCGTGGTGGAGAGTGCTTGTTGAGAGGTGGTAGGAGTCAGTCGGTGTTGAGATGTTGTAGTAGGGAGTGCTTGTTCCATGTTTTATGCAGTTTTTTGATGGGCTAGAGAGCAGATGTTGTTAGAATGGAGATATTGTAATGATCAGAGTGGTTTTCGTCAATATATATGAAGGTAAAAAATTCCCTTTTTTTCATTATTTCAGTGTCTTAAATAATGCGTCATTACAGGTTCAGTCAACAAAGCATCTGGCTCGTGTTCTTGTATTAGAGTGTAATTCTGGTTTTCTTGCGCAATTATAGTATTTCTATTTTTTTTAATTACTTCAGTATAAATGGTATTTAAAATTTCTTGTCTTATTGAAGAAGAACCGTGCCAGATGTGTACGTTGAATCACACTTCCACACACAGAACAATTACACTTGTGTTTTGGTTTCGTAGGTTTTATAGTTGCTGGGGACTTAATTAATTAATTGTGTTAACGAAAATTTTCTTTCATTCTTTGTCGTTATTCTATGCAGTCAGATTGCGTACTAAAACTAGGGCCAACCGTTTACGAGACCTCGTAATCAGACATACAGCGAGTAAAATTTAAAAAAAATTATTTGCATAATATGTAATTAAGTCCCCATGCTGCTTCGGATCGTCCCTTGGAATCCTTCTGATTGTAAAAATAGTAGACAGTAGTATTGTTGTAGTAATTTGTAGTTTAGTAATTGTAGTCTATATTGCATGTGTAGATTTGGTAATTGGCATTCTTCTAATGGTATTTTGCAAAATTTAATTTTTGTTGTCTTGTCTACGGGTTTGACAATTTAGTGCAATTATTTCAATTGTTCGTTAATCGTGTTTGAAGGAAACATTTCGTGTGAATGGTATTGTTGGAGATAAAGAGTCATTGTGTGTAATTTTCGTACAGTGACGAGTTTTGTATGTTTTGTAAATGATTACGCGATCGATGAAAAAGGCAAAAATGATGGATAGTCAGAATGACGAAATTGTTGACATGGCGAACTCGCCAACACAGGAGAACAGTATGATGAATAATGAAGTGGAGAACAATTTAATAAGTCGGGAAAATAGTCCGGAACCATTTCAAAATTTTTCTCAGTCAGAAAATTCACAGAATACGAGATTAATGACAGAAGATTCTGGAGTAGTATCGAACACAGATAGCTTTACAGCTATGACGAAAGAAGTTAGTTTTACGGGAAATGCTAGGGGCGAAGGAACAATTGATGAGTGCAATATTAAATTTGGGATCACGGTTAGAAACTGATATGGGAACAATGGAAACACGGTTAGACTCACTGGGATCACAAATAGGAACAATTAAAACAGAGATAGGAACAATTAAAATTGATATGGGAACAATGGAAACACAGTTACGATCTGAATTAAAAAGAGAGATGGGAACTTTGGCAACACGTTTAGAAACTGATATGGGAGCAATGGAAATACGGTTAGACTCACTTGGATCACAGTTAGGATCTGAATTAAAAACAGAGATAGGAACAATTAAAACTGAGATGGGAACAATGGAAACACGGTTAGACTCACGAATAGGGACATGTTTCAAAAATATGAAAGATGAATTAAAGAAAGAAATTAGAGAAGAAGTACAACCGATTTCGAATTCTCACAATAATAGATTAATTGCAGTAGAGATTAGACAAAGGGAACAGGATAGAGAACAGGAAGAAAGAGATCGCGTGATAGTACAAAAATTTTCAGAGTTAAATTTACAACGAGCACACGCTAAGGAGGAAATATTTGAGAGAATCGAGGAATCCGTACCAAATGACAGAATAAATAATCTAACACAACAATATGAACAGTTAACTACCAAATGTGTTTATACTGAAACCCGAGTCGCGACACTTACGGAAGACGTAAATAAACAGAAAGAACAAATAGGAGATTTCAGATAAATTGACAAGTCTTAGTTTAAATGGGGACAGAGATTCAAATGATACAGCACCATTGCCATTTGCAGAAACCGAAGAGTACCAGAACATAAATAAACATGTTGAAAATCAGGGAAAATTTAATGAACGCGTTAAAAGGGAAGTTGAGGCATTACGAAAGGAAGTCAAACAAATTGAAGGCGAAATCGTAGGAAAAGACAGCAGAAGAAATTTAGAATCACAGATAGCAGAGGGCTTTGAAGAAAATAATTTATTTCATTTACGAGAAGCAACAAGAGAGCGCCAGGCGCGCGAACTTGACAATAATCGACATTCGGACTGGGACAGACGCGGTAGGTCTTGGTCGCCACGAGGAGAAAACTTTGACTATAAACACTTCTTGACTGTTCGGAAATTTAAGATCTTTCGTAATTCTAAGAATGACATACATCCATGTTCATGGTTAGATCAATTTATGTACGCACTTCCGCTAAATTTGCCACTAAGTCACAAACTGGAAATTATGTGCGGCTATTAAAGTACTCAGGGGATTCACTACACTAAGTGAATATGTGCCGTAGCGTGCATAGGGCCCCGAGCTGTAGTGGTGGTATTTCCCTTTTAGTTTTCTGCACCGCTGCCTACTCTTTTACTATTCTTTGCATCTGTCAAAACAACTCTTCGACTATCAATCTATCTAGAGAGTAAGTAAAGAATAACCGGATATGACTATTTTACCTAAAAGTGATTTCGGAAATTACCATTTGGACTTACTGTACCTTCAGCAGCATTCATTCGTAGTTTAAACGAAATTTTAGCTGTTTATCTTCGTGACAATATTACTTCATATGTTGACGATATTCTTAATGCTAAACATTCTTGGAGTGAACACAACAAAATTTTGGATTCATTATTACTTATTTTTGCAAGAGTCGGCATTACAGTGAACTTGGAAAAATCTGAATTTGGTCGTTCTCAGGTGAAATTTCTCGGTCACATTATTTCTACAGAAGGTATTCTTCCTGTTCCAGAAAAATTAGACGCTATTCGTAATTATGCTCTCCTACCACAAAACGTGATGTTCGTAGTTTCCTTGGTGTCTGTAATTTTCTTAGACGCTTTGTTAGATTGGATAATTTGGCCACACCTCGTTTATGTGAACTATCTGGAAAGAATTGTAATTGGTGTTGGGATGAGGAAGCTCAGTCAGAATTTGAACAACTTCGTGATGCTTTAGTTGCTGCTCCACTTCTTTCACATCCGGATTTATCTAAAGGCCTAGGTGCACATTTATTTCAAGAGATAGAAGAAAACGGCGTTGTAGTACAGAAAACTATTGCATTTCGAAGTCGTGTTCTCTCTAAATCAGAAAAGAATTATTCGATTACGGAACTTGAAGCTTTGGCTGTTGTTTGGGCTTTCACAAAATTTCGGACATTTTTGTTTGGCAGACATACTAAGGTTTACACCGATCATCGAGCTCTGGAATTTCTTATGTCAACAAAATTAACTCATGGAAGATTGTCACGATGGGCGTTGTACCTACAGGAATTTGATTTTAGTATTGTTTACATACAGGGTTCTTCAAATATTATTGCTGATGCTTTATCACATGCACCTATGGGTTTGAAACAAAGTGCTGAAGAGGACTGCACAGAAAACAATTATCGTTTGATGTATATTAAAGGCGTTGCGTTTGAAAATTTTACTTCTTCTTCGCTCCAGGACATCGCTAAGGAGCAAAATAAGGATCCAATCTGGAAGGACATTAAGGAGAAGTGGAGGAGAAAGGAAAGCGTAGCGATTAGACAGTATTATTTAGTTCGCAATGATATTATTTTTAAACGAAAATCGGTCGACAACTCTGTTTGGTTAGTTTGTATTCCAGATGAGTGGGTCAATAAATTGATTTGGTACACACATTTCAGTTATGCACACTTTGGTCCTGGAAAATGCTTTCATCAATTACGAGAAAATTGCTACTTCAGTAATATGGAAAAACGTATTCGATCTGTTCTTGCCAAATGCAAATTATGTCAAAAGGCTAAGCCGCCAACTATTTCTCACAGAGCACCGTTGTTTCCTATCATTCCAGCGAAATTAAAGGAGATGGCTCCAGTCGATTTGTTCGGTCCAGTGGTTCGTTCTACTAATGGTTTTGCGTACATTTTGGTAGCAGTGGAATTGACATCAAAATATGTGTGTTTTACACCTTTACGCAAAGCAACAGCTCGTTCAGTATCTAATGCTTTCATCAAACATTTTCTTAAAGAAGTGGGTCATGTTGATAAGGTTATATAAGATGGTGGATCACGGTTTCGCTCTAAAATTTGGCTTCGTACTCTACGGTGTCGTAACATTAAACCAATTTTCATTTCACTTTTTCACCCTCAATCTAACGCTTCAGAGAGATGGATGAAGGAGATCAATAAATTGTGTCGACTTTATTGTCGTCAGAATCATAAAACATGGGATCATTATCTTCATATTTTTCAAAATATTCTGAATGAACTCCCTAATGATTCAACTTCTTTACCGCCTATATTGATATTAAAAAATAAAGCACCGACAAATCGCATTTCTGAAATCGTTCCTTTTCCGCCTACATGTAAACTGCGACATTCTGAAGTTGTCAACATGGCTCTACAAAATATTGTGTCTGCGGCTGCTAGAAGAGAGAAATCAGCTAAGCGTCCTGGTCGTTTAAAAACTTTTTCAGTTGGCCAAAAGGTGTTAATTAAGTCTCAACGTTTGTCTCACAAAGGAAAAGGCTTGTGTCGCAAATTTATTCTGCTTTATAACGGTCCATATAGAGTTCGCAAAATTATTCATGATATCACTGTCGAAGTAGAAACTCTTAAATCTCGACGCTCTAAGGGAATACATCATACATCGAACGTTAAAATTTTTGTGGAATGACATACTTTAGAGAAACTAACAGCTACATGTAAACATGCAGAGAATACAAGGATACCGCGCTGTATTTTGGCGGCGGCACATACTCAAAGCAACAGTCAAGTCTGCGCGCCGCACAAGGCAGTCGTTGACCGCAAACAATCACTTCCCACATCACGCGCCTACAGCTGATCGAGCGCTCAGTGCGAATGCACTGACAGCCGTAAACAAATACACAGTGTAATTTCTCTGATTAAATTCAGTATAAAGCTATAGTGAGTTGGTAAATTATGTTATTAACGTTCAGTATTTTTCAGGATACGGTTGTATAAAATATTTAGGAACTTCAGATAATTTCTGTATGTGTCCGACGTTAAGAGGACTTGCTATCGAGAAATTTTCAGGAATAATGTCATTTCGAGGAAGAAAGTAATAAACTAAAAAGGTAACTATTAATTGAGTTTATTTTTCAGGGGTAACATATTTCCACTTAGGTACGTACTTTAGACGTAATTTACTGCTTGCGATTACGTGATTCATACTTTGTGCTAATTTCATGTTCTATGAATTTACTTGTGAAGCGACGTGCTTGCGTACGTTAACTGATTTTGACAATGATTGATTAATGAACAGGGTTGTTATTTGTATATATTATGCATCGCTTGGCTGCACTGCTTTTTCACTGATGTCATATTTTTCTATTATGTGCCTGCTGTGCTTATTTATTTAAATTATAATTGTCACATGATTAATGGTGCTGATATAATTATGTATGTAAGTTATACTTTGTGATTTATCTGCTTGCGCCTTCATGTTTACTTATTAAGATGACATATGAACATTTATTTGCTTATGCTGATATGATGCTAATGACCTGTTTATTATTTAAGATATATATTTGCTGCTATGCGTATGGATTGCATATTTATACACTTCTGTTTGTTGTCATAACTACTATTTAATTTGGTATATAGAAATGCTGATATACTGTGTACAAACATAGAGTTTAGGTCACACTATGGTATTAATTATAGATTATTCGCTTGGCAGAGCCTCGTTGTAGGAATTGTGCTGCATCCACTTGTTGACATTCTGTTCTCTACTGGTATATTTACTCGCTATTGCATGTTTTGCTTACGCTCAGTGCCTTGTATTTTTAAGATAAGAAAATGAACTGCTATAATTCGACGAACGACATTGGTACAAGGAACTTCGTTGAAGTCACATGAGCTGGAGGTTTTGTGGAAGCTGTATAAATTTATGCTAATAGGAAGGAAGCTAACGACATGACATACCAACACTAGGGTTAGACCATTGACAGTTATTACACTACATTCTTCGTGAGCAATTGAAATAGCAAGTTACACTTGACACAAAAAATACTCCACATGTTTGCTTCTGCCATGATTCTTGAAGTGGTGTACACACTGTGAAATATTATGATCATTCACACTCCGTAATCGTACTTAATTACTGAGAGTTATTCGAACTAAAGTCTGTTAGAGGTCATGTATGCATTTCTTTTATTTTATGATGGACAAGGTAACCAAAATGTATTTTATGATTCATAATGAGTAGAAGATTTGGGTCCGATGGATTACACAGAGGTTGTGTGTGGACATTGTGGCTTCGGATTGTATGGGATGATGAATTGAAGTTTGCACTAGGATTTTATCTGTACTTGTTCGAGGAGACTGACTAGAGGAAAGAGTTGTTATGGAAGTGAAATGATATTGGTGCTAAGGTTTATATGTATCGACGTATTGAAGAGGTATTATTGAGGTATTGAGATTATGTGAAGTTGATGATTATTGGAGTTTTGGTGGACAAGAGGTAAGGTAGATGATATTGACGATAAGATTTATATGTATCGACGTAAGAGGTATTATTGAAGTATTGAGATTATGTGATGCTGATGATTATTGGAGTTTTGGTGGATAAGAGGTAAAGGAAGTGAGGAGCATATTTTTTTTGTTGGTTTATATGGAACAAGGAGGATGAAGATGGCAGACTAGAACACTCAAGTAGAAGGAAGATTGTCTACACACACTTTGTTAAATCAATAAGCAGTATATACTTTTTTTTCAAGAAAGGAAGTATTTACATATCTTGGCACACTGACAGTTGTTCAGCAACAGTACATTTGATTTGGCTTGGCAAAAATTGCTCTTGACATGATGACTATGACGTTGACTAACTATTATCGACTGTTATACATTGCTGCCACTACTACTTGATACACATGTCGAACATCAGATCTTTGACAGAATTGTATTTACACAGTTAACACTATTCAATTACACAGTAGCACTTAATGTGGATGAAAGATGAGTGAGTGTGTTTTGTGTGTTTTCCTTTCCTAATCCCAAATAATTGGTACCGACTTATCTCCTAAATATTACTTTACTTGTTTGTTGTGGCTTGCACTGACACCCATAAATATTATAGGTTTACTGATATTTGTGCATTTGTAATAGTTAATACGACAATTATCTGATATCATTCGTGTGTTTCTTAGAATTTGTATGTTTAGTGTAAGAGCATTGATAATAATTTTGTAAAAGCAATTGTGTGTGCATTCAAACTGTTGTTCACACCTGCACCTGTTCAACATTGATGTGTGACACTTAGAAATGTTTAATTTCTGCTGATGAACTGTGTGATTAGTGATAGTGAATAATATGGACTGTTACTTGCACTTTTTCTACATGATTGGTGCCACTAGGACATGTTTAATTTCTGCTGATAAACTCTGATGAACAGTGTGATTAGTGATAGTGAAAATTATGGACTGCTGTCTGCACCTGTCAACACTGCTGGGTGCCACAGATGGAACTGCTTCTACTGAAAATGTCACTTGTTGGTGTCTGCACCTGTTAAACATTGCTGGGTGCCACTAATAGAACTGCATCTTTTGAAATAATGTCACTTGTTGGTGTCTGCACCTGTTCAACATTACTGGGTGCCACTGATGGACTGCATCTATTGAAATAATGTCACTTGTTGGTGTCTGCACCTGTCAACATTGTTGGGTGCCACTGATGGACTGCTTCTAATGAAATAATGTCACTTGTTGGTGTCTGCACCTGTTCAACATTGCTGGGTGCCACTCATGGACTGCTTCTACTGAGATAATGTCACTTGTTGGTGTCTGCACCTGCTCAACATTTCTGGGTGCCACCAATGGAATTGCTTCTGCTGAAAGATGTCACTTGTTGATGTCTGCACCTGTTCAAAATTGCTGGGTGCCACTGATGGAACTGCTTGTACTAAAATGATGTCACTTGTTGGTATTTGCACCTGTTGACCATTGCTGGGTGCTACTGCTGGAACTATCAACAACTTTTTTTTTTTTTTAATCATGGAAAGCATGTTATGTGAACATTTGTATAAACTGATTTTTTGTGTATTGTGTAAACTATTATGTAAAGTCACATGTATGAAAGAATTTGTATTGCTTACTGTATTTTATATATTAGGTTACTTAAAGGTCAGTGCAAAGCCAAAATTTTATCTAATTATGTGATATTTACGTATTAATATTATCTTCTATTTTTGTCTGTATTTTTGTGGACGAATTTGGTGGTATTTTCACCACCAATGCTGGCAAAAATACCATCAAATTCTGGCCCGTGGAGGAAGGGCATATGAAAGGTGGCTACACTGAGCCACAGCGCCAGAGATTGCGCCAAAGAGTTTTATTCCGCCGCCTCCACTGGCAGTGCTTGTCGAGAACTCGTAGTAGTCAGTGCTTGTTGAGATGTGGTAGTGGAGAGTTCTTGTCGAGAAGTCGTGGTGGAGAGTGCTTGTTGAGAGGTGGTAGGAGTCAGTCGGTGTTGAGATGTTGTAGTAGGGAGTGCTTGTTCCATGTTTTATGCAGTTGTTTGATGGGCTAGAGAGCAGGTGTTGTTAGAATTGAGATCTACATCTACATCTACATTTATACTCCGCAAGCCACCCAACGGTGTGTGGCGGATCAGAGTGGTTTTCGTCAGTATATATGAAGGTAAAAAATTCCCTTTTTTTCATTATTTCAGTATCTTAAATAATGCGTCATTACAGGTTCAGTCAACAAAGCATCTGGCTCGTGTTCTTGTATTAGAGTGTAATTCTGGTTTTCTTGCGCAATTACAGTATTTCTATTTTTTTAAATTACTTCAGTATAAATGGTATTTAAAATTTCTTGTCTTATTGAAGAAGAACCGTGCCAGATGTGTACGTTGAATCACTCTTCCACACACAGAACAATTACACTTGTGTTTTGGTTTCGTAGGTTTTATAGTTGCTGGGGACTTAATTAATTAATCGTGTTAACGAATATTTTCTTTCATTCTTTGTCGTTATTCTATGCAGTCAGATTGCGTACTAAAACTAGGGCCAACCGTTTACGAGACCTCGTAATCGGACATACAGCGACTAAAATTTAAAAAAAAGTATTTGCATAATATATAATTAAGCCCCCATGCAGTTTAATGCTGTGACCTATGGTCCAGGGATACAGGCACGGTAACTGAACGTGTTCGGTCGGAGGTTTAGCTACCCTTTGTAACAAAAAAAAAAAAAAAAAAAAAATGGAGTGAACCCATCAACGAAGAATCTGAACGGGTATCATCGGATGTCCACCCCAAATTCAAGGAATAATAAAGAACAAAATGAGATGAAAAAGGGAGTAGCTCCTTTGATTAGTAGTCTAAATGTCCACGGTCCCAGGTTTGAAACCCTCAAACGCTTACGTTTTGGCCTTATAATCAGCATAGGCTGTCGAAGACTTCCTCCAAAAGAAGTCACCCTCATTCTGCCAACGGCCTAGTTAAACAGGGTGGATGAGCATGCAGAGGTTCGGGACACTCACTTGTCCTTCGGATGGAAAATCACTCATAAAGGTGGAAGAATCAGCAATGATTAACAGCGTGAGGATCCAAAAGACAATGGTAACCACTGCATTAAAGACACATAACGTGTGTTCATAGGACATGTGGCCTGTAACTGAAAAAGTGTCATATTTGATCTGTCTATCGGCAAAAGATTCCGGAATAGTCCTCCATTCACATCTCTGAGAGACGACTGTTAAGGGGGAGTGATCATGAGAGAAAGTCTGAATAACCAACGAAAGAATAACGTTCTACGAGTCGGGGCGTGTAATGCCAGAAGCTTGAACGTGGTAGAGAAGCAAGTAAATCTGAAAAGGGAAATGCAAAGGCTCAGTCTAAATATAGTAGGGGCCAGTGAAGTGAAATGGAAGGAATACAAAGATATCAGGTCAGAAGAGTATAGGCTAATACCAGCAGCAGCAGAATATGGTATAATGGGAGTCGGGTTTGTAATGAATAAGAATGTTACTGTGAACTGTTCAGTGATAGGATTGTTCTTATCAGAATCGACAACAAACTAACACCGACACGATAGTTCAGATAAGAATGCCGATGTCGCAAGCTGAAGATGAAGGGGTAGAGAAAGTGCAAGGGGATACTGAATGGGTAATACAGTACGTAAAGGGAGACGAAAATGTAAAAGTCATGGGGGACTGGAATGAAGTTGTAGGTGGAGGCGTAGAAGAAAAGGTTAGAGTAGAATATGGACTTGGGACAAGGAATGAGAAAGGAGAAAGACTAATTGAATTCTGTAATAAATTTCACCTAGTAGTAGCGAAAAATCTGTTCCGGAATCACGAGAGGAGCAGATATACCTGGAAAAGGCCGGGTGATACGGGAAGATTTCACTTATATTACATCATGGTCAGACAAAGATCCCGAAATCAGATACCGGATTGCAAGGCGTAACCAGGAGCAGATATAGACTCGGATCCGAATGCAATAATGGTGAAGAATAAGCTGAAGTTTAAGAGGTTAGTCAGGAAGAATCAATACGCAAGGAAGTGGGATATGGAAGTACTAAGAAATGACGACATACGCTTGAAGTTATCTAAGGCTATAGATACAGCAATAAGGATCAATTCAGTAGGTAGTACAGTTGAAGAGGAATGGACGTCTCTAAAAAGGGCAATCACAGAAGTTGTAAAGAAAAAAATAGGTACAAACAAGGTAGCTGTGAAGAAACCGTGGGGAACGGAGGAAATACTTCAGTTGATCGATGAAAGAAAGAAGTACAAAAATGTTCAGGTAAATTCAGAAATACAGAAATACAAGTCGTTGAGGAATGAAATGAACAGGAAATGCAGGGAAGCTAAAACGAAGTGGATGCATGAAAAATATAAAGAAATTGAAAAAGGAATGATTGTCTGAAAGACTGACTAAGCACATAGGGAAATCAAAACAACCTTTAGTGTAATTAAAAACAAGGTTGGCAAAATTATCAGCGCAACGGGAATTCCCCTGTTAAATGAAGAGACGAGACCTGATAGCTGGAAAGATAACACTGAAGGCCTGTATGAGGGAAATATTTGTCTGATGTCATAGAAGAAGAAACAGGAGTCGATTTAGCAGAGATAGGGGACCCAGTATTAGAATCTGAATTTAAGAGAGCTTTTGAGGACTTCAAATAAAATAAGGTAGGAAGGAAAGAGAACATTCCATCAAAATTTTTAAAATCATGGGGGGATGTGGCAACACAACAACTATTAGCGTTGGTGGGTAGAATGTATGAGTCTGGCGATATATCATCTGACTGTCGGAAAGTTATCATCCACACAATTCTGAAGACTGTAAAAGTTGAAAAGGGCGAGGATTATCACAGAATCAGCTTAACTGTTCATGGATCAAAGTTAATTACAAGAATAATATACGGAACAGCGGAAATGAAAATTAAGGATGTGTTAAATGACAAACAGTTTGGCTTTAGAGAAGGTAAAGGTACAAAAGAGTCAATTTTGACGTTACGGTGACAACGGAAGCAAGACTAAAGGAAAATCAAGACGACCTTGAAAAAACGTTTGACAATGTAAAATGGTGCAAGATGTTCAAAATTCTGAGAAAACAGGGGTAAGCTATAGGAAGAGACAGGTAATATACAATTAATATACAGTATGTACAAGATCCAAGGGGGAATAATAAGAGCGGACGAGGAAGAACGAAGTGCTCGAATAAAAAAAGATGTAAGACAGGAATGTAATCTTTCGGCCCTACTGTTCAGTCTGTACATCGAAAAAGCAATGATGGAAATAAAAGAAAAACCCAGGAGTGGAATTAATAATTCAATGTGAAAGGGTATCAATGATACGCTTCGCTGATGATATCACCATCCTGATTGAAAGTGAAGAAGAATTACATGATGTGCTGAATGGAATGAACAGTCTAATGGGTTCTGAATATGGACTGAGAGTGAATCGATGAAAGACGAAAGTAATGAGAAAAAGCAGAAATGAGAACAACGAGAAACTTAACATCAAGATTGATGGTCACGAAGTAAATGAAGTTATAGAAAGCTACTATCTAGGCAGCAAAATAACCAACGACGGACGGAGCAAGAAGGACAAGACTAGCACTGGCAAAAATAGCATTACCGGCCAATAGAAGTCTACTAGCGTTAAAAATAGGCCTTAATTTGAGGTAGAAAGTTCTGAGAATGTACATTTGGAGCACAGCATTGTATGGTAGTGAACTGTGGACAGTGAGGAAACCGAAACAGAAGAAAATCGAAGCATCTGAGATGTGGTGCTACAGACGAATGTTGAAAATTTGTGATAAGGTAAGGTATGAGGAGGTTCTGCGCTGAATCGGAGAAGAAGGGAATATGTGGAAAACACTGACAAGGAGAGGGGACAGGATGATTGGACATCAAGGAATGACTTCCATAGTACTAGAGGAAGCTGTAGAGTGCCAAAACTGAAGGGAAGACAGTGTTTAACAAGATATAATAAGTTGTGGTCTCTTCCTCTATGAATAGATGATGAATGCAGCTAGCCGCTAGCTTTGTGTAATGTCTTGTCTGTATAGACGTGTATCTGTTGTCTTTACGACCCTTTCATCTTCACACATAAATCTATACAGTAATGTAAAGGCCTCCCGTGTCTTGGCTGATCCGTGATAAGACAGGCGAAAAGTTATACTAATGGAGGATTATTAATATTATCTCTATCTACATCTACATCTACATCTATACTCCGCGAGCCACCTTACGGTGTGTGGCGGAGGGTACTTATTGTACCACTATCTGATCCCCCCTTCCCTGTTCCATTCACGAATTGTGCGTGGAAAGAACGACTGCTTGTAAGTCTCCGTATTTGCTCTAATTTCTCGGATCTTTTCGTTGTGATCATTACGCGAGATATATGTGGGCGGTAGTAATATGTTGCCCATCTCTTCCCGGAATGTGCTCTCTCGTAATTTCGATAATAAACCTCTCCGTATTGCGTAACGCCACTGGAGCTTGTTCAGCATCTCCGTAACGCTCTCGCGCTGACTAAATGTCCCCATGACGAATCGCGCTGCTTTTCGCTGGATCATGTCTATCTCTTCTATTAATCCAACCTGGTAAGGGTCCCATACTGATGAGCAATACTCAAGAATCGGACGAACAAGCGTTTTGTAAGCTACTTCTTTCGTCGATGAGTCACATTTTCTTAGAATTCTTCCTATGAATCTCAACCTGGCGCCTGCTTTTCCCACTATTTGTTTTATGTGATCATTCCACTTCAGATCGCTCCGGATAGTAACTCCTAAGTATTTTACGGTCGTTACCGCTTCCAATGATTGACCACCTATGGCATAATCGTACTGGAATGGATTTCTGCCCCTATGTATGCGCATTATATTACATTTATCTACGTTTAGGGAAAGCTGCCAGCTGTCGCACCATGCATTAATCCTCTGCAGGTCCTCCTGGAGTACGTACGAGTCTTCTGATGTTGCTACTTTCTTGTAGACAACCGTGTCATCTGCAAATAGCCTCACGGAGCTACCGATGTTGTCAACTAAGTCATTTATGTATATTGTAAACAATAAAGGTCCTATCACGCTTCCCTGCGGTACTCCCGAAATTACCTCTACATCTGCATATTTTGAACCGTTAAGAATGACATGTTGTGTTCTTTCTTCTAGGAAATCCTGAATCCAATCACAAACCTGGTCCGATATTCCGTAAGCTCGTATTTTTTTCACTAAACGTAAGTGCGGAACCGTATCAAATGCCTTCCTGAAGTCCAGGAATACGGCATCAATCTGCTCGCCAGTGTCTACGGCACTGTGAATTTCTTGGGCAAATAGGGCGAGCTGAGTTTCACATGATCTCTGTTTGCGGAATCCATGTTGGTTATGATGAAGGAGATTTGTATTATCTAAGAACGTCATAATACGAGAACACAAAACATGTTCCATTATTCTACAACAGATTGACGTAAGCGAAATAGGCCTATAATTATTCGCATCTGATTTATGACCCTTCTTGAAAATGGGAACGACCTGCGCTTTCTTCCAGTCGCTAGGTACTTTACGTTCTTCCAGCGATCTACGATAAATTGCTGATAGAAAGGGGGCAAGTTCTTTAGCATAATCACTGTAGAATCTTAAGGGTATCTCGTCTGGTCCGGATGCTTTTCCGCTACTAAGTGATAGCAGTTGTTTTTCAATTCCGATATCGTTTATTTCAATATTTTCCATTTTGGCGTCCGTGCGACGGCTGAAGTCAGGGACCGTGTTACGATTTTCCGCAGTGAAACAGTTTCGGAACACTGAATTCAGTATTTCTGCCTTTCTTCGGTCGTCCTCTGTTTCGGTTCCATCGTGGTCAACGAGTGACTGAATAGGGGATTTAGATCCGCTTACCGATTTTACATATGACCAAAACTTTTTAGGGTTCTTGTTTAGATTGTTTGCCAATGTTTTATGTTCGAATTCGTTGAATGCTTCTCTCATTGCTCTCTTTACGCTCTTTTTCGCTTCGTTCAGCTTTTCCTTATCAGCTATGATTCGACTACTCTTAAACCTATGATGAAGCTTTCTTTGTTTCCGTAGCACCTTTCGTACATGATTGTTATACCACGGTGGATCTTTCCCCTCGCTTTGGACCTTAGTCGGTACGAACTTATCTAAGGCGTACTGGACGATGTTTCTGAATTTTTTCCATTTTTGTTCCACATCCTCTTCCTCAGAAATGAACGTTTGATGGTGGTCACTCAGATATTCTGCGATTTGTGCCCTATCACTCTTGTTAAGCAAATATATTTTCCTTCCTTTCTTGGCATTTCTTATTACACTTGTAGTCATTGATGCAACCACTGACTTATGATCACTGATCTCTATTTTCATTCGCTCTCTCTCTTTCTCTCCTTTATCTATGTACAGTTTTTATTATAATATTTCATTACGTGAAATCAGCCAAATGGGATCTTTGGTGGAGTCCTTCGTCTTGGTAATCAGCGGCTGGCTTGCTGTAAAAGATCTTTACATTTATTATTACTGTTAAACACTGTATTCAGTCGGGAGAATCAATCGTGTGGACAATTTGTTCCTTTTACGAAAGATTGCGAATTCCAGATGTGTACGAAGCCTTTTTGGACGATTTAACACAGACTCAGTGATTGCAGGCTCTCTTCGACACAGCTGAAACTTCCCCACTAATTACAGGGCCAACGTGATCATCAAATGGTTCAGAAAAAAACTCATTCGTTCATTCACTCTGGAGCAAAAAGTCACAACTTATTTATGAAGGAAATCGTGTATTAAATCCATCTCCATTACAAGTCCATATCTCCGGTGACTCCACGTCTTAATTATTTTCCGTTTACATTCTCTTTCTATTCAAACAAACCGCTAGTGGCACACTAGTTAATTCGCTCGATTTAGCGAGAAGAAAATCAAAATATGTATCTCTCAGAAATACGTCAATCCCTCAATCCCTACTCCAGAAGCTGTCCTAGTTACCACTCTAACAACCATGGAGAATGCATATATGCATTCTGTTATTTCAAATAATAAACGCGCTAGAAAATACTTTGGCGTCGTCTAGCTGTCGCCGCATATGTTACGAGAAAATCAGATCAGATACTTTTCCAAAGTGAATGAATGTGGATGGTTTGATTGACAATGATTAATTGGTGCGTGGTAGAGGGTATTTTCTGTGGGGACGTTACAAGTGGTTGGATACATCCAGCAAATAACTGAGGATGTAGATCAAGTGCTACTCTGAGATGAAAAGGTTGGCACAGGATATGAATACGTGGTGTGGCGCATCAAACCAGTCAGAAGACTGATAACTAAAAAAAAAAAAAAAAAAAAAAAAAAGATTCTTGATTCGTGAACAAGTGGAAAATGAAATGGGCGTAATTGCATCGTTGGCCGAGAGGCCCCATCCGGGAAACTTCAGCCACCAGGTGCAAGTCTTATTTTATTCGACGCCACATTGGGCGACTTGCGCGCCGGTGATGAGGATGAAATGATAGTGAGGACAACACAACACCCAGTCCTCGAGCGGAGAAAATTTCCAACCCGGCCAGGAATCGAATCTTTTTTTTTTTTTTTTTTTGGAACCATATATATTTATTTAAATTATTAACAACGATATATTTTTAAAAATTTCTTTCTAATAAGCTATTATATTCCTACAGTTGGTTAACATTACCGTCGTTTTATACGTTTTCGTTTGTATATTTTTTTCTGTTGCATTTTTCTCTTGTTGTTGTTGTTCTTCGAACCCTTTTCCATGCCTATTTGTCGTCTTTTTTTGTGGATGAGCCATGGAGCACAGGCATGATAATTTATATCTAGCGTCAACACACTGATTATGAGTTCACATTTGTGTATGTGATGCGCTTTGTGGTGCCACAGGCACATTGTGCATGCTGCTTTGATATCTTCCTATAGTTAGCACTGTTAGGTGGGACAGTATGAGAGAAAACATCATCATGACTGATTCCCGGGCCCGCTTGCATGGGAGGCAAGCACGTTACCACCCACCTTAACAGGCAGACCGGGAACAAATAATATTCTAGCTGACGAAATAGATCATGGTTGAAGAGCCGGATGACAGAGTTCAACGGGCACAATTTTTCGTCCAGCGCCACATTGCCATCATTAGGAGAGCTGACGAACTGATTATCTAGATACGCTGAAATTTATTTATTTATTTATTACTGCTATGGTGTTTGCCTTACTGGTTGTAAGGCAAATTCTGGAGCTGTACGCAAAAGTCCTCCAACCCTGAAACTATACTCCTGTTTTGTGATACAGAAGCTCAATGTAAGAAGTCCTGCACTATTAAGCCAAACGTTGAATGAAGAAGAATAAATGTAATTTATCTTTGTGTGCTGAATTGCTGAGAAGGGCGATTAGGTATGCCGTCAAGCAGCCCACCCCATACCCCCCCTCCCCCCCCCCCCAAATAAAGTCTTACGCTATGTGGATGTCAGTGCTCCTGACGATGGCAACGTGATAGTATTGTGACCCTTGGGCATTGACATCCCGCCGGTCAGCCGTGAGGGTTCCGTTGTGAATTAAGACAGCAGAAATTGAAGAGTCGCTTTAGTATTCTAGTCTTTTATTGTTTGGAAATTTATGACCTACTCCTGATTGCTTGACTAGAGAGGGGCCATTAAACAGTTCACCTGTGTTACATTTATTGACCATCAGCCTCCTTCTCCTCCTGTTGTTGTCCATCGTATACACCCAACGTGCACCGTTTCTTTGAAATTCGAAGAGGTTATCAATCTGTAATACACAGCGCACGCCACTACTTTTTACTCGTCTGAAATTACGTTTTACCTGTTTGACGTGGTCTGTTATTACTGTTGGTGCTCTCAATGAGAAGGAATGCATCTGGCTTCTTTTTTGAGTGTAGTCTTTGTCATTTATTACAACTCCTTTCAATAGTTCCATTCTTAGTTGTATATTCTGTGGGGAAACTCAGCGCGTCCGGTAGCAAAGATTGTGTGGCAGATGTCGTAAACATTCCCGTGCCAGCAAACGCGCGCGGAATTTCTGTGTTGTAAATGCTGTTCACTCCATCACGCTTCTATCGCGCAACACTTTATGTGCCCGTACAAGTCATGTCATGAATTTAGATACGCTCAGACGTCTTGAGGATTCATACATAATTCGCATTGCATGTAAGCTTGAAATGGTTAAGCACGATGTGGCTTAGGTGTTCCACAATTAATGCTGATGAAACTCAAATGGAGGTTTCTCTAGGCGACACAGATGAGTACCAGAAAACTCACGTGTGTGAGGAAGTGTCACACTGCTAAAAATTAAAAATATGCAGTGTGTTAGCGAACGTATCCTATTACATCTCTGTGAAATCAACACACTATTTTAGCATCAAGTGGTGCGCAATGGTTAAGGGAAATGTGTGGCATTAGAGAGCACAGGAATCCGAAATCCTGTGTGACCTCCCTGTTTCCTTTTATAGCTGCCCCGGTCACATGTTGCTGTGACTCAGTCTTGTCAAATGGACAAGAAAGAAAACAGAAATGACGAACTTCCAGCATGCTGAAGTAGCTGTGGATCAGCAACTTCTGTTAATTAGTACAACGAGAAACCAGTTCAGAGATGCAAACTTTACTTTTTTTTATTCACAGATAACTGTATGCACTGTAACTGTTCGTTGCATATTTTAGACATGGTTTTCCTATCTTCGGAAATACCATGTTACTATAATTTGTAAATTGGTCTTGGCCCGAAACCAGTCATCGAGTGAATAAAAAGTGTAAAATTTGCAACCTCGGACTGGTTTTTCGTTGTACTGAAACCGGAAAGCACATATTTCTAGCATACCTCCTAATCTCCTTCTCCCCTCTTCTCTGTCCTCCTGCTCCCCCTCTCTTTGTCCATCTTCTCCTGCTTCAACCTCTCTCCCTCCAGTACCTTCTTGCACTTTCTCTGTCCATCTTCTCCTCCCTCCTATCTCTCCAACTCCTTCTGATATCCCTCTCCCTCTCTCTGTCCTTCACTTCCTCCCACTTTCTACGTGTATCTCCTCCTACCCCTCTCTCTTTATCTCCTCCTGTCCCTCTCTCTTATCTTGGGCCTTGTTCATTGTTATTGCATATTCAGGTATAGTAGTATTCTGATATAAACCGAAGAGCCATAAACAACACATCCCTTTGTTAACGACTTTTCACTATTTTTATGCGTCCGTCCGAATGTTCGTTGGAGTATTGTGTAAACATTTAAAGTATATCGGTGAAGAACGAATTCCACTCCTGAGCCAACCTCTTAGGCACAAGCTAACATTTAACATGCAATGGCCTCAATATATTTGGATCTCTGTCTTCCTCTCAGTTTTAATTCTCTCAACTCTCTCAGGTACTGTTGAAGTTACTTCTCAATGCTTGAACAGATGTCCTGACGTCTTGTCAGTTTTTGTAGTCTATGTTTTCCACATTCCTATTATAGTCGATTCTGCGGAGAACTTCCTTCATTACGAGTCCACCTACTTTTCACCATTCATTTGTAGAACCACAGTCTAACGCTTCTCTTCTTTTCCTGTTTTATCACAATCCATGTTGCACATCCGTACAACGTAGATCCGTCCAAATGTAGATTCTCAAAAATTTCTTCCTCAAATTAAGTGCGTTGTTTAATATTTTTAGACTTTATTTTTTTGCGAGGAACACACTGTTTGCCTATGACAGTCTGCTTCTTACGTCCTTCTTGCTTCGTCCATTGTGTATAATTTACTTCCAAGTTAGCAGAATGCCTCTACTTTGTCTACTTTTTCTCTTGAATGCCTGCATCAGTGTAGACGAATATTGTAAAGGTTCCCCAAAAGGACAGAATCAAGTGGCAAAGTAAAGACACGATTGTTATAATAACTATCGCAGGAATATAACCATAGGTTGGTCGTTGAATTTTTAATGAGAACACCTATCTTTTCCAAAACTGCACAGTTTCGATCTCATGTCCATTTTCGTGTGTGTGGCATAACGCATTGAACGGACCTATTTGTGTTAGGGGCTATAACACAGACTGAAATATACCTACGCAGCCGAAACTGTTTGTTAGCTGAAAAGACAAAATAAAAGAATAATCTAAATCAAAATGAGACAGCCAGTATCGCAGATGCACATAAAATATTTTTGTTTCGGCTGTGGATGTAGTAATATTTTATATGTCTTATAAATAACATAAAATTGACTTCACCTACACCGTAAATGTTTTAAAAATGCAAAGACGCTCGAGCTGCGCTCGAAATGAGTCAACCAATTTGCAGGTACAGCTTTCGCCCTCCCTTTCTCTTTCACTCCACATGCCTCCTGAATCAACTACGTTAGGCACTTACATACAAGATAAACCAGTATCGGATCAGACGTAGTCAGTATTTATCAACTCGATCATTGATATCTAACTGAGAAAGAAATGTGGGGCTATTGCGCTGTTCCCATACCTTTCTAGCGAATATGAGATTGTCTGTTTCTGATCTCGATTCGTTATTACTTTTTGTATTGACTTTCAGGTTATCCCATTCGGTCGTCTACATGTGTTATAAATCACGAGGAAATACATGATAATGATTTGTATTAGAAAGTGAAACAGTAAAAGTAAATTTAAAATTTTGTACAGATATAGTAAAGCGATCACACTAAGATTCCAAGAATAGTATCATAGCATTGTGGTCTTCCACAGAGATGGGAATGTAGAAAAGTACACAGAGGAACAGTTCAACTTTTTTTGGTTTCGCCTTTGAAAGACTTAATGCTGAACTCCAAATGTCATTTTATGATCTAGATTCCATTTACTTTAATACATGTTGACAAAATTTATTTAGTTCGTAGGCTGCATTCCTGAATTACAAGTCTGAACAGTATTCAACTACGGTTGCATACTCTCTTCAGTGCTCTCAGCGCATTTTCAGACACACATGTTTCACTTGGGGTGTATGCTGAAGTCACAGGGAACTTCATCTGACTAACAGTTCTACCGGTTCGCACTTCTGTGCCCAATCATTCTCAGAAATAAGTACCCTATTTTTAAGGCAGAGAGTTTCTCTTTGCCTTTTGAAATCTAACATAATTTTCAAGCAATTTTTCAGCCAATTGAGTCATAAGATTTGAATAACGTTCTTTCTCAGTTCGTAGATTGGTCGGCAGCAACTGTTCTTACTCATCCAGTCTCTTAATTTCTGAGTATGTTGTCAATTGCAGATGTTGCTTTCTTCCTCATGTACTGAACACTTGGTAATCGTCGTGCATTTTTTTCCCGGCACTTTTCCTTCTATAGGTTTCAGACTGACGTGGCTGTGTCTGTGTAGTTGTCGAACCTGTCGGTCCTTCCATTCACTGACAGTCTTTCACAATGACATTTTCTCTTCTACACATTGGTCATTCTCTCTCTCCATGAAAACTTTACCACTCTTCTCCAGCACCAAAGCTGCAGACTCTCCTACCGTCCGTATGTACGAGCCACAAAGGGAAACGCTCCAGACACAAGTTTCTAATACTGTTCCCCAGGGCTAAAATTAATATTTTTGTGTCCTATTAGCTTCTTCTTATTGTATAACGTGCTAGCTTGTGCAGTTTTGCATTTCATCTCATGGAATGACCTACTACGCAGGTACTTATAACTGGTGACATGCTTAATGTTCTATCTATTCTCATTTAGTTTTGATACTATTTAAACTTCATTACATGTAATGATTTCGATTATTACCTTATTTATTCTTGTATCTTTCTGAAAATAAATTGTTCATAACTCTATGGCCTTCTGAAGGCTGTTTTGACATTCGCCTAACACTACTATATCATCTGAAGATGTAAGTATCTTTGTGTTTCCTATTTGTACAGTTATTCGTTCAATACATGTACTTACATATTCGTTTATATCTTGCTCAGTGTGTTTTAGAGTAACAGGGAGACTGCATTCCTGACAAACATCTTTATTCAGCCTTACAAATATTGCAGCCCAATATTATGACTGAAATAAAACAATTTCAAAGACTTTACTCGTCTCATACAGATGTGATTTTATGTATATGGACTGAAGAGGCGAGTGAAAATTTGTACCAAGGCCAGGAATCGAACCCAGGTCTCCTGCATATGTAATAGTGGTTCGCACAACTCCACTAGTGTAAAGGGGAATTTAAAGCACACGTAGGTGGCAGTGGGAACATTGATCGAAAACGGAGGCATGCCAGCGTAATCCATGCACTTGAGTGAACCACTCTGTCTACTTGGCTTTGTGACTAACGCACCTTACTAATAAGCTACAGAACTAGGGTCGATTCCCGGTGTTGGTACAAATTTTTAATCGCTGTGTCGTCTGTACACACAAAATACTATTATTTGTTGTTTCATTTCTGGTAGCAAGCAAGCTGGTGGAGTGCTTAAAACACTTAAATGGTACTCCGATACTTCTGTTCAAATCCCCATCCGTCCGTCCTGATCGAAGTTCTCAATATCATACGCAGATCGCTTCAAACGAATCAAATAATTCACTTTAAAAGGGCATGACTGATGACTTCCACTGCCTTCTTCAATCCACCCTGCATAAAACTTTCTTAATTATTTGCATAACATATCTTGTACTTTATTTTGCAACATGCATATGGCGTCAGCTATGTAACAAATTTCGCAGTTGGTGAGTTTGGGGATGTCCTTCAGTGTCTAGTCCAGTCTGTCTTATCACCGAGGAGTCCTTCTTCAGCCATCATCTGCGTTCTAGAATTCTGCACTGGTGGATTATTTTAGGAACTGGCTTACATTATACGCACCATATTTCCAGATCTGCCAGTCACCTCTTGCTTTTGCAGTTATTGTTCAGAAACATTTATTTTAATAGGAATCTGTAAATTGAACCAATGTCTGTGTTATTTAGACGAGAAGAGATTCGCAAATACAAGGAGAACGTTACAGTTGATGTACGCAAGAGAATTCTTTTCCATGGGCATCTGAAAAGAATGAACCTTAAGGGGAGCCGGAACGATGAAAATGACAAAATTAAAGTTTTTTTTTTTGTTTTTTTCATTATAAAATTATTGGGAGTTTTCTGAATAAAACACATCAAGTTTCACCTTTCTGAGTGGATTCTAAGTGTGTTTTTTAACGCTGCAAAGTTGACGCGCAGCGTAAACGGTTGTAGCGACTTGGTGTGTCACCTCTGACGGCGCCGTTCGCTGGCTGCAAGCAGGATATCTTTGGGGATTTAGACAGTGTTTTGATTTCCAACGTTGTCTGTGATAAGTGACTGTTCATATCGGTAAACATGAACGCTATACCGTGTGCGTTGACTTGTGGAGTTTGCTTTGTGCTGTTTAGCTGTTCAGTTTTGCGTATTTGACGAATTTTGCTCGTACCTCATTTACGTATTTGGTTTGTGGATATCAATATGCCCCGTTTCAGCAGTAGAGTGTTTAAGGAAAGGCATAATGAGTGGAAGAAGAAATCTTTTGTGGTTTCGCAGGGAGATGCTGCTGAGACTGCTTCACCGACTGCTCCAGATGAATGTGATAGAACTTCTTCCAGGAAGAAAATTTGAAAACTATGAAAATGACAGTAATGATGTGAATGAAATAATTAACATTTCCTTGCTCTGTAATATTTTGAACATAACGTATTATGCCAAGTTTTCAAAGAAAGAGGACTGGAATTGAAAATAACTTCACACATTGGTTTGGCATGTAAAATGTTATTGAAGTGTATCAAATGTGCTGCAGAAGTTTCGTTTTCTAATCCTAACAGTATTTCTAGTAGTGGTAATAGTCGAAAGAAGGTGTGTGATATAAATGTTAGGCTAATGTATGGCTTGCGTTTCATTGGTTAAGGGCAGTGCTGCAGGGACAATGTTATGTGGAATTATGAACTTGCCAAATACCACCAACCAAGTTTGGATTTTATAATAAATTGGTGGGATCCTCTGCTGAAGATATTGATCAAGCAACAATGAAGAAAGCAGATGAAGAAACTGTGACAGATATCGGAATTGTAGAGATTTAACAGTCGCTTTAGATGGATCATGGCAACATAGAGGTCATAAATCTCTAAATGGAGTTGTGACAGCTACCAGTGGAGACAGTTGCAAAGTCATTGATGTTGATATTCTCTCAAAACATTGTAGATGTATTGGCAGTACCAAGAACGAACATAATGAAAGTTGTGAAGCAAATTTTCACGACACAAGTGGAGTGATGGTAGTAGAGGGAGTGAAAGCAATTTTTTCCAGATAACAGGAGTGGTACAATGTACAATACACGAACTATCTAGGCGATGGTGATTCTAAGGGATATAAAGCTGTAGTGGAACTCAAACCTTATGGCTGTGAAATTCACATTAAAAAATAGGAGTGCATGGGACATGTGCAGAAGTGCACGGGGGCTCGCTTGCGCAAACTAAAGCAGACATTAGGATCCCAGAAGCGTAGTGACGGTAAGACCCTTGGAGGAAGAGGTAGATTGACGGATAAAGCATAGGTATTATGGGTGTGCAATTAGGCAAAATACAAGAAGCATTGATCATATGAGGAGAGCAGTATGGGCATTATTTTTTACTGCATCAACAAATGAGCATCTACAACATGCACTGTGCCCCAAAAAGTGACGACTCATGGTGTAAGTACCAATCAGGAAAGGAATATGCCCATAAAAACAGTTTGCCAAATGCTGTAATTGATGTAATTAAGCCCATATTCTAAGATTTATCACAGCCAAGTTTACTGGAGAAGTTTTTACATGGGAAAATACAAAATCCAAATGAAAATGTAATAATTTAATTTCGATTAGGATTCCCAAAAGAGTGTTTGTACAGAAAAAACGTTGCATTTGGGAGTGTATGATGCAGTGGCAACATACAATGAAGGAAACATTACCAAATGTGATGTGCCGAAACGTTTACGTTTCCAATCAGGACACAACACCATTCCACAATGGGCCTAATTGATGAAGAAAGACTAAGAGGTGCAGGAAGAAGAGACAAAAGCCTACATGTCGCAAAAGGGAAGAAAAGACCAGTGAAAAGGAAACTAACACTGGAAAAACAAGAGGATGCTGATAATCCATCATATGGGGCAGCCGGCCGATGTGGCCGAGCGGTTCTAGGCGCTTCAGTCTGGAGCCGCGTGACTGCTACGGTCGCAGGTTCGAATCCTGCCTCGGGCATGGATGTGTGTGATGTCCTTAGGTTAGTTAGGTTTAAGAAGTTCTAAGTTCTAGGGGACTGATAACCTCGCATGTTCAGTCCCATAGTGCTCAGAGCCATTTCATATGGGGCAGGAATGTATTAAAAAACTTTGAAAGCCATTTCCCGTAACTTAAAAATTTTCGTCTTTGAGGAACATTTTTTCAAAAATTGCTTACAGTATATCAATAAAATTTATACAAAATATTGTTTACCTGTTTTCCTTCATTTTTAAAACAAATTGTAAAAAAATATTGTATAAAACAATAGTTATAGAAGAAAAAGTGCAAAATTTTAAAGGAAAAAATAAGCATCTGTTTAAAAAAATGTAAAACAATAACCAAAAAATATTTCTTAACATGGCATTATAACTTTGTAGGGAAATATTCACTGAACACGTAGTCCAAATTTCAGAGCAATATGTTTAATGGTTTTAGAAAAAATGTTTCTTATATTTGCTAAAATTAACATGGAGGAGATGGATCGATTCGGCTGCCCTTAAGAGGGCAACTAAACAGAGTCTTGACATCTTTTACCAAAGGACTAGAACATGCCGGTACACATAGTGCTTGTACTAAGATGTGAGATACATTTAGGCAGTGAACACAACATGCAAAAATTAATGGAAAGCTAGTGAAAGACTTGATAGTCATATTCACGGATTTGTAAGAGAAGAGTCATTCAGAGTACTGGCCAACCAGAAGCTGAGATGGTTTTCTTGGACATGAAGTCATTACACTTCACCAGTTTACGGTCCAAAGAACTTATGTGTTGCAAATAAACAAATTTATCCGCTTATAGCAACTGTAATAGTTCCTTTACGTGTAAAACCCAGATCCAGTGACGGTTTCTACGGTAGGTGGATATACGCATTAATAATTACTTTTTGGTTAAAGGACATTATCAGTAATACGAATTTCATCCGCTTGCATTAAATACGATCCGTAATTATTATTGTTTCACGTCACTATAGTTTCCTGCTGAATCTAGCCGGCCGCTGTGGCCGTGCGGTTAAAGGCGCTTCAGTCTGGAACCGCGTGACCGCTAGGTCACAGGTTCGAATCCTGCCTTGGGCATGGATGTGTGTGATGTCCTTAGGTTGGTTAGGTTTAAGTAGATCTAAGTTCTAGGGGACTTATGACCACAGATGTTGAGTCCCATAGTGCTCAGAGCCATTTGAACCATTTTTGAACCTGCTGAATCTCGAGTGTTACTACATTGGCTTTCATGGGCGTGTACTGGAGAGAGTAGATTCTTTATTTACTTCTGCAAGGGCTAAAGATGGCAACTTGCCATTATTCTCGGTTTCCCGTATAATTAACTACGTGATATTTTCGTCATACCAGCCTTCTGTCCAGCCTCGCGCGTTTGGAGTAAAAGGGGTCAGTTATGAACTTACTGAAAGTTGCCACAAAGCGACATCCTTCTTCTGACATTCCATCTGTTGGAATCTCGACTTCGTGGTCTGACTCCTGTATCACGCACGAAATAAGTAATGTTCGGTAGTAAGTCAGTTAATCTCTTAGCGGTTTTCTTAAATATATCTACAAGTACACAACGGAACTCATATTGCGTTTTGAAACGTGGCATGGTAACATGATTGAACACTATAATGCACTGACGTACTTTTGATAACAAACTATATAAGTAAGTGTTAACCTTATTTACTGTGTAATGACAACGTTCAACAGGACTTAATTTGATTTCGCAATGTTGATGAAAGTTCCACATAAAATTTCACAAAACCCGTTTCAGTTGTTACGACTGCTATCGGTACAGTACGTCTGAGAACTCCATGTAGCGCTCGGCCAAAGCACTATATTATATATTGTACAATGGATTACTTATAAAAACATATATCAAGTGGATTGGTTTGTGCACATCCGTGAACTACGCAAAGTTCGATGCATTTCAGTGTCCTCCTTCATGTCTTGCTGAACATCTCAAGAGTTACGATTTAACGGCTTTCTCAACACTCCTAAAGCAATTCTTCATTAGCGCTTGCACCGACGATTAGGCGTGTAGCACTTGATTACACCCAGTACTGAGTTGCCTGGTTGTAGTAAAGTCCGTGTAGATGGGGTGAGGACATCTTGTAGCTGTTTGATAGCTTCTTGCTTGACAGAGAGTCACTTCTTTTAATGACAGGAGGACAGTGGTTTTACCTTTCGCTCTATGCGTAGGAAAATTAATGGTCATTTCCTATCTAAGTTCAGACTGAATAAGTCAGTCGAACTCATACCGACTTTCAAGATACTCCAGAATGATTAAGAGGCTGAGGAGACGTGCGGGGATTACAGCAACAAAGGAAAAGTGTTCCAGTAATTTTCTGGTTTGCAGCCGGATCCCATCAAAATTCTGCCACGATATTTCGGCCCAGAGACGTCCGGCCATCTTCAAGTGAGTAGACGAGTACTTCGTGTACTCACTTCGAGTACTTGGACGAGTACTTCGTCTACTCACCTGAGGATGGCCGGACGTCTCTGGGCCGAAATGTCGTGGCAGAATGTTGTGTGGGATCCGGCTGCAAACCCGAAAATTATTGGAAGAAGAAATACGCCGGGAAAATTTCAGAAGTCACAAAGGAAAAGTGTTCCTCAACCGTTTTTGTGAAAATTATCACGTACCATAATCCAGCTCTAGCATACTGAAACTAATATCCAGCTAGAAATGAGAGCACTATTGCGTGTATAGTTAACGTCAATGATTGCCGTATTTAACTGCTACATTTCCATATTCCTTATGCCGGAGGCTTGTTTGAATATGTATTTAGGAGTTCTACTGTGTGTGGCCGTTAGCGGGGGTGGGGGGTGGGGGGTGGGGGTAGTATTCTTCAAATTACAGACACTGCCACTACAGCTGGGGGAACGTGTGTGTGGGGGGGGGGGGGGGAGGGTACTCTTCAAATGACAGACACCGCCACAACAGCAGGTGAAGGAGGAGCCTGGTAGAAGTTGGGACCAGCACACTGGGTATAGCCTAACTCCTCTGGAAACGAGCTGTCTGTTTTTGTGTGATAAACGACAGAGAGCTGTTATGGGTATTGTTCTTAATGTGGGGAGTCCAGTGGCATCAAGGAGATGCATCATGAGCTAACAATGGCGGAGACTGCGGTATAGGATATGCTCGGCACCCTGCGGAAAGCCTTTATTCTTGGAACCACTGCGTCCAGGGCAAAGACAAGATCCCTGAAGTGGAGTGAGGGAAGAGACCATCCGGCTCTTTCGTGCTCAAGAACATGGCGCCTCTAACCCTCAGGCATTGTTTTGTTGTTGAATCTGCTAAGAAGCAGGAAGAGAAGTTACCATTGGATAATATAAATACAATCTGGAGTCGGATAAACAAATTCGCTTGTGTCTATGCGAAAAGAGCGTGGTTGGCGGAAAGGTAAAACGTCATAGATGGTGGGGTCAGACGTATCCTGTTTCTGAGCTCCAACAATAAAACATCCATGATTTGTTAACTACATTAAATTTGAGTATGGAAGGTAGATGGTTGCATTGTTAGCACAAGCCAGATTGGTCGGCACTCGGAAGAACACTGTCGTTGGTAGTCAAAATCACTCTCTCCTATGGGGAATGACCTGATTATCGGTAAGGTCATCCGGTACAGATCTTTCTGACATCAACAAAAGTGGCTTTAAGCACTTTGGGACTTAACGTCTGACGTCATTAGTCTCCTAAACTTAGAACTACATAAACCTAACTAACCCAAGGAGATAACACACATCCGTGCCCGAGGCAGGTTTCGAACCTGCGACCATAGCACCAGCGCAGTTTCGGACTGAAGCGCCTAGAACCGATCAGCCACAGCGGCCAGCTTGACATCCACAGAGGTATGTCGATGGCTCAGCTATAACCTCACAAAAGGTCGTCATTAAAATATTCATTTAGCAGAACCAGGAAACTCCGCATTGTCGACAACAGCTTCATGTGAAAACAGTTGCAGGCAAGGAACACTGCAGGCAACCACAGGCAAAATACACTTAAAAGAAAACAAACATTGTTAGTAAATTAGTAAATAGGTAGTGATTATAGAATAATAATCCATACTCCGTTACTCTAGGAGCTAAATTTGATTTCCAGATGAGGGGGGAAAAAACAGAGAGCTTTCGGGGTAAACCGCTATGATAAGAGAGACCAGAGAGACTATTCGGAGGAGGTGAGAAAGAAGAGTGACCGCAATATTGTCTTAATATACATCTTATTCGAAGGTGGCCTGCAGCATCCAGCACCCTGTCAGAAAGGTCCTGTCCGAAACAATTGCTCGCACCGCACAAAAACTGTGGAACTTTATCGTGGCAGTCGTTATACTTCTCTGTCCATGGTAATGAGCGCCAAATCTTCAACGATTCCCTAGGCACAAAGTGCCTGGAGCCAAACGTGCCATATAACTGCAAGCCCTGATGTCCGAATAATGAGAGAGGGGTGAGACGGCAGGGTTCCGATGTCCTCGGAGTGACCAGTCCTCAAAAAGCTTCGGACGCCAAAAAATAAGTCCGCCAACTGCTGAGAAAGGCAGTGAACAAAATGTTCTGGGTCGTTCCGGAGAGGTTTCCCATCCTGCCTCGGCGCCAACCGACGAAAACCAAAACTTCTCCATATTAGGAAGGCCCTTTGAAGGAGGAGTAGCAGCTAAAATTTACAGCTGATTCAAACAGCTGTTGTCATTTTGAAGAAATGACCCATGATCTGCGATCTGTGATAAATCTTAACTGAAGACACTGAAAATGTCGAAAACTCAAATCAAATCAAAAAGAGTTATAATTCCAGTTCATTTGTCTCGGGAGGGGGGGGGGGACACATCCAACGATACCACACGCAACCCGTCCACTCCATAACACGCGTGGGTGGCGGGGGTTAGTGGCAACTTTGAAATCTTAAATAGGAACCCCTGCCCCTGCTTTTTATTGCAGAGTGTACGATCGTATCGCAAAATCTACATACATTTTGTCCGATGCATTTTTTCGTTACGCCACAGATGGAGCTGTAATCGGACGAATAGAAATGGGTATATGATCGTAATTTACGACATGCTACTCAATGCCTAAAATGGTTCAAATGGCTCTGAGCACTATGGGACTTAACATCTATGGTCATCAGTCCCCCAGAACTTAGAACTACTTAAACCGAACTAACCTAAGGACATCACACAACACCCAGTCATCACGAGGCAGAGAAAATCCCTGACCCCGCCGGGAATCGAAACCGGGAACCCGTGCACGGGAAGCGAGAACGCTACCGCACGACCACGGGCTGCACGACGCTACTCAATGGCCTTTGAATATCCAAAGATGCGCGAGACCCGACCTCCATGCTGTAATGGTAGGACAGGCCAGAGTGTTCCATAACTTTTAATTGGAAATCCCATTAGCAAGGTTATATTCCTCCGACATATCGAAAAAGGGACTACCCGACGCACCACCGTGGCCGTGTAGCGAACTATGACGTATCATAACAGGCACTCGCTGCGACCGGAGCTCGCGTATCGTGCAGACGTAGAACAGATAGCGGCTCTGAACTTAAAGTACTTGCGGAGTATTTAGCCTGCACAACTACCTATCATTCGGAGAACAGACGTGTAACTGGGCGAGGAGTGTTTTAACCACGGAAGAAAAAACTGATCCTGATTTACGGAGAATGTACGAGAAAAGTTGAGGCAGCTGCTGCCCTGTGTGCCGAGCCTTCTCCAGAGAAAGTTCGCTCTCGTTCGTTCTTTTACGAGTTGTGAACTCCTTTGTGTCTGATGGCAGCGTACAGACGTGAAAAGGAAACGAAGTAAATCGTGTTACAGGAGAAGGTAAAGAAATAACTGTAGTAGCGGCTGTGCATCACAGCCCACGGGTAATCACCCGGCAATTACACCGGAATTCCGGTATGTTCATAGGTAGCACTGTCGCAATACGGTATCGTCGTATCATCCATACAACGAGCTGCTGCTTCAACAACTTCGTGGAGCTGATTTCCATAACCAGCTAGTGTTTTGTGAATGGGCACGTCAACAAATGCAAACCCCCCCACCCCCCGCGTTCTTCACCGAGGTACTACTTTCTGAGGAGTATGGATTCACAAAACATGGTAGCGTTAGCTGGCATAATATGCGTTACTGGAGAGCAAACAGTCCCCACTAGTTACGGCAAATGTACATCAACGTCCTTGGTTGGTTAACGTATGGTGTGGTATCATGGGGAAAAAACTCATTGGTCCGTATTTTATAAACGGCACGTTGAATAGACGCAAATATCAAAAGTTTTTTCAATAAGAACTACAGGTATTGTGTTTTATGTTAACCGGGGACCTAGAAACTACGGAGAGGCTCCGTCCGCGCCACAGCCACAGTGGTCCACAACCCCACGACGACTACGGCAGTCCACTTCCCCCCTTGCGCAGCAATCGCCGACATAGTATCACTGAAGCGGAATAAGGGTAACCAGCCCGCATTCGCCGAGACAGATGGAAAACCGCCAAAAAACGATCCACAGACTGGCCGGTTCGCCGAACCTCGACACAAATGCGCCTGGCGGATTCGTACCGGAAACCAGGCGCTTCTTCCCGCCCGGAAAGCCGTGCGTAAGACCGCACGGCCAACCGGGCGGCGAACTACCGGTACTACTGCAGGATGTGGCCCTGGACGTTCGACAACGTATGCAGTTTCCCAGCACGTTACGCAATTTAAGTGTGGGAGGTATTAGACAGTGTTTACATAGGTCGGTGGATCGGCAGAGTTGGCTCCATGAATTGTCCCACTAGGTGGCTGGATTTGGTGTCGCCGGATTTCCTTCTGTGGGGATATTTAAATGATAACGCGTAGCGTCAAGTGCCGACAGGTCTCGAAGACATGGTCGACCTCATTAGAAACGCCTATGCTGATATTCCCATAGGTATGCATCTGTCCTGAGTACAGTCGTTTGAAAAACGGATTACATAGTGTCTTCATGGATACCCTGCAAATCACACTTAAGTACCTGGCAGAAGGTTTATCGAACCACCTTCACACTACTTCTCTACTCTTCCACTCTTGAACAAAAAATATTTTGAAATTTGTGGTAATTTCCTATGGGACCAAACTGCTGAGGTCATCGGTCCCTAGGCCTACACACTACTAAATCTAACTTAAAGTTGCTTACGCTAAGGACAACACACACACACACACACACACACACACACACACACACACACACACACATGCCCGAGGGAGGACTCGAACCTCTGAGCACCGAGGCAAGGCGCCCTTAGACCGCACGGCTACCCCACGCGGCTCCGCTCTCGAACAGCGCCCGGCAGAAACGAATACCTATATCTTTGCATGCGAGCTCTGATTTCCCTTATTTTATTAAGATAATCGTTTCTCCCTATGTAGGTCGGCGATAGCAATATATTTTAACATTTGGAAGAGAAAGGCGATGGTGACAATTTCGTGAGAAGATTCCGCCGCAACGGAAAACGTCTTTGTTTTAATGATGTCGACCCCAAATCCTGTATTATGTCAGTAACACTCTCCACCGTTTCGAATTATAAAAAACGTGCTGCTGTTCTTTGAACTCTCTCGATGTACTCCGCTAATCCTATTAGGTACTGGTGCCAGACGGCGGGCAATACTCAGTGAGAGGACAGACGAGCGTCGTGTAGGCAGTCTCTTTAGCAGTAGTGTACTGAAGTTTGTGGTACTATGTTTGAGTACTTACTCGAACTGGAAAGGTAGAGTAGCGTTCGCCTCGAGCCACGACCACAGCGGCTCGCCCAGTTTTCCTCTGTTCGATATGTCGGAGGAATATAATGTTGCGCGTGGGGTTTCGAATTAGATGTTATGGAATACTGGCCCGTCCTACCATCGCAGTATGAAGCTGGGGTCCAAGTGCCGTTGGATATTCAAGGACCATTCAGCAGCATGTCGTAGATTACGATTGTGTACCGATTTCTATTCCTCCAATTACAGCGCCATACTTCAGACAAAACGTATGTAGATTTCGCCGTAGAAACGTAATTTGCAATAAGAGACGGGGTTTTCCACTATATTTTTCTAAGTTTCCCCAGCCAACCACGCACGGGGTGGGGTAGCAGGTTGCGTGTGGTATCGTTGAATGTCCCCATCCGAAACAAACAAATTGATGTGTAGTTTTCGAGATATTTCAATGTCTTCATTTCAAATGAATAGCTGTTTATGACTTTCTAGTATACTGTTCCGCAGTATGTAAGGAATGTCGCTGTAATTGGGTGTTAACTCATCAATTTTTTTCTTTAAGGGGATATTTGCATGTAAAGCTATCCAGACGTCGATATATATTTAACATTAAGGAGTGGAGTCACCAATACGTTAGCTAGAACGAAGGGCTCATTATTCTAAGGGAATATAACTCTGCTTTTAATTAATTGGAGCCAGTTTTTGTTCGATGGCTGTGGAACTATGGTGGTTAAGCACTAGACTCCAGCCCAGGAATAATCGGGTCCGTTACCAGATAACCATGATGATTTATTCGCGTTCCAGTACCCCTAGGTTCACCCGGACTGCTATGAAATGAGTACCTGGAATCTTTGCTGGGGCAAAAGGCTGCTGGAACTATAGGCATCCAACCACACTTCCCCTCCTGCCGCTGCGGCAGAGGAAGTCTTTACTCTGCCTACAGAATTCCAGTCACTTGCTGTGCATAACGCACTAATTTCATTTATTTACCTTTTCCTCCTTTTTTTTATTTGTTTTCTCACAAGTGTTCATGAACGCATCTTGACTGATGTGAAGGTGAGCAGGAGCTGTAGTGTCACAATCCCAGTCCATATCATAAGCTGGGTTCATTTGCCACTCACACCCACAATTGAGATTTTCGTTAAGTCAAAAATTACATATTCCCTTTGTGAACTGTAATATGCCCACATTCGTCAGAATACTCTTAAGCTATACGCAGAATTAGGAAATTGTGCTGAAAATGAGTGGTAGGTTACAACTCTCTGCATCATGTCGTTGAGAGATAATCTACTGACAAACATCGATCCATATTCATTTTCAAATCATTTTCATACCTTTGACAGCGATACTTGAAGTTCAGCTGCTCTTTTGCGGATGGATTTTATAGGAAACGCTGTAAATGAACGACAGTTGTACACGTTTTCTCTCCCGTCGTCTTGATCGTACGAGCACTTCTTGGACGCTTCGTATCTTACGAAACCTATCAAGAACATGACGGATTATGTCGTATTAAAATGTGGTAATTATAGTGCTGTTGATCAACCAGTGTAAATTACTGTGTCCGACACTATGAGACGAAACTTTAGGACAGCGGGTGTCCTACAGAGATTAGTAATGAACTCAGTATACATGCTTTAATATCATCAGCAGGTCCATGACGTCATCTCTGAACTCGTCATTTATATATGCGTCGAGACTCGACTCACCAACCGCTGCCGTTGCGTATTTAACCAAACATTCATCACTTCAGCCTGTTTTCGGGTACAAGTGGACCATACCAGTGTAGAAAGGAGAACGGATACACCAGTTTGCCTCTGTAACCGAAGGCTAGCGACATTCCCTGCTTTCTAAGGAACAGTTGGCCCGGTGTGTGTGTGTGTGTGTGTCTGTGTGTGTGTGTGTGTGTGTGTGTGTGTTTATTCGCGCGTGTACGTGTCAACATACACACACACACACACACACACACAAAAACATACACTTGTGCGCCAAAACATTATGACCACCGGCTTAATAGCTTGTTTTTCCGCCTTTAGAACGAAATACATCACTGATTCTGCGTATAAGGGATCGGGCAGTTTGTTGGTAGGTTTTGTAGAGGTATGTGCCATTAGATGCCTACGCACAAGGCACCGAGACGGCAACGTGATTTCCCTGGGATGCTCCTCAGACCATTGTAACACTGTTCTCGCATCGAGACACGTACAGTTATACTGCTGAAAGATGACATCACCGTCGGGGAAGACATTAAGCGTAAACGGATTGGGGTGGTTCGCAGCTGTCAATGTGTCTACGATTTCTACCACTGGTTCCATGACAGCGCAGTAAAATGTCTCCCATAACATAATAATGCCGCCACCAGCCTGCGTCCGTGGCGCGCTGCGTGTTCCGAGCCGCCGTTCACCTCGATGACGGCGTTTGTGGAGACGACCGTCGATCTAGTGTAGCAAAAATAAGATTCACCCGAAGAGCCGACACGTTTCTATTAGTTGACTGTCGACTCCCAAAGGTCCCGTGCCCACTGTAATCGTTAGTGACGATGTAGTTCGGTCAACATGTGAAGAGCAGCAGAACACCATGTTCAACAATGTACGATGAACTCTGTGTTCCAAAACGCTTGGCATGCACCATCATTGTGCTCTTTTGGCAGACATGTCACAGATCAGCATCTATCCTATGTTGCAAAGCAGACACGCCTCGGAACCCCATGTTCTCTGAAGAGTCGTGGACGTCCAACCATTTAACGCCTACTGGTAGCTTCACTATCCTTCTACCTCTTTTTGTAGATGCTCACGGCAGTCGGATGTGAACATTCGAGCAGCTTCGCCGTTTTCGAGATGCTCGTTCACGGGCTGGGCGTAATAATAACTTACCTTTAGCAATTTCGCTTATCTCCATGGATTTTCCCATTTGTAGCCCATATCTTCGCTAGGGTGATGCCCTGTTCGTGTCTGCTCCACTTGCATACTTTTATGACCACGTCACGTGCCCGCAACGCCGCCAGGGGGCATCCAGCGTCCCTGTGGGCAGTGGTCATAATGTTTTGGCTTATCAATGTATGTATGTATCTATACGCGCCCATGTATGCATGTATGTTCATGTATATACAGGGTGTTTCAAAAATGACCGGTATATTTGAAACGGCAATAAAAACTAAACGAGCAGCGATAGAAATACACCGTTTGTTGCAATATGCTTGGGACAACAGTACATTTTCAGGCGGACGAACTTTCGAAATTACGTAGTTACAATTTTCAACAACAGATGGCGCTGCAAGTGATGTGAAAGATATAGAAGACAACGCAGTCTGTTGGTGCGCCATTCTGTACGTCGTCTTTCTGCTGTAAGCGTGTGCTGTTCACAACGTGCAAGTGTGCTGTAGACAACATGGTTTATTCCTTAGAACAGAGGATTTTTCTGGTGTTGGAATTCCACCGCCTAGAACACAGTGTTGTTGCAACAAGACGAAGTTTTCAACGGAGGTTTAATGTAACCAAAGGACCGAAAAGCGATACAATAAAGGATCTGTTTGAAAAATTTCAACGGACTGGTAACGTGACGGATGAACGTGCTGGAAAGGTAGGGCGACCGCGTACGGCAACCACAGAGGGCAACGCGCAGCTAGTGCAGCAGGTGATCCAACAGCGGCCTCGGGTTTCCGTTCGCCGTGTTGCAGCTGCGGTCTAAATGACGCCAACGTCCACGTATCGTCTCATGCGCCAGAGTTTACACCTCTATCAATACAAAATTCAAACGCGGCAACCCCTCAGCGCCGCTACCATTGCTGCACGAGAGACATTCGCTAACGATATAGTGCACAGGATTGATGACGGCGATATGCATGTGGGCAGCATTTGGTTTACTGACGAAGCTTATTTTTACCTGGACGGCTTCGTCAATAAACAGAACTGGCGCATATGGGGAACCGAAAAGCCCCATGTTGCAGTCCCATCGTCCCTGCATCCTCAAAAAGTACTGGTCTGGGCCGCCATTTCTTCCAAAGGAATCATTGGCCCATTTTTCAGATCCGAAACGATTACTGCATCACGCTATCTGGACATTCTTCGTGAATTTGTGGCGGTACAAACTGCCTTAGACGACACTGCGAACACCTCGTGGTTTATGCAAGATGGTGCCCGGCCACATCGCACGGCCGACGTCTTTAATTTCCTGAATGAATATTTCGATGATCGTGTGATTGCTTTGGGCTATCCGAAACATACAGGAGGCGGCGTGGATTGGCCTCCCTATTCGCCAGACATGAACCCCTGTGTCTTCTTTCTGTGGGGACGCTTGAAAGACCAGGTGTACCGCCAGAATCCAGAAACAAATGAACAGCTGAAGCAGTACATCTCATCTGCATGTGAAGCCATTCCGCCAGACACATTGTCAAAGGTTTCGGGTAATTTCATCCAGAGACTACGCCATATTATTGCTACGCTTGATGGATATGTGGAAAATATCGTACTATAGAGTTTCCCAGACCGCAGCGCCATCTGTTGTTGAAAATTGTAACTACTGTAATTTCGAAAGTTTGTCTGCCTGAAAATGTACTGTTGTCCCAAGCATAATGCAACAAACGGTGTATTTCTATCGCTGCTCGTTTAGTTTTTATTGCCGTTTCAAATATACCGGTCATTTTTGAAACATCCTGTAAGTTCATACGTAGCTATACGTATACAGTCAACAGCTCGTGGTCGTGCGGTAGCGTTCTCGCTTCCCACGCCCGGGTTCCAAGGTTCGATTCCCGTAGGGGTCAGGGATTTTCTCTGCCTCGTGATGACTGGGTTTTGTGTGCTGTTCTTAGGTTGGTTAGGTTTAAGTAGTTCTAAGTTCTAGGGGACTAATGACCATAAATGTTAAGTCCCATAGTGCTCAGAGCCATTTGAACCATTTGAATCTATACGTATAAAATTGTTTCAGAAACTGCTGTAAATTGATCTTAAGATTTAATCTCTGTTCAGAGGTGTGTAAAATTACGTTGACATGTACTCACATTCGAAACATTACAGTAAAAGAAAACAAAACACGTGCATGATGTGTTTTCTATAAGTGGCGATTAATTATTAAAATTATTGTACTGCATTCCTCGAAAAAAACTACAGACATGAATTGTAAACCCCACAAGTTTTTATTGACATATTAACGCAAGTTGCCGTTCACCAAAATAATACACAAATAAAAGCTTTTTTGTCGTACAGGCAAGAATGACGTTGTTCTGTGCTCTCTTTTCGTTTGACAGAGAACATGTCTTCCCCACGATGAACGTGGAATAAAATAATAAAACCATTTTATTTGCATTGGTCGAGCTTCATAAGTTTTTCGTCTGAAGTGTGGACCTTAGCTTCGAACTTTTTCCGTACGTCATTCTTCCTCTTGTACAGCACAACTGCAGTTTACACACTACATCACTTAATTTTCCTCTCACACCCTCCGTAGTCCACAAAACGTGGCTTCATTAGAAGCCATTTTATCCCTACAGTCAATGCTATTTTCGAACAGTAAGATGATACACGCAGTTCCTGTACCAAGTAGCGGATGTGCTCACACTTTTGCACGCTTGAGTAAGAGGGAACGAGTCGACGGGTAGGAAGAAAATGTAGTGTCACCGTTCTCAGACCCGTCATACTAGTGAAACTGCAGTGGGAAGGGCGGAAGCTAGTGAAGCACTGACATCTCCGTTTCTCTTCTTCAGCGTCCTACCGCCAGAACTACGGCTACATAGTGGTGAAAATGCTTTACGGAATTTTAATACGCGCAGGTGCGAATGCAGATAAAGGGCTAGTGAGTGCACATATTTTTTTCCTATGGTCCATACTTTGGCCGAAGAGCCTATCTCCATTATCGCGTAATGGAGGGTCGTCGTACCGCCGTCGAAGCACATAAAGTCTGCTGGAGGTTGACAGCATAAGAGTGTCCTGAAATTTGCCACGCTGCACTGTTCCAGCAGACCAGCTAATGAGCGAGTGACTATTGTTAATGGGGGCTAGGAGCGGGTAGAAGCAAATTTTACTCTGCTGTCCGACGGTAAATGTCACGACGGCTTCACATACATCGCGTCGGTGCGCCTGCGCGTAGCAGAGCGGGAGGCAGCAGTCGTCCAGTGGCACAGCCGTACAGCCACCCAGCCACTGTAATCCCGTCAGGGTAACGCGAAACACGGAACGGTACTCGCGCCGCGCCGACCCACTAATTACGCACCCAGCTCTCCATTATCGGATGTGCGCGGCCGCCGCCTCTCTACGGCAGCAAATTGAAGCACATGTGACGGCCCGAGGAAGGACGAGAGGTGGGATCCGCACTAAGTACGTAAGAGGCGGGAAAGGCTGTTTACTGCCGCCACAACTCTTAGAGAGCCGCGAGAGCAGTCATTACGCGCTCACGTGGAACGACGCGCACTCCGCTGTATGACGGTAACAGCTATTTATTTCAATTTCGCTATAAGGAATCCTCCCACTCGTACGTTACCTCCACTCTGGAGTGTGGGATGAGGAAGTGTGAAGGGGAGAGAATCTGAAGGGAGGTCAGCATCCGAAACAGCTAATTAACCTACAGGTATATCGCACCGTACAGAGCCTCGTTCGTGTCGAGGACATTATAATGCCGCTTGCGAAAGTGGTTTATGGCGACCTTCTCCTGTAACTTAACGCATAGCCCTCTGGCCTGCCAGGCAGAGATGGAAACATAACTGGATCGAAATCGTGCCAGCAATTAACGGCGGTAGTTCTGATACACTAAACAGTCCGAATGTAGTGTCTAGTTAATTTTCCGCACTTGTTTATAGACAAAAACGATTCAGATACGAATAAACATGGATCAGTGTTGACACCATTCACCGGCAGATGGTTCAGGCAGCTTTCCTTCCCTTTACCGAGTGTTCAAATGGTTCAAATGGCTCTGAGCACTATGCGACTTAACTTCTGAGGTCATCAGTCGCCTAGAACTTAGAACTAATTAAACCTAACTAACCTAAGGACGAGTTGTGGGATCCGCACTAAGTACGTAAGAGGCGGGAAAGGCTGTTTACTGCCGCCACAACTCTTAGAGGCAGGATTCGAACCTGCGACCGTAGCGGTCGCTCGGATCCAGACTGCAGCGCCCAGAACCGCAAGGCCACTACGGCCGGCTTTACCGAGTGTGGTGGAGCAATGGTTAGTACATTGGATTCACACTCTGGAGGACGACTGTTCAAATCCCCGTCTGTCCGTCCAGATTTAGTTTATCCGTGACTTCCCCAAATCGCTCCAGGCAAATGAAAAAGGCACGGCCGGTTTAATTCCCAAAACATCTGTAATCCGAGCTTCTGCTCTGTCTCTAATGACCACGCTGTCGACGGGACGATAAACTCTACTCTCCTTCTCTTTCCTTCCCTATCGTGATGTTTTTATCGACAGCAAGTGCGTACGCCACAGAAAAATAGCTGCAGTGGAATTGATTTCCAGTTAGCTCACATTGACATAGACGGGATAAACTCTTAAAAAAGTAAAAAGTCTTACTGAAGACACTCACAACTGAAACCACCAGATCCTCTGGGAATAGTCTAAAAATTGCTTTTCATATAGCGTCTGCACGAGGAATACTTTGATACCATCAATCGGCTAGTCTCATACAACGGCCGAATCGTAACAAATAAAGTGAAATACAATAATGGAAATTGTGTTGCCTAAGGTCGTGGTACTGTTTCCAAAAGCGGAACACCGAATAAGATTAGTTACTGAAATAAATTAATTTCTCACAGAACGAAACTTTTTCCTCACTGGGCACTGTGTATAAGGTCGCATAAAAATCAGCTTTAAGAAAGTAGTATTTTTTCCATTGATTTCATATTTAAAAGAATATTTATTTTCTGGCTTCGGTTAATGTTTTCAAATTTCAGTAACCTAATATGACTCAAGACTTCGTCCCTTATAAACATCGCCGGCCGGGTTGGCGGCACTACAGTCTGGAACCGCTCGACTGCTATGGTCGCAGGTTCGAATCCTACCTCGGACATAGATGTGTGTGATGTCCTTAGGGTAGTTATGTTTAAGTAGTTCTAAGTTCTAGGGGACTGGTGACCTCAGAAGTTAAGTCCTATAGTGCTCAGAACCATTTTTTGAATCCTATAAACATCATGTCTCGCAGCTGCAAAAACATCCTCGTGTTTACTACACTGGTATTTGCTTAAGATTAGACTAGCTTGTAACATTCCACGAAAACATTTTATAGCATGGAAATAAATAATAATCTGCTTTGAAAGTCTTTGTGTTTTGCACTGTTATAATAAGGAAAGCCACCCAGAAAGAAATTTTCACTGTGCAGCGTAGTGTGCTCTGATATGAAACTTGGATTAAAACTGTGCGCTCAGTCGGTAGAGCACTTGCCTGCGATAGGCAAAGGTCTCTTGTTCGAGTCTCGGTCCGGCACACAGTTTTAATCTGTCAGAGTGTCAACGAAAACCATATTTCCATTATCAGGACGACAGCTGGTTGCCCTTTTTCCTCAGTGGGATCAATTCTAACTGTCCTAATATTACAGTACGGATTCCCCTTCCAATGGAACAGTGCATTCGTGAATTTCCCTCTCCGTTACAACTGTTGACGTGTTGTCCGTCCTACCAATTTCACAAACCAGATTCATGCTGCACTCTGTCGGTTCAAGACTGTGAATGTGGTCAAGACGATGCAATTGTCAAAACACCACCATGTATAATTTAGTCTTAGAGTACGAAGTTTCCTGATCTGAGTCACTGTAAATCGACTATGCGAAAAGAGTGCCAGGTAAAACAATATTACAGTTCAGTATTCAATTCAACCTTGTCTGCTAACAACATCTTTGTTCAATATTCCCTTACATTTGCTCATTTGGAGAGGAGTTTAGTACATAACATCAAGGTATGTACTTGGAACGTGGCGCTTCAGAACTGGCAGATCGAAAATACCTACTTCTTTCTTCTTACCGATAGGCTAGTCAGTAAGTCAAACTGCTTAGGGTAATCGCCATAATGGAAATTCAACATCTACGTTTGTACTCAGCAATCAACCATACGGTGTGCAGTAGAGTGTACTTCGAATCTTCCATATTTTACCTTCATGTTCTTTTTGCGGGATATACGTAGAAGGAAGCAATTGGTTGACTCTTCTAGGATTTTACAGTCTCTGAATTTTAACAGTAAATCGCACCGCGATGCCACACATCTCTCTTGCATCGTCTACCACTTGAATTTACTGAGCATCTGTGTGACGTTTCTGCCCTAATTAAATTAACCTGCAACGGAACGCGCTACTCATATTTCGATCTGCTCTACTACCTCTAACGATTCTATCTGATACAGATAACAGACTGATGAGCAGTATTCGGGTATTGGTATGACGAGGGTTTTATAAGATAAGAGTATTTCCTTTGTGAATGTACTACGTCTCCTGACAGCTTCAAGTGGTTGTTCTGCAGTCATTTAGTGATACGTAATGGGGCTGTGCTGATAGAAGTGCAGTCAACATTGTTGACAGCTTTACCCTCCTACTATGTCATCGATGACATCATGAATTGTCGCGAGATTCCCCCCCCCCCCCCCCCCCCCCACCACCACCGCCACCTCCCCACTGACATTATACGCTAATCCTATGTTTAAAGTGGCAGGGTACACAAAGAATTGCCGGAAATTCATAATAGCTGAAAAAATGGTTCAAATCGCTCTGAGCACTAACATCTGAGGTCATCAGTTCCCTATACTTAGAACTACGTAAACCTTCCGACATCACCCACATCCATGCCCGAGGCAGGATTCGCACCTGCGATCGTAGCAGCAGCGCGGTTCCGGACTGGAGCTCCGAGAACCGCTTAGCTACCGCGGGCGGCAAAATAGCCGAGTTGTACTAACTACAAAAAGATGGTAAATTCAAAACTGAGACGTAGGAAAGCAACTGGAATCACTCAATAGAGGAAAGTCCACTAGACCTGACGGGATACCAATTTGATTCTACACAGAGTACGCGAAAGAACTTGCCCCCCTTCTAACAACCGTGTACCGCAAGTCTCTAGAGGAACGGAGGGTTCCAAATGATTGGAAAAGAGCACAGATAGTCCCAGTCTTCAAGAAGGGTCGTCGAGCAGATGCGCAAAACTATAGACCTATATCTCTGACGTTGATCTGTTGTAGAATTTTAGAACATGTTTTTTGCTCGAGTATCATGTCGTTTTTGGAAACCCAGAATCTACTACGTAGGAATCAACATGGATTCCAGAAACAGCGATCGTGTGAGACCCAACTCGCTTTATTTGTTCATGAGACCCAGGAAATATTAGATACAGGCTCCCAGGTAGATGCTATTTTTCTTGACTTCCGGAAGGCGTTCGATACAGTTCCGCACTGTCGCCTGATAAACAAAGTAAGAGCCTACGGAATATCAGACCAGCTGTGTGGCTGGATTGAAGAGTTTTTAGCAAACAGAACACAGCATGTTGTTATCAATGGAGAGACGTCTACAGACGTTAAAGTAACCTCTGGCGTGCCACAGGGGAGTGTTATGGGACCATTGCTTTTCACAATATATATAAATGACCTAGTAGATAGTGTCGGAAGTTCCATGCGGCTTTTCGCGGATGATGCTGTAGTATACAGAGAAGTTGCAGCATTAGAAAATTGTAGCGAAATGCAGGAAGATCTGCAGCGGATAGGCACTTGGTGCAGGGAGTGGCAACTGACCCTTAACATAGACAAATGTAATGTATTGCGAATACATAGAAAGAAGGATCCTTTATTGTATGATTATATGTTAGCGGAACAAACACTGGTAGCAGTTACTTCTGTAAAATATCTGGGAGTATGCGTGCGGAACGATTTGAAGTGGAATGATCATATAAAATTAATTGTTGGTAAGGGGGGTACCAGGTTGAGATTCATTGGGAAAGTGCTTAGAAAATGTAGTCCATCAACAAAGGAGGTGGCTTACAAAACACTCGTTCGACCTATACTTGAGTATTGCTCATCAGTGTGGGATCCGTACCAGATCGGTCTGACGGAGGAGGTAGAGAAGATCCAAAGAAGAGCGGCACGTTTCGTCACAGGGTTATTTGGTAACCGTGATAGCGTTACGGAGATGTTTAATAAACTCAAGTGGCAGACTCTGCAAGAGAGGCGCTCTGCATCGCGGTGTAGCTTGCTCGCCAGGTTTCGAGAGGGTGCGTTTCTGGATGAGGTATCGAATATATTGCTTCCCCCTACTTACACCTCCCAAGGAGATCACGAATGTAAAATTAGAGAGATTAGAGCGCGCACGGAGGCTTTCAGACAGTCGTTCTTCCCGCGAACCATACGCGAGTGGAACAGGAAAGGGAGGTAATGACAGTGGCACGTAAAGTGCCCTCCGCCACACACCGTTGGGTGGCTTGCGGAGTATAAATGTAGATGTAGATGTAGGACCTAGCTCAAGATTACAATGAATATGAACTTCTAAGAGGATAGCCCAAAAACCTCCCCCCATGAACCATGGACCTTGCCGATGGTGGGGAGACTTGCGTGCCTCAGGGATGCAGATAGCCGTACCATAGGTGCAACCACAACGGAGGGGTATCTGTTGAGAGGCCAAACAAACGTGTGGTTCCTGAAGAGGGGCAGCAGCCTTTTCAGTAGATGCAGGGGCAACAGTCTGGATGACTGACTGATCTGGCCTTGTAACATTAACCAAAACGGCCTTGCTGTGCTGGTACTGCGAACGGCTGAAAGCAAGGGAAAACTGCAGTCGTAATTTTTCCCGAGGGCACGCAGCTTTACTGTGTGGTTAAATGATGATGGCGTCTTCTTGGGTACAATATTCCGGAGGTAAAATAGTCCCCCATTCGGATCTCCGGGTGGGGATTACTCAGGGGGACGTTGTTATCAGGAGAAAGAAAACTGGAGTTCTACGGATCGGAGCGTGGAATGTCAGATCCCTTAATCGGGCAGGTAGGTTAGAAAATTTAAAAAAGGAAATGGATAGGTTTAAGTTAGATATAGTAGGAATTAGTGAAGTTCGGTGGCAAGAGGAACAAGACTTCCGATCAGGTGACTACAGGGTTATAAACACAAAATCAAATAGGGATAATGCAGGAGTAGGTTTAATAATGAATAGGAAAATAGGAATGTGGATAAGCGGCAGTGGCCAAAATAGATAGGAAGCCCACGCCTACCACAGTAGTACAAGTTTATATGCCAACTAACTCAGCAGATGCCGAAGAGATTGATGAAATGTATGATAAGATAAAAGAAATTATTCAGATAGTGAAGGGAGACGAAAATGTAATAATCATGGGTGACTGGAACTCGATAGTAGGAAAAGGAGGAGAAGGAAACGTAGTACGGGAATATGGAATGGGATTAAGGAATGAAAGAGGAAACCGCCTGGTAGAATTTTGCACAGAGCATAACTTAGTCATAGATAACACTTGGTTCAAGAATCATAAAAGAAGGTTGTATACATGGAAGAAGCCTGGAGATATTGGAAGGTCTCAGATAGATTATACAGGGTGTTACAAAAAGGTACGACCAAACTTTCAGGAAACATTCCTCACACACAAATAAAGAAAAGATGTTATGTGGACATGTGTCTGGAAACGCTTAATTGCCATGTTAGAGCTCATTTTAGTTTCGTCAGTATGCACTGTACTTCCTCGATTCACCACCATGATTTGATACGTGATACTCTACCTGTGCTGCTACAACATGTGCCTTTAGAAGTACGACACAACATGTGGTTCATGCACGATGGAGCTCCTGCACATTTCTGTCGAAGTGTTCGTACGCTTCTCAACAACAGATTCGGTGACCGATGGATTGGTAGAGGCGGACCAATTCCATGAACTCCACGCTCTCCTGACCTCAACCCTCTTGACTTTCATTTATGGGGGCATTTGATAACTCTTGTCTACGCAACCCCGGTACCAAATGTAGAGACTCTTCGTGCTCGTATTATGGACGGCTGTGATACAATACGCCATTCTCCAGGGCTGCATCAGCGCATCAGGGATTCCATGCGACGGAGGGTGGATGCATGTATCCTCGCTAATGGAGGACATTTTGAACATTTCCTGTAACAAAGGGTTTAAAGTAACGCTGGTCGTTCTGTTGCTGTGTGTTTCCATTCCATGATTAATGTGATTTGAAGAGAAGTAATAAAATGAGCTCTAACATGGAAAGTAGGCGTTTCCGGACACATGTCCACATAACATATTTTCTTTCTTTGTGTGTGAGGAATGTTTCCTGAAAGTTTGGCCGTACCTTTTTGTAACACCCTGTATAATGGTAAGACAGAGATTCAGAAACCAGGTTTTAAATTGTAAGACTTTCCAGGGGCAGATGTGGACTCTGACCACAATCTAATGATTATTAACTGTAGATTAAAACTGAAGAAACTGCAAAAAGGTGGGAATTTGAGGAGATGGGTCTTGGATAAACCGAAAGAACCAGATGTTGTAGACAGCTTCAGGGAGACCATTAGGGAACGATTGACAAGAACAGGGGTAATACAGTAGAAGAAGAATGGGTAGCTTTGAGAGATGAAATAGTGACGGTAGCAGAGGATCAAGTAGGTAAAAAGAAGAGGGCTAGTGGAGATCCTTGGGTAAGAGAAGAGATATTGAATTTAATTGATGAAAGGAGAGAGGCGCATATCACTAGGGGTAAGATAGATTCTGCCTACAGGAAAATTAAAGAGGCCTTTAGAGAAAAGAGAACCACTTGCATGAATATCAAGAGCTGAGATGGAATCCCAGTTCTAAGCAAAGAAGGGAAAGCAGAAAGGTGAAAGGAGTATATAGAGGGTCTATACAAGGGCGATGTTCTTGATGACAATATTATGGAAATGGAAGACAATGTAAATGAAGATGAAATAGGAGATATGATACTGCGTGAAGACCTTGACAGAGCACTGAAAGACCTAAGTCGAAACAAGGCCCCGTGAGGAGACAACATTCCATTAGAACTGCTGACAGCCTTGGGAGAACCAGGCCTAACAAAACTCTACCACCCAGTGAGCAAGATGTATGAGACAGGAGAAACACCCTCAGACTTCAAGATGAATGTAATAATTCCAATCTCAAAGAAAGCAGGTGTCAACATATGTGAAAATTGCCGAACTATCAGTTTAATAAGACACGGCTGCAAAATACTAATACGAATTCTTTACAGACGAATGGAAAAACTAGTAGTAGCCGACCTCGGGGAAGATCAGTTTGGATTCCGTAGAAATGCTGGAACACGTGAGGCAGTACTGATCCTACGACTTATCTTAGAAAATAGATTAAGGAAAGGCAAACCTACGTTTCTAGCATTTGTAGGCGTAGAGAAAGCTTTTGACAATGATGACTGGAATACTCTTTTCCGAATTATGAAGGTGGGAGGGGTAAAATGCAGGGAGCGCAAGTCGATTTACAATTTGTACAGAAACCAGATAGCAGTTATAAGAGTCGAGGGGCGTGAAAGGAAAACAGTGGTGGGTAAGGGAATGAGATAGGGTTGTAGCCTATCCCAGATGTTATTCTATCTATATTGAGCAAGCAGTAACGGAAACAAAATAAAAATTCGGAGTATGAATTAAAATCCATGGAGAAGAAATAAAAACTTTGAGGTTTGCCGATGACATTGTAATTCTGTCACAGACAGCAAAGGGCCTGGAAGAGCAGCTGAACGGAATGGACCGTGTCTTGAAAGGAGGATATAAGATGAACATCAACAAGAGGAAAACGAGAATAATGAAATGTAGTCGAATTAAATCGGGTGATGCTGCGGGAATTAGATTAGGAAATGAGACGCTTAAAGTAGTAAATGAGTTTTGCTATTTGGGGAGCAAAATAACTGATGATGGTCGAAGTAGCGAGGATATAAAATGTAGACTAGCAATGGAAAGGAAAGCGTTTCTGAAGAAGAGAAATTTGTTAACATGGAGTATAGATTTCAGTGTCAGGAAGTCGTTTCTGAAAGTATTTATATGGAGTGTAGCCACGCATGGAAGTGAAAGGTGGACGATAAATAGTTTGGACAAGAAGAGAATAGAAGCTTTCGAGATGTGGTGCTACAGAAGAATGCTGAAGATTAGATGAGTAGATCACATAACTAATGAGGAGATATTGAATGGGATTGGAGAGAAGAGAAATTTGTGGCACAACTTGACTAGAAGAAGGGATCGGTTGGTAGGGCATATTCTGAGGCATCAAGGGATCACCAGTCTAGTATTGGAGGGCAGCGTGGAGGATAAAAATCGTAGAGGGAGACCGAGAGATGAATACACTAAACAGATTCAGTAGGATGTAGGTTGCAGTAGGTACTGGGAGATGAAGAAGCTTGCACAGGATAGAGTAGCATGGAGAGCTGCATCAAACCAGTCTCTGAACTGAAGACCACAACAACAACGAGCAGATAATAGAATTTACTCAGGAAAATTCAAAAGTATCAGTAATAGGTTTTTCAGAAGATTAAATTTTGCAGAGGGTCAGAATAAGTTTTATGTGTCAGCTCAGTCAGTGGATATACTAACGGTTAGCACAAAGCGTGTTGAGTGTTGTATTGCAACGACTTTGTATCTCAACGATAAATTGATTCACATAATTTACAGATTCTTCCGTATTGGGGCCCATGTTGTAAAATTGTAGAAGTGCCAAGAAACCTTTTTGCCTCCCAGTGACTTTTTAGAAATTATATCATTTTACGTTGAATATTGTGTACCGAGACAGATGTCTCATCGACTTTCATGGTGAACAAGTCATCATATGGTTACATTTGGAGCATACATTATAAAACCAGCACACGGAAGCAACAGCATGTCACATTACGATGGAAGCTCGATGTATCAACAATAAAGAAAATTTAATCCTTAAATAGTTGTTCTCGAAGCTGTGAAAGAACAATGTTGTCGCTAAACATAAATGCCGCAGGTAATTACTATGAACAAATCACTTGTCAGGAATACTTCCTAGGAAAACCTTTTGCTCTATCAACATTCGATAATAATAATGAGATTTGGATTGTGGTCCAGCGCCAATATTCTTCAGTCACTCCAAGCAACAAGTCTTTATATTTGAGAAGCTGTGGGAGGTCACACAGCAATATTTCATCTTGAGTATGAGGTATTCGGGATGTAGTTACCACATCAGCCTTAAAAACATATGTTTCTGGATCAAAGTTTGACTCGAGCGTTGAAAAAAGTGGAGAAAGGTTTATGGAGAAACCAACATCAACAGTTTAATACAAACAAAATCGTGCATGCATACCTCTCATGATGCTGATGGGTTATTACCATGACGCGAAACACTTTTAGTTAATGTAAAGCAAGAACTCATTTTAGTGGGGCAAAGCGTATTTCCGATTCGGAAGTTCCAGTCCTGAAGAGAATAAGTTTTTGCTTGACAAATTAATTTGTAACTCATGAACAAAACGTAAGAATTATAATAAAACCTGGTTTTGGCATTCAGTTGCTTTTAAATTTCAGATCATAAGAGCTGTATGAATATCCTCAATTTCCAAACACATATGAACAATCGTCGGTTATTAAAACGTCAGTTTAGCTAGAAGCACCTTAATTCCTTGCACTTGCATTTCAAACTGATAGGAAAGCGAATGTGAGGTGTGACCAAAAGAATTTGACAATTGTAATTTAACAAGGGCTGAAGTATTTTAGAGTTCTACTCGTATGAGAATTTACAAGATTCCTCTAATAAAGTCTGCAGCCTGCTGTTCGACTGTATGCAAGGTTTCAGCCAGCATATTATAAGGATGAAAAGAATCGGGGCTTTATGCCTGGTCCAAAGAATTTTAAGGAGTTACCTTCAACTGAATGTGAAGACTGAATCATTTGAAGTCCTTATTGCATTTCAAGCGTCTGGAAACTTACCAGCAGACACGGCAGCATTAGACTTAAGACTCCATGATTGCATCATTTACCACTTACCATAATTCTGCAGGGAGTCTATAAATTAATGGGTGTATTATCACATCTTAACTATTTCACTATGGCTCCTCAAGCCGCAGACAATATAGCTGACATTCGTGGCTTCCTCGATGTATATGGACTGTTGATGTTCAGAAACGTACTTATCGCCTTCACAGACAAGGGATGAGCTACCTCGACAATATCCTCACTCGTCATATCGAGGGAACATTTCAGAGAAGTGAAATGCATCAAGATATGTAAAAGTGCATTGTGATTAAGTCTAAATTATCTCGGAGTGCACCACTCTCATGGCCACGACTATATAAGATGGCCCAGCAATAGCTACATTATTTCTGTCTGTTCGTTGCATCGTTAGAGTCATGAAGCAATCTAGCAACAGCAGCAGTTGCACCGGCAACATTGACAGCAAATGGCATCGGGTTAATGATGAGGGTGACAGAATGTCATTGCAATGTTAGACAAGAAATACGACAAACATCTCCTATTTTGGCAAGGTCGGCTGTTTGGAACTGAGTTGTGAGAAACCCATGTAAAAGAAATGGTTCAACAGAAATACTCCCTGTGATCAAGTCCGACTGCATACGGACATGGAATGTATTACATGAATGTAAAAGAATTGTTTCACACTGCACCTGAATGATTTTGTCATTAGTGTTTTGGAAGGACTAATTTCAGAAAGTGGGAAAACATTATGTGAGTTGGAAATATTCTTAAAATGGGCTCCTCACTGAGACATACAATTTATTATGGTGCACAGTAAAACACACTTAAAATTCAAGTAACAGTGACCACTAGTTAAAATTCGGTCCTTTACTTATAATGGTTGCTTGTGGAACGAAATTTGTAAGGAACAAGCGAGCTAAGGAGCTTTGAGACGGGGGTAGGAGGAAAACTGGCAGTTTCATGGGAAAGGAAGGTAATCCTGCATTAAATTATTTTTCTAAGCCACACAGGATTCAATAGGTGAACGAAACATCACATTCCGCGACCATTATAGCTATCTGGGTGAGCTGTAGAGGTCGCAAGGTCTGGATCATGGCTTTCATATTAAAGTTCGTAAAATCGATATTTGTCAAACTATTCAAGAAATATTACACGATATGAAGTTTGTTCTGTATCAAATTAAATTTCCTGCACTGTTGAATAGTTTGCACTTCTAATTCCATAATTTCACCCCTACCTGGCTGTGAAGGTGCACACAAACTCGTACCGTGTTAGAATAAACTCCCAAGTTACGCGAGCTGATTCGCATAACACTGTTATTACGAGCGTGATTCAAATGAAAATATTAAAAGTGCTATAATGTTTTTAATTGTAACAACTGACAAAAAACTTACATGTCAATTTTGGAAATAGTCTTCCTGACGTTCAATGCACGTATTCAACCACTTCGGAAGTGCATAGATACCACGATGAAAGAGTTCTGTTGGTCATGTGTGTAGCTAGTTGTGTACTGCGATTTTCACCTCTTAGTCTCTTCCGAAATGCCTGCCTCCCACTGATTCTTTAAGTACACTGGACAGATAAAAGTCACTAGGAGTGAGGTCTGGTGAACATGGAGTATGTAGCAGACATTCAAATTTTATATCTAAGAGAGTATCAGCTGTCTTACGGACTGTACGCAGTGATGAGTTGTCGTGCTGTAGCAATACTGAAGTTGAATGTCCTCGTCGTTTACTCCTGATCGCAGGGAAAAGTTGATTTTTCAGCATGTCTGAATAAGAAGTATTGGTAACCGTCACTCCTCTGTCCATTAAACGCTCGGAAATTTCTCCAATTGCATCCCAGAAGAGAAAGAGTATGATTTTTCCTGCAGACAGTTGACTGTAGATTCTTTTTGGTTTCAGTGATGAGTTGTGGGGCATTCTTTGCTTGACCTTTTCGTTTCTGGTTAGTTACAGTGGACCCAGGTGTCATGGCCTGGAACAGTTTCTCCCAGAAATGTCCCACCTTCGACGTGGAAACGCAAAGTTCTTCACAGTCATCGACGCGACGGCCTTTCAATTCGCCCGTGACGTGGCACCCATCTTGCAGACACCTTATTGAAGTGCTTTACATTGTGAACAGTATTCTGCGCGAGGCCAATAGTAAACAAACTTGTGGCTGTTCCGTTCAGAGTTATGCGTCTGCTGCTCTTTACAAATTTCTCCACTAACGCAAATGTTCCTGTATGTCACAACGTGGTGGGCCAGGCCTTGTCTTGGGGCATGCTTCACAAACGTTACACCGCCTTTCAACTTCCGACACCACTCGTACACTTGCTGCAAAGTCAAACACGAATCACCATACTGTGTTGTCATTCTGTGATAAATTTCGATTGGTTTGACACCTCCACTGTACAACAAAGAGACAACAGATGTCTGCTCAATTTAGGTGCACGTTGACAGCGGGCTTGCCATCTTGTTTTGGACACTACTGCCTTCTCCTGCGTTGTAGCATCACCCTGCCACATGTCCGTCAGTTTCCGAGACTTAAGAAACACTACAGCCACCTACCAAATCCATCAAATTTGTGAAACTTCCGTGGTTTTAATTTTAATCACCCTCGCAGATGCAATACATTGCTGAAGGCAATAGGAGCATAAGAAAAGTGGCAAAGGGACTGTTATACTTCGCACATGGCTCATCAGATGAATGAACTTAAAACCGTGCAGAACATGGAAAATTATTCCGATTAAAACGCAACTTTGGCAATTTGAATGTAGTACACCATGATCAAGCCAAACACTGAAGGTACGAGGGCTATTCAATGAGTAACACCACACTTTTTTTTTTGTCAGTCAGTTTCAGTTGAAAAAAATGCGGAGTTTGTTGTGGGACATGGCTCACGAAATCCTGATAGGTGGTGATGCTACAAATACCATTCCAAATGGTATATGTAACGGAGGTGCGTTACGAGTAGAGAACAGTCACGGAGTTCCTTTTAACGGAAAACCAGATCAGCGCTGATATTCATAGGCTCTTACAGAATGTCTACAGAGACCTGGCAATGCAAAAAGCGATAGAAGTCGTTGGGAGAGGAGTCAGTCATCATTCCAACAAGGTCGCACATACCTTTTCTATCTTCCACGTGCCGCCCAGCCGCACACAGCTGTCACACGTGCAATGTTGAAATGTGCGGACACTCTCATTGGAGGTAACTGACAGATCGCAATCAACACTTCGCCACACAACCAGTCCGTCTCTGCTGGTGGTGGTGACACACCCGTCCACCACTTGGTGTACTAACAAGTGTGTGCCCGCTGGTTTCATCGCCGCCTAACACAAGACCATAAAGCGCAACGAAGGACCGTCTGTGCGGAATTGCTTGCGCGCTACGAGGCTGACCATGAAAATTTTCTGTCGAACGTCGTCACAGGCGATGAAACAGGGGTTCATCGCCTTGAAACAAAGAAAAGACAGTAATCCATGGAATGGAGCAACACTACTTTCCCCCCGAAGAAACAGCTGAAAGCTGCACCCTCAGCCGTTGAAGTCATGGTGATGGTTTTCTGAGACTCTCATGGGGTTATTCTGTTTGATGTCCTCCGTCATGGTTCAGCGATAAACTGTGCAGTGCGTTTTGCTTCTCTCAGGATTCATCGCCACAAAAATGCAAACGGACTTTTCGTTCTCCATGACTACGCAACACCTCGCGCATGTCAGCACACCCCAGAGTAGCTCACAAAACGCCACTGGACAGTCCTTCCTCATCCACCTCACAGCCCGAATCTCGCATCTTCCGACTTCCCCCTGTTTGGCCCAATGAAGGATGCACTCTGCGAGGAAGCAGTGCATGGATGATGGAGAGGTTACTGATGCAGCAACACGTTGATTCCAATGACGACTAGTAGAGTTCTACCATACTGGTATACAGGCCCTCCCAATAAAGCGGCGTATGACCGTCGCATTGAACGGAGGTTATGTTGAAAAATAGGATTCTGTAACCAAAACATTCGGGAATAATATGGTTTATTTGAATGCTCAATAAAACCAACCGGTTTTCGAAACGAAAAATTGTTGAATTACTTACTGAAATCTATCAGTCAATCGAAACAGAGACCATTACTGAAGGGCTCATGGTCGCCTCCAGCATGAAGAAAGCCAAAGTTCCGTACATTCTTCACGAAAATTAAAATGAAACAAAGCCATTTCTAATTCTCCAAGAATCATAGAAAATTGTTTGCTCATACTTAATCACCACTCATTCGCACTAATTGAAATAAAGTCATCTTAAGGTATGTTCCGAGGGAACATCAAGTGTTACAACTACAGTTGTTTCAAAATGCCAAGCAGAGGCAGTGGGTTCCGGACACCATTTTTTAAGGTGGTGGGGACTGGACATCTCAAAACGCCCATTGCGAAAATGTGGGGAACGTTCTGATTCGTGAAGTAACAAATTTGCTAGGTTTGACTGAGGAAAAAAACTATTGAAATCGACATTATACAGCACAGATCACACAAGGAAACCTGTGCTTCCCACACCGGTAGGTTTAAACGCATATGCTCACGGCTTCTAAGCAAAGGTTATCTATGGAAATGGAGAGAATGTGGAAAGGGAGGTTGTCGAGACACGAAAAGAAGTATCAATTGCATCCTGCGTTTTCTCTTCACACGGTATGAGGTCATAGACAATTTACCTGCGCCATATGTACAAGGTTGTTAATTTGCATTAAGCAATCAGAAATTAATGTTGCTTACACAGCCGTCTTTCATCAACATCTCTGTGTGACAATGATAAACTTACACTCTTAATGAAATATGTTTCAGAGGAAGACCTTAAGCGTAAGTGCCAGTTTGTGTGTGTGCGTGCGTGTGTGTGTGTGTGTGTGTGTGTGTGTGTGTGTGTGTGTGTGTGTGTATTTTGTTCTCAGATGAACTTGTTGATTGACTTTTTTAGGATTGTTGAATATGATGATGATGACCATTCGCAGCTAACGACACTCATGTGGCGATGATGATCGTAAGCAACGTATCTCTCTTCTGCATGCATATGGACGTGCATGTATACTTAAAGAGTGCAGTTGCTTTTCTTTTTATGTGAGGCAGACATAAGACATATAAATTGCAATGGGCTGCTACATTCGGATGAGCCTGTTCACAGCATTGCAGGGCTCTGCGTTAGACGATGATTTCAGTCAGAGCCTGCTTCTTGGTGGCACTGACGATTTCTTGTGTCTGCTACATGAGCAGCTCGAGGGAGAAAGTACATCCTTGACTGATCCAGCAAAGGCTGAGTTTCTCTCTCTCGCTAGCTCTCCCTCTGATCGTGTGTATTTATTTTCAATACTTTGTTGTTCTGTTTTTTTTAGTAACACAGAACGATTTACACAAGCCACTCCAACTCAATGGGTGCCAATACCTGCACCAGAACATTTGCGATTGGCAGCACTGGCTTCATCACCTATACTCATGCTTGGGACTTTCTGGCTTACAATGCCCTCACTGATGATATCATCAGTGGCCGAACCCTAGTAAACGTTGTGCTGTCACCTGCACAATCAACACTGCCCACTCCTACATGAACATGGGCATCACAGACATCTGGGCTGCTGACAGCTGGATGAGGTCACTGTAGTTTTAGTGATGCTCAATTACCAGCTGCTAGCAACCTCACAGCCCATTTTGTTAGTGATAAAGAAGATAAGGAATGTCACATAGCATTACTCCGTGATTTGAGGTGCACTTGGCTACAGGATATCATATCCCCACATCACTACTACAGTCAGGTATCCTCATCAGATACTTTTCCTAAATCTGTACCCACTCGTTTTCAGAAGTGAACTTTCCAAGATTGTAAATGATCTATATTATCCTGCCATTAAGTGTACGCAATCCATTCTACATATACGGGGTGATATTGGTGTGATATTGTGGGGTGCCGCAATTGTTGAGTGGTTTCATGAATCTACCCTGAAGCCAATATAGGCTATGTACTCTGTATTACAAGAAAGAGATTCTGCAAAAGCTCCTAGTAGAGTACCGTGTTTGTAGGTTCATGTGCATGTGCTTGATACATTTCATGGGGTCCTCGATTTACCTCTTCGAGAGGATACAGCCGATAATGTTCAAAGTAACAAGAGTTATCGCTTTGTATGGTCGGTTCTGGCTTGCAAGAGGAAAACATGTTGAATGTGCAAGTAAATACCAAGTGAATAATATTTAGGAGTATTATAAACATGATGGTCTTAAATTCCCTATGTGAGACCAGGATGGCGATAGATTTGAAGGCATAACCCCAATTTGTGTACACTGATGCAAAGAAAAAGGTCAAACACCAAGAAGAAGATATGCGACATAAACGAAAGTTGGTAGGCGAGTTTTTGCATCTGAAAGTTGATGTCTAATCAAATTTCATGCTAGTCGCGTAAGACTGGCGCTGTAACGGTCATGAGCGTTAGTTTCGTTTGAGACTGGACGTGATGAGTTGATGTTAGTCAAGAATGCCTTCAAGGCGCCAAAGACGCCATTATCAACACCTCACTTAGTTTGCACGAGGTCGTAGAATAGGGCCAGGAGAAACTGGGTGTTCCCTCTGCGATGCTGCAGAAAGACTTGGCAGAAATGTAGCCACTGTACATGGTTGCTGGCAGTGGTGGGCACGAGAAAGTGGGGTCGCAAGAAGACTATGCTCCGAACGGGCACATGGCACTATGGAGAGGTAAGCCCAACGTGTTTAGCGTTTCACTCTGGCGCATCATACCACAACTGCAGCATAAATTTGAGCAGCTGTTGACACAACAGTGACAGAACAAAGTGCTACAAATCGGTTACTTCAAAGACAGTTCCGCGCCAGTTGTCCTGTAGTTTGCGTTTCGCAGACCCTAACCCACCACCATTTGCGACTTCCACAGTGTCGTGCGAGAGCTCATTGAAGGGCAGGGTGGAAGTCTGTTGTGTTTTCTGGTGAAACGCAGTTCCGCCTCAGTGCCAGTGATGGCCGTGTATTGGTTACAAGAAAGCCAGTTAAGAGCATGCAGCCAAACTGTCTGTCTGCTAGACAGACTGAACCTACACCTGAAATTCTGGTCTGGGGTACAATTTAGAATAACGGCAGGAGGATTCTCGTGGTTATCTTATACACCACGACTACAAATTTGTATATGAATCTGGTGACCCGATCCGTTGTGCAGCCATTCATGAACAGCATTCCAAGGGGTGATTTCCAACAGGATAACACTCACCCACATACTGCCGATGTAACTGAAAATGCTCTTCAGAATGTTTACATGTTGCCTTGGCCTGCATGATCACTAGATTTGTCTCCATTCGAGCGCGTATGGGACACCGTCGGATGACAACTGCAGTGTCTTCCGCAAACAGCGTTAGCCGTCCCTGTGTTGACCGACCAAGTGCAACAGGTATGGAATCCCATCCGACGAAATGAAGTCCGGTACCTGAAAACGCAATTCATTCACGTTTGCATGCTTGTGTTCAAAATTCTGGCACCAGTAATGTATTATGTTGGGATTGCAACAGGGAAGAATCACTTGCTCAACTTCCTTCAGTCATCGCTGTTGGTTGAAGGAATATGTTTATATAAATACTGACAAAAAGGTTTCAATGACACGTGATTCTGAGAATTTTTTTTGCAAATTAATGAACAAAGCATTTATTACGGGCATAACCGTGTCCCTACAACCAACGTTCAGCCTATCTTTCTACATTAAAGTCTCAAATTAGAATTTCAGTCTTGGTAGCATCTGGTATCAGCCAGATACCTATTCCTAGTAATTTCTGAGCATTGTTACCATTTATAAGCAAGAATAATTCTGGGACCTTACCATAAACGCTCCTTCAGTTAATTAACGCTGTATACTAGACAGGTGGTCTACGACCAACACCCGTGGTCTACGCAGTTCCGCTTCCAGCGCCGAGCTGGAAGGTTCTTGTTTATTTCACTTGCAGCAGCGTGGCTTGTGTGAACTTTTCCTCGTTGGTGTTGTTCTGTCTGCCGAGTGAGTCGTAGCGCCTCTGCTCCGCCTTTACTGTCTGTGTTCGTCTACTTGCAGCGGCGTCGGCCTCTCCGATATGGCTACCACAATTTCCATGTATATTCCACGAAAAGGTACTGTGAGCTTTACTTCGCGACAACGCGACACATGCAGCCCAGGTCTCTAGAAATCCACGATTGGATTGTCTATACAGTTCATGTGAACTCTGATCAGGTGCACACCGCTTATTTTGATGCAGACGAGTACGTGTTTTACGTGAAATTTCTGGATCCCCTTCACGTTGAAAGATTACTTTCGCAATACGGTTCTCAAGTCCCGTTCAAGCATCGCGATAATTCCATCAGTATGGTGTCACTCGCAGATGCTGAAATCGAATGTACCAAAGTTCGAGTGTTCAACCTCTCGCCAGAAGTTGATGACAATTTTTTGAAGGACACATTAACTCCTTATGACAACGTGAAAAACGTCCGTCGCTAACGCTGGTCTACTCAACACAGATTACAGTGTTATAGCAGGATTCGTTCCGTGGAAATGCATGTCAAACGCAATATTCCATCACATTTACAACTGTGTGGTTACCGCGTTCGTGTCATGTAGACTGGTTAAGAGGGAACCTGCTACCTATGCAATGAATTTGGACACGTTCGGTCTAATTGCCTGCGGAGGGTTTTTGTATTAAAGCCGCCATTAGTGCAGCGTCGCAAATTGACGGTAGCTGCTCCTGTCCCTTCCACTCCCGCCGTCGGATCTACTTCTGCTTCTGGTTATAATGAACAAACAGTCAGATCTGATAATAGTGTCAATGAATTTCCGTCTTTACCTCCGCGACAGGTTCAGAATCCTACTGGCCCCAGGATAGAACCTATAACGGCGACAAACAAGCGACGTCGCACTCGGGATGGTGATGGTGAGGATTTGGCTGTGCCTTCTGAACCAACCTCCTCCGTATCGATTGTGTCCTATGCTCCTCTCGATGCTACGATACCTCCCGTCCGTGGTACGGTGAGTGGCGAAGAAGTTATCTCCAGCATCCCTCCTGATCACGAAGTGGCTCCTTCTGAGCTGGCTGTGTGTGGAGAGGGAGCGGAGTTCACCGCTTCGTCTTCATGTCCTCCATTAGAGTCTGAGCCGATGCAGTGTCCTCCTGCTCCCTCGTTTTCGCCGGCCGGGGTGGCCGAGCTGTTCTAGGCGCTACTGTCTAGAACCGCGAGACCGCTACGGTGGCAGGTTCGAATCCTGCCTCGGGCATGGATGTGTGTGATGTTCTTAGGTTAGTTAGGTTTAATTAGTTCTAAGTTCTAGGGGACTGATGACCACAGAAGTTAAGTCCCATAGTGCTCAGAGCCATTTGAACCTTCGTTTTCAGCCGCCGACAGTTTCTTGAATTTGTCGACTACAGTTGAAACCTGGTAGTCAAGGAAGGCAGGATGCGGTTACGATTCTGGACAGGGCCGTAATGAGCTACTATTGGTTCCCTTTAGCAATTACACACATTTATTTTAACACAGTAATTCCAGGCTCAACAATAAATCAAGGTATCACACGTTATTAATGAAGGAATAAACAACTGTGAAATTAATAGTGCTTTCAGTGCGTTACAATTTACCAAATGAGCATAAAATACAGACACAGCAAATAATGTTTTAAAAACAAGCCAATGTGATCCCAATTAAAATTTTAAGGCAAGAAACCACAGTCACGGCTGAAGGCCTTTAACGCCAAGAACGGCATTTATAAAAAATTTAACAAACATACTGTAAAACAGCAAGGCAATAGCAAAGATTAATTTAAAAAGACAGGCAACTGATCACCAAACGGGTAAGACAAAGTGAAGATAAACTCGGAAGCACAATCATTTAAAGCTGCTGTAAGGCCAAGAATGGCAATTATATAAAAAAATTTTGAAACGTACAATAAAGCAGCAAATACCATAATAAAACACAGTCAAATACGGTGCACCAGGAATCGCCCTTTGAGTAGGTCTGCCATAAAACACTTCCACGAGCGATGAGACAGGCAGCCAAGAGTTGTATTCACTTCACAAGATGGTAACTCAGACTAGTGGCAGTCTAGTAAATGACTAATGATAATCTTTCTGAGGCTGCCTGACGTCCAATAAACCAAATACAAAGATGTAAAAATACGACAAAACTAGAACCGGCAGTCTGGACTCCTCCGGCCGAATACTGTGCTTAGAGCGTCCGGAACGAGAAAGGAATCACTACCACCAGAGAAGAAGAATCGCCAACCAACCTACAATCAAGAAAGCTATCAAAACTACATGCCTAGCCGGATAGCAGAGGCAAGACGAGTAAACGTACACTGCCATTACATACATTAACCCCCAGGGCAGGTAACTGGGGCGTTAGCGGACATCAGGCAGGAAAAATACCGCCGGTTCCACTTAACAAATAGTAACAAACTGAACGCAATGAATAGTAATTAGATTCCAGGAAATCTAATCAGATGTGCCTTCCCCAAGCACTCCACTTGCTGCTCTTCACCTTGGCAACGCTACGAGCAGCAACACGAACCCTAGTCACTGGGGAATCGCAAGGTCTCGCAGTGGTGGAGGTATCTCTACTTGAATCCAAATGCACTCAACTTAAAGCTTGCAGTATCCGATTTACGACGAGGCCATGCACCCTCGTGACCACAGGCCTTCGATCCGGCAGTCTATGTGCGCTGCCAGCAGTCCCGGCGTGTTCGCGCACTGCGCAGACCTGGATCCTCCTGAGTCCCCAACTGAATTGCACACTGCCACGACCCGGAAGAACAACGACGTCGCCCCAATGATAGGGCCACAGTTACTACATACTGATAACCGCCACTACTACCACTAGTGGACAGGCAACGCTTGCGAAACCAACTGGCTCCAGTCAACACGAGAAGAAGACAAACAACCGCAACCATGTCACATAAACGATACGGTCTGACCTCCAACAGAGGACAGAAACCTACAAACAGCACTAATGGGAGCTGCAGCATGGCTCAACAGTAACTCCCGAGGAGAATCAAATTAGCGACCAAGTATCACCCGTTGCATTGGAAGTTCCACACAATGCTTCCGCCTTAGTGACTGGAACTGCATTATATGACCCTAAATCTGAGGGGCAGGAAGCTGTGCCTATGACCCCTCCCACACCTCCGTCTGCAGAGGCTGCCATGCCATGTAACCGACAGAAACAGCGTTTACAACCTGACCGTGCTGTGGCGGGAAAGACATCTAAGAAAAAAGATTGAGATGACGGGGGTTCTGGTCCCCCGATGTCGGATTCCTCTGTGGATTCCGCAATGGACCTTGACTCTCAGCTGATTACCTAATTCTACTCGGACGTTCCGTACATCCATGTACAGTTGTGATCAATGACCCAAGCCTACACGTTCGTTTACTTAAACGTTAATCGTCTGGAATCAGAATTGCGATTGGCTTCACTGCGTCAGTTCATTTATGATTAATGTGCGAACATAGTCTTCTTACAGGATGTGCTCTTTAGGCATTTCTCCTTACCTTGTTTTCTTGTGATCTGTAATGCAGCACCCGAATATTCTGTGGAGATCCCCTTATTCATCCGCGAGCGCATTCCCATCGCTGAGGTGCAAATGTTGGATTCTGGCAGGGGTATAGGTTGTCAACTTTTTAATATTATCTTGATTCTTCTGGCACTGATCGCGAAGTGGGTGGTTTGTTTGTTGCGTAAGAGTCCTCCGGGTATTCTGTCGGGTGGTGATTTTAACTGCGTCTTTCGTCCTGCATATCGATTTCCAAATTTTAATTTCTGTCTTGAATTACATGATTTTGTCCGCACCTTTCCCCTAAAACACGTGTGGATATGTAAATACCAGGCCTTAGTAAATTTACTCACTTTACTGCGACTTCTTGCAGCCAATTTGGTAGGTTTACTTATCAGACTACTTGCGTGATTGCATTCTTAATGTTGAAGTCATCCCAGCTTTTTTTACGGATCACTGTGCTGTGACTACAACCCTCAGTCTAGAACTGCGGGGATTAGCCGAGCGGTCTAGGGCACTGCACTCATGGACTGTGCGACTGGTCCCGGCGGAGGTTCGAGTCCTTCCTCGGGCATAGGTGTGTGTGTTTGTCCTTAGGTTAATTTCGGTTTAGTAATGTGTAAGCTTAGGGACTGATGACCTTAGCAGTTAAGTCCCATAAGATTCCACACACATTTGAACATTTTTTGAGTTAAATTGTTTCGCACTCCACGGTGTTAAACGTCGCTCACCTAGCCGACACCTCTCTCGATGACGTTATGCGGACCGTATGGCTGCGTGCTCTACGGTCCTGTGGCTTTTATTCTTCTATCCTTGACTGCTAGAAACAGCTGGCAAAACCGAGCATCAGGCCAACTTTGATGTTTTTTTGTGCTGCCAAAGCGCGAGACTTTCGGAGGTCTTACGAATATTATTATTCCATCCTGCGTGAACTTTATGATGCTGCGGATCACGCCCCTCTGCGGATAGGAGATGTTAGGCGTGTAAAGGCAAAATTGATGACCTTGAAAAGAATACAAGAAAGGTGGAAAATGCGATCCAAACCACGACCATTGGTGACGGAAGAACTGACTTCCTTATATCATTTGCTTTGGCATCAGACACGTCGCCGAGGGGCTTGTATACATTCTCTCACAACATATAGTGGACGTATCGTATAGAAGCAAGCTGACATAATGCGTGTCTTACACCAATACTATGTAGGTATCTACGACGTCGATGAGTTCAGTACAACCCCTTGTTACTCACTAGCCAGCATCTTGGATATGACAATTACACCTGAACATAATGAAACGCTGTTACCTGCATTTCAGCCTGAGGAAGTCTACAGACAAATTGTGTGATCGCCTTCTCAAGTCTCCGGGTGTAGATGAACTTCCCAAGGAATTTTACGTCCACTTTTGGACGCTGTTGGGTGCTACCTTTACGACTCTTTTGAACGAAGTGTTACAGGGTAGAGTGGTTCCAACCTCGCTGAAAGTAGGAACAATTGTTTTAATCCCGAAACGCCATGGACCAGCTTCTCCTGATAGTTTTCGGCCAATTACTTTGTTCAAATTTGATAATAAGACTCTGATGGGAGCAGTTGATAGTAGGATGTCGGCTAAAAACATCATAGCTGCGTACCTAGTCGTACCATTCTTACTCCTGTAGTCGAGTATCGTGAAGTGGTTTCGGTTGCTGCTGTCATGTCCGACCCTTGTGCCATTGCTTTCCTAGACTTTATAAAGGCATTGGATAGTTTTAACCTCGACTTTTTGCTTCGGTTCTGGAGGCAGTTGATTTTACTGTTGACACGCTGCGAGTGCTCTCAAATCTATTTATGAGTATTTCAGCTTTGGTGGTTGTTAGTGGCCAACTGACACCCCGGATAAATATCCGTCGGAGAGTGCCTCAAGGAAGCCCGCTGTCAATTACTCTGTTTGTGTTATATCTGGAGCCCCTGCTTCGGATGCTGGCATCCCATCTAAAAGGTTGGACGCTTTCCGGAAGGACTATAGCTGTTCGTGCCTACGCGGATGACGTGATGGTTCTACTCCGCAGTTCTGCGGAAATAACTCGAATCGAGGCCGTAATCGACGGTTATTGTCGGACTTCAGTTGCTCTACTTAATTAAGGTAAATGCAAGCTTCTTACTTTGCGAGGTTTTGATGACGCGGTTGTACCATGGGCTACTGTGGTGGATCGGCATACGTCTCTCAGAATCATCATTGATCACTGTCCATTCAAAATGGCGACGCTCAACTGAAAGTCTGTTACGGAAAAAATACAGGGAGCGATACTAGAACATGAAAGGCGTTCTCTTACTCTGCTTCAGAAAGTCCGAATACTGGATACATATGTCTTACGCAAAGCTTATTACGTGGCCAAAGTTTACCCGCTTCCCTAGAGGATGGCGAAGAAACTGCAGCAACTGTCTCGTCGTTTCTTATGTAAAAGCCATATCTTTCGCTTATGGTATGAGGTGGTCACGAAGCCTCGTTCCTTTGGGGAACAGGGCCTGGATGACATACGAGGGATGACGCAGATGCTATATGTGCGTCGTACTGTTGTGACAACTCAGGAAACTCATACATTCACGTCTCGTTTATTTCTCTGTGTCCTTCCTGTTAGTCTTGAACCCCCTGTTGATGTTGGTCGCATAAATTATAAGTTAAAACAGTTACACGACTTTTATCTTGCGGTGAACTATTTAGGGGCTGACATTTTATGGAGACTCGTCCTCACCATGAAACTCCTAGACTCGTTGGAAGGCAGTGGATTGTCTGAACCTCGTTGAAAGAGGATCGCTGCAAACAAACTGGACGACAGTTTGGTGCATTATCGGTGTTCCGATATTGCCGATGCGCGTCGCGTCCTCCTGGTATAAGGTACTCACTTACTTGATTCCAACGAACGAGCAATTTTTCCATATTGGTCTTAGCGACACGGCTTTCTGTAGTCGTTGTACGTCTACAGGTACGATTGTACATAGCTTTACTAGTGGAGGCCGTATGGCAAATTGGTCTTGGATTAGGACGCAATTGGCCTTCCTTACTGCATCTTCTGAGACTTTGAACACTACGGCCGTCATATTGCGACCACATTCTTCCTTCTTTCACGGTCGGAAATCCCTACCGTTATGTGTTTACTGGGGCGCTTCGTTCATTGTGTTGTAGACGGCGAGGGGCAAGATCACACGAACTTCATGCAGTACATGATCACTGCCTATTGGGCATGCTTGGGAATGCCTAGATATCGAGACCTCTTCGCTAACATGTTGAACCTTTCCGTCGGCAGGGTGTTTGTTAATTTCATTTTTCTGAAAATTGGTGTTTTCCTTGTTGTGTATGTTTACCATCTGATTTGCTTCGGCTTGTTCTCTCCTAGTTTACCTGCTCGTTTTGTTTAGCGTTTGAGTCAGTGTCACTTCAGTTCTATTGTAAAATGTGAATAGATGAAGTACATATACACATGGGCGTTTGCACTCCTTGAAATCATATTGGAATTTTTTTACTTTACTATTTACAATATAATCTGATTCGTTTGCCTCTCTGTTTTCAGACTATTTACTCGTATAAAAACTAATATACACAATAAAAAATTCAACAAATAAACTAAAAAATATAAAAAACTAAAAAAATTTGGTAGGGAGCACATTGTGCTCATGTGGGAGCGATCTAGATGGCTGTAAAACAATAAACTGGTAGTCAAGATCGCAGGAATTCTTTTTATTCCATGATTGACGGTTTCGGCGAAACTAAAGCAGCCATCATCGGGTCCGATGATGGAGGCTTTAGTTTCGCAGAAACCGGTAATCATGGAATAAAAAGAATTCCTGCGATCTTGGCTACCAGTTTATTGTTTTACTAAAAAAATTGTTTATATGTAAAAATCATAAGAGCTTGTTGGTGGTTTTTAGGCTAGGTTTCCTTTTTTCCTTTCTCCTTCTACTGTTATTTTGTTATCAAAAGAAATTTTTTCTCCCATTTGTAGTTTATATTACATGATGATTCGCCTATGATCCACTGCAGTTTCATGATGGTACCAAGTCACTCTGATAATAAAAAAAAAGGGGGAGGGGGCAGCGTCTGTGATTGACAATCAGAACGTCTTCGGTCCCAGGTTCAAATTCCACTGCTGCTTAAATTTGGATTAATAATCGGCATTGGCGGCTGAAGACTTCCGACCTAAGAAGTCACCCATCATTCTGCCAACGGCCTTGTCAAAGAGCGCGGAGGAGCGGATGGAGGTTCAGGGCACTCTCTTGTCCTAGGGGTCGAGAACTGCACCTAAAAGCGGCATAATCGACGGTGAACAACGGCATGAGGCTGCAGAAGGCAATGGAAATCACTGCATTAAAGACAGGAAACGTGTATCCACAGGACAAGTCACCTGTGTAATTGAAGAAGTGTCTCGATGGAATAGTCCCCCATTTCGATTTCCGTGAGGGGGCTGCCAAGGGGGAGGTTACTATGAGAAAAAGACTGAATAATCATCGGAAGGATAACGTTCTACGAGTCGGGACGTGGAATTACAGAGGCTTGAACGTGGTATGGAAACTAGAAAATGTGAAAAGGAAAATGCAAAGGCTCAATCTAGATATAATAGGAGTCAGTGAAGTGAAGTGGAACGAAGGATTTCTGGTCAGATGAGAATAGGGTAATATCAACACCAGCAAAAAATGGTATGACGAGAGTAGGATACGTTATGACTAGGAAGGTAAGACAGAGAGTGTTTTACTGTGAACAGTTCAGTAATAGGTTTGTTACTATCAGAATCGATAGCAACACCGACAACGATAGTTCAGATATACTTGCCGACATCGCAAGTTGAAGATGAAGAGGTAGAGAAAGTGTATGAGGATATTGAAAGGGTAATACAGTATGTAAAGGGAGATGAAAATCTAATAGTTATGGGAGACTGGAATGCAGTTGTAGGAGAAGGAGTAGAAGAAAAGGTTACAAGAGAACATGCGTTTGGGACAAGGAATGAGACAGGAGAAAGACTAATAGAGTTCTGTAACAATTTTCAGCTAGTAATAGCGAATACTCTGTTCAAGAACCACAAGACAAAGAGGTATACTTGGAAAACGCCGGGTGATACGGGAAGATTCCAGTAAGATTACCTCATGGTCAGACAGAAATTCCGAAATCAGATTGTAAGGCATACCCAGGAGAAGATATAGGCTCAGATCACAATGTAGTAGTGATGAAGAGTAGGCTGAAGTTTAAGACATTAGTCAGGAAGAATCAATAGGCAAAGAAGTGGGATACGGAAGTACTAGGGAATGGCGAGATGCGGTTGAAGTTCTCTGAGGTTATAGATACAGCAATAAGGAATAGTTGAGTAGGCATTACAGTTGAAGAGGAATGAACACCTCTAAAATGGGCCATCACAGAAGTTGGGAAGGAAAACATAGGTACAAAGAAGTTATCTGCGATGAAACTATGGATAACAGAAGAAATACTGCAAATGATCTATGAAAGGAGGAAGTACAAAAATGTGCAGAGAAACTCAGGAAATAAGTCGCTGAGGAATGAAATAATTAGGAAGTGCAGGGAAGCCAAGACAAAATTGCTGCAGGAAAAATGTGAAGACATCGGAAAACAAATGATTGTCGGAAGGACAGACATAGCATGCAGGAAAGTCAAAACAACCTTCGGCGACATTAGAAGCAGGGGTAATAGCATTAAGAGTGCAACGGGAATTCCACTGTTGAATTAAGAGGAGAGAGCGGATAGGTGAAAGAAATACACTCCTGGAAATGGAAAAAAGAACACATTGACACCGGTGTGTCAGACCCACCATACTTGCTCCGGACACTGCGAGAGGGCTGTACAAGCAATGATCACACGCTCGGCTCAGCGGACACACCAGGAACCGCGGTGTTGGCCGTCGAATGGCGCTAGCTGCGCAGCATTTGTGCACCGCCGCCGTCAGTGTTAGCCAGTTTGCCGTGGCATACGGAGCTCCATCGCAGTCTTTAACACTGGTAGCATGCCGCGACAGCGTGGACGTGAACCGTATGTGCAGTTGACGGACTTTGAGCGAGGGCGTATAGTGGGCATGCAAGAGGCCGGGTGGACGTACCGCCGAATTGCTCAACACGTGGGGCGTGAGGTCTCCACAGTACATCGATGTTGTCGCCAGTGGTCGGCGGAAGGTGCACGTGCCCGTCGACCTGGGACCGGACCGCAGCGACGCACGGATGCACGCCAAGACCGTAGGATCCTACGCAGTGCCGTAGGGGACCGCACCGTCACTTTCCAGCAAATTAGGGACACTGTTGCTCCTGGGGTATCGGCGAGGACCATTCGCAACCGTCTCCATGAAGCTGGGCTACGGTCCCGCACACCGTTAGGCCGTCTTCCGCTCACGCCCCAACATCGTGCAGCCCGCCTCCAGTGGTGTCGCGACAGCCGTGAATGGAGGGACGAATGGAGACGTGTCGTCTTCAGCGATGAGAGTCGCTTCTGCCTTGGTGCCAATGATGGTCGTATTCGTGTTTGGCGCCGTGCAGGTGAGCGCCACAATCAGGACTGCATACGACCGAGACACACAGGGCCAGCACCCGGCATCATGGTTTGGGGAGCGATCTCCTACACTGGCCGTACACCACTGGTGATCGTCGAGGGGACACTGAATAGTGCACGGTACATCCAAACCGTCATCGGACCCATCGTTCTACCATTCCTAGACCGGCAAGGGAACTTGCTGTTCCAACAGGACAATGCACGTCCGCATGTATCCCGTGCCACCCAACGTGCTCTAGAAGGTGTAAGTCAACTACCCTGGCCAGCAAGATCTCGGGATCTGTCCCCCATTGAGCATGTTTGGGACTGGATGAAGCGTCGTCTCACGCCGTCTGCACGTCCAGCACGAACGCTGGTCCAACTGAGGCGCCAGGTGGAAATGGCATGGCAAGCCGTTCCACAGGACCACATCCAGCATCTCTACGATCGTCTCCATGGGAGAATAGCAGCCTGCATTGCTGCGAAAGGTGGATATACATTGTACTAGTGCCGACATTGTGCATGCTCTGTTGCCTGTGTCTATGTGCCTGCGGTTCTGTCAGTGTGATCATGTGATGTATCTGACCCCAGGAATGTGTCAATAAAGTTTCCCCTTCCTGGGACAATGAATTCACGGTGTCCTTATTTCAATTTCCAGGAGTGTACATTGAAAGCCTCTATGAGGGGAAGATTTGTGTGATGTGATAGAGGAAGAAATAGGAGTCGATTTAGAAGAGATAGGGGATCTAGTATTAGTATCAGAATATAAAAGTGATTTGGAGGACTTAAGATCAAATAAGGCAGAAGGGATGGATAACATTCCATCAGAATTTCTAAAATCATTGGGGGAAGTGGCCAGAAAAATTCTACTACTCACGTTGGTGTGTAGAATGTATGAGTCTGGCGACATACCATCTGACTTTCGGAAAAGCATCATCCACACAATTCCGAAGACGGCAAGAGGTGACAAGTGCGAGAATTACCGCACAATCAGCTTAATAGCTCATGCAGCCCAAGTTGCTTACAAGAATAATACACAAGCGCTAGAAGACGTTCAGTTTGGCTTTAGGAATGGTAAGGGCACGAGAGCGGCAATTATGACGTTGTGGTTAATAATGGAAGAAAGACTAAAGAAAAATCAAGGCACGTTCATAGGATAAAGCGTTCGACAATCTAAAATGGTACAAAGCGTTCGACAATGTAAAATGGTACAAGGTGTTCGAAATTCTGAGAAAAGTAGGGGTAAGCTATAGGGAGAGACGGGTCATATACAATATGTATAACAACCAAGAGGGAGTAATGAGATTGGGCGAACAAGAACGTAGTGCTCGTATTAAAAAGGATGTAGTCTTTCACCCCTATTCTTCAATCTGTACTTCGAGGACGTAATGACTGAAATAAAACAAAGGTTCAGGAGTGGAATGAAAATTCGAGGTCATAGGATATCAGAGATACGATTGGTAATTGCTATCCTCAGTGAAAGTGAAGAAGAATTACATAATCTGCTGAACGGAGTGAACAGTCTAATGGGTAAGGAGTATGGATTGAGAGTAAATCGAAGAAAGACGAAGGTAATGAGAAGTAGAATTCTGCAACCTAGGCAGTAAAATAACCAATGACGGACGGAGCAACGAGGACATCAAAAGCAGACTAACAATGACAAAGGGCATTCCTGGCCAAGAGAAGTCTACTAATAACAAATAACGGCCTTTATTTGAGGAAGAAACTTCTGACAATGAACGTCTGGAGTACAGCATTGTATGGTAGTGAAACATGGAGTGTGGGAAAACCGGAACAGAAGAGAATCGAAGCGTTTGAGATGTGATGCTACAGACGAATGTTGAAAATTAGGTGGACTGATAAGGTAAGGAATGAGGAGTTTCTGCGCAGAATCGGAGAGGAACACATTGGTCAGGAGAAGCGGCAGGGTGACAGGACATCTGTTAAGACACGAGAGAATGACTTCCATAGTACTAGAGGGAGCTGCAGAGGGCAAAAACTGTAGAGGAAGACAGAGATTAGAATACATCCAGAAAAAAACACCAACGTTACGCTTTGTGTTATTTATTAACTAGTTATTTGTCCACAAATTTCTATTCTATATTCTGTTTTGATCTCCTATGGTGAACCCTGTGAAGTTAAGACTGACACAAATGTTTGAGAATTATTAACATCCACAGAACAATAGAGTTATATCACTTGTTAAAAACTAAATTATATGTTGTTATTGTTTGAACTGAAAGTATGTAGTTAAGCATGCGACAGTGAGGTATCGAAGCTTGACTATAAACATCACAAATAATTTTGTACTTTGAAGCCATATTAAGTAAAATATAACTGAGTAATTATTTGGGCAGCAGAAGTAAAATAACCAAGAGAAAACTGACCATCATTTTTTCAATGGCAAGGTGATGGAAGACGTCGATTGCTTGAGATTCGCGTTTACTATCACTCATCCAAGTTGGACACAAATCGTAGCTACATACAAAACGCTTCGAAAGCGGTCAGATCACACCCATGACCTGATCCAGAATTTCAATGAGGAATTAACCTAATGTTTTCAATACTTATTCCGCAAGTGCTGGTGTACCTTAGTGTTTAGAATACTACTGTGCTTAGATGTAAAATATGAAAAAAGTGGAAGTAAGCACTTTACAGGAAAACATATTGAATTAGGATTAATGCCTGGATATATTATTGCATGAATAACGTCGTTATTTGAAGGAGAATAATAAATTTAATAAAGCTGCGCAGTTGTTTCCATAGCAGTATGTGTTTTTCATGCAATTAAACTTTTATGATCAATCCGTTTGACATCATTCCGCTTCGTTAAGTCTGCGTATTTTATCCGTACTCTAACCGTTACTGCAATTAATGTCGCTAATATTTTACGCTTAATGAAGCATGTAACATTTTATGTGAGTGTGGTCAAAGCCGGTTACCAGTAATTAACTTTTCATAACGAAACTAAATATTAGAGCACCTCGTATCTCGCAATAACTGTCATTTATGGCAACTGCGTCATTGACAAACTATTTTTAAATTACAAACGACGCTCACTAAATTTTTACTGTTTCACATCGCAGTCAATATTCAGTATTAATATGGCACTGAATGGAGCAAGTAGAACTATGCTTCAACATATTCAAATCAAATAATGGAGTTTAATTGTATGCCTGACTTGCTGTTTGGCAGGGACGTATTTCATTAAATAGATGACAAAGGCGCACTTTTCTTAATTACCCCAAATTAATTAGGTAAATGGAACGCCGTGGACAGTATATGAACAAAGAGAAAAAAGAGAATAAAAACACTGTGAACAAAATACCCGCTGAGTCTTTACTTTACGCAGATTTGCAAGATGTTTAGTGTTCATTCAAATTTTTCAGCATTTGTTGGAAAACTGCGAAACGCTTTAAATTTACAGCAGTTTGCGCACAGCAGTTAACAGAGTACGGAAGCTCTTTTAATTGATCGGTCATTAGGTATAGTTTCAAGTTAATCGTATTGATTTCCATGCATACAGAAGGAAATTGTAACCTTATTTTAGTAATGATCTTTCTCGGCAGGCAGAACGAATTTAAAAACCTTAGAAACGCTGCGGATGATCTTCTCAGATTTTTATTTTTTATTTTTTAATCGGTTTTCTGCCTGGTTTGATGCCGACCGTCGCGGACTCCTCTCCTTAGACAACCTCTTCAACTCAGAAAATGAATGCATCGAGCTACTGGACGGCAGAGGGCACCTAGAGTTATTGGTTCTGTTTTTTGGCGGCACTTCAGTGAGCTGGAGGTCGTTGTGATGAATATGAGATGATATGACAATGTCAATTAAAAAAACCATTATTCGAGTGGAAAAGTTATTCGACCGGACAGGGAATCGAACCGAGGACCACACCATCCGAAGGCAGTGACCCTAAACACTAGACGACGAGCCGCAGATTCATTCGAATCTCGGTTTTTGTCTGCAGCTTTTACTCTCTACAGTTCCCTCTCACACAGTGGAAGTTATTCCCTGATATCTTAAGAAATATCCTATCATCCTCTCGTTCCTTCTTGTCGGTGTTTTCTACCTACTTCTTTTCTCGTCGATTCTGCGGAGAACCTCCTCGCTACCCACGTTATCAGTCCATCTAATTTTCAACATCGTCCTATAACAGGACAACTATAAACTTCGATATTCTTCTTTCCCGGCTCCTCCACAGTCTGTGATATTATTCTCTACCAGAAGATGCTGTTCATTAGACGTATATTATCTGAACTTCCTTCCTCAAACTAAGATCTATGTTTCCTATTAGTACACTTACTTTCTCCAACTTAGCACAATTCCTTAACTTCATCAATTTTCATGTTACGTTTATCGCTTATTTCATTCCTCCTGCTCCTCGTTACTTTCATATTTCTTTGATTTATTCTCATTTCATAGCCTGTACTCATTAGCCTGTTCATTCCATTCAAGGCGTCCTGTAATTCTACCTCATTTTCAATAAGGACACCAAGGACATCAGCGAATTTTGTCAGTAATGTCATTTCATCCTAAATTTTACTCCCACTCTTAAAACGATCTTATAGGTCTGTCACTGCTTCTTCCGTGTACAACATGAAAAGTAGGTGCGAAAGACTGATCCCAATTTTACCGCCTTTTTAATCCAAGAACTTCGTTGTTGATCTTCAGATTTTATTGTTCCCTCCTGGTTTCTGTACATATTATGCCTTACCCCTCTTTTCCCATAGCTTACTCCTATTTTTCTGAGAATTTCGAACATCTTGCACGACTTTCCATGGTTGACGCTTTTTTATGTCGAAAAATCCTATGAAAGTGTCTTCATTTTTCTTAAATCTTACTTCCATTAGGAGGCTCAACGTCAGGACTGCTTCTCTGCTGCCATTACCTTTCCTAAGGCCAATCTCATCATCACGTAACAGATCCTCGTTTCTGTCAGATTATCGCGCCCAGTGCTGTTTTCTGCAATATGTGATGCAAGTTACAATTTTGGACTCATTTTACACACGTAAATATATGTTTTGCTACTATTTTACCTGTTTTTACTCAGGTTTTAAGAAGACACACTTGAACACTAGACTGTGAACGTTTAAAAATTTCCACAGTGCACTACTTAACAGCACACCACTGCTGTTTACGGTTTAGGTGCTATTTTACTCTTTCTTCACAGTATTCCTAATAGAGCCACATTTTTCAAGAAGATGCACTTAAAAATATGGGTCCCTAACACATTTCTCATGCTCTTTGAAAGTTGCCTTCCATTTGAGCTTTATAAGCTTGGCACTATCAGTAAAAGGCAGCCTGGATGGCTGAATAGTGGGATATGGATATCATGTAGAAGAAAGCGGGAAATGTATGGAAATGTTAGAAGTAGTCACAATAAAGCTACATTAGCCTATTGCAAAGATTACTGTAACGAGCTTAAAAATGTTTTTAAGAAGGCAAAGAATATGTGGTGCTAATTCACACGATAGAAGAAAAACCATGAGGTCAGTCGTGAAGGAACTGTCACGTCGGCAGCATTAGGTCGAAGATATAAAGTCAGTATGTAGTGAAAATTTTTGTGTTACTGATAAGTCAGAATATGTACAGTATTAAACACCCACTTTCTGAAAGTAGCTGGTGAATTAGGTGAAAACTTGATTTCCACAGGGTATCATATGACTCTCTTAGAAAGTACTCTGTGATTCTGACAAAAGGGAGATGTTGTAGTTGTGGTCTTCAGTCCAGAGATTGGTTTGATGCAGCTCTCCATCCTACTATATCCTGTGCAAGATTCTTCATCTCCCAGTACCTACTGCAACCTACAACCTTCTGAAACTGCTTAGTGTATTCATCTCTTGGTCTCCCTCTACGGTTTTTACCCTCCACGCTGCCCTCCAATACTAAATCGGTGATCCCTTGATGCCTCAGAACATGTCCTACCAACCGATCCCTTCTTCTAGTCACGTTGTGCCACAAACTCCTCTTCTCCCCTATTCTATTCAATACCTCCACTTTAGTTATGTGATTTACCCATCTAATCTTCAGCATTCTTCTGTAGCACCACATTTCGAAAGCTTCTATTCTCTTCTTGTCCAAACTATTTATCGTCCATGTTTCACTTCCGTACATGGCGCCCGCATCTCGTGGTCGTGCGGTAGCGTTCTCGCTTCCCACGCCCGGGTTCCCGGGTTCGATTCCCGGCGGGGTCAGGGATTTTCTCTGCCTCGTGATGGCTGGGTGTTGTGTGCTGTCCTTAGGTGAGTTAGGTTTAAGTAGTTCTAAGTTCTAGGGGACTGATGACCATAGATGTTAAGTCCCATAGTGCTCAAAGCCATTTGAACCATTTGAGCCGTACATGGCTACACTCCACACGAATATTTTCAGAAACGACTTCCTGACACTTACATCTATACTCGATGTTAACAAATTTCTCTTTTTCAGAAACGCTTTTTTTGTCATTGCCAGTCTACATTTTATATCCTCTCTACTTCGACCATCATCAGTTATGTTTCTGCCCAAATAGCAAAACTCCTTTACTACTTTAAGCGTCTCATTTCCTAACCTAATACCCTCAGCATCACCCAATTTAATTCGACTACATTCCATTATCCTCAATTTTGTTTTGTTGATGTTCATCTTATATCCTATTTTCAAGACACTGTCCATTCCGTAGAGCTGCTCTTCCAGGTCCTTTGTTGTCTCTGATAGAATTACAATGTCATCGGCGAACCTCAAAGTTTTTATTTCTTCTATCTGGACTTTAATTCCTACTCCAATTTTTCTTTTATTTCCTTAACTGCTTGCTCAATATACAGATTGTATAACATCGTGGATAGGCTAAAATCCTGTCTCACTCCCTTCCCAACCACTGCTTCCCTTTCATTCCCCCGACTCTTTAGTCAATAATTAAATCATTAAACACTAAGGACTCTCATGGATGTGATGGAGTATCTACTAGAACACTAAAGTAGTGTGCCGCACATGTTAGCCCTGTTCTTAACTATATCTGCAATTTTTCTTTAAGCAATGGTCAGTTTCCTTAACGATTAAAGTACTCAGTAATAACTTCACACTAAAAAAATTGAGAAAAGGATAATGCAGTCAATTTTGGACTTATTTCTATGCCATCAGAGTTTGCTAAATTTATTGAAAAGGGCTTTGTCTATAACGATAATTGACCATTTCTTTTCATATAATTTGCTGTCAAATGCGCAGTTTGGTTTTAGAAATGATTTAACTGAAAATGTTGTATTCTCTCTTCTCTTTGAGGTAGCAGATGGATTAAACAAAACGTTTCGAACGCTAGGTTTCTTCTTTGATTTTACTAAGGCGTTTGATTGTGTTGATAAGAAATGGCAATGAAATAAACATTACATAGCACCGGGCAATATCCAAAACAACGAAGATTGGACTGCTCGAATCATTGGTGTTCTCTGTGTTCTTGTTCGTGTGCGAGAACTGGAGCGTGAAAGCTAGTGACAAGAGCCGAACTGAAGTCTCCAACTTGTGCTGTTCGCAAAAGACGTTAAAACGCCTAACCGCGCGGGATTAGCCGAGTGGTCTCGGGCGCAACAGTCATGGACTGTGCGGCTGGTCCCGGCGGAGGGTCGAGTCCTCCCTCGGGCATGGGTGTGTGTGTTTGTCCTTAGGATAATTTAGGTTTAGTGTGTAAGCTTAGGGACTGATGACCTTTGCAGTTAAATCCCAATAAGATTTCACACACATTTGAACATTTGTTTACAAGAGTAATGGACAGAACGATAAATCAGGGCTTCCATTGTGGAAGAACCTAGTAGTTTATCTCCCCGTGTCGGTCAAAGATACCTCCAGTTTCTTCGGCACATTTTGAGGAGGCAAAAATATAATTCAGAAAGGATTATCTTGTAAGACAAAACTGAAAGCAAAAGGTGACGAGAGAGAGCAGGAGGTAGATGTTTGATCAAGCAAAGAAAATTACCGACAAATCTTTCACACTATGTTAAAGAGAGCTGAGGATAGCTATGGACGGAGAAGTCTAGTCGATCCTTCATTTACTTAAGAAATGAATGAAGAAATGAGATTAGGACACTAAGCAATGAGTTCAAAAATGGCTCGGAGCACTATGGGTCTTAACATCTGAGGTCATCAATCACCTAGAACTTAGAACTACTTAAACCTAACTAACCTAAGGACATCACACACATCCATGCCCGCGGCAGGATTCGAACCTGCGACCGTAGCGGTCGCGCGGTTCCAGACTGTAGCGCCTAGAACCGCTCGGCCACCACGGCCGTCAGCAATGAGTAACCGACTAATGATGATGATGAGCTTGTATGAATTAAACAAACATCCGTTTCATCGAATAAGCCGGCCGAAGTGGCCGACCGGTTCTAGGTGCTACAGTCTGGAACCGCTCGACCGCTACGGTCGCAGGTTCGAATCCTGCCTCGGCCATGGATGTGTGTGATGTCCTTAGGTTAATTACGTTTAAGTAGTTCTAAGTTCTAGGGGACTGATGACCTCAGATGTTAGGTCCCATAGTGCTCAGAGCCATTTGCACCATTTTTCATCGAATAACCTCCGACGGATCAAGTCACCGAATACTGTTGACACTTTCTGGAACACAAGTGACAAATACCCGACCATTCACTTTTGGTTTGTTCTCGCAGCAATGCGACGCTGAGCGCGAGTCGCCCACTTTGTCACGGGCCCAGCGGAACGGGGCGTGCGGGCTGCGACGTTCGTGCCTTCCGGAGGCGCCGTCTCACGCGAGCCTAGAGGCGGTTCACGGAAGCGGCCACTGGGCGGCGATCGATGCCGCACAGCACAGCCTGAGGGCGGGGGGCTGGGGGGCGTGACCCGTCCCAAGGGCCGCGGCCGAGCACCTGTTAATCGCCGCCCAGCGGCGCACCTTGAGAGCGTGCCCAGCCTGCGCGGCGGACAGCGGCTCTTAACTGCTGCCGAAGTCAGCGTCTCGCTCCCTTTTTCAGCACTCGTAGGCAGACGACAAAATTGTTCCGAATTCACTGGCGGTTTCGAATCACATCCAGTCTTTTAGTCACAAATGTCTTGATCAGCTAGCCGATCTGCCGACCGGTTCTAGGCGCTTCAGTCTGGAACCGCGCGACCGCTACGGTCGCAGGTTCGAATCCTGCCTCCGGCATGGATGTGTGTGATGTCCTTAGGTTAGTTAGGTTTAAGTAGTTCTATGTTCTAAGGGACTTATGACCTCAGATGTTAAGTTCCATAGTGCTCAGAGCCATTTTTTTGTCTTGATCACATTTGTTAGATTTGTTACATATAACCAGTTTCGATTCTAATGAATCATCATCAGAACTAATAATATTGTCGTCACCAGACACCGATTGTAGTTACTTAAAATCACTTGGCATTTGACGATAAGTGACCACAGGGAGTATCTGTTGAATTGATGTGTTACTTCCGTAACATGATACGTGATTTTAGTCCTGATGATGACTCATTAGAGTCGAAGCTGGTTGGCTGTAATATATCCAATAGATACAGTTAGGACATTTCTGAATAAAAGAGTTTATTTTAAATAGATCGCGTGCTCCAGTTTGACAGTGTGGAATCTGACTCAAACACTTCTATTTCAACCTAAATGCGACGTCAACAATTAATAATGCATGGATTTATTGCATTATGTATAACTTTCGGTCCATTGAACCGTAGGAGAAGCAGAAGGATGTAGACCATCTCATAGAACAATACCCGACCCAGCACACCACCGATGTTCGACGTCAAGTTGCTATAACCACCCACAGGCGACAGATGGCAGCACTAGCGGTGAAGTGTATAGATAAACGTGTCGGGGGGACGTGAACAAGTGTTCCCCATGAGGGAACTGCATCAACTTGCCCGAATACCGCCGCTGAAACAGCACATCCGGCAACTACCTAAGAGATACTACGCGGAAATGAGAGAATCCGAAAATCAACCCAACTCCTCAGTGGCCGACCTCACACTGGCCGGACCTGCTGTACGAGTAGCGAAAACGCACCAGCAGGAACAGAAAGAAGAAGTCCAAAAGAAGAAAAACCGAAAAGAGCAGAAACAAAATCCATAGGCAGCTGTAGGAACAGCATTATAGGCTGCTTAACCCACGTCATACCGAGGCAAGAAGCCTTGTGAATTCACGACGGCGCTCGGACGACAGTGCAATCATTGTCGCAATGCGCAATGTGACATCCAAAAGAGCGTTATCATTGGATTTCCGAAACGGCAAGTCTTTAAACTGTTTGCGTGTCACCGTGGTTACAGTATACCGTGTACGGCAAAACGGCGATATCCAAAACCGGTGACGAGGCAACTATGGCACACCACGGGCCATAGATGACAAGGATGAATGACGGCTCCGAAGATGTGTACGGGCGAACGGACGTGGAACTGCCCAACAACTGATCACCGAGGTGAACCAAGGGGCTACCAATAATCTCGTCTCAACGACCGCTCAGTGAAAGTCTCGGCTTTCGAGCCTCCTCAGCGGGCTGTTCATATGCGACGGAGGCTGGAATGTGCACGCCAGTATCGCAGATGGACGTCCACTGAATAGCGACAGGTGACCTTTCCAGATGAATCACGTTTTACCCTCCGTCGGACAGACGGGCGTTGTAACAACCGTCGGAAGATTCCCAGCTGCAGGAAGGAGCAATATGGTCTGGGAAGCTTCTCGTGGTATTCCCTGGGTTAACTCGTCATTCTGCAAAGCACAAGAGATCAATAAAAGTATGCATATATCCCTCGGGCTCTCTGCCCACCCCTATATGTAGTTGGTTTTATCCTCGACATGATGGCATCTACCACCAGGACAATACAACGTGTCACACAGCTCGCAGAGTACGTATGTGGTTCGAAGGGCGCCAGGATAAATTTCCGTACTCCCTTTGCAGCAAAGCAAGCTGGGACCCATTCCCATTTTGTTTTGTTATTTGCCTCCTTAAATGATATGTGTTTGCTTTCTTGATTATCATTAGTGTTAGTGAGAGATGTGCCAGAAGATTAAGCTGTCATTCTCTAATTCCGAATATAAGACTAGGCCCAACTTTGCTAAATTACGTTAGTCAGAATAATTTCCTAATTAATCTGAACTATTTCAAGTAACTAGTTTTGCTAAAGCTGAGTTCATTTCCCATTGCAGTCACATTGTTGTTACGTAAACATATGCCGTTACTGCAGTACAGATAAAGTTCTGAAAATAACTCAAAGAAATCTTTAACGTATTCACGTAACTACTTTCCAAATCATGATAGGAACATCAGCAATTAGTTTGCCCACTAGGTTAGTTTCTGGGAGATCAACACGTCTATGTATGGTATTGTTTATTTGGCTGCTTTCGCAGTTTCCGTCATCAAGAAGACTTATTTCAGTCGAAAATCTTATTGTAACATAGAGGCCAGATCAAAACCAATTTCTCTGCATTATTAAATTGATTTGTGACATAAAATTCTAATGGTAAATTGCCGAAATTACTTTATTTAAGAGTGTGAAATTTCAGTAGCCAGTTTTCCAGAACTGTATAAGCACTGGGCCTGAAGCCATTTTGAGTGAGTGTGTTCCAGGATTTCGAATGCGGAACACGTGTCAGTCAAAACAGCTACAATGTAATGGTGCAGTGATGTGTTGTTGTGAATAAAAAGGTACTATACGTATTGTTCATTTGCTTGAGACCGGTTGTTGGCAGGTTAGGTTATACTGTACATTGACTATTATCGTATAATTAGGAAGTGCAGTATCTGCGTGGCTGGTAGAACAGACTTAACTACTTAATTAAGACACGTACAGAACGTAACTAATTCAGTCAAGGGGTCTCACGTCTTCTAAGGTAAAAACTTTGAAACCAAATGTGTGTGTGTGTGTGTACGTGTGTGTGGTGTGTGTGTGTGTGTGTGTGTGTGTGTGTGTAAACCCAGTTATTGGATGTAGATAGTTTTATACCCACCCACACTTACAACAAGTTTTTTGCCGTGATTTATGCCACTGAGGAACTACAAGCTGATTTATGACCATTTATGTCACACGTGGTGCACTTCAGGTGATGATTATTGTGTTGGGTACAGTAGACAAGAACTCGCAAAAACTTTGAACAAAGTGTGTCGGTCGAACAGTGAACTCGAGAACAGGTTAGAGTACAGATGGTTTTTACGAAGTGACTGTGTGATGCATGTGGCATCGGAATTTCCTCGTGGACAGTGAACAGACAGTTTCACGAGACTGTGAAATTCAGTTATTTCGTAATATCAGTTTCGAGCTAACCGCCGTTAAACTGAGAGATGCAACAGCCAGTCTGCGTGCGGGCTTTATGTGTGTAGAATACGAAAGCATCCAATCAGCGTGCGGGGTCTATGGAAGCAGAAATCGAGTACAGTAGCAGCCAATCACAGTGCAGGTGGGCACAGTTGACGTGGGTAACCAACACGTCCCGGCGAGAGAATTACGACTTATAGCCGCCTTGCAGACGACGAATCGAAAAGACAGCCGTAGCAGCAGAAGACGACTTATTGCATAAGATAAAATCATTGGTCATTATAAAGTGATGTACATAAATTGATTGAAAATGAGTGGAAAGAGGTCGAAAAATAATATATTTCGAGGAAATGGACAAGAGGGAAACAATGTTGTTAATGACAAGGCAGTAGAATTGAATGTTTTAAATGAACAGAAAGACTAAAGTGGAACTAAATTTGTGGGTATAAATCTGATATGAACATAACTTTGTATAATGGGGATGATAGTTCAATTTTAGATGTAAAAGTAAAACTGTCATGAACACTTCATGGTAATTCTGGTGTCAGATAGTTAACATTGAGGAGCAATCATGCAATGAAAGTCAGGAAACACAGTAGCTTATGGTAGATGGGGATTTTAAGGCACTGTTCATGCAGCTTATGAGAAGCATGGATAATATGGAAAACAACACTGGTAGGATGGAAAATAATATGACTAATACAGAAAACCATATGTGTACAAAATATGCCATTAATAGTATGAAAAATGATATCGGTAATTTAGCGGAGGATTGTGTTCAAAAATTAAGTCAAGTAGTTTATGATACTGAGGAAAAATTGAAAATTATTAGTAGTAAGTGTGCAGAGGAGAGGAAAAAACTTTGTGAGGACTATCGTAAGAGAGGGAAGAGTGCTGAGAGGCAGTGTCAAAGCAATATTCAATCAGCTAGGAAAGTTTGTGCTTACAATAGAGTTAAACCTGAAAATCAGATTGATTAGATTAAGAACGAAATAGAGGGTAAACTAGAAAAAGGGGCAGAAACGAAGTGTATGGAAGTTTATGAGAATGCAATCACTATGCCAAACCCAAGTAATTTTAAGAGAACATATGGAAATTAAGTGTTTTGTCTTATGTTCAAAAAGTGAAAAGAGGCATTAGATAATTAGCCAAGTATATGAAGTCAGTGAAAGTGACAGTATTTCTGATTATGGTGGTAGTGACAATACTTGTGAATAGAGTAGCGATGAGGAAGAGGTGTTTGAACGTATTGTTGGTGATGATAGTAATGTGTTAAGAGAGGATAGATGAGCAGAGTGAAGAAGAACAGTTAGGGGTAAATGAAAGTGGTAGTGAGGAGGAGGAGAGTCATGCTATCTGTCATTTAACTGTAAGTGAAAAATTACTTTGGCAAAGAGGATGATAGTTTTTCTAGGGAGAGGATTAATGACGATTTGTTTTATGGAGAAATTAAAATGTGATAGGGACAAATTACCTGTTGCATCTTATAATAACAGAAAATGTACAAGCTGTTCAGTGTTTACTGGACAGTGGTAGTCGTTTAAATGGCGTTTCACAACCATTTTTTTTATTCTATTAGAAATATAAAGGGTATAGTCGTGATGCATATCTCAGGAATAAGGACCACAGATGCTACTGATAAGCTATCAGAGTGATACATAAGAAGTATTGTTAAGTATTGAATCAGGAGAGTAGTTCGAAATATTTCAGTTTGGGCAACACTGACTGCAAAAATGATGGGGTGTGTTTTGAACCAAGAATGAGACATACAAAGTAGCTGATGCAGTTCTCTATATTGAATTTCATAAGTTGGCGGTAAAGCTTCCCCGAGCTGGCTGTCTCATCCTTCCTGTTTCCTGAGACACTCAGCCTCTTCTGCTATCCTGTCTGTAGCTTGTAAGTGGATCAGTAATTTCCATCAACATTTTGTAATGCTTTGTACAGTAATACATTTTACTAAAGCTTTTTGAGTGCCATTAGCTTATGTTTGATTAGTGGTTATAAGTAATCGAGCTGTAAGAGGATGGAAGCAAGGACATTATAAACGGCATGTGTGGTATTTGGTAAAATTGACGGCATGCTATATTTATTTTGGTTTGAAAAGTGATCATGAGAATTATTTTGTTTCATGATTACTAAATTTCTGTTAACCAAAAGGCAAGATGAATGGGATACGTGAAAAATGTGCAAGTATTTGAAAGTCACATTTAAGATCTAAAGTAAACAGTTTACGTGTGGAATCACCAGGAACTGGTGCAGCAGCAGAAGCAGCATAGAGAGAACATCTTGGATACATGGATTGGTTTTATTTGTGGCAACATAAAAAAGTTTGAGCTCGATGTAGTTAGTAATGAAGATAACTGTTCATATGTGAGAAAATGTTGTGATATGGCCTTTCTAGCATTCAATACAGTGGAATAAAGTTAAGATATAGTTACCTACAGTAATGTCTGTAGCGCTCCAAATGTTTTCAACTGGGAAGAATGGGACGAGGATCCAGTAACTTTGCTGATCAAGGTAGGGTTTCACAAGGACGAAGCCAAGCAGCCGTGTGCTTGCGTGCATTATCCTGCTGAAATGTAAGCCCAGGATGACCTGCCATGGAAAGCAACAAAGCGGGGCGTGATCTTAAACCTGCTTCCAGCAGACGGTCTGCAAAGGTCCTTGGTAATACAGCAGGTGCAACATGCGCCCCGATTTCGTCTCTGGATTTTGACCGGTCGGCTTTCACTGCTAGCACAATGTGTCGGTCGTGACGTGCGTCTGTACTGCGCTGATGTCCAGAAGCTTTTCTATGGGTATGGGATAGTTCCACAGACCACTACTGAAAGCAACGTCACACCACCGATACAAAGAGCCACGCGGCAGTCCATTCATACGCTCATCCAGCTTCTGTCAGGTGTGCAATGCGACCCGTTTCAAACGGCTGAAGTTGTTGAACAGGAGTAAGTACTAATCGGTGGGGCGTGGTTGCATCTTAGAATGAATGTTGCGAGCAATGCTCAGCTCTAAACTTAGCACAGTCTCTGCCTGCAGAGTCTAAACAGGGGGGGGGGGGGGGGGGGGGCGCACAGACAAGCCTCCTGAGAGACACCGATCGCCGATGACCGAAACAAACGAACCACTGACACTACAACCCCCCACGCAGATATCACAATAACTATACAATTAATGAAATGGTGAGCATGTGATCATGAACGTGACATATAGCGCTATAAGTAAATGATTTTTTTATAGAACAGTTTCTGTAAAACCGTTTGAGGAAGACTGCAGGGCGTGCGCCCCAATTCTGTTATTGCCGACTGGCTGGAATGTTTCTGGCACTGTCGGCCTCCACTTCCAAACAAACAAATGAACTCGCTCATAGCTTTGGACAAAAACTGGTCACTGTGTATCGGTCGCCCAATCCTGCGTGAACTATATTCCGTCAATATATTGCAGCGTGTAGACCGTTGAACGTCGTATCAATGATGCAGCCGCTCTAACACCATGTTTGCAAAGACAGAGCTCAGTTCTTGACTCGAAATTGAAGTGGCACAAGGTTAGAGTACTCAAGAATGTTTCAAGCGTCTACGTGTAGGATGCAGTGACGCAGCATTGCCACAAAGCACAGTCGTACGGTGAGTTAAAACGCTCAGATTAGGCAGAGATGTTATGAAGTATCACCCCTGTACAAGGCGACCCCACGCGGAGGACAACAGAGTTCAACTCCTTCATACTTTCTTGGACGTTATCGCCACTGGATTGCGTGTGAGTTAGTAGCAGAAGTCGGAGTACGCCAAAAAACTAAGTTCCACATTTTGCAAGACTTCCTAGGGTACCGGAGAAATTGCAATGCGTTTGATGAAACGTCCGAGGTGCAATAATGGTGCCACTATGCCATCACACGAGATTTGTTGGGCAGGTGCCAAAAAGATGGTGTGGTGTCACCGCCAGACACCACACTTGCTAGGTGGTAGCTTTAAATCGGCCGCGGTCCATTAGTACATGTCGGACCCGCGTGTCGCCACTGTTGGTGATCGCAGACCGAGCGCCACCACACGGCAGGTCTCGAGAGACGGACTAGCACTCGCCCCAGTTGTACGGACGACTTTGCTAGCGACTACACTGACGAAGCCTTTCTCTAATTTGCCGAGAGACTGTTAGAATAGCCTTCAGCTAAGTCCATGGCTACGACCTAGCAAGGCGCCATTAGCCTTACATAGCAATTGATACTTATCGTATAAAGCATGTCTCATCAAGAACGATGTATACAACAAGGATGGATTAAAGTTAAGTATTCCAAAAGCTACGTACTTTTCTTTATAGCATTCATTACGTATCCTGTTTCAGACCTCACGCCATCCTTCGTGTGTTTATAGCGTGCATTGCGGTCCCCTCAAATCACACTGTGTCGGCACTTCTGTCGACACATCAGATGGTAACGACTTTCTTCGACGCATCGTCACTATCGACGACACCTGGGCGCGCTCATACGAACCAAACTTGAAACATCAGTCTAATGAATGGGGGCAGCCCGGTACTCCTTGTCTGGAGAAAGCGTGTGCTACTCGAGGTGCTGCGAAGGTGATGTTCATTGTGGCGTAGGACATTGATGGAGTAATACTGCATCAAGCTGTGCCACCAAGGGTGACGGTAGACGCTGACTACTACTGCACGTTCCTGCGACACCACCTTCTTCCAACGCTCAGGCGAAAGCGACGACATTTCATGGAACGTCAACCTGCCACACCGCTGCTGCTGTCCAGGACCTCACGCGCCGCTGGCAAAGGGAGAGCCTGAAATATCCACTGTACTCACCCGACATGAATCCCTGCGATATGATCTCTTTGCTAAAGTGAAAGACCAACTGTGAGGGATCCGATACAACACCAGTGATGACATTATCTAGGCCCTAGGGCGGTCAGAATGGGACATCAAGAGAAATATATCCCTAGATGGTATACAGCACCTTCCGAACTTTTGGCAAAAATTCATAAATAATGGGAGCAATTATACTGAAGCTGTGTAACTATAAGTACCTCTGTCGACAAAGTCATTTCAGAGCTAGATAATAGTTCTCACTACTTTTTATCTGGCTCTCATGTTAACACAACACTGTAAAACACCTAATTTCGCTGTAGCGCTTTTGTAAGTAAAATGAATTATAACAATAATCACTGAGCTCAAATACTGACAACATTAATTTAAAACGCCGTATGTCGCACATCAACGTGATGTCTCACAAGAAGGGATGCTAAAAAAAAAAAAAAAAAAAAATGGAAAGAAAGCAGAGAGAGAAAGAAGATGAAGACAAATAAAAATTACAATCATTCACTTGTTCAAGTCAGCACAATACAGGGCTCATTTACACTTTCGTAAACAAACAGACCTGAATAAATGACATTGTAATTAAAATGTGCAATGTGGCACCAAACATTGCTTATAATTCCAAATAATATCTGCCGTGTACAAAACAGAACGATTCTGTTTGATATTGTGATCCAAATAACATGTGGGAATGTTTGTTACTCGTTTTTTCCAACTGAAAATTTCAATTTAGGTAGTAATAATCGTTATTCATGAGACAATGATTAATTTTAGGCAGAGGTAACGTAATGTACTCTGAATTACAGAATTAAATTTAAAGTAGCTATTTATATTTGGATGACCTAAGTTTAAATTTACCGAGTTTTCAAACAAATCAAATTTTAAATATAACCTAAAATCATTTCTCCTGGACAGATCCTCCTGTTATATGGACGAATTTCTGTTTGAAAACTGGTAGCCTGAAACAAAAATATATAAAATAAATAAACAACTAGCTTTTAAGTGTAGTGGCATGAGTGGGACTAATAAATAATGTCTTCATTAATTCTAATCATGTATCATGGATACCCATAAACTGATTCATTACATATCATTGAGATAAAAGAATCGTCAAATGATCCATAGACAATGTAATTAAGTAACGTGTAATTAAGTACATGTCTGACTAGGCCATAATCCAGGCTACAGCACATGAGATGTCCAATTCCAATGATAAGTAAAGTCATGTCCCTTAAGTTTCCTCGGGCGTATCCCATTGTGTAAATCGTGGCCACTAAATTCTCTTCTTCCTCAGCTAACTTATTTTATCGCTCTTGCATTCTCTTCATCTAAGTGTAGTGTAGTGTAGTGGCATGAGTGGGACTAATAAATAATGTCTTCATTAATTCTAATCATGTATCATGGATACCCATAAACTGATTCATTACATATCATTGAGATAAAAGAATCGTCAAATGATCCATAGACAATGTAATTAAGTAACGTGTAATTAAGTACATGTCTGACTAGGCCATAATCCAGGCTACAGCACATGAGATGTCCAATTCCAATGATAAGTAAAGTCATGTCCCTTAAGTTTCCTCGGGCGTATCCCATTGTGTAAATCGTGGCCACTAAATTCTCTTCTTCCTCAGCTAACTTATTTTATCGCTCTTGCATTCTCTTCATCTAAGTGTAGTGTAGTGTAGTGGCATGAGTGGGACTAATAAATAATGTCTTCATTAATTCTAATCATGTATCATGGATACCCATAAACTGATTCATTACATATCATTGAGATAAAAGAATCGTCAAATGATCCATAGACAATGTAATTAAGTAACGTGTAATTAAGTACATGTCTGACTAGGCCATAATCCAGGCTACAGCACATGAGATGTCCAATTCCAATGATAAGTAAAGTCATGTCCCTTAAGTTTCCTCGGGCGTATCCCATTGTGTAAATAGCGGCCACTAAATTCTCTTCTTCCTCAGCTAACTTATTTTATCGCTCTTGCAGTCTCTTCATCTACTATGCTAGTAGACATGCAAAGCACTACTACTGCCCTGTGTGTGCATTGGTTACTAATGCATGCACTACAATGCACAACACTTGCTTCCATTTAAAAAAAAATAGAGATTACAAATACAACGGGACCAAAACTGACATGTAAATTCTACGACGAAAAGACGCACCGCGAAGGATTTATCCGAATGAGAGAGAAATCGGTACATACGATGTGCATGTATAGACATAAAAATGAGTACAAAAATGGTTCTAATGGCTCTGAGCACTATGGGACTCAACTGCTGTGGTCATAAGTCCCCTAGAACTTAGAACTACTTAAACCTAACTAACCTAAGGACAGCACACAACACCCAGCCATCACGAGGCAGAGAAAATCCCTGACCCCGCCGGGAATCGAACCCGGGAACCCGGGCGTGGGAAGCGAGAACGCTACCGCACGACCACGAGATGCGGGCAAATGAGTACATATTCGGAAAAGTTGTTTCATTTATTCAAGAGAAAGAGCTTCACAAACTGAGCAAGTCAGTAACTCGTTGTTCCACCTGTAGCCCTTATGCAAGCAATTACTTGGTTTGGCATTGATCGACAGAGTTGTTGCTTGTTCTCCTGCCGGATATCGTGACAAATGCTCTCCAATTGGCGCGTTAGCTCCCCAAAATCCCGAGATGGTTGGAATGTCCTGCCCATAACGCTCCAAACCTTGTCGTGTCCTGACATAGGTGGGAGAGGAAAAAAAGGTTTCCTTGTCAGTCTGCGCTCTCAAGCGGTACAGAGTAGAAAGCAGAATGACAATTCGCAGTGAAGGTATTTGATTGTTTTCTTCTATCTGAACCAACACTGGTAAAAGCCTTTACTAGAAATGCAGGTGGTGAGACTAAGTAGGGAAGTCGTTGTGGAGACTGTTGGACAAACAGGGTTTTGAATTAGTTGTTTATTCCAGAGAGGACTAAGTAATACACTGGAGGCTAGTTCTAGGGTTAGAAAAAGCATGAATAACACTGTTACAAGAAGCCATTGCAGAAGTGCCAGGAGTGGATGCAAACCACAGTAGAAAACACTAGCAGCATCTTAAGGCAACAACTTACTTGCAAAACAAAACATACTGATGGTGACACTGTTGACTGAGGCACTCCAAATGAGAGAGCAGACTTACGCGGAGCTGGACCAAGGCTGGGGTCGACGGACGCGGATGCGGCACCTGTTCGCCTGACTGAGAATTCCGCCAAAATGCGGAATCTAGGGGTTTTAAAGAGTCGCGTGGGGGCACTGTTTTTCCCACTTAAAGCCACCCAGCCAATCCCGTAGGTCTCTTGCAGGCGCCTGCCAATTACTGTTTAGTTAGGTCCCCTCTACTGCTCCTAAGGCAGGGATGTTAATGCAGTTGCACTAAGTCCGTATTTGGTATCAACATTGTTCAGCTGAAAGCTAAACGTAGCTGCTCTGCCAAATAAGGCTTGCAACATTATTGTTATACGCCCCTCGGGATCCCCGGAATAGGGAGTGCTAGTTCAACAAAATTCAAATGGCTCTGAGCACTATGGGACTTAACTTGTGAGGTCATCAGTCCCCTAGAACTTAGAACTATTTAAACCTAACTAACCTAAGGACATCACACACATCCATGCCCGAGGCAGAATTCGAACCTGCGACCGTAGCGGTCGCGCGGTTCCAGACTGAAGCGCCTAGAACCGCTTGGCCATCTCGTCCGACCCGCTAGTTCAACAGTTTCTGGCGTTTTCGCTCTCTTTGTAACCCTTGTGAGCCTACTGACGTTGCTGTTCTCAGAACAGATATCAAGCTGGTTTTATACGGTAGTACGTGCCTGTTGGTTACAAAGTTCTACGGTGGAAACCTGCCACAGCGTCTAGACGACATATGAAGTTACATGTTAATTCCTTGAAGAGTAACTAACGTCCTGGGACCGCGTCTGGGGGCGTCTGCATTTTCGCAAGGCTCTCCCCTTACGGTTTACTTCATACAACAATATCTCTCCTAGTTTCGTCTGGCCTGGCATCGTCTCTGCTTCCGCGCCTTAGAGCGTCTGTCCTCGTTTCTCACAGCTTCAGCATAACACTACATTAGCAAGGAATAATCAGTATATTACAACCTTCTCAATTGGGGATAGATCAGCGACCTTGCTGCCAAAGGTAAGGTTTCGCAAGCAGGAAGACAAGTGGTAGGAACTCTCGCCGTGTGTCGGTGGGCATTGTCCTGCTGAAATGTAAGTCCACGATAGCTTTCCATGTAGGTCAACAAAACGAGACGTAGAATATGGTCGACGTACTGCTGTGCTGTAAGGGTGGCGCGGAAGACAATGAAAGGGGCGCTGGAATCTCACTGACTGGAGTAGAACTGTCTTCAGCGATGAGTCCGGGTTGTAAGTGAGCTCCGATGACCAACGAAGACGTTTCTGGAGACGTCCTGGTCGCTGGTTGGTACCAATATGACTTTCGCCCGCCATATGGCTCGACAGCCGGCAGCGATGGTCCGGAATGCCGTGTACTCTCATAGCAGGATCATCCCCTTGGTTGTCTTCGGCGCCCTTTCAGCACTGTGGTGCATCGACGATATTCTACGACTCGTTTTGTTGACCTTCATGGCAACAAACCCTTGGCTTACATTTCACCAAGACAATGCCCGATGACACACGAGGAGAGTTTGTAAGAGGTCAAAGCAGATGTAATTTCGATGTATTGCTCATGCACTGCCTGCGATATGCAAGGTCTCTGACCAGAGAGCAGTGTTGACTGCAGTAGGAACTGTGTAGCTGTAGCAGTTAAGTTGTTGCTAGTCTGGAGTCTGCTCTGGTCTGGTATGGTGTATCGTGTTGGCTGGCCCGGTCGCGGTGCAGCGGTGCCGGAGCCTGAGTATTATTGTATAAGATAAAAAGCAGCCTCGCGCATATGTAGTAATGTTATCTCAAGTCGCATGTAAATGTTTTAAAACTCTCTTAATAATAATCTTCCTCATAAGAAGTAACTTTTAACAACCATTCATTTCAATTTAAAGAATTTACTAATTTCTCCCATCCATGATCATCCCGATTATTGCAATAGAAAAATTAGTTGCTTCCTTTCATAAATGACAGATAGGTCGGCCAGCATTGCACAGAGCTGTGCCGGAAAAATTTATTGTAAGAGCAGATATATCCGGCGACTTCATTGAGGTAAGAATTTTTCCTTTTTTATTCAGAATGATCTTTCAGGGCCATGACGCAGCACTGCTGTCGTCCAAAATTTACCAGGTTTTTATTTATTTATTTGATCGTGTCTGAGCTACATCTGTAATTAATTAATACGCTATATATACTAGATTACAAATACAAGTAAATGATAGTTATTCATTCATATATACATTCATGATCTTCACATATTGTAAGTTGCCATTATTGTCTAAAGCAAGGCTCATATCTCTCTCCAGTGTTCGGCACACTTCACTGCAGCGTCGTTGGCCAACCACAGGTCTTGGAAGGTGCATGGGGCCAGCAAAGATGGACAGGTCAGCAGGTGTGTCATGGTTTGTTTTCCTCCACATTGGCAAGGCTCTTCTTCGGCGTATCCCCACTTGATCAGGTTATCCTGTGATCTTCCCATTTGACATCTAAGTCTATTTAGGCTCTTCCAGACTCTCCATTCCAATTGTGATCCAGCAGGAAGTTTTTCTTTAATGTTCCAACTTTTCAGACTGCCTTTATCCAATTTCTGTTTCCACATTGATTCTCTAGTTGTAGACTGACTTTCGGTTAGTGGACGTTCAACTTTTATGAAGTCTTTCCTAGATTTAAGTCTTGCCTCCGCTGGCTGATGTGCGTACAGGGGATGTCTTCTATCTTCGCACTGCCTGCTTCGTTCGGCCATCGCCAACGTTTGCCGTCTGATCTGTGGGGGGCTATTCCAGAACACATATAAAGGAGATCACGGTTTGTAGGCTTCAGGCATCCCGTGATTAATCGACATGAGGCATTCAGTGCTGCGTCTAGCTTCTGAGCATGTGTCGATCTTCTCCAGACGGGGCATGCATATTCAGCTGGAGCAAAGCACAATGCCAGGGATGATGCACGTAGAATTTCAGGGTTTGCTCCCCAGTGTGAGTTGGTAAGTTTACGGATTATGCCGTTCCGTGTGTTGACTTTCGCTCTAGTTTTCTCTACGTGTTTCTTGTAAGACAATGTTCGATCTAACGTGACTCCAAGATAAACTGGGTTTGGGCAGTGTTGAAGTTTAACTGAGTCCCATTCCAATCGTAATTCCCTGTTTGCTTCCTTGTTGTTTAGATGAAATAAACAAGTCTGCGTCTTTGCTGGATTAGGTCGAAGCTGGTTCCCGTTGTAATATTCAGTTAGTTCTTCTAAGGCATCTGTTACGTTTCTCTCAATCCGTTTGATTAATCTAGATTGGCATGCAATGGCTACATCATCAGCATAGATAAAGCTTCTTGTCGTCGGTCCAACTGGTTGGTCATTTGTATACAGATTAAAAAGTAGAGGGGACAAAACCCTTGTGGGAGCCCGTTCTTATGGTTCCTCCAGCGACTTCTTTGTTCTTGAAATTCCACATAGTACCTTCTGTTGGAGATCAGTGATCTCACAACTTCAGTAAGGTGGTAGTTTCCCGTCGTTTTGAAAATTTTTCCCTGGAGGATTTTGTGGTTTATCGTGTCGTAAGCTGCTGATAAGTCGACAAACACCACGCCAGTTTTTTATCCCTTCTCAAAACCGTCCTATATGTATTGTGTTAGGCAGAGGACCTCGCCAGTGCAAGATTTACCTGGTCTGAATCCTCCTTGTTATGGAATGATTTGCCTTTCTAGTTGTGGTGCTATTTTATTCAAGATAAGACGTTCATATAGCTGGAAAGGGCAGCACAGCAGCGATATTGGACGATAGTTCCTAGCATCATCTCTTGGTTTACCTGGCTTTGGGATAGCTACTACCTTGGCCTTCAACCATAGCTTAGATATCGTCTTGTTTGACCAGCAGAGATTATAGAGTTCTAAAAGCCATTCCTTAGCTATGGGCCCTAGGTTCTGTATAAATTCATTAATGACGTCGTCGGAACGCGATGCCTTCCTGGGTTTCAAGGAACTGATAGCAGCTTCCAGTTCTATTGAAGTGAAGTATGGCTCAGGTGGTATTTCAGTCACTTGTGGCCTCTTATATGAGGTGGCAGTCTTACTGTTCCTGGTTGGTTTACCATTCAAAAGGAGCTGATGTGCGATTTGGTTAGCTGTTACGGAAACCTGATCCTTGGGGTCTGCCGGGTCGCTGGACAATCGCTTTATGAGGTTCCAAGCTCTTCTGCTACTGTGCTTCATGTCAAGACTCTCCAACGTATGTTTCCAGGACTCTTGTCTGTCTTTGCTTATAGTTTCAATTAGCTGATCCCCAAGTTTTATGGTTTCTTCACTGAAAGGGTCCATGCTGTACTGCTCTAGGTATTCGTTATATATTTGTTTCATGTCGTTGGAAACTCCAGGAGTGTAGAGTGTTCTGCAGCCTCTAGGTATGCTGAGTCTTGCTGATCTTTTAACAGCTTGGACGAACTTTCCGTAGTTTTCAGTGTTTGATGGTAAATTTACGATTTCCATGTCTAAGGTGTCCGCAAATTTTTTCCAGTTGGCCCTTTTGAAGTTAAAACGTCTTTTAAAGGGTGCTTTTTGTGGCAGTATTACTGGTCTAAACTTCAGCATGATTTGTCTGTGTTGGGTCTTTGGGACAGGGTTGAGAACGAATTTGTTGCATGACCCGGACATGGTTTTGGAAACAAATATGAGGTCTGGGTTATACCCTCTCTTCCATCTTGCACTGTTGAATGACGCAGGCATAGCCCCACACTCTATTTTGACAGTTAAAGTCTCCCATTATTAGCTGTGGGTGACAGACATGTTGGCTGAAAGCAAACCTTTCCCCTGGCGGTTTATATATTGATGTCACCGTAATGCTTCGGATAGTATCAGAAATGATTTCCGTGTTGTTAACGGTGTAAACTTGAATGTTGGATACTTTGATTCCAGGCTGAATAAACAGAGCACTTCCATATTGGTCGTGAGGGCACTCCTTCACCAAGCTCATCCCAGGAATATTTGGACGGCGTTGTGATGGCCCTCTATGTGTCTCCTGGAGGCACAGGACGTCGCAGGAATGAAGTTTACATGTGTTGGATATAAGTTCTTCTTTTTCAGATGATATGCCCTCGATGTTGAGAGATATGACTGTCAAACATGGCTCTGAAAAGGGCCTTTCCTTCGTTTTAGATTCTGAATACATGTCGTTTTAGACGTAGCTCAGTATGTGGAAGGATCTGCCGGTATTTACCGTTGCCCAGGGGACGCCCGACTGTACTTGTACAATCTTCTGGGAGGCTCCTTCCTTGTCCCCCCAGGTTAAATTCACATTGAATTATTGAAAGGTCATAAGTGAGCGACAATTTAATTGAGAGGTTAGTTACATTGTTTTATTACCAGGTTACTGAATTTATTTTTTTAATGGGATGTTATACTGAATGTGAACGACATAATTATAATTTTTACTGTTGAGAGGTTTAGGAATTTTTCTGTTTTGGGGTTACGCTACATGTGAATGAATTTTGAGCTTAGATTAAATGAGAAAGAATTTTGTAGGGAGGTTACAAATGAGAAAGAATTTTGTGGGGAGGTTACACTAAATTAGAATCGTTATCTATAATATTTATTATATTTTGTGGGGAGGTTACAAGTTACAGCTGATTGTCTTCGTGTTTGTCAAACCCTTCCTTGGCCAACAAGATCGCGGGATCTCTCCCCAACTGATAACGTTTGAAGCATTATGGGCAGGGCCCTCCAACCAGCTCAGCAGTTTGACGATCCGACGAGCCAATTGCATAGCACGATATCCTTCAGGAGGACATTCGACAACTTAGTCAACAGCAAGCCGAATAACTGCTTGCATAATGGTTAGAGGTGGACAAATACGTTATTGACTTGCTCAACTTGTGAAGCCTGTTGTCTTGAATAAATCACCCAATTTTTTCTGAAATTGTAATCTTTGTTTGTCAGCGCATGTACATGACGTCTATAATTTCCTTTCCATTCAGATAATTTCTTCGTGGTGCGTCGCAATTTCTTTTTTGTATTGGAATGTATTTTCAATGATTGTTCTTATTTTTTCTGAATTAAGTCAATTGCTTAACAAAATACTCGGCGTGTATTGCATTAAACTAGTAGTATGGACAGGCATGTCCTTTGGTCGACTACAGGTCTTACAACGGTGGTGCTGTAATTTCCTTAATGAAATTTGTCCTAAATAATATATCTCTTTTTCCAACAAACAGCTCAGTTCATACATACAATACCAGGAACGAAAATGATCTGCACAAGGACTTAAAAGCACTTACTTTAGTTCAAAAAGGGGTCCACTACTCAGGAACACTCATCTTCCATAATTTGCCAGCAAACATAAAAAATTTAGTTACAAATAAAGATCAGTTTAAAAGGAGCCTGAAAGACTTACTAGTGGCCAACTCCTTCTACTCCATTGACGAATTTTTTTAATAGAAACAAATGACATATTGTATATATTCATACTGTTAGTATTGTTATTTCAGCTTTTTTTTTTTTAATTTACATGTTCCACATCCACGAGGATCTCCTGAACACGGATCTATGGAACGAAAAACTAATCTAATCTAATCTGCGGACTGGCCGAGCGGTTCTAGGCGCTTCAGTCTGGAACCGCGCGACAGCTACGGTCGCAGGTTCGAATCCTGCCTCGGGCATGGATGTGTGTGATGTCTTTAGGTTAGTTAGGTTTAAGTAGTTCTAAGTTCTAGGGGACTGATGACCTCAGCTGTTAAGTCCCATAGTGCTCAGAGCAATTTGAACCATTTGTAATTTGGGTCGACGTACGTTGTTGGGAATATATTATCTTTAAACATTGAATGTCAACAATTTTCTTGAAATAGCTTACGGAGGAACCACAGAAAATGTAAATGGAATTACGCTAATGTACAAGAAATATGGAATTCGTAGTTGTCCAATCTCTCACCGTGTAAAATTTATGAGCCTGGTCACGACGCTCAAGAATCAGCAGTGTAGGTTTAGGAGACATTGGTATTGGCTGCAGCTAAAGAGAAAGTTTACCAGTTTGTACTTTAGAGGGTACATATCGCTCTGGCAGCGTGCAGCGGAGAACATTAAAATTCTGCGGCGGCAGGGAGCAGTGGAACCGGCGCGGCGGGGGTGTAGCCAGGCTGCCGGCTGTCAGGCGGCGCCTGCCGCCACTTGGCGGCCGCCGTGGCTCGCGGCTCGTGACCAGAATGCTGCGGGGAGAACGGGCAGGGGCAGGGGCGCAGGGCGCTGCTCCACACTCTGGCCGCCACACGAAGATAGTCACACAGTAACGAGGGGACAAATGGGGAACTCAGTTATAGTGTTAAACAGGTCTCTCCTTATAACTGTATATATATGGACCTCACCGCATCGCCAAACTCCTGAAAAAGTACGTAACACCAGAAACAATTAAAAGCATCTTTGGTTGAAATCAACAGATCGACAAATTACTGAAAGCCTCCCGACGAAAGATACTCCCAACGTGAATCACCGAAAACTTGCGCCGCAAATATTGCGGAAATGGGAATTGTTAAAAATGTGCGACTTTGGTTCAAAATGGCTCTGAGCACTATGGGACTTAACATCTGAGGTCATCAGTCCCCTAGAACTTAGAACCACTTAAACCGAACTAACCTAAGGACATCACACACATCCATGCCAGAGGCAGGATTCGAACCTGCGACCGTAGCGGTCTCGCGGTTCCAGACTGAAGCGCCTAGAACTGCACGGCCACACCGGCCTGTGCCACTTTCACAGAATGGAGTGGTAGTCAGGGACTCGTATTATTAGCCAACAAACAGATTTTAATAATACTTAGAAAGTATACCTTCTCTGCAAATACACATTATCAAATAGCACAATGTCAATTGGAGTAAAGTCGTAGAATGTCAGTGGTGTTTGTTGCAGGATTCTAGTGCCAGTTGTATTTTCAATATTTCCCACAGCAACACTTATTTCTGCCATCCAACCGGCGTACTTGCTTGGTACGATGTTGTTACTTTCGCTTACAGTCTGCATGTATGTTCATTTTCTTTCTTTCTTTCTTTTTTTTTTTTTTAATCTTATGGGACTCAACTGCTAAGGTCATCAGTCCCTAAGCCTACACACTACTTAACCTAAACTATCCCAAGGACAAACACACACACCCATGCCCGAGGGAGGACTCGAACCTCCGCCGGGACCAGCCGCACAGTCCATGACTGCAGCGCCCCTGACCGCTCGGCTAATCCCACGCGGCGTGTGTTCCTTGAGTGTATTGCGACTTACTAGTCACTGTGTGACAGTCCAAACAGTAGGCCGTGAGTGGACTATGGGATTTAGCGATGCAGAAAAAGCCGACATGCTCGTGGTCTATGGAGATTGTAGGAAGAATGCAGTTCGTCCATGTTCAGTGATGGGCTAAGATACCCAAATAGATGACACCCCTCCCAGAAATTACTTATCAACTTCTTCAGATCAGTTGCCTGAAAGGGTTAGTGTAGCATCTAGAAAACGTAACATAAGTAAACAAGTGACGATCTAAGACGGAGAAATTAATGTTCTTGTTGCTGTTGCTGTTGATCCGCACTTTACCCCACACAATAGCACGAGGAAGTGCGCTAGGCATTTTCCATCGACATAGGTTCCATCCCTCTCACATCTCTCTCCATTAAGAGCTGTATGGGAATGATGAAGAGAACTTTGTTAATTTCTGTACAACGCCATTGAGACAGAAAACTCCAGACGAGTCTCGTACCTTGTTTAGCGAAGGAGCCATATTTACCTGTCGTGGTCAGGCAAACCGCCGAAACATGCGCTATAGGTTTGCTGACAATCCCTGTTTCCCTTGTCAGGTGGAAAGTCAGTGTCCTTGGAGTGTGAACGTGTGTTGTGGGATAGTGAACCAGTAGCTCATAGGCCCATGTTTCACAGACAGGACTCTGAACGTGCATAAGTATCACAGGCTCCTAATAGACCATCTTCCGCAGATGCTCGAAGACGTCCCTCTGCAAACTGCGAAGAAACATGGTGGCTGTCCAGGTGATACTCCACGAAGTATACGAGATGTCTTTGCTAATTGTTCCCAGATCATTGGATTGGACGCAGATAACCTGTCCTTTGGTTGGCCTGTTCCCCGACTTTGTGGCCTGCACACTTTTTTCTGAGGAGAAAGCTGAAACACGCTGTCCAGGAGGACGTACAAACTACACCCGATGATTTTCAACGACCTATTACTGCAGCCTGCTTGGACATCTCGTGCTCAAATGCTAGCACACCAGCAGTAATCGTTCCATACCAGATAGGAAGCGTGTATTGCCGTAGCCGGTGGTCATTTGTCTCGTTACTGGTCAGAATCCACATAACTAATGAATATACTTGTGTTGGTCTTTATTATGTGCGAACACAGGTATTGTACAAGTAACTGTGTGGGAAATTTTCAAAATACGATGTCTCGTAAGCTCCTCGCACTAGAGTCCTGCAACAAACACCACCGACATTCTACTTTGCCCTACTTTAAATTTTATAATGCAGTAGCCATTGTTCCATTTAAAGAAGTACATGTTTACACAAAAGATACACTTTCGCAGCATTATTGCAATCTGTTGATTGGCTAACAATACGACCCCCTGACTAGCAATCCATATTGTGAAAGCCATACATCAAAGCACTTTCTATTTCCGCAATATTTGCAGTGCAAGCTTTAGCTGTTTCACGCTATTTATGTACAGGGCGTAACAGGTGTAAGCGGAGGAGTTTTTATTTGGTAGCTTAATATATAAGCACGTCAATGTGTTAATGGTTTTTTCTGTATGTCATACAGTCGTCCCACAAACATATCACCAACTTTATCTCTGATGTTTTCTGCATGGTTATAACTGCACCATTAAGTAGGCTACACCTGCTGGTATAGGCTAACCGTTTTGCGTCCACACGTCCACACCTGACCTGCTGCCCAGGCCTGTTGCCGCACATACTGAGTTACTAACCAACCTAAAAACATAGGACTTGTAACAGTTATAATAATTAGTCAGCAAATGATGTAAACACAGATGTAATATTGTTCAGTACACAATCCTAAGTCACCAATAGAAAAAAATCCTTTATCCATTATTGATGAGGAACACTGCGACTAAGATGAATAAAGGTTTCCAGAAGTTACTGCTAGCAGTCACCTTTTGTTTTATTCTTCAGTTCTTATTTTCCATTACCAGTTTCGGATTGCCTACCGATTGATCATCAGATGGTACCAATTTGTTGCAAGTCTGCAGCTTTTTGGAGGTCATATAGCTGTACATGTTACATTTGAAATAATGAATGTAATATAAATACATATATAATTACTGTCGCCACTGTGCAGTGCAAGTGCCAAACGAAGGAACACTCTGCCCCAACATAAACTCCTTGAGCATAACATAAATCACGGTCTTTGTTTATTTACATTTTGTGAAGCACTTGGACGTTGTTACCAGTCGCAAAGTTTTGAAGTGATATACGATTTTATGGACACCAAAGACAAGCCAACAGATACTAATAACCGTAAATAATGCATCTAAATCGATCTTATAAATTATATAATTTTCACTGCATCCAGTGCTTATGTGTTTCCATTTTACATCTTTCCACAGCTACACGACCCCCAAAAAGCTGCAAACATGGCAAACTCGCAATAAATATGCACCATCTGATGATCAATTGCTGCACGATGCGAGATGGATAATGGAAAATAAAGGTGATGAACAAAAAAAACTTGACTGGTTGCAGTAATTTCTGGAAACCAACAGAAATATCTGCACTTACTCCCATAATGCCCTGTGTATACTCGTATATGCGTGGTGTCCCTCCCAGGAGTCGTCAGAGGCATTTTCTCTGGTGTTTCTGCAGGTATTTGCAATTTTGTTTTTGCAATGTGAAGCTGGATTCAGCCAAAACAAACGCTGCTCTGCAAGTCTTTGATAGGACACAGACCCCATAGGAAGCAACAATTTGTTTCCCATTACAAGTTAAATGATTTTTAAAAAAGAATTTTACATGCCCATCCACCTAGTGTGATATTCGATTTTGTCGATATATTTTGTGAGGGACAGTAAAATACGAAGAATAACGGGTACTCCAGCAACTACTGAGCAGCGCTGCGGCGTGTCGGTGGTAGTCAGCGCTGCCAGGGCAGTGCTGCCGTCGCTGAAGTACCGGTTATTCTTCGTATTTTTCTGTCCCTCGCAAAGCATATCTACAAAATGAACATCGCACTAGGCTAATATAGGACCACTCTATCGTATGGGCACTTCAAATTTCGCTTTGTAGCGGGATACAACCTATGCCTTCCATCGTGACTTTCGTCATTGGGCTCCGCATGAATGATGTGACGAACAGTTATTGTTTGGGCTGACTCACACTACACATCATAGATACTGAATCGCAAAGATCTGTCGAAACACCAGAAAAATTTTTCCTGACGACCCATAGTGTGTGTGTGTGTGTCTGTATACTTTCATATGACGTGTCACTGCCAAGTAACATAGCTCGATGACATATGTATCATACATAGATGGAACTGCTACAGTGTAGTACATAAGGTGCCAAGAGCATAGGTACTCGATCAATGAGGAGTGGGGTCTCGTACTTTTCTCGGATGAGAGCAGGTTAAGTCTATGTGGTGATTCTGGACATGTCCTCATTTTGCTACAATGGAACACCCCACACACTTTGGAACATTGTTGACCATGATCGGTGGTGGTCCAGGTGTTACGGTACTAGGAGACATAACATTGCGTGGGTGTACTGATCTCGAAACCTTTCAATACGATACACTCACCAGTCAAGGTTGTTGTGACATTGTACTGCTTCCCCATATGCATCTTTGCAGGGGTGCGCTCGGCCCTCACTTCATTTTGATGCAGGATACTGAGCGACCACATAGAATCATGCCGGTAGAGTTGGTCTTGGAACAATAGGATGTTTGGCAAATCAACTGGCATGCCCATCCCCCAGACTTAAGTCCTGTCAATCATGTGTGGGTTGCACTGGGCATTATGTCCACATACATGAACAGGTATCTGACAGTTGTCAGCAGCGCTGGTGGAGGAATGGGAAAGCCCTACTGGCAAGTACTCGTTAGAAATCTTGCTATCGGCATGGCCGTACGTTGCAGAGCATGCAAAGCCATCCGTGGTGGTCACATGCCATACTAGTTTTAAGAACAATGTCCTGCCTTTTTTAAAATTCCTGAGACCATGATTAATGGTGGTGACTTCAATGTAATTATTGTCTTTAAATAATAGTTTCATTCATGTTAGTTTCATTTTGAATTTCTTTCATTTGCATTCTGTACTGTATTGTAACATAATGTCATATCTTTGTCCAAGACAAGTGGTCGTGCGGTAGCGTTCTCGCTTCCCGCGCCCGGGTCCCCGGGTTCGATTCCCGGGGGGGTCAGGGATTTTTTTTGCCTCGTGATGACTGGGTGTTGTGTGCTGTCCTTAGGTTAGTTAGGTTTAAGTAGTTCTAAGTTCTAGGGGATTGATGACCATAGATGTTAAGTCCTATAGTGCTCAAAGCCATTTTTTTGTACTATATTGTACCATAATGTCATGTCATTGTCCAAGACAATGACAGGACAGTGTGGTACAATACAGTGCAGAAGGTAATTGGAAGAACTCCGCAATCAAATGAATATATATATATATATATATATATATATATATATATATATATATATATATATATATATATATATATATAAAAGCTAGAAGACATCCATCATCTGCAAACTAGGAGGAGCCTAGTTTGCCAACATCGCTGGATTGGTACTGTACCTTGGCTGGCCTGTTCCACAAATTTGACGCCTATAGACTTTTTTCTATGTGGATAACTGAAGCACGCGGTCCACAAGGTCATACCAGCTACAGCCAATGATATGCAATGTCCTATTACTGCAGCCTGCTCGGACAATTACGCTGCAAAAGTAGCGTCTGTGCAGCAGTCATTCCATTCTAAACTGGAAGCGTGTATTGCCGCACCCGGTAGTCATTTCGAACACAACCTATGGTGGTCAATTGTCTCGTTACTGGTCTGCAAGTGTATGCTCTTCTGTTGTTCGTTAGTTTATATTACCACAAGTATTGTACAAGTGTCAATGAGGGAAGTTTTCAAAATATGGTACCTCGTAAACGACTCGTAGTAGAAACATGCAACAAACACCACTGACATTCTAATTTGTCCTACTCTTAATTTGTTAATGGTATTAGGAATTGTCCCGTTTAGCGAATTCTATGTTTATACAAAAATACACTTTCTAAGTATTATTACAATCTGTTGAATGGCTAACAATACGAGTCCCTGACTAGCATATCCATTTTGTGAAAACGGCACATTAATAGCACTTTCAATTTCCGCAAACTTGCAGAAGATATTGCACAAATGGAAAATGCTATAGATCTGTGATGCCATAGCTGGTGGACATAATGAATAAAACCTATGACGGTTCTTCGTCTCGTTACTGGTCAGGGTTCCATACTTAAAGCTCCATACTTAAAACTCCAGTGTCAAAACACTGTAGAAACAGAACCACGGTTCAGAATGACAACAAATTTGAACAGAATATTGTTGACGCAGGAGGAAACTTCATGCAATAAAGAAAATTTGTGGTGAATTTTACCAATAGATGGCGCCTTAATCATTTGAACGTAAATGGGGTCGGCTACAAATAACATATGTGTCGCAATACGACGTCTGTGGTTTGAGTTTGTAACACGCCTGGGAGTACCAATGAACAGTGGGTAGGGTTCCTTTAAGTGGTTGTCGTTCCTTGCCCGATATTGTTGCTTGACCGTGCGCCCTGTCCACACCACGTACCTGATAATCCCGCGGCGGTCGTGTTGTCCTCCTCCACACTGCTGTTGGCTTGCCTGAAATTATATATCGAAATATGCAAGCGGGATCAGGGGAGCCATTCAGCGTTAAAACACAGCGCTGATCTACGTCTGGTATGAACATCTATATTCTGAGACGATATGGAAATCACAGGTTGCACTGTTTACACTCTAAGTCGTAAATGCTTATCGCTATTAATGGATGATTAACCGTCCACAATATCATTCGGACGAGCGTGCGCGTAACCGACACGACGCGGGTGATTGTTGATGATGCGGAAGCCGAACGATCTCACGAAAATTCTTACTCTCGTCACGCATACACAGATATTTGGTACCAGTTCTCCTTGACACTAGTAATGTTATGGCAATGTGCGTAAAGTTAATTTTTCAGTTCTCAGTTCTCATTTGTACGAGCGTGCGCATAACCGTCGCAGCGCGGTTGATTGTTGATAATGGGGGAAAGCGATGATCGAACGCACGTCCTCACGCTCGCTACAAGACACTGGCACTTAAATGCTCTCTTTTTGTGGTAAATAGTATTACTGACTCACATTAGTTCTTCCTTGGAGACCGAACACGGCGCGGATGATTGATACTGTGCGAGACGCAACGAGAGGATACGCAAATACGTCATCAGCAGCACTGCTCGGTTTTAAATTACTTCTTGATGCACTTTCCTCTGATTCATTTACTTATTTTATCACTTTACTGCAGTAGCACCGGTAGCAACACTTTAACTTCCATGCTAACAATGCCTCTCACATGCAGAGCTACACACTACACAACAGAACAGTTCTGTGTCCCGGGCTCGACTCCACAGGCATGACTGCCCGCAAAGATACTGCACAACTAAGCCATCGATATGACAATACGCTTACGAATTGCACATTGCACCATCCATAGCGTTCAATGTGCGTGGCTGCACAAGTTCGGCAGTCATCAATAGGAAAAAGCGGTTTTTAATTGTCCTAAGATCAAAACGCGTAGAAATCAAAATGACATCTATTTAATAACTGCCGTGTGATTCATGCGAGGCACATCCTACTTGGTTCCATCGTTTTCTGCCACAAACTGAAATCACGTAACAGCATGTTCCACATTGATCGGAGTGCCTCTGAGGTCACGTTTAGAATGCATAACCCAATGCGTGCCTAAATTACAGTTACATTCGTAATTGGAGCACTGAACACAACCTGTTTCAGTCCGCAGCTCGTGGTCGTGCGGTAGCGTTCTCGCTTCCCGCGCCCGGGTTCCCGGGTTCGATTCCCGGCGGGGTCAGGGATTTTCCCTGCCTCGTGATGACTGGGTGTTGTGTGATGTCCTTAGGTTAGTTAGGTTTAAGTAGTTCTAAGTTCTAGGGGACTGATGACCGTAGATGTTAAGCCCCATAGTGCTCAGAGCCACAACCTGTTTCAGATAACCCCACAAACAGGTCGCACGGATTATGGACGGCCTTGCTGTAAGAATATGAGGGCTGGTAATTCTAACATTTCCGAAGTGCCTCTGCAGCAGCTGCTTCACTGGCTGTACTATGTGTGGGGGAGCGCCGTCTTGCATAACAATGATCCTATCCACACATCCTACCCACACATCCTTTGACTTGCAGGTAACGGATACCGCAGGACTAATGTACTCGAATTTATGCGGCCCTAGTATAAACGGTGTGGTCAACACGCACCAGAAAGTCATCTTTGCAGAATAAAGTGGTAGCGGCTCATGTGGGTGTAGATTTTCCCATTGCCCATATTCTGCAATATTGTGTACTGACATGTCCTTGGATATGAAAATAGGATTCGTTTGTCCATAGAATGTTCCATGGACATTCATTGCCCATTTCCATGCGTGCAAACATTCCAGATCGTACGTCTGACTTACTGCCAGGTCAGCAGGAAGCAACTCCTGAACATGGGTGATTTCGTGAGGATATCAATGAATAAAGTTTCGTAGGGTTTTATGCTCCGCGCTCGCATGCATGTCCAGCTATCGGACAATTCCCTGTGAACTGCATGTGTACATACCACCACTCAACCCTTCGTGCAGAGCTGTCGCCCACATCTTCCATAGATGTTGGCTCAATTGCCTTCCTCCAACTGCTACACTGAATTTCAAAAGAATCTGTATTTTCGCATTCTGTAGTCATTTTCTCCGGACCCTTAGCAAACATCAGACCAATGTTTTTATTTATTTATTTATTTATTTTTTATTTCAGACACGTGTCCGAAACGACAGCAGGACTACTGGCGCGCAGTCCTCTTTCTTATAAAAGAGCTTTACCAGCAGCGCGCTATCCTTCATGGAACAGTTATGTTGGGCATCTCTGACTCAAACTGAGGAACAGCCGTGTGCCGTGTGTGTGCTGGTGTGCATATTCGGACGCTTACAGTTGCATCTATCGGTCAAATCTCGCTTAATTTTTTTGATTCCGTGACGTATCCCCTGCAGAGGAATTTGTTGTTCGTGTGTGTGTGTGTCCGTACATATCGTCATACGAATATATTTGCAGTTCTTCTTCACAAGCAGTAGCGGAAGAAAATAATCCTACTGCTGACGATCCAACTGTCAGCGTTTGTATTGTGCCTGTGTGTGTGTGTGTGTGTGTGTGTGTGTGTGTGTGTGTGTGCGTGTGTGTGTGTGTGTGGGGGGGGGGGGGGGTTTGTGTGTGGTGTGTGTCTGTCTGTGTGTGTGTGTGTGTGTGTGTGTGTGTGTGTGTGTGAGAGAGAGAGAGAGAGAGAGAGTTAAGTTTCACATTTTTGTTTGTTATAGTTTTAGTGACTAAAATGACCAGTGAGTCATTGCTTGTATTGATTTGGTCATTAATTACTTTCTTTTCTATTGCAAGGGCTTTTTATACGTAAATTTTTCCTGTAATGTCAGTAGCTTTTTGTTGTAATGGTTCACTCTAATAATTTTCAAATCTTGTCCCATGTTATACTGTCCATGTCCGTGTTTCATCAGATGTTCATCAGATGTTTCATACTTCTTATAGTTTGTTTTGAAATTCCTGCCTGTTGTCTGCAGATTGATACACATTCTTGGTATTATAAGTGTATACCTACTCCTTGCTATTTATCTGTTTTCTCAATTATTGTTAGCAAACGTGACTGGAGGGTTTTTCTTGTTCTGTAAGCAATGTGTAATGCTTGTCTCTTTAGTATATTTGCTATTCCGTGTTCATTTAAGTCTGTATATTAAAGTGTACGATTTCATTCTGTTAGTCATGTCGTGAGTGTTACTGCTTAGTGTTTCCGTGGGTCTCTGTATTGTTTCTGGAGCTCTACGGTGTTTGTGTTCTCTGCTTGTTTTCAGTTTTCTTTAGTTGTGTTTTGAATTTTTGGCTTAGTTTTTGTACTGTATGAGTTCAGTTGGCGTTTGCGTTATGTGCTTGTTTATGGTTTTTGATTTTGTGGTTGTCTTTGTACCCTTGTTCGTGGCTATGTGTTGTATTGTTTATAACTCTTTTTCGTAGTTTTCTTTGCTGAGTCGGATATTATTCAGTCTGTGCAACATGTGTCACTGAGCCAATAATTTCTGATTTTGGACATGGTTGGATGTAGCATGTGAAATTGTGTCTGTGGCTGTTAGCTCTCTCTGAAGATGTGAAATGTGTCTTTCTTGATATCTCTGTTTATTGTTATATCCTAGAAATGTGATTGTGACTCTTTTTCCATGATTAAATGCATATTTTTATGAGTACCTGTTACGTCCGTATGAAGCTTATCTATTTTCTCTTTTGGATCACCTACCATGTAGATGATGTCATCCACATTTTTGTATGAGAGAACTTATTTGTATCCTTTATTTGTGGTGAGTGTATGAAAGACTATATTTTCTATGTGGTTGCTGAATATGTTCGCCAATTTTCCTGATATTGGCGATCACATTGGAAGGCCATCTTTTTGTGAGTAAAATTCATTTTCAAATTGGAAATAATTCTGGGATATGATTGTTTTAAGGGCTTTGGTTATATCTGTGATATTATTTGTAGGTAGTTCATTAGTTTTATTGTGTCTGAAGTGGGTATCGAGGTGTGGATGACCTCTATGTGGAAATAAATAAGCGATGCTGTTAGTGTAATGTGTAAGTCTTTTTTGTGTGTTATGAGTTCATTTGTATTTTTCACCGTTTCGCTTTTCTCCATTCATAGTGTTGCATTATGATTTTCTACATGTGTTTTGCCACATAGTACAATAGTGCATTCACAAAATTAAATAAGCACTCTATGAACTTTGGGTGGGTTTCTGAGAGATGGTGCTTTTAGGTTCCTCTGTGTGATGTGTTGTTTTAGTTTATCTGTAAGTATATGTTTGCTTGTAAATGTGTTGTTGGATCAGATTTCAGTTATACGATCTTGTTACTGTTGATGAAGTCTTTGGTTTTTTCTGTATGTTTTTCTTTACTCAATAGTATTGTGCTATTCTCTTTATTAGCTCTTGTGACTATGATGTTATCAGAGCATATTTTTTTCTTTCAATTTCATAGTGCTGTTGCTTTCTCTTTGAAGTTTTCTGATCCAATCTTTATTTGACATGGTGATTATGTTGTTTATTTCTTTTGTCATTAGTTCCCATGTTAACACACCGTTTTCAGTGTTATTTTGTTGTCTCTCTTCCTCGTTAACGATGCTTTCTGTTTCCGCAATCAGATTTTCTATGTAGTTTTCTATGTAGTGGTTGCCGATCTTTGTACTGATGTTACTTTTGAATTTTCTCTAACAGCTGTGTTTCTTTCTCTGTTAATTTTGTATCTGAGAGATTTATTAGTTTTGGGTGGAATTTGTGGCGGTGGGTGTGTTGTACTTTGTTGTGCTTATCTTTCAGATTTCTTTGTTAGAGAGTGTTTCGATTATTTCTCTGTTTGTTCTGTGTACATTGCAGTATTCTTGCTATGGCTGAACACAACACAGCAAAGTGCCTTCCATATAGTTGCAAAGCTGGAGCGTACATATCCACGAATTTAACAGAATGTTCTAAAAACAAAAATGTCACAGTATATTTACGTTATTACCAAAGACAGCTCCTCTGCCCCCCCCCCCCCCCCCTCCCTCTATCTCTCTTTCCCTCGCTCTCTTCTTCTCGCCCATTACTCTGTTGCTCTCTTTCTTCATAAGCTAGAAAACTCGTTGCCACGGTGACGATATCGACGTTCATATTTTTAGATCTCCATCGCTTACTGTCAGGTTCATTTCAAAATAAGGGAAACTATATTGCGGTGATAACTTAGGTATACCGAGAAATTGAAGTATTGAATAGAATAAAGAGGTTCAAAGTGAGCAACATATTTAGTAAACAGAGGGTTGGAAAACCTGAGGTGTGCACTGCAACACTGGTCCAGAATAATGGGGAAAAAGTATCGTAGACAAGTAATAGTGACTTTACATGGTCCATCTGCATAGCTATTATCGAGGATCCCTCCTACATACAACTGTGGCATCGTATCTAACTGCCACGCGAATGACCGACGTTCGATACCTTGTACTGGTAATGTTCTTTCCTTGGTAAGAAGATTGTAACTGTGTTCACAAAGTCTAGTGTAGACAAGTAATTGAAGCAGAAATAGTTGTTGCGGTTTTTGAACCGGTGTTAAAAGCGGTCTGTCTACGCATTCTGATACTATCCCCCTATAAGACCATATGAAGTGAATTGTGATGATTCCTTTTTTTATATACATTCATATAGCCAACGTTTCTGTAGATCACATGAAGTAGGAAAACTATCAGTGATGTGGTAGGAATCAAGGAAAATGTTAATAAAAGACAAGCAAAACACAGAAATTTAATCTGCACACAATGACTCTACTACGACTTTGTCTGTACTGGCAAATACTGTTTGTGCTAATGTCAGATAAATGAAAGCGAGTACAATGAAAGGAAGTATGCTACTCCAAAAATCTTTTTGTATTAAATAGCTATTAATTATTTTCAATTGATAGCTTAGTGTTTTGTAGATTACATTGATATTTTCAAACTAAATACAATCTAAATGTGCATTTGCAAAGGAGTGACTACAACACAGTGTTACATGTGATCCAGTTTTACAGTGGACACAGGTACTTGTAAAGTAGCTAACACAACTTACAGATTCTTGTATCCAGGTAGTTAAACAATTAGTAGAACTAATTGCTGATTAAGCACGTTTTTAATTTTCTTTTGAACTAGCTGGAATTCTCTGTTTCTTTCTTTATGTTAGATAGTCGCTCTAGAGCTGAAAATTCCGCTCTCCACAAGGACGTATGTAAAATCGAAACGAAAATTATTTTTGTTTCTTGTATTATTGTTAGGCAGATCGTAGCTAACTGAATCTTTATTTCATTACCAACTAAAATCTTTGAGAAATAAATGTACTGGTGAGTGAGCATAAGAATTTCAAAGTACGTAGAGATCTCTGTAGGTTACTTTGTTATCTGTTTTATACAATATTCCTACCGAACGTTTCTGCTGAATAAATGATGATAGACAGGGACTTTCAAACTCAAAATTATAATTTTGAGACGTGATGAGCAGTATTTGTTCGGCTTGAGACACTTTACAAGAACTAAATTGAAACTACATGCCGAAAAACCAGAGAAAGTGCGCATGGCAACTCTTAGGAAAAGCAGTTTGTATATACGTAACCCGCAACAGTGTAGAAAAATCGTATTTTGTGTATTCAATGTAGCTATGCTGTGGCACGTCGAATGTAGACGCTATGTATTTTACGACAACCACTTCGCAGAGCACGAACACCTGAGGACGGGAAACACGTCGTTCAGAGAGCCTCCGCGGCGTGGCAGGTATCGTATTGCAGGGCGGAGCAGCGGCGGTTCCCAGGGGGTCTGCAGCGGCGCCGGCAGTTAGGATGATTTAGTAGCTGGCGCCGCGCGCAGTGTCGGGTTGCCGGGCCGGGGCCACTGTATTCAATTCGCGCTTCCTCTGCGGCTTCTCCGGTTACTCCGGACGTACACTGGCCGATTTTGAAGGATATAAGATGTCAGGGCCCACACTTGCGCTCGCACAAGAAGAGATTCCGTGAGACTCTGTTTCACCGTGGAGTTTCCTGTACCCCTGCAGTGTAAAATGTCCCGACTGGCACCAATATTCTTACAACTGCACTGAAAGTGAATACCTCATACACAGAATTTTATTCCGTCAAAGATTATAATATATATATATATATATATATATATATATATATATATATATATATTGTGAGGAATACATCATTTGATGTAATTACGCATGTTCACTTAACAAACAAAATACGTGTAAATTCGTGTCAATGAGCCTAAAATATAACCTCATTTTACGATTTTTTTAAAAAAAAGGATGAAACAATCAACGTAAATCCTTTGCACATTACTTACTGATTATTGGACAACATTTTCTGATTTTTTAAGAAAATTATCATCATTAAGCCCCCCATCTGAGGAGCTGAAGTTGCTCTGTCCGAAGTGAAGTACGTCCATGACGGAAGTCCTGCAGTTTGCAAATCTTACCTAAAATCAGAAAACGAACAATATTTTCTTTAATCTATAGGATACTGAGCACGGAGCAACAGCACAGTTGTTTGAAGTTGGACAAAATAATAAAGTGACGGACGTTTTAAACGAAGTCATAGTTTTGTCTTCGGTTATTGGTAACGTCTTTTGCAATAACTAATGAGTAAATTAACAAATAGTCTATCACACCTTGCGGATATGCCAGAGAAGCAAATCTGCCAAATTTCAGAAAGGCATCTTTATTAGTGTGCCCGCCATCCATTCCGTTTGCTTGAAGTATCAAAAAAGCACGAAAAAACTACGTCTTTGTTTTAAACTCCACCACTTTGTCATTTTGCCCAGTTTCCGAAACTTGTGCTGTTACTCCATGCACAATACCCTACAGATAAAGAAAATTATTTGTTTTTGATTTCAAATGAGAAATACAGACTGCAGGACTTCCATCACTGACACAACTCATTTGTGACAGAGCAACAGTAACTTTTCGAATAGGGGGGCTTAAGGATACAGGGTACTTCTCCGGCTCAAATTTATGTAAAAATCAGTACCTAATTATTCCAAGCACCGTTTATAATCTATGTGTTTTACAGATTTTTTTGGATATCAGGTAATGCGGCACACTTTCTAAACAAATTAGAAGTATTTTCAATATTTTTGAACCTGCTTAGGGTTATCAAAAAAATTACAATGAAACTGGTCCAATTTATTTTTCCAAAATGCTTCCTCAAATTCAGGTACCATTTAATTCAATGTTATACATTTGAAGGAGACCAGATATACATGACATGATGGCTGAGGTACTAGACCTATTTAAATCCACCTATTATGTATATTACAAGCATAAAAATATCACATCATACATTTTAGTTTTTATAACTTTTTTCCTAGTAAAAATGTTATTTTTTCTATAATTTACTTGATTCTGTAATAAAGCTTAGGTCTACTAGATAAGTATGGACTATTGCAAGTTACAGAAAAAATTAGAACAATGCTTTATAAACTTTAGGAAAAATTTGTAACTGAATCCTGAAAAATACAATTAGCGGGAAATTGCGAATGAAGATATGAGTCTAATTAAACTGTGCCTCAGAACATTACTGAAGCGTAGTCTTCATCCTCCAGAATTTCTTCATCTTCAAGCTTCCTCTTGGCATTCCTTTTAGCATTTCTTGTTTCTTTGGTAACTTGAAGAGCGAGCCTTTCAGCTTCATGGACCCTTTATCTGTCCCAAGCAAGCAATTGATCTTCCGCATTAGAGCCACATTTTATGCCTAAATTTCTCAGGACTTCCAACTTTCCTACCACTACATCACTGAAACATATCATTGCATCTAGCACACTAACTCTTAATGTATTTAGTCCTACAAAAATATTCTTGGGTAATCTTTCCCATTTGCAATGGTTGAAAGTTTCATTTGTATTCTGAGTGCTCCCATGAAGACATTTACTAAGCAAAACAGTGACTCTCAGGCCTCTAAAAATTGGTTTTATTTCATTCATAACAGGCTCAGGAGGAGAATGCTTACCATGGTATACTTGACCACTTTCTTTTCGTTTTTGGTAACCACATGTAATGTCCCCACAGAAAATACCGTCTACCACGCACCAATTAATCATTTTCAATCAAACCACCCACATTCATCCACTTTGGAAAAGTTATCTGATCTGATTTTCTCGTAATATATGCGGCGACAGCTCGTCGACGCCAAAGTATTTTCTAGTGCGTTTATTCTTTGAAATAACAGAGATGCATATATGCATTCTCCATGGTTGTTAGAGTGGTAACTAGGACAGCTTCTGGAGTATCTGTTGAGGGTTTGACGTGTTTGTGAGAGATACATATTCTGCTTTTCTTCTCGCTAAAGCGAGCCAATTAACATTTGTGCCGCTAGCGGTTTGTTTGAAGAGAAAGAGACTGTAAAAGGAAAATAATTAAGGCGTGGAATCACCGGAGATCTGGACATGTAATGGAGATGGATTTAATACACGATTTCCTCCATAAATAAGGTTTGTGACTTTTTTGTTCTGGGGTGAATGAACGAATGAGTTTTTTCTGAATCATTTGATGATCACGTTGGCTCTGTAATTAGTGGGGAAGTTTCAGCTGTGTCGAAGAGAGCCTGCAATCACTGAGTCTGTCTTAAATCGTCCAAAAAGGCTTCGTACACATCTGTAATTCGCAATCTTTCGTAAAAGGAACAAATTGTCCACACGATTGATTCTCCCGACAGACTGCAGTATTTAACAGTAATAATAAATTCAAAGATCTCTTACAGCAAGCCAGCCGCTGATTACCAAGAATAAGGACTCCACCAAAGATTCTATTTGGCTGATTTCACGTAATGAAAAATTATATAAACAACTGTACATAGATAAAGGAGAGAAAGAGAGAGAGAGCGAATGAAAATAGAGATAATACTAATAATCCTCCATTAGCCTAATTTTTCGCCTGTCTTATCACGGATCAGCCAAGAACGGGGAGGGCCTTACTTTACTGTATAGATTTATGTGTGAAGGTGAAGGGATCTTTAAGGCAACAGATACATGTCTATACAGACAAGACAATACACAGAGATAGCGGCTAGCTGCATTCATCATCTATTCTTAGATAAAGAGACGGCAAATTATTATCCGAACATTTAAAAATGTTAAACACACCAACAACCTGCTCCTTTAGGACAAAGTCCGTGAACAGGGTGGTCATTTGTGGAGAACTTATGAAAGTAGCTGGCCCATACAGCTCTTCTTTTTGCTGTAATATCATTCAGGGACGCAGTTCGTCTAATGGCCAGTCCATAATAACTCTGAAGAGGGTCTATCTGAGTTTCAGTCAATCTGCCTCAGCCAGACAGAGACTTTCCATCAGATAGCAAATTTCTGTTCATTTCATTTCTCTTCGTAGCTTCCTCAATCTAGCACCCATTCTCCTTTGCAAATGTCCACAACACTCCAGTTTTGTTGCCAAGGTATCACCCAGCATATACACTGAACTCATTAATTTTACTGACAGCTTTAGAGTCCCCAGCGCCTAGATACTTCGTATATCTAACGTTACAAACGGGCACCGACCACTGAAATATTTTTAGAGCTCCACTGTAACCATCATAATTCTTAGAACATTGATGTTCAAATATGTCCTAGTGTTACCATGGCAGGTGTGGCAGTACTTAGATAAGCACTCAACATTAACAACTTTTCCATTCTCCAGAGAAGTAGCACTTATAAAACCATTCAACGATGGACATTTCCCATCAAATGCAACAGCAACGTCCCTGGTTCCACTAATATTTACAGTTCCTTCTACTGCACGTTTCATAGATGCTTTAGACACAACCGTCAAGGCACCTAAAAGTATTTTTATGTACTTCCTGAACCTACTGGGAGGAGGAGGAAGGTCCAACAAACCACAAAACGTTTGAGCAGTATTTTTTTTTCCTATTGCACGCATTGCATACACTAACTTCAGATTCACATCATATGAATTATGCACAATGTTCGAAGTCATTTTCGAGGTAGATTTATTGCAGAATCGACACAGTACAACTAATTTTGACGCAAAACCCTTCCTGGTACTTTGTTGTTCAGTTATTTTCAGACAACCTACACCATCACATTGTTTACATTTCGCCACTTCCTTTATCAAAGAAGATAAGATACCCACATCAACAACAACAAATCTACTAGAAACAACGTCATTGTTAACACGAAAATTTGAATCACCAGGAGGCGTGACATGTGGGAGTTTCTTCCCTGAGGAACTGATACATAGGTTACTTTCAACAGTGTGGCTTGCTTTGTTTGTGAACTGGTTAACACGGAATTTCCTTTTATTGAGTTTCTTGATGAATGGCATAGTTCGTATTTACTGCACACTAAAAGATATGTACTTCCACAAATATATGTAGCTCTTGGCCAACAAACATTCAGTAACATGTGAACAAACCTCTTTCAACGAAACGAAAGTAAATACTAGCAAAGGTAATCATTTACTGACACTAGAAACCTGCACTGTTAACAAAATATACATTGTAGCATAAGTATAATCACAGGAAACAGAAAGTTCACAGTTCTTTTCGAAATAATACTGATTTCTGTAAATAGGGGACGTGTTGGCCTACATGACTGTAACTTTAAAGTTTGTTATATATAGGTCATTTTTCATTTGAAACCCTATAACGTCTATATCAATGTAATCATAAAAGACTATAGAATAAAGTCAAAAAAATTTCGATTTTCCACCATTTATAAGTAAACTGTATCCTTAAATATGACAATTTCTTTAAAAAAATCTTAATGTGCTGTCCAAGACTCAATAAATATTATGCAAAAATATTTTAGTTGATTGCTTCATTAGTTTTTCGAAAAAAAATCGTAAAAGTCGCTTATAATATACGCTAGCCGGAAAGAATTGACCCTTATTGTCTGAATACGCATGCGATGGCATGGAGCTTCCTAAGAGACAGAACACAGTGTGTTGTTGTTACTGGGGAGGCATCGTCAGAAATTAACGGAACATCTGGTTTTCTTCAAAGTAGAATGAGAGTGCCACAAACATTCACTGCCGACTGTATAAAAATGAACCGCCTGGTTATGACACAGTCACTTGTTACAAAACTCGTTGCAACTCGCTGATGATCGAAAGCTGGATCAGAGATGGACAGTTAAGTTTAATGGGCTCGATCAGACGATAACTTACTCTATAGTTTGACTATGCGATTTTCAGGCAGTCACTGGAACCAGCCACAACGCCGAAGGATGTACGAGTTTCCGTGTGAAGCGATTTAATTTGGGGCAACTACGTAAATCACGATGTGCTGAAGACAGATACTAGAAGCAAGTCGCACTCTCAAGAGGTCGCTTATAAATCCTAGTCCGGTCTCGTTTATTTTTCGTCAGTCGCTTCCGTTACAAATTGTATTAATACAAGATAGGAAACCCGGGCTCGAACTCGCAGCCCACTAGAGGTTTGCCAGCAGGTGACCCAGCGGAGTGGAAGCACCAAGCAGACTGCATGCAGACGTCAGTACAGAGGGAACCCTGCAGCCGCAGGCGGCAAAGTCTGATGACGGCGGACGGCTGTGTCTTCTCGTGCTGCAAGTGATTCCCATGTCATAGTCATCAGCTGGCGTAGAGCGCATTTTACGGCATACTGTACAAACCTGGGTACTGCTGGAAATCACGAATATCTCAAAATGAAAGTATGTTTTTTTTTGGGGGGGGGGGGAGGGGGGAGGATGGGAGTTGGATTATATATGTCAGCTGATTGGCTAGTACTCCTACATTGGTAGCACTCCCACCCTGAAACAGACAGCAGGATAGTGCAGCAGGACATCGCCATTGGATGCCAATGACTTCATTTGCCACAGATTCTTGTTTGGTCAGCTTCCTGCAGAAGATGAGCTGGAACTGTAAGATGCCATAATTTTGGGTTTCAGGAATGCTGACTGGCGTCTTCTACAGTTAGCAATGTGAATCAGTGCTCTTGCGGTCTTAGTATGACTTCTTGTGTAATGGCAAATGGGCCTCAGACTGAAAACTACCTCCCTCTCTATGGCTTCATACTGCTGATCTATGCATGAGCAATTCATCTGCTCATCGATGCAGAAGTAATTCATCGACCTGGTGAAGATGGGGAGCAACATTCCTCCCACCTTTGAGAAATCTGGTTCCAGGATTGTGACCTGTTTACATTCCTGGACAAAAGAACCTTGACACAGGTTGATATAAAAAATACGACATTCTCCATTTATCATTAATATACATTGGCGTAAACCACTTGGTTCATCGGCAATCTGTTATCTAAATGTTATTTTGGATCATCAAGCAACAATCTAGTGAAATAGAATTACGATATTCTCTCGTCTTAAATAAATTCCTTAACGATCATTTAGCAGCAAATTAATCTCAAATGATCAGCATTTCATCAGGTGGCCTCTTAACTTGCAGTTTTGCTACGTTATCCGAGACTTTGTCCTCGAAACAAAAGTTTCCCTTGCGTTTTCTCAGAAGACTTCTTACCACACCCATTCAAAAACCGCGTATGGTACTACCACATACAGGATATTTGTTGGTAGTTCCACTTATTCCTTTACTTCAACACTAATTACTGTCTGATGACTTCTTGCAATGATACAATTCCTTGCACCTCCGCTCACCAAAAGCATCGTCCCTGTACCCTGGGGCACTTTGTAGTGTGAATTACAGCTTAATGATTTAGTACACAGTTTACTTTGTTTCTCCGCCATGACAGAATAACTTTGTGATAATGTGTCATTTGCAACCATTCCCTTCCGTAGCATCAACGCCTCCTCGAGGTCGATGGTGCGCTGTGAAAGATCAGTTTACACAGGATGTTTTCTTCCCTCTGTACCTATGACATTGCATGTATCATCAACCTCATGAACCTCCTGTCCTCAGGCACACACTCCTAATAGGATTCAACCTTGTCGACATGATCATTAGCTTTATTTGTGCTTTTCTTCTTCCTTCCCCCACCACCACCCCTATTCTGAGGAGGCGACGTCACTAACGAATGTGTGTCTTTTTAGAAATAAATGTGTCAGTACTTCATTATCCACAAAAATTGTAAGATAATTGACATTATCAATTGCTTCCTGCGCATCCTCCGCAGTACCTACAACAAATTTACCGTCTGCAGTTCCATTTTCACGTGACATTCTCCCCAAGCACTTTGACTTTTTGTTACGTTAATTGTAATTTTTAATGCAAGATATAAAGCTATATATGACTTTTTTACCGTTGTACTTATGATTACTGTCATTCTGTATGCGTTATCTGTTAGTCGGTCCCTTCACTTATGTATGATAAACTGCCACCTTGCGGCCACTTTAGTTTTCTTGCGCAGTTCTCCAGCCACAGATGTTCAGTTCCTATCCATATGGCACAATTAGTTGACTTAATATGTTGTGTGGTGACTGTTACCTTAATTGGTATGTATAACGAGTAGCTATACCACATTTGTACGAGGGTCGTTCAATAAGCAATGCCCCACATTTTTTTCTCGGAGCATATTTATTGCTAAGAGTCAGAATTTGATGACAATATAGATCAACATGTCTTGGGCATGTCCTATTTTTCTGCGAAGTCTCCATCACGTTCTATGGCTGCACGCCAACGTTGTGGAAGAGCATGTATTCCTTGCTGGTAAAAGCTCTTACCTGTAGGCATAGAGTCTCGATGATTGCAGACGCACTTCCAATGCTGACCGACAACTGTAGAGCCAACTGTCGAGCTGTGATGCGTCGGTCTGCACGAGTAATGACATCCCCACGATTCAGCATGTCTGGAGCAGTGGCTGTGACAGGACGTCCCGAACGTGGCTGGTCATGGAGCTCTGTTTCTACATTTCCTGGGGCTGTAACTTTCTTTACCCATCGCCCAACTGTATCCCTATCAACTGCCCGTCGCAGTACATTGCACACAATCGTTTATGGATGTTTTTTTTATTCACACAAGAAATAAATAACAGCACGCTGCTTGTAAAGTGAGTCGTATGTAGGCGCCATTTTGACGCTGTACTACGGCTCTGCCATCTGCTAGAACAGTTCTAAACTTCACCGGCGCACAGAACAAACATCAAATGTGAAGCACGAACAAGGACGTGTGACTATGAATATTAACGGCTTTTTGAAAAAAATGTGGGGCATTGCTTATTGAACGATCCTCGTACAATGTGTTTGCAACTTGTAACTGATTTTGTAAAAATCTCTTTTCAGAATCTGATGATGATATCTTCGAAACGAGTCATTAAAAAGGGTAGCTACAGAAATACCTGTGACCATTATACTACTATCATAGCATCCATAATAGCTATTCCCATATTCCTATCGAGTCAACGTGGGCGCAAACCTCATTCGCGATTTCACATCGTAAATGCAGCAAAATAATTGGCGGATGTACTTCCCTGTACACGTGAATTGTCATCAGCCGATTCCCCCTCCGTCGTAGGTGTCTCTACCAAACCCCTCTATTTGGTGTCGTACGTGGTCACTGCAACTCTACATTTTTCGTCCGAACTTTTTTAACAGGAGGGTTTGCCATTCGACGAGAGGACGCTCCAGTTGCGACATCACCAGCTCCGGTTTGAATCTTTCACATTATGAGTGTGAAAGTATTGTTTTTTCTCGCCACGTCTGTTTTTTGCACGAACATGTTAAGGAGAATTGATTGCCAAAGAAACTTTAGACCTGCAGATTGTCTACGTTTAAAGGTAACAGTAGAGGACGCTTTTTATGAGCAGTGAGATGCAAGTAATGTGACTTCTCAGGCCACGTGTAGCCTTGAACTCAGTTAGTACCTGAGACATATAGTATGTGCTGGAGCTATGGGTATGATTCACTTTAATGTCCAGAGTCAAGAAGGCCGACGATTCACGTGGAAAAACGGAATTTTCTGTTGTTATGTTTGACTGGCTTTAGTAGCTATTCGAATTATCTTGTGTGATCTTTGTTGTGTTGTATTTTTATGCTGGTACTATCTTCACAAATGCAACGCATCTGTTCTGTTTGTGTGTAGAGTGCGAGGAAAATAATTTCCGACAGTGTTCTAGAAACTGCAAGAAATGTAAACTAGTTTCATAATTTGTATCTGGAAATGTATTTCTTAGTGAGCGATGAATATCGCTTATTATTTTTAAGCATGTACAGTGGTAACTACTAGAAGCCATTCAGGTAAGAAGGTTATCTTATAATAAGGAGTGTTATGTACCAACGCAAAGCAGTGTGTGAGTAGCAACGTATGTGATATTCATTTAGGTTTAGTACTGTCTGAATCACTGGGTGTGATAGTGACTGGAATGGGTGTCGCCACTGTGCAGGGATGACATCAGTTGTTCGGATTTCGCGTTTAGTCAGTTCCTCCACAAGCCCTACCTGAGCTGTAGCCTTTCGCATCTTTGGCTTTCAGCCATGCTGGTTGGCGTTCACCATCTTCTCAGTGCTGTGCAAGTGTACTTTAGTACTAAGAATGTGCCTTATTGCGGAGTGGTGCATGAAATTTAGGCTGACGATCGTTTCCCTTTCTATGACGTCGTTCTCCTGCTTAATGCCGGAAGAATTTGTCACATCAGTGATGCTAGGGTTCAACAAATCTTGGCTCTGTTTGCTGCGTTTTAATCTGAAGATTAGAATCAATAATATTTTTGGGTCAACATTATTCTGACTGGTGTGATGCGGCCCGCCACGAATCCACTCCTGTGCCAAACTCTTCGTCTCAGAGTAGCACTTGCAACCTACGTCCGCAACTATTTGCTGCATGTATTCCAATCTCTGTCTTCCTCTATAGTTTTGTCCCTCTACAGCTCCCTCTAGTACCATGGAAATTTTTACCTCATGTCTTAACAGATGTCCCGTCAACCTTTGCCTTCTCCTTGTCAATGTTTTCCACATATTCCTTTCACCTCCGATTCTTCGCATAACCTCCTCATTCCTTACATTATCAGTCTACCTAATTTTCAACATTCGTCTATAGCACCACATCTCAAATACTTCGATCCTCTTCTGTTCCGGTTTTCCCAAAGTTCATGTTTAACTACCATACAATGCTGTGCTCCAGGCGTACATTCTCAGAAATTTCTTCCTCAAATTAAGGACTATGTTCGATACTAGTAGACTACTCTTGGAGAAGAATGCCCTTTTTTCCGGTGCTAGTCTGCTTTTGATGTCCTCCTTGTTCCGTCTGTCACTAGTTATTTTGCTGCCTAGGTAGTTTTTGCGATATGAGGACGTGCGTTATCAGCATGAAACTTGACGCACCATTCCGGAATTGTGCTTTTCAACAGAATTGCAGCCGCATATACATTTATCATTTTCGAATGAAAAGAATAACAGCGTGTTGGTCCTGTTTGGAAGCATTTGGTAATAAAAGCGGAGGTTTACTATTTTTTCGTTAAAAAAATCGTTTTTTTAAAATTGCTTTTTTTGGATCCATAAAAGGGTTTAGAATCCACCCCTGAAACGGTTTTTCCGAATACGGAACGGAAATGTTTGTTATTCGGGGTTGAACAAAAAAATTCACATGCCTGAAGTCAGTCTTTTTCACGCACCAGTTAATTTTTCGGGAATTTCTACTATGCAGCCGAAAAAAATTATTCTGTGTGCTTGCCCTTGACTAAAACTGACTCGAGCGATCGCTAGATGGTGTTGCGTGTCTACTTCATTTACCGACCGTCGGTAAAAATTGCCATATAGATTACTACGTAAGATTCGCTTCTTCGATCAGTTTTGTCTGTGTTCCCGGCGTGTAAACAAGCGCACGTGTGACAAGTGCAACGAAAATGCCGCAAAAACCCGGGAGATACCGTCGCTCGATTGAGAGGCCGAGGAAATTCAAAGGGAACCAGCACACGGCCGTGCACGAGACTACATTCGTGAACACATCCGCGAAAATGCTGAAATTCACTGACTATGATGGCATACAGATTGATCCTGGATTTTTCTACGTGATGCTGGACTTTTGGTGCAAGTGGAGCATTGCAGAGGCTACCGGACATCTGGACGAATATCAACTCGACCAGCCGCTCTCCGAAGAAGTTCATCCGATCTACGAGGCCCTTTCGGAGGACGAGTTATTGTACCGGTGCTTGTGAGGAAAAGCACACAATTCAAATGAAAGTTTGAACGCATGTGTTTGGAAGTTAGCTCCCGAGCATTTGCATTCTGGTGCGAAGACTGTGGAGACAGCGACTTTCCTGGCAGTGAGCAGCTTCAACGAAGGGTATTCAGCAATTATGAAGACCATGACAACGATGGACGTTACCCTGGGACTCTATTCGACGCAGTTCGCCAAGTTTTCGGACGACCACCGGATTCAAGGGGCGAAAATCGCTTGTTACCGGCCGTACGAACGGCTCGAGCAGCGCAGGATGGCAGAGATCGAGCAGAACGCCCTCTATAAGGAAGAGAAAGGAGTAGTTTATGGACCCGAAATAGCAGAATGAACGTATGTTGCATTATATTGCATTTACATGTAGTCAAAATTTCAAACGCGGTTTTCTCGAAATGACTGTTTTTTATCGTGCGGTATGGCAACTTCAAATCTGCTGAACCGATTAGCACGATTCTTTGTTTCCGACGAAGCTAACTAAATTGTCTAGGAGTTGTACCACTTTTATTCCGACCCATTAACTATAAATATTTTTACTTGGCCGACGAAGCCGAAAAATCGATGACTAACACACAATTTTTTTTTCAAATGGCCGCCGTTTTGTTTCCTACGGTCCTAATAGCTTAAGCGAGGTACAACTGCTAAAGAATCTTATATACTTCGCTAACGTCAACTCAATTTTGGTTTGAGACGAGCCGGCTGATCTGTAACATACCGCGCGTGGAGGTCTACATCGAAATTTGTTTCGTTCCAACGGTACTTCCACTTTTGCTCTACGACATTTCCGGTTCTAAAAATACCAGATTGTAGAGGAAACATCAGTAAACATATTGAGCAAATTAGACGTTGATATCTATAACACATCCCGAGATACAAATTCTCAAAGAACGTTCTTTTTTCGGGCCAAATATAGTAAACGTCCCCTAAATGTTCAAATTTTGATCGTGTACTATAGGATAGCTACGATCCCTTATCTCTGTGCCCAGTGGATCCCGATGTATGCCTCGCCGAAATATCACATTTTTGCACGCAACTTTTTGGAACATTTTGGTAGTACGCACTGTCTTGCACGGCCCGATAACTGCGAGATATTTGAACTGATACGGATTCCAATGGTGGAAATTAGAATATGATCTAACATCTGAAATGGAGAGATTGGCTACGCGATCACCAACACATGGAAGGAAGCATACGAGCCTGCAAAAGAACAGATGACTGTGTACCACATTATACGACCTTATTAGAACAGCGATACTGCTGACAATGTACCGTAGTTGGAGCCGATATAATCTCTAGGTATCATCGACGTGAGTGGAATTACTGTAATTCTTTTACACCATGATGAAGACTGCGAAGGATAGCGTCAAAACCTCAGACGGTTATATATATTTAACGCGGCTAGTTGAAGAGAGAACATTTTGTATAATCATATTTGTATTTATTGTGTGGTCTACGAACTACATTTTATTTGGATTTAATTATTAATCCTACCACGAAGAAGAGCTTCTAAAATAAATGACACCATCTAGTCTTTTATAAAGAGCTGCAACATATTTCTCCACAGCTATTAATAGTTAAGAAAATTCTGTGGTGAGTTACCGGTGTAAGAAATTTCTCAGTAGCTAAATTTGCGTTTTTTAAATTTGTTTTGAACTGATAGGAAATAATACCATTTATCATCTGCGAACCATGGAATGGTAGCAACAGACGTCTGGTGTTGTCTTGTCTATTACGCTCCTATAAGTGTAAAATACTGAATTCTTTTGAAGAAATTAATAGACGAAATACATGTAATTACCGCATTGTTTTCCACTGTTGAGTGCAGTAAACTGTCTCTCGCAGAACTATTAATGTCTCAAGTCATCCACGACCAAGTCCAGTCAATGTAATGCCCGCATCAGACGTTAGTAATCCAAGATATTCATAACGGGTCTCTAGCCGGTACATAACGTCACCTGGATACAATATTTCGGCGGTCAACGTGGCCACCATCTTCAGGTGAGTAAGCCGTCGCACTAAATCGCCGGAACTGAAATGAGAAACGCCGCGTCAGCTCCTTTATACCCCACGCGCGTGCGCTAACCTAACTGCCATCTAGCGCAAGGCACAACAGTGCGCTGGTGTTGAAAAATTGCGGCAACGATAAATCAATATCAGACACTATTTTCAGCGTCTGATGACCGAAAGGAAGACCATTGTTTTCCAATGTCAAACAAAACAGGGTTCCAACACTCACTTAAAGGATACCCATTATCTCTGTTTACAATATTGTCAGATAGCCGGATTTTAACAGCTTCCTTCCCTACACAGTCCCAATAACACGACGCAGTGGAGTCACTTGTGTCTCATCGTACAACATTTTATGTCCTTCAGTAAACCAATGTTCCGCAACCGCAGATTTTTCTGGCTGAAATAACCGCTTGTGCTCCACGCAACGATCCTTGACCGTACGAATCGTCTGTCCGATATAGGCTTTCCCGCAATGACAGGGAGTTCTGTACACACCGGACTTCCTCAAATCCAAATCATCTTTCAATGAGCCCAGTAGAGTTCTATTCTTAGCTGGCGAACGGAATACCCTTTTAATATCAAACATCAAATCAAATCTCTTTAACATTCCTCCAATATTTAAAGCTATGCTTCCATAGAAAGATAGGAATGCCACCGATTTGCTTGTATCTTCTGTTGGTTCCCGTGTAGTTCAATCTGCTAAACACGACGGATCTGGCTGTCGGTATAACCATTCCGCGGTTGAACATGCGGTGTAAAGTTTTCCCGACGATCTAGCTGATGAAGTTACGTAAAAGATCTCACATACGTTGCGTAGGGTGGCATCCCCAAGAAAGAGCTGCGATCCGGTTCATCAGAGAAGATCAGGATTTAATAATTCTACCTGCGGACGAGAGCAATGCAACGGTTCGTACTTAGTGGGATGTTTATGTGGGTAATGTGGATCTTTTACTTGCAGACTCGGCATACCGAAGATTACAGAACGTTGCAAGTGAACGTCTAAAACGCAGGACGCTTTCTCTTTTGAAGAAGAGTTCATTATTGGACGACGTTCTTAAAAAACGTTGACCTCTATGACGTCCCATGGCCCAGATTAGGCAAACTATAAATTCTTAAATATTTTTCCACGATACTGAGCAATTATATTGGTCACATGTAAAAGAAACCGTACTGAAGGTCAAGGAATAATGTGATTACAAAGAAAAACTAATATTTGTAACGTAAGTATTATTATTATCTTTGTTCTTTTTGGGTATCGGAGTGAAACAGACAGCACCGGCCTCTCTCTTGCTTGTTGTTCGAATAGGACGCTACTGTGCGCCATCTACATAAGACGGTGTGTACATGCTTTATTATTTGAGCAGTGAGCTCCAATATATGTCTAAAGTATTGCTGTTGTTAATTTTAACTGTAACCTCCACCACATATTTCATTTGCTTGTTCCATCCTTTTTAAAAGAATTTCAGACTACGCGCCGGCAGCAAGTTGGACATCGCTGGACGGCGACAATTGGCCGCCAGTAAGCGGCAATTTCATATTATCGTAATTATTATCCCGTTTTTTCCACAGACTTAGCTGGAGATCAGCGATATTATTTCTTTCGTCCATCATCTGCAGGAAACTGACATTTTCAAAGAACATAACGATTTATTCAGATGATTTATGCTACGTGCAATAGGACACAGACTTGGCCTGCACTAAGACGTAATTAAATCACACGCAGGTCCTTCCGCATTGAAAATGGTGTAATACATTTTTGTATGTGCATATAGCCTATAATGATTAACTGGTTTTGAGCATGGATTCGTCTAAGTAATTCCAATAATTATACAGGATTCCATGCTACATTTTTGTGTCAGTAAAATCTAAGAGCGGTCTGTGCTTTGCATATCTTTGTAGTGTAACCAAAATCAAATTAAAAATAATAATAAAAGATAAATTAAATTAAATTAAATAATAAAACACACACATTAATATGTTATATGTAGATACACTACATCTCGTGCCCTTTGCCAGTGGGGCCAGAACAATCGAAAGTATACTTTCAAATAGAATTTCTTAGTAATATTTGTATTTTTGTGATCTTATGTGTATATATGTGTCCATAATTTGTATACTAACCATAACCCTAACTTCTCTTACATGAAAATTACGAACATCTAAGGAAGGGTATATAGATGTGAAGGAAGCTGACCCTGAGGTATATGAAGGAGAGAGCTGTCAAGCTGAAAATAAAGACGAATAAACCAATACCGAATACAGTTATAAAGGTAAGGACTACAATGCATACTATCCACCTGTGGTACCAAAGTTTGACATGCACTGTGGAACTGATGACTCATGGTATGGCAGAAATTCATTTCAACGTACAATTTTAGAACAATTACTGATATAAAGACAGCGTAATGCTATTGCGTTTAAATTTCACTTTGTGCATTGTGCGTTTGTATTAGTACTTGCTTTTAACGTGTCTGATTGTAAGAGTATATGTTTATGTACTGTGTCTAAGTATGTGCAGACTTGTTACAATAGCAAAATCAAGTTATGGGCAAAGTGAATAGAATTATGGTTGCGAAATCAAACACAGACTTTGTCTAGCACGATAACGTACAGGACATGAGTAGTTTTGTTGATGATAGTACAGCCACTGCCTCGGCAGGTGAGATGCTGAGGGCAGGTGGCGGTAATTGTCAGATGGAACACCAGACACCAACAAATGTGTTGGATGTAGAGGACGTCTGACACTTAACAGAAAATGTTTTGACACCGAACAGGCAGTGGAGAGAATTTTTATGTCACCTGTGTGCTCTCCACTGTCCGATCCATTTGCGGCTTTACTACGCAAATTGGAAGAACCTGACACGGAACGTGATTGGTTGCAGGCTGAAAGAGACGAAAGGCTGAAACGAGAACTCGACGAACGTGATTGGTTACAAGCGGAGAGAGACAGACAATTCATGGAAAAAGATGAAAAAGTTAAAACGAGAATTAGAAGAAAGTGGTCGACTACAAGCCGAGAGGGTCAGGCAGCTGTTATCACAGTTATACTGAGCGAGAACAAACTAATGGAGAAATGCTAGGCTATACAGGCAGCACTAACGACTATGAAGTAGGAGGAGGTAGATTCAATCACGACTCGTACGGAGCAGCTAGGAGTTTCACAGCGAGAGTCTATTGTAAATAATTTAGCCGCTCAGGCTGACCAAATCGAGAAAGAATTCCAGGAACGGCTGGAATCGAAAAAACAAACAATTGTACATAAGGTAGACGAAAAAGTAAACAGTGCGATATAGTGTGTGACTGAGGACGTCGACCTTACTATCAATCGAGTAACGGAAACGCGGCAAACAGAAGTCGCACAGCTGAGCGATAAGTTACCCGCAGAGCTGCCACACTGGCAGCGCGAAGTGACAGACCATATTGCCAACTTAGAGCGCGAGGCGCTCGGCTGTCAAAACATTAGAACCTACTCGTAAAGTGTATAGTAATGATCCGAGTTTGTTGTTTTTATGGTCTTCAGTCCAAAGACTGGTTTGATGCAGCTCTCCATGCTACTCTATCCTGTGCAAACTTCTTCATATCCAAGTAACTACTGCAACCTACATCCTTCTGAATCTGCTTAGTGTATTCATCTCTTGGTCTTCCTCTACGATTTTTACCCTCCACGCTGCCCTCCAATACTAAATTGGTGATCCCTTGATGCCTCAGAACATGTCCTACCAACCAATCCCTTCATCTAGTCAAGTTGTGCAATTCCTCTTCTCCTCATTTCTATTCAGTACCTCCTCATTAGTTACATGATCTACCCATCTAATCTTCAGCATTCCTCTGTAGCACCATATTTCAAAAGGTTCTGCTCTCTTCTTGTCTAAACTATTTATCTTAGATGTTTCACTTCCATACATGGCTCCACTCCATACAAGTACTTTCAGCAAAGACTCCCAAACACTTATCTATATTCGATGTTAACAAATTTCTCTTCTTCAGAAACTATTTCCTTGCCATTGCTAGTCTACATTTTATATCCTCTCTACTTCGACCAACATGAGTTATTTTGCTCCCCAAATAGCAAAACTCATCTACTACTTTAAATTTCTCTTTTTCTGATCAAATTCCCCCAGCATCACCTGATTTAATTAGTGCTACATTCCATTATCCTCGTTTTTCTTTTGTTGATGTTCATCTTATATCCTCCTTTCAAGATATCGTCCATTACGTTCACCTGCTGTTCCAGGTCCTTTACTGTCTCTGACAGAATTACAGTGTCATCGGCAAACCTCAAAGTTTTTATTTCTTCTCCATGGATTTTAATTCCAACTCCAAATTTTTCTTTTGTTTCCTTTACTGCTTGCTCAATATACAGAATGAATAACATCGTGGATAGGCTGCAACCCTGTCTCACTCTCTTCCCAACCACTATTTCCCTTTCATGCCCCTCGACTCTTATAACTGCCATTTTGTGTCTGTACAAATTGTAAATAGCCTTTCGCTCCATGTATTTTATCCCTTCCACCTTCAGAATCTAAAAGAGAATATTCCAGTCAACATGGTCAAATGTCAGAAACGTAAGTTTCCCTTTCCTTAATCTATCTTCTAAGATAAGTCGTAGGGTCAGCATTGCCTCTCGTGTTCCAAAATTTCTACTGAATACGAACTGCTCTTCCCCAGGGCCGGCTTCTTTTTTTCAGTCTTATATAAATAATTTGTGTTAGTATTTTGCTGCCATGACTTATTAAACTGATAGTTCGGTAATTTTCACACATGTCAAGACCTGCTTCCTTTGGGATTGGAATTATTATATTCTTCTTAAAGTCTGAAGATATTTCGTCTATCTCATACATCTTGCCCCCCAGGTAAAAGAGTTTTACCAGGGCTGGCTCTTCCAAGGCTGTCAGTAGCTCTAATGGAATGTTGTCTACTCCCGGGGCCTTGTTTCAACTTAGGTCTTTCAGGGCTCTGTCAAATTCTTCCTATTTCATCTTCATCTACAACCTCTCCCATTTCCATAATATTACCCCCAAGTACATCATCCTTGTATAGACCCTCTATATACTCCTTCCACCTTTTTGCTTTCCCCTCTTTGCTTAGAACTGGTTTTCCGTTTGAGTTCTTGATATTCATACATGTGGTTCTTTTTTCTCCGAAGGTCTCTTTAGTTTTCCTGTAGGCAGTATGTATCTTACCCCTAGTGATATACGCCTCTACATCCTTACATTTCTCCTCTAGCCATCTCTGCTTAGCATTTTGCACTTCCTGACGATGTCATTTTAGAGGAGTTTGTATTCCTTTTTGCCTGATTCATTTACTGCATTTTTATGTTTTCTTCTTTCATCAATTGAATTTAATATATCTTCTGTTACTCAAACATGCACCGAGTATGGTTACTAACTATGGTCAACCACATGATTTGGCTGGAACAGCCGCAGTCCTAATAGTGTACCGACAATGCTACCTAGCATTTCGGGGGCGGCGGTACTGGCACCGAACCTGATGGTAGAGGAAAGCCTACTTAAACATAGGCAATTCCAAATTTTTGACAACGAAAAGGAATCGTTTCACCCAGTCATTTTCATTAAAAATTTTAGGAACATCTGGCCCAGTATGCGGACAGAACAAAAAGTTCAAAATGGTTCAAATGGCTCTGAGCACTATGGGACTCAACTGCTGTGGTCATAAGTCCCCTAGAACTTAGAACTACTTAAACCTAACTAACCTAAGGACATCACACACATCCATGCCCGAGGCAGGATTCGAACCTGCGACCGTAGAGGTCGTGCGGTTCCAGACTGTAGCTCGGCCACTCTGGCCGGCTAACAAAAAGTTCAGTTTATTGTATCTCATATACAGGGAGATGCTGGACTTCGTGAATTGAGGCAATGGATAGGTGTCACAATACCGAGCAATTTGGAAAGGCTTTCTTAGGGAAGTATTGGTCACCGAGTATTCAAGAGAGATTAAGAAATGAAGTCAATTGTCCAGAAATGTATAGTCCTAGACACAGTAGTCTAAGGAAATATTTTGAGAAATACATTAGTAAGACCTGGTACTGGGATGGGCCAATGGCTGGAAAAGATGTGATCCGGTTGCTAAAGTTGCGGCAGCCCGGATATATCGAAGATAAGTTAATTAATGTTGACGAGGAAGATTTAGATAAATACCTATCAGTATTAGACAAGTTTTATTTGGCATTAGAGGAGACGATGGCAGAAAAAAAGAGATAAAAATCATTCGTCTTCTCCTCAGAAAAATGGCAATAGAAATAACAAAGCCACAATAATAACAACGGTAAAGTTTATGATCAGCCAACCAATAATGGAAGGCAAGCGAATGGCGCTGGTTATCCGCAACTGAACAGAAAAAGATAGTGGGATGATAGACCCAACACCGGATACCAAAGCAATTCGGAGTGGCGAAATAGCAACAGTAACAAACGAAACCAGTGGCAGAGTGATTTCTCGCCACAGTGGAATCAAAACACGTTCCCCACCAGGACCGAACAGTGATGGTTCAAATGGCTCTGAGCACTATGGGACTTCTGTGGTCATCAGTCCCCTAGAACTTAGAACTACTTAAACCTAACTAACCTAAGGTCATCACACACATCCATGCCCGAGGCAGGATTCGAACCTAGGACCGTTGCGATTGCTCGGTTCCAGACTGTAGCGCCTAGAAACGCACGGCCACTCCGGCCGGCCCAAACAGTGAACAAAGAAATTAAAATGTAGGAGAAAACGTAAATTAATAACAATGGCCAGGGCAGCAATCCAATGTCAGGATAGTGGAGGTGTTAGACGGCAGGCCCCTCCCAGACAACAAATTAGTTCCGACCGCGATAAGCTCCCTATTGTTGATCGGAGGGCGACGTGGGGGCACACCAAAGCAGACTCGATAAACCGTTGATATGCTGCGATATAATGATGATATAGTACTGAATGATGAATTATTAAACGAACCTGGTAAGTGCAAAACTGTATAAGGCATTATGTAAGACACAGTAGCGACTTATCCAGTACAGGACTGTCGGGTGTCTGAAGCTCCTAGAAGTGAAAGGTTTATCTGTAGCTTGTATAATGGATTGTGATTTCCTGAGGAGCAGAAAGGCAAAAATTTTGGCCTTTCCCCCGGGGAAATGAGTTTAATGTATGGTGGAGGGAGAATTCTACTGGATATGGTCAGAACGAAAGAAGTACATGCAAGTACTGCCGGAGTATGCTACTCAAGATTTTACAAGTTAACTGTGATTTAAAAGGGAAGGAATACCACTATCCTGAAAAGCGAATAGCGAACACTACGGAAATACAGGAAATGGTTTACAACAAGGCTAAGGAATGGGATTATTTGAACAGTAGCCAGCAAGATGAGCTTACTCGTTTGCCGTCAAATCATTTAAATGTTTTCTCGGAGAAACCTGGAGTAATAAAGGGTTACGGATACAACATAGAGCTGTTGCCTCATGAAACATTCTGTCACGCCACATCTTCTTTACCGTTATAATGACATTAAATTGTATATAAAATGATTGATAATGACAATGTATATATAAGATTTTCTTTGAGTTTTTGACGTATTTTTCATGTATATAGTAGTACAGAAGTGTTTTCCATGACATGTTTTTCTGTATTTAGGACGTAGAAAGTGTCATCCATGTGAGTGTGCTTGACAAAAGAACAATATTACTTGCTTTTCAAAGATGCATAGGAAAGACATTAGTTACTGAAATGTGTAAAAAAGGAACACAGGTTCGTGAAATTGAAGTAGAATAGTAAATATAAAGTGATATCTATTTTGAATGAGAACATTTGATTTAATTTTATATTGTAAGGTAAAGTTAGGACTATTATTTCATTTGAAGGTTCAGGTTATGAAAAATTTAATAGAGATGTAAGTTTAATTTTCTTAAATATGCAATACTCATCTATTTGGTTAATTTCAGCTACTAGAATAAGAAGAAAGATGACCATGAGTAAAACCCATGTTAAAGAAAAACACCATGGGTCACAGCAAAGCAGATTTGGATGAAACAATTTTAGAATCAATCGAGCAGGGATATGTCATGCTATTTCAGGCATGATTTTGCTAGATTTTCGGATCAATGGCTAAACCCAGTTTCGGCTGGAGAATTATTAGACACCGTGTAACACAAGAACAACACCGCAGTGCTGAGAAAATATAAAAATATAGGCAACTTTTCGAGTATAATATGGTAAAGCCCATATTATTGTAGAGTCAGGCCAGAGTCTGATTACAAGTGCTGTTGATCTATTGGTCAGACATGCGTGACATTGGGTGGAGGAACGTAAGCAATGAATTTTCTAATTCACAAATTGTAACAACTGCCTCTAAACAAAAGTTAGATAATGTAAGTGACAGTATCTGTGATTAACATGTTCTGGGGAGAAACTTTGTGTAGTCACAGAGACAATAAAAACCGTGACTTGAACTATAGGGAACTGTGTAATTCGCAATCTGTAGTATGACAAAGTGTTTTAAGTAAACGATCGCGGTACTCTGTATAGACATTGGCGGAAGTGCTTATGAACAAATGTTGTTAAGTGCACACAGTGCGACAAGTATGGAAAAAACTGTATAATTTCATCTCGTGCAAACTGTGCGAACGATTTGGAATAGACAGAGTTTCGCGCTCGACAACAGTCAACATTCCAACGCGAAGCGGACAGTTGGTCGGCGAGTGATGTGCCGCGCTCGGAGTGATGTTTTTAGAACAGGTTATAAACAGTTCAAATGGTTCAAATGGCTCTGAGCACTATGCGACTTAACTCCTGAGGTCATCAGTCGCCTAGAACTTAGAGCTAATTAAACCTAACTAACCTAAGGACATCACACACATCCATGCCCGAGGCAGGATTCGAACCTGCGACCGCAGCGATCGCTCGGCTCCAGGCTGTAGCGCTTAAAACCGCACGGCCACTCCGGCCGGCTTTATAAACAGTGACTAGTCATCGTTCCAAGACACGGTGAAGGTAGAGCGTGTGACTACTTTAGGACGCCTACATAGCGCGGAACATTAAGAATATCATATAAGGTGAAAAAAGCAAGCATGTTTGCAGGACTATGTGATTCCTGGAATTACACACGTGGGATGTAATAAACAGTTACAGAGCTGGCCCTGGACTGTGCAATAGTAGTGACTTTAATGTGTGCGTTTTTTCCCATAGCGAATTCCGATGTGTATGTTAAACACAGAACTTGTTTCAGGGTCATTCCTTTGCGTTACGAGCGGTTTGGGGAGACTACAACGCACGAGGCGACGTCGATGCAGCCTTGGCGGAAGGCAGCGCGGTTAAATGTCAACGCCGGGGGCGGTGCCTGCCCTCACACCGACACTGTGCGTTTTCCCGCCAGGCGTATCCCTAATGACGCAGCATCGACTACCCGACGCCGTACCTTAAAAGTCCCACAAACATCCGATGGCCGACGACGGCGCCTACCAGCTGGCGACACCGTCAACCAACGACATCGTCATACAACTAACAAATTATCTAATCGATAAAATTAAAACTTCGCAAATCAAGAATGCAATACCTGAGAATATTTGAAATATTGATAACAGATAGAGATGAAAGTGCTTCATGTGACGTAACGTGGAAATCCATGCCCGGACATTAGAACATGGGATCATGGCATTCCAAGGGGCTTATGATGTCTCTTGGTCCAGATTAGGTTCAATGGTTCAAATGCCTCTGAGAACTATGGCACTTAACTTCTGCGCTCATCGGTCCCCTAGAACTTAGAACTACTTAAACCTAACTAACCTAAGGACATCACACACAGCCATGCCCGAGGCAGGACTCGAATCTGCGACCGTAGCGGTCGCGCGGTTCCAGACTGAAACGCCTACAACCACTCGGCCACTTCGGCCGGCTCCAAATTAGGCAAGCTATAAATTCTTAAATATTTTTCCACGATACTGAGAAATTATATTTGTCATATGTAAATGATACTGTACTGGAAGTCAAGGAATAATGTGATTACAAAGGGAAACTAATATCTGTAACCTAAATGTTATTATTTTCTTTGTTCTTTTTGGGTATCGGCGTGAAACAAAAAGCGCCGGACACTATCTTGCTTGTTTCCTGTTGGGATAGGAAGCCATTGTGCGCCATCTATAAAATAGGGTGTGTACATGTTTTATTATTTGAACAGTGACCTCCAATATACGTCTAAAGTATTGCTGTTGTTAATTTTAACTGTAACTTGCACCACACATCCCACTTGCTTGTTCCATCATTTTCAAAAGAATTTCAGACGCCGCGCCGGCAGCAAGTTGACCATAGCTGGCCGGTCACAATTGGCCACCATTAAGCGGCAGTTTCAAATTATCGTAATTATTACCCCGTTCTTTCTACTCCACTGACGCAACAAGAACTCCAACTGCTTTTCTAGAGCTAAATGTGTACACTATTATTCTGCCAAACGATGAGCACTCTGTACTCTAAACAAGTAACAGTGGGAAAGGTAACTTTTTACATTAGATGGTAGCTATCCATTTTTTGAGGTTTCAATGACATAGTCACAGTCTTTGAGGAAGGCAGTTTATTTCAAAATGCTGCCAAAATATATTGAGTCAATGCGTATAATGAATTCACCACCAATTTAGCACTGAAAGCTTTTCTTTTATTGTTCTGCGATCGCAGTCGTCCAGAGGCACAAGAGCAGCCCTGAAAGCTGTTAGAGCCAGGAATAAAGTCTGTATTAACTTTTAATGAGGTTTCGGATTGAGCGTAATAGTTGCTGGACTCGGAAAAGCGTCAGAGTCTGGAAACGACTGGAAAGAGAGCGCGGGAGCCGTATTCATCTAGGGCATAGCTGGCGCCACCCCAAGATCTGATAAGGTAAAAGATTCAATTATCGAGCTTCCAACTTTGCACACTAGTACGGAATTCCCTGAAACCACTTCTTTGAGAACCTGCAATAAGGTACCTATCATACATTGGTTGTCGAAAAGGAAAAAAATGTCTCGCTATTCTAACAAAAAAGAATTGCGAATTTGTCTAGATTTTCAAAATAATATGAACGTAGTCTAAAATACTTAATGCTGACCGGTACCTCATTTTAAGCAGTTACAATGCTTCTATTGCAGAACACCGAGCAGCAAACGTCTCATTAAACTACACTTTAAACGTATATTTTAGGGAACCTCGTACTATGTACTGCAAAGTTGAATAATACACAAAGACAAGCAATGTAAAATCCTGCCTGGGACCTAGCAACTCAGCGAGTGACCTAAGCAGAATTAGGACCAATGCACCAAGACTCGCACGGAAGTTTCTGATTTGACGCAGGAACAAATGAATAACAATACAGTAGCAGCTGTCACAACAAAACAAGGTATTCTGAGTTTGTTTTACGCAATTCTGCTCACCCCGAAATTGGGTGCAGTTATTTTTTTATCGTACGCGTCTTTAAATCATTGACCAAATGACCTGTACACCATATCGTAGTTAAATGAACTTCTAGAAGGAGCCAAACTTGCCAGATAAGAAACGAGCCGAAACACCTTGAACATACCGACCGTGAGACCGAAGGTAGCCTGGAGGCGTGCTATGCAAATGACGCGATCACGAAAGCAAACATTCTGTTAACGAATTGTAAAACTATCGTAGGCTTCCGTCGACTATCGTACACTGAAGAGCCAAAGAAACTGGTACACCTGCATAATACTGTATAGGGCCCCGCGAGCACGCATAAGTGTCAAAACACGACGTGGCATAGACTCGACTGAACTAGTGCTGGAGGGAACTGACACCATGAATCCTGCATGGCTGTCCATAACTTCGTAAGAGTACGAGCTGGTGGAGATCTCTTCTGAGCAGCACGTTCCAAGTCAACCCAGATATGCTCAATAATATTCATGTCTGGGGAGTTTGGTAGCCAGCGGAAGTGTTTAAACTCAGAAGAGTTTCCTGGAGTGACTCCGTAGCAATTCAGAAAATGTGGGGTGTCGCATTGTCCTGCTGGAATTGCCCAAGTCCGTCGGAATGCACAATGGACATGAGTAGATGCGTGTGAGCAGACAGTATGCTGACGTCACCTGTCAGAGTCGTATCTAAACGTATCAGGGGTCCCATATCACTCCAACTGCACACGCGCCACACCATTACAGAGCCCCCACCAGCTTCAACAGTCCCCTGATGATATGCAGGGTCCATGGATTCACGAGGTTGTCTCCATACCCGTACACGGCCATCCGCTCGTCACGATCTGAAACGAAACTTGCCTGATCAGGCAACATGTTTCCAGTCATGTCCAATGTCAGTGTTGGTGGGCCCAGGCGAGGCGTAAATCTTTGTATCGTGCAGTCATCAAGGGTACACGCGTGGGCCTTCTCCTCCGAAACCCGTATCCATGATGCTTCGTTGAATGGTTCGCACACTGACACTTGTTGATGGCCCAGCACTGAAATCTCCAAGGAAGGATTGCACTTCTGTCACATTGAACGATTCTCTTCAGTCGCCGTTGATCTCATTCTTGCAGGATCTTTTTCCGTCCGCAGCGATGTCGGAGTTTTGGTGTTTTACTCGATTCCTGATATTCACGGTACACTCGTGAAATGAGCGCACGGGAAAAATCCTCACTTCATCGCTACTTCGGAGATCCTGTGTCCCATCGCTCGTGGGCCGACTATAACACCACGTTCAAATTCACTTAAATCTTGATAACCTGCCATTGTAGCAGCAGTAACCGATCCAACAACTGCGCCAGACACATCTTGTCTTACATAGGCACTGCCGACCGCAGCGCCGTGTTCTGCCTGTTTAAATATCTCTCTATTTGATTACACATGCCTATACCAGTTTTTTTTAGCGCTTCAGTGTAAGTAAGAGTAGACTACGATAGTCATCTTAGTTGTCTTGGTCAGTTAATACCATAACGACGTTTTCTGTCTGTTAGGTGTGTTGCATACCTATCTGGCGTCACTTCATTTCGATCTCTTCCTTCGTGTGTGCCATGAGTGTCTTACTAGATTCTCCTAGAAACCGGAAGGGGAAACGTCTAGATACTGAGTGAGGATATAAGGGTCAAATACGCTATGGAAAATTTTTGTTCTACGAAGTATCTTTATGTTTATTACTTAAAATATACACTATTTATAGCTAACTTAAAGTATTCAATGTTTTACTCAAGTTTTATTCGAATATTTTTATTTTTTACGTGAAACAGAGCCATCTTTTCGTAAAAATGTAAAACCTACAGATTTGGCCTGAAGAGCTAGAAAACGCAGATTCCTCAAAAGAATGTAAAATTAAAAAGAAACGCCAGAAAACGAAAGTCAATATCGCATAAATATTTCTTTATTTTCCACAACCGGTATTGACAGACTTTGCTGTCATTTTCAGGTGTTTGAAACCTTTGTTACAAAACGTATTCATTGTGAGTTGGGACCTGATGTCAAGTTGTCTTGTTAGTGGATAAAATATAGCACATTAGAGAAGGCTTGTTAGAAATAAAACACTTACCATCAAAAAGCATCGAGTGCACATGATCGTGTGCGTATGGGTAGCGCTCACAGATGATTGTTACGACATAAAAATGACAATATACAATACAGTGCATAGTAACACATACGTTTACCTTAGCTTGCCATGTTCCACTCTTTGATGATCTTCCTTACACTGTGTGTGTCTCTATTTACATCTACGTGATTACTTTGCTATTCACAAAAACTGCCTGTCAAAGGGTTCAATGGTACAACTGCACTCATTTCAATCAAGAACATATCAAACATCGCTTCACTATTTCGTCGAGCTTTTATAAAACATGATTCTCTTACTTGTAAATAACTTTTGCACTTATCAATAACAACATCAAGGTCTTGCCTTTGCTCAGGATGAAGAACTTTCAGTTGAGTACAAAATAAAAACAGTAATTATAGAGAATTGTTTGTATTTGTGCATATAAACTGTACTTGCATAAAAATCAGTTGCTTTGGTTTCATAAAAACGTAGAAGTAGCACGATCAATTAATTTTTATTACTTACAAAATTCAGTTTACGTTTTCTAAGGATATAAAATACAGAACAGACTAACATTGAATGATGTTCGCTTCTAATTTTGTGCAAAATCTTTATTTCCCTACAAATTCCACCAATACTGCCGGTAATCGTACCATTGTCCGAGTCATCTACGTTGTGTACCAAAACTACACAACCGTAGTTTTCGTATAGCGCAGCTCTATTTACAGCGCACCACAGTGGTACAGAGAAAGTCGAGACGAAAAATTTTATACTGGACATTTTTGGTCCGCAGGTCGGGAAACTACCTCAAATTGGACTATAAAAACAGCCCTTGCGCAGTGCAGTAGATTTTTATCCTCTGCGCGCAAACTATTTGCCCTAGAGAAGAAATGAATCAGACATTTTTGTGGGAAATGTTATTTAGTTAAATTTTGTACTGGGGTAAGTTTTCGCTAGAAGCCGCGCATTTTGACGAAATTGGCCTTCAAACTTACTTCCATTCCTATACTCAACCGCCACCAGTCACAATTTTTAGCAAATTGTTCATAGCACTCCCTCCTACAGCTGTACGAAAAGTTACGTCTAAATATATTTTCTCATGTTCGGCCCACCTTGGTCTTTTTTGACTGGGCTAAGGATGACTTTTAAAAATATCGACAATTGCCTTGGTTGGATTTCCGCAAAAGCGAAGAACTACGGGAGGCTTGTTGGAGTTATTATAAGTGCAGCAATGAAGGAATCCCTAGAGGCTGCCGGAAGCAATACATTCCAGACTGGAATGAAACTAATAAGAAACAATGCGATGAATTTCTAAATGTGGGAACCAGGAAATAACGGATAACCTACTGCATTACCTCGATACAGTCATACGTACTAAGTGGACAGAGACAGTTTGTCACAGAGTTTTCAAACACAAACATTGTCATTACTAAGGGAGTTGGGTGGAAACAAATTTAAAGGAAGGAACAACCCTCATAAATCGGCCAACTGGACTGAATCACATTTACAGTCCACATCGACAGTACAAGGGATAAAAGTCATAAAGGATACATGAAACGTAAACTTTCATTGTTCAAAAAGAACGCTAATGAACAGCCTGACTCCTTAAGAACTTTCTCTGCATCTGAAATTTCGGCTCCTCTTAAAACTCTAAAACCTGGAAAGGCACAGGGAAATGACGAAAGCCGCCCAGAATTCCTTCAGCGTAGTGCGGACTACCAAAAAAGATGGTTGGCATATTTATTCTCTGGCATTGTGGTATCAGGTTCAGTCCTACAAAAAATTAAGCAATCAAAAATCACAGCAATATTCAATTCTAGCAGGATATCAGACCAGCTAAGGAACTATCGTCCAATCGCTCTATTGAGCACTGTTTATAAATTCCTTGAAAGAATTCTATACAATCGGATCAGTCTGGTGATCTTTGAGAACCTTCCCACTGAGCAAGCTGGATTCCGAACAAAACAAGCTGCGCTGGTCAAGTCTTGTCTTTAACAACATTTACTGATGCAGGAAACAAGCTGAAACGGAAATCATGAGTTGTTTTCGTTGATCTAAGTGCAGTCTGGAGGGATGGACTGCATTCGAAATTGTTACAACTTGTCCCATGCAAACAGACAACAAAACTAATTGACAATAAGTTAACTGGAACGGCATTTCAAGTAACTGCAGAGAAAGACACTAAATGCCCAAAGGTATTGAATATTGGTTTACCACAGGGATCCGCTCTTGCTCCTGTCTTGTTTAATTTATATATATATATATATATATATATATATATATATATAGGAGAGCCAACACCGTGGTACTAGAGGAGGCAGAAAGGCACGTGTTTTAGCTCACGCAGGCTGGCGTGAGGTCTGGAACAGGACAAGGAAATTAGAGTTTAGAAAAACGGACGTAGCTGGTGGAATACTTAACTTTAATCCATTAATGGTGAACGTCGGTCTGGACGGTACATGATTCACAATATCAATGGTAACTGATAATGGCGCCTTGCTAGGTCGTAGCAAATGACGTAGCTGAAGGCTATGGTAAACTATCGTCTCGGCAAATGAGAGCGTATTTTGTCAGTGAACCATCGCTAGCAAAGTCGGTTGTACAACTGGGGCGAGTGCTAGGAAGTCTCTCTAGACCTGCCGTGTGGCGGCGCTCGGTCTGCAATCACTGACAGTAGCGACACTCGAGTCCGACGTATATTAACGGACCGCGGCCGATTTAAAGGCTACCACCCAGCAAGTGTGGTGTCTGGCGGTGACACCACACACATATATATATATATATATATATATACATACATATATATATATATATTCCTCCAAAACAGTCTAGAAATTTGGCTATGCGAATGATTGGACAATAGATACCCAACACAAAATCTTTAAAACAGCTGAAGAAATCCTGCTTTATGACCTAATAAGTTTCATTTTCTCATCTGTCCACTGTCCAATAGATTGGCACACAGAGCCCTCGTGACATTTTGAGGAAGAAAAACTTCATCATAACGTGCACCCAAAATACCTTGGTATCACGTTAGGTAGAACACGTTTTTTTTAAGAAGCACTTGACACGAACATCTGCTAAGTTCAAACAACATCCTCCATAAAGTCTGTGGCATTTATTGTGGATCGTCAGCAGAAACTCTTCAGGTATCAGTACTCGGATTGGCGTGGTCAGCCGCAGAGTGTTGTGCGCCTGTCTGGCTTAAAAGTCCACACGTAAAAAATATTGACGTACAACTTAACAAAACTATGCACATTGTTTGTGGATCAGTACGATCTACTCCCACCTATTAGTTACCTATTTTTAGCCACATTCCATCTCCTGATATCAGTCGGAAGAGTGCGCTACTGCGGGAAACCAGAAAATTGGTAGTAACACCGACGTTTCAATATTGAACTATGTATTCCCAGCGGAGCGAAAAAGTTCAAGACGTTCCTTACTAGCTATTACTCTCAAGGAAACTGAATTCAGTACCATCGAAGAATGGCAACAAAAGTGTATGCACTATGTCTAAAAAGCTTACATCCGGAAGGAATCTCCTGGATTCGACCAGCCTGGGGCACTGTAGACTACTCTGAACCCCATCCGAATGGGCCATGGTGGGCCATGGAAGATATGCAGACACTCTCTACAAGTGGGGAAAATCTTCATCACCATCGTGTTAGTATGCAGCAGAACGACAGGCAGTGGTTCACAATGTGTTAACATGTCCCGCGCGTGCCTACAAGGGTCTTTTCCTGACAGCGACGAATGACGTGATAAAATACATAAAAGACCTTGACAGTAATATGTAGCTGTTGTCGTTTATATTATTTCATGCTGGTGAGCAGTGCTAAAATTTTGAGACTTAGTAGTTTTGTAATCTTTGTACATGTATTGCCATACGATAAATACGACTGGCCTATTACGTCCCTGACTTACAAGGGGAGGCCGCCAATTGTGAAATTCAGATTCGATTCATACTGCGCATAATAAAAGCTCATGGCCAGAGGTGTAATGTGGCAAAGCACCAAGATGCACTTCTCAGCCGTTGTCGAGAAAATCGACAGTTAAAAGAAACCACTGCAGTGAAATACTCTCTACGATTAATAGTTCTATACAGCGTCGTGGCGCAGCGGTAAGCGCTCTGGTTCGTAATTCGAAGGTCGCCGGATCGAATCTCACGCTATGCAACCTTTTTTTTTTTAGTATTGGTTTTTTATAATTCAAATATATGTATATATATATATATATATATATATATATATATATATATGTATATATAATTCCCGGCAATCAGTTGCAACAATTATGCATATAATAAGTTGTTGAAAGTCGTTTGTCGTGGAAAAACTGGCGACTTCGAACATCATTATGTTTTCCGCAAACAAAGTTGTATTTCACAAATGTTATTAATTGTCTTCATAATGTTAACCACGCATGGTTAACGGAAGACGTAGAAACGATATTCCGAAACGAATACGTATAGCGTAAGTCAAACGTTCGAATTTGAATAGAGACCCCACGAACACAAATTTGCTGTGGCGGGTATGAAATATAAACTCCGTTACTCGCTCGTTACACTTGAATGACAGATGTTGAATGGGCGGAAACGAGCCGCCGCATAACAGCGTAGTTGCCTGCTAACTTCGAAAGAAGGTAGATGCGGTCCCTAGTGCAACTTATAACATTGTCGAAAATCAGTGCGGACGGGAGAGCTTTGGTACACCCTGTTAAAAAAAAAACGGAAAAATGGAGGCGGTACAATTGGAGAGCGATCCCCCTTCACCAACATGCATAAGCAATTCATTAATACTTTATATATATATACATTTGACTTACAAAAATCTAATAATGAAAAAAATTGCATGGCGCGAGATTCGATCCGGCGACCTTCGGATTACGAACCGGAGCGCTTACCGCTGCGCCACGACGCTGTAGAAAATTACTAATCGTCGATAGTATTTCACCGCAACGGTTTCTTTTAACTGTCGATTTTCTCGACAACGGCTGAGAAGTGCATCTTGGTGCTTTGCCACATTACACCTCTGGCCATGAGCTTTTATTATGCGCAGTATGAATCGAATCTGAATTTCACAATTGGCGGCCTCCCCTTGTTAGTCGGCTGTTTCGTTAACATTATTACGAGGGAATGGTAAAAAGTAATACTCTCGAATTTTTAGGCGAAACTCTTAAAGCTTTTTATTACCATTCTACATCCTTACTCTTGGGTGTACATATCCAGTCGTCTGCTGCTAGAGGGCTCCGAATTGTAGCCTGTAACATGGAGCTGTTTAAAGTAACTATGGCGTTGGGTGAGAAACAGCATGCTATAATGGAGTGTCGAATTCGAAAAGTTCGTCCGTACACGCAGTATCCTCTCCTTGAGCATGACACGCACGATGGCTGCGACATCTGCAACAATACGACGCCGTGGGTTCATTGTCAACGATCATCGTCCATGCAGTCCTGGCTTGGCCCGTCCGAGTTTCATCTCTTTCTAGAACTTCAAGAACACCTTCGAGGACTTTATTTTGATAGTGATAGTTTGATAGTGCTGAGGTTGTGGCTTCGTCGACAAACGTTCAGCAGTGAACGTATTACAAACTGATCTCTCGTTGCGAGAAACGTGTTCGTCGTCACAGTACCTATGTTGAAAAAATGTTGAGAAATAAATGCATACGGATGAAGAATAAAGATGCAGAATGGTAATAATGTTTTACTTAAAAATTTGTAAATGTTGCCACATAAGAAATTTAGAAGCATTACTTCCCACCACACCCTCATAATTCGAACATAACCGTGAGGGCACTGCAAGAAAAAAGACTTTTGTAAACGTTATGCATAAACTAATTGCAATTAGATGTCAACTTAACCCATACCAACGCAGTAGCTTCGTAGTAATAATGTCAGACAAAAAAACGACTTAACTGTTACTTATATTCTGTTAAAATTCAGAGAACTGTGAGATAAAATTGATACAGACCGTAGACCGTAGACGCCGCAGGTCCGCGTCGACAAACCTCCAGTGTGTAATTTACGGGAATTGTGTGATCTGTGCCTATATATCTGCTGCCACATCGGGAACGCACCAACAGGAACCGTTGGAACGCATACCACGTAGAATCGCTCCTGTAGCGCTTTCTTAAGGTGGCCCAACACTTACATAAGCAGATGCTCTTGTGGTTTTGACTCACCAGTGTAGACCAAAATACGCCATGCTTCAGCGTCGTAAGTTTTAAATAAATACATTACAACAGACACAACAATGAAAATTATAAATAAATGATTCGTGTTGTAAACGCCACGAACGTACATTATTACAGCATATTTTCCTTACCATGGAACAAATGATAGTGTAAAGCCCAATAATCCACAAAAAAGGTGTAGCGTTATGGGATGTCACATTAAAATTTCATTTTGCTCCATTAACCGTTCCTAATTATATCACAGACTTTCTGCAGCATGCTTGTCCTCCGTTGCTACGTAGTGATTTTTTTCGGTGACGTAAGTATTTGATTATATTAACGTTATCAGACGGACTGGAAATCCAGGAACAGTGGATTCCACACGGCGGGTTTGGGAAAATGGCGTTTAATAACAGTGTAATTATAGGTTCTGTTGCTGGTGAAAAGTAATGTCTCCGATTTTTTTATGTGAAAACTCTCAAAGCTTTTTAAATAAAACAAATTTCGATTATAAATCCAGTCGTGGATTGTAGATTTGAAACTTCTTTTACGCGTTCCTCCCAGGTAGGGCTTCATTAGATTATGTTAAAATTAATGCAGGAGGCGTATGTCACATATTCCTCTGGCATTAATTTTTCAATAATCTGATGTCACCCATACTACACTTTTATCTAGCTAGATATTTACTTTCGGTTTCGGCACTATATGAGCCACGTAGTAAAATTTTAATGAATATGCGTGGTATAAACATTCTTATGTTGTTCATGAATTACATCTCGACTGTTAACTAAGTTCTCTGAACTGGTGCTTATGCACGACACGTATTAACGATAATAAGATGAAAAGTCACCGCGTCTTCCGTGTAACTCCCAGTATAAGACAAAGAGGTACACAAGAACCGACGATATTGTAAGAGCGCTGTGTTTTTGGTCTGTGTATGACAGTTAAAATTTTCCGCGTGCAGTTATACTCACATGCCATTTCCGTGAGCATGGACGTATGCGTGCTATTCATAGCTATGCTTTTTAGAGTTTATGTTCTTGGTACTACTGGTTACATGTGACATTTTAATGTGATAATACTACTGTTCTCGCAAGCATTTTCGTATCGTGTCCCTTAGATGGTGAACGCTGACGACCGTTCATTGCACAAACACCTATGGAATATGATTTCGTTTGACGATAGGAGGACGAAATATCTACTTTGCTGCTATAGGTAATTACTATGTTTCTGTAACACTGCTTCAAATGTAGCTGTGTCGTCTTTCATGTTGTAGATCTGTTTTTTCATTATGGTGTTTTGTTACGTTCTTAGATGCATTTGAAAATGGGCCATGCGCGAAACCAGTAGTTCAGAAGAAAGTAATTTAATATACACCCTGGAATAAAAATAACATTGAAATGTATCAAGGCTGTAGTGTACACACAGACGAAAAATTACATAGTCAAACACGCGACACTCTCTTCACTCGTCTGTTATTAATTTTCTGACTGCTCTGCAACGAATGTTGGATACACGTATGAACTAACTTCTGGTCTGATGCTCTCAGCTTAATTTCCGTCTTTCACGTCTGCTCTCTATAGGCTAATTCTCGGACTTGACAGTTCGTTTAGCCGGCCGAAGTGGCCGTGCGGTTAAAGGCGCTGCAGTCTGGAACCGCAAGACCGCTACGGTCGCAGGTTCGAATCCTGCCTCGGGCATGGATGTTTGTGATGTCCTTAGCTTAGTTAGGTTTAACTAGTTCTAAGTTCTAGGGGAGCCATTTGAACCATTTTTTGACAGTTCGTTTCTCAATTGAAATTGCAAATTTAAATTTAACTTCTTACTTTTGAGAAAAAGAGGATTCGATGTTTGATCATTTGATTCTTTTTCTGAAAAGAGTTACAATAGTAAAACACTCGGTTATGTCCAGATGTGCAGACCGAGTAGCTATACAGCGCCTGATCACAGAAGCTTCCCCATCACACTGCTAACAAGCGCTGTTGATTTCCCTTGAGAAGGTAAAGAGGGATGATGTCTGCCGAGATAATACGTGGGCGCAGAGTGATGCTGGAATCAAACCGTAGGGGCTCCTAGTTGTGCATTTGTTCTGCTTTTCGTGTTTCGCTCTTTAGAGCTAATAAAGAACCAACAGGTCCTTCGCTGTCCTACGTTAAAGTAGGGAAATAATTCATTGAGATGATCATTAGTTCTTTTCTCTGATTGTTAACAGAGTCTCATAGTTCTTCTTCTTGTTGTCAATATTTTATTCTCTCACTTAGTTGAACAAATTAAATAGTCGGAATTCTCTCGAGTGGAAGCTGACATTACAGAAGAACTATTATTAATCATTAAGAAATATATCCTTGCAACCAGTTTCTTACTCTGGCGTTTAAGAGATTACAAAATCAGTGTTTACCGCTATTTTAGCTACGTGTGAAATTGAGTCGTGCGCAAGCATTCGGCTGAGTTTTCGGAGTGTGTTTCAAATTACCTGGGAACCGGGATATACTAAGCGAGTATGGTGAGATTTTCGACAAATACGAAAGCAGTATGAATGGTTTCTACTCGTGGCGAGCACTTCGAAGAAGTTTCAGCTGCAGTCTTGACTCGGTTGATAATCAGGATGTTGCTTGTGATGCTAATGAAATGTTTGTGGACGTCAACTGGCCTCGTTAACTTATAAACGAGTTCCTCAAAGCGGCAATACCGAACAAAAAGTTCTCATTAACCACGGAGGGGGCAGAATCGGTTGGCATGCTCCCGGATGATAAACAGGCAATCATTCTGCAGCCACAGAAATAGTCAGCTATAGTGTCTCAAAGTTCAGCAACTGTGGTGGGTTATCCTGAACTCTGGGACTGTGTCGTTACCACTCGTGGAACTATGGAGAGGTCCTCGGCTGCTCCGAGTTGTGCCTTTCGAACGTTGACATTCTACAGCACATTTCGCGCGACGTTCCGTTGGCACCTTTGGTATGATAATGTCTGGTTGTGAACTGAGACTTTCCAAGTCAATTGTGCGATAGTTCAGCCTCATTCGCCGCCTTCATCAGACCGGGGAGATAACATCTGAAGTAGTAAACGGACTTGACATGGTTTATTAATAACAAAATTTGCTATGCTGTTTTCGATGAAACATGTGCTTCATTTCTGACACTCATGTAACTTGAACTCTCACTCAGAACGTTTAGAAATGCTGAGTGCGTAGTGTGAAGCCAGTTGCATATCTAATGGTGTTTGTTAGCGTTGTATGTTTCTCTCGGACTTTAATGGAGAGCAATAGGCTTGCTACACGTCAGTGTTCAGTTGTGTCTGTGAGATTTCAAATCTGTCTTGCGGTTAAGAAAACCTGTCGATCATTATTAAAAGCCTTTGATCCGAATCTATTGACAGTCGACATTGACAGTGGGTCAGTTTCATCGATCACATCCGTCGCAAAAGCCATGCTACACGTCTACTGCAAGAGGAGAAGCAGATGCCAGGCTGAGATTCACAGGAGAAATATTTAGGAAAGTAATTCATGCACAAAAGAGGAAAACACGTTTTCAACTAATTCTTGAGTACTACTCATCGGTATAGGACCATCCCAGATTGGATACATAGGAGAGGTAGATAAGGTACAACCAAGAACCGCGCCTTTCGTCACGTGTTCGTTTCATCCGTGGTAGAGCCTGACGGAGATGCCCAACAAATTCAAGTGGCAAATGGCAAAAGGGAGGCGTTGTGCGTCGCGGAGTGATTTAGTATTGAAATTCCAAGAGAGTGCATCCTCGAAGAGTCGGGCAACATGTTACTTTCTCCTAAACACGTCTCGCGAAACGGCCATAACAAGAGAATCTGTGAAATTACAGATAATACCAAGGTCTAACTACAGTCATTCTTTACACGTACCATTCGCGAATGTCACAGGGAATAGGGAAATAGGTAGTGGTACCAGAAGTGCCTTCCACCACACACTGTAAGGTGGTTAGCGTAGCACAAATATAAATGTAGACCGCGATACAGAGGTAATCAATCGACGTGGGCGGATAAGGAAAGAGGAGAAAGGCTTGGAACCAAATTGTTGAGGTTATCGGTCCCTAAGCCTACACACTACTTACGGTGTGGACAACACACGCACCCATCCCCGAGGGAGGACTCGAGCCTCCGACGGGGGAAGCCGCGAGAATCGTGACAAGACGCCCAGGACCGCGCGGCTACCCCACGCGGAAGAAAGGGTTCTTACACCTGCTCCTTCTAGTTCGGTTTTCTTATTGTTCGAATTTTATTCTGTTTACAGTTGTCCGTGATTGATTCTGATGTTTAACATGTTTACCCTAATACTTTAAATTTTATTTGCAACATTTTACATCTGAATAAAACAAACCATAGTCAGCCGTCTCGTATTTGACCACGTAGCCTGACAGTTATATTAAAATGCGTTTTCGGTAATGACAGCTGGCTATACGACAGCGCTTGATCTCGTCCGCGCCATGGCATTCTTAATGTCTACCTTCAGCTGTGAGTACAATACCGACGCCGTAGCAATCGCCAAGTCTACGGCGGTCGGCCAACAGCTCGGACGATTTCAGCTGCCGGAAGATTGTCGCAAAGACGTCTGCTGTGTATTTGTGCAACGGCTCTGGAAATGCGTGCGGCTGTTTCTAGAGGCGGCTCAGTAAACCTATAAACGATCTTTTGGTACACAGCCGCTTCGGTATAAACAGCTGGGAAAGCGTCACGGATCGCGTCATTAACCCACTTGGCGCTAAGCAGCCAGAAAGCGGCCCCCGGTAAGCTGTACAACAAACCTAAGGCCGTCGTGGGGGGTCCACGGCTCAACTACAGATCAGTAAGTTTGATTCACACTAGAACAGTGTTCGCAAGCAGTTACATTCAACTAGCCCCTTCCCACCTCGATTACATTTTCTATGTAACAATTACAATTTCTAAGGGGGCAGGAGCCGATAGATGTGAATATTAACGAACTATCTATATAATAAGTCGTGACTGCAAAATACTGACACGAATTACACTGATGCGACAAAAGTGATGGGATACATCCTAATATGGTGTCGGACCTCATTTTCCCCGGCGTAGTGCAGCAGCTCGACGTGGCATGGACTCAACAACTCGCTGGAAGTCCCCAGCAGAACTACTGAGCCACGCTGCCTCTATAGACGTCCACAACTGCAAATGTGTCGCCGGTGCTGAATTTGATGCACTAACTGACCTCTCTATTATATCCCTTAAATTTACTATGGGATTCATATCGGGCAATCTGGATGGCCAAATCATTGACTCGAATTGTCCAGAATGTTGTTGAAACCAAGTGCAAACAATTACGGCCCGGTGACATGGGGCATTGTCATCCATGAAAATTCCATCGTTCTTTGGAAACATGACGTCCATGAAAGGCTGCAAGAGGTCTCTCGGGAGCTGGACACCCAGAGAACACTGTAATGTAAACAAAGCTCACACCGTTATGGAGCCACCAGCAGGTATCACAGAGCCTTGTTCACAACTTGGGTGGCATGGACGTGTGTGATGTCCTTAGGTCAGTTAGGTTTAATTAGTTCTAAGTTCTAGAGTACTGATGACCTCAGATGTTAAGTCCCATAGTGCTCAGAGCCATTTGAACCATTTGAACCACAACTTGGGTGATTAGTTTCTTGGGGTCTGCGCCACACTCTAACCCTAGCATCGGCTCTTACCAACTGAAATCGGAACTCATCCAACCAGGCCACTGTTTTCCAGTTGTCAAGGGTCCAACCGATATGGTCAAAAGCCAAGCAGAGGTGCTGGAGGCGATGTAGTAGTGGAGGCCACGCATTCGCCTCGGTCGTCTGCTACCATAACCCATTAACGCCAAATCTCGCCGCACTGACGTAACGGATACATTTATCACACGTCCCACATTGATTTCTTCGGTTTTTTAAGCATTGTTGCTTGTACATAGGCACTGACAATTCTACGCAAACGCCGTTGCTCTCGGTCGTTAAGTGAAAGCCGTCGGACACTGCTTTGTCCATGCTGAGAGGTAATGCCCGAAATTTACCATTCTAGCACACCCTTAACATTCTGGATTGCAGAATGCTGAATTCCCTAACGACCTCCGAAATACAATGCCCCCTGCCTCTAGCTCCAACTACCATTCCGAGTTAAAGGTCTGCTATTTCCCTTCATGCGGCCATAATCACATCGAGAACCGTTTAACATGAACCGGCTGATTACAAATGACAGATACGCCAATGCACTGCCCTTTTGTACCTTGTGTACGTGATATTACCGTCATTTGTATATCGCTAGCCCACGACCTTTGTCACCTCACTGTACTTACACAAAATTGGTAGAAGCTGAAATCAGGGAAGATAATTTTGATTTACGGAGAACTGTAGAAGAACGCGAGGCAATAATGACCCTAAGGCTTACCTTAGAAAATATATTAAAGATAGGTAAACCTGTATTTATAGCATTTGTGTATTTACAGAAAGCATATGACAGTGTTGACCAAGAAACATCCTTTGAAATTCTGATGGTAGTAGGAATAAAATACAGGGAGCGAAAGGCTGTGTACAGCTTGTAGAGAAACCATACTACACTTGTAAGTGTCGAAGTGCATGAAAAACAAGCAGTAGCTCAGACGAGGGCGAGACAGTGTTGTAGGCTTTCAGCCAGCAGGAATTGAAGTCAAGTAGATACTTAGAAGGAAAAAAGTTCAAATGGCTCTGAGCACTATGGGACTCAACTTCTAAGGTCATCAGTCACCTAGAACTTAGAACTACTTAAACCTAACTAACCTAAGGACATCACACACATCCATGCCCGTGGCAGGATTCGAACCTGTGACCGTAGCGGTCGCGCGGTTCCAGACTGTAGCGCCTAGAACCGCTCGGCACCCCGGTCGGCAATATTTAGAAACTGAGCTAAAGTTCAGGTAGAAGAAATAAAGACTCGGGATGTCGTTATAATTCTGTCAGAGACGGCAAAGGACATGTACGAGCATTGAATGCAATACATAGTGTTTTGAAAAGAAGCTACCAGCTGAACATGAAAAATAGTAAAAGAAGGGTAATGGAATGTAGTCGAAATTAATTAGATGATTCTGAGATAATTAAATTTGGGAATCGGAAATTGAAAGTAATAGATGAGTTTTGCTATGTGGGGAGCAAAATAATAGATGATGGTCGGAGAGGATAAAATGCTGACTAACAATAGAAAGAAAAGAAGTACTGAAAAAGAAAAAATTGACTGGAGTGTAGCGTTTTACGGAAATAAAACGTGCATGATAGCAGTTCAGAAGAAAAGAGAATATAATCTTTTGAAATGTGACTATATAGAAGAAAGGTGAAAATTAAAAGGGTGGTTCCTAAAACTAATCAGAAGATATTAAATCCAATTGGGAAAAAGGTTTTATAACACAGCGAATTAGGGATCGGTTGATAGGACACATATTGAGGCTTGAAGGTGTTGACAATTCAGTAATAGCGGAAAGTGTAAGGAGGTGAAAAAAAAAATTGTGTACACGAAGAAAATTCAAATATACGGAGGTTGCAGTGGTTATGTACAGATGAAGAGGCTTGCGCAGTATAGACTAGCTAGCAGAGCTGCGTCATACGATCCTTCGCACTGAAGACCGCAACAAGTAGTAAGTCTCTGAGTGGTGGAGTCATTGACTGGACCCATTGTTAGGAACAGTCCATGACTGATTTCTTTCCAGATATCTGTTCAACGGAGACAGTTTTCCGATAGGAGTTCGCTGTAGACGAAGCGTTAGAATGCTACTATTGAGGGCAGCATGGGTCCACAGTATTTACCAAAACGTCGTTAGTTTAATTTATAATGAACCATGCACAAAGACGAATTTATGGAAAGCGTGCACTGTTACATCGAGCTTTAAAAGTTACAGACGTACTTAATGAGCCTTATGCTAATGATGTGGATGGCGGTGTTGTATCTTAAGAAAACCACTCTACCGATAAAAGATGTTTATTCGTTGACATTCTTCGCTGATAATTACAGTGCCCGCCGCACCACGAACCCCGTCCACGAACAATATAGGCGGACCGACACAGATGACGGTACCTTAGCGACTGATATGTGAATGGTGTTTGTAGATATAGTGAAGTGCGGTGGAAGGAAGAAATGGACTTCTGGATTACAGGCATATGAACAAAAAATAAAGTAGGGGTAATGCAGGAATGTGGCTAATAGTAAGGGGAAAAAAAACCAGGAATGATGGTGTGGTGCTTTGAACAACATGGTGGACGAATGATTATAGCCGACACTGAAACAAAGGGCAGCACCTGCCATAGCAGTGCTATTTTATATGCCTACTAGTTCTCCAAATATGAAGATGAGCCACTGCACGATCTGTAACTCGCGCCACGCCTATTGGAACACAATTTTTGGCGTGAAGGGAGCGCGGTACGTTTGCCGCGAGTGGCGGTGAGTTCGTTACCTGGGAGAGGCACTGACAAGGGGAAGCCGCCAATTGTGAAATTCAGATTCAATTCATACTGCGCATGATAAACGCTCATGGCCAGAGGTGTAATGTGGCAAAGCACCAAGATGCACTTGTCAGCCGTTGTTGAGAAAATCGACAGTTAAAAGAAACCGTTGCGGTGAAATACTGTCGCCGGATCGAATCTCGCACCATGCAATTTTTTTTTTTTTAGTATTTGTTTTTTGTTATTCAAATGTGTCTATACACACACACACACACACACACACACACACACACACACACACACACATATATATATATATATATATATATATATATATATATATATATATATATATATATATATATATAATTCCCGGCAATCAGTTGCAACAATTATGCATATAATAAGTTGTTGAAGGTCGTTTCTCGTGGAAAAACTGGCGACTTCGAACATCATTATGTTTTCCGCAAACAAGGTTATATTTCACAAATGTTATTAATTGTCTTCACAATGTTAACCACGTAATATATATATATATATATATATTTGAATTACAAAAACCTAATAATAAAAAGAAATGATGCATGGCACGAGATTCGATCCGGCGACCTTCCGATTACAAACCCGAGCGCTTACCGCTGCGCCACGACGCTGTATAAAACTATTAACCGTAGAGGGCATTTCACCGCAACGGTTTATTTTAACTGTCGATTTTCTCGACAACGGCTGAGAAGTGCATCTTGGTGCTTTGCCACATTACACCCCTGGCCATGAGCTTTTATTATGCGCAGTATGAATCGAATCTGAATTTCACAATTGGCGGCCTCCCCTTGTGAGTGGAGCAGCACCGACAGCTCAGACCTGAGGGGCAACAGGCCGGCTGTTTGTTCTGCCGTCCGCGTGGCTTCCAAGTTCGTCTGCCTGAGTATTTTCCGGACACGAGGGACGTGCACCGGAAGCAGGAGTGGACACGTTACTCTTTCGTTCGACCAGATCTGGAGGAGCGCCGCAGCTCCTCATCATCCACGCGTGTTCTGGCGACTCCAAGCTTTCCCACTGTTTGTCACTGCACAGCGGCTTTGGATGTTCGGTGAGCTACTTTTAGTTCGTTTCTTTGATGCCGAGACCACGCGGCATTCGTAAAGACAGAAGTCTTTACTCGCCGCTGTCAGGGCGATAATTGTGACTCGTTAGTTCCTGCGCGTGTTGGTGTCTTTCTGCTTCTATACCAGACTCGGTTCAGCGTCTGTAACCACTCCCGCATTTCCGTCAGTGTTAGAGGAATATTGCAGTAATTCTTTCTTTCATAATAATTCTTAATTAGGAGTATTTGAAATATTGAAGTAAAATTTTAATTAAAAGGAAGTACAATGACTGAGAACGTAAATTATAACAGAACAAAGCTGTAATACCGTAGTTTGTTTATTGCCTATGTATGCACATGGCGATTGTTGTTAGCCCATTGCTATTCCGATTACTATTCCGATTCCTGTTCTGATTTCTGTCCTGTGAGTGCTGTTATCACTGTCGTTGCGACTGCTAATATTGCGTGTTGTGTAGAGTGAAGTACTGAAAATATACCAAGTTATTTTGAAAAGTGTAGCGATCATTTTACAGAAGAATTACCTGTGCCATTTAGGCGTAATTGTCATTGTCCTAAGATATAGACTCAAAGAGAGGAAGGTAGATTCTTTGCTACATAGAACTGAAGATTTGTGATACTTGACGTTAAACGGAATTGTTAAGTGAAAAGTAAAAGCTGAAACTAACTGCATTTTAGTGTGATTAATCGATAAAGTTAACAGTATCAATATCGACTTTCAAGAGTTAGTATAAACTTCCAATACTGCAGACTGTTGGAATCTCTGGTCGGACGTAAACTTTGAACTAGCTGGAACATTTTCATAACTTGTAAATGAATATTTATTGGTCTGTCTAAAGGATAAAAAATATGGAAAACAATAGTCTTTGCAAACAGATGGTCACAAAACATAATCAATAGTGCAGGACAGATAATTACATCGAATCAGCCTGTTCTGTAGCGCGTGTAATAAACAGTTGACTGACATCGCACGCAGTGAGTACACTATTTAAATTAAATTTAAACGATTAAACGAGCAGGCGCTTTCTAGAAGTGTGGTGCTGGTTCTTAATCTGTACTCTTCTAAGTAACTAGAGTATAATAGCTGAGCTGAAGCTTCTGTCGAGGCCTTACTGAAATAAAACAAAGCAATACTTAGCCTATTCCGGCAACATTCATCGAGATCTGCACACACGACGACGCCACAGCCCAAGGGAACCGTATATTTTTACATACGGTTAAGACAAGACCACGTCAACCCAGTACGAGCTTCAGCACCCGTTGTAGTTCCGTGTTCCTGTGTCGCTCATATGAAAACATAATAGCTTCAGTCTCGTAATTTTCACAAAGTTGTGATTTGATTGTGTGTTTTACATTTTTGAGGTTTTGTTATTTTTTGTGTTCAACGTGTCATTATTCGTTACGTTCAAACTATTTTTTATTTATTTTTCTTCTTACATGGAAGTCTGCAGGCTTGTGCGTCTTAGTGGATAAATTTCACGTATTTTGGTGGGTTATACTTCCAAGTCAAGTATGTGTTTAGCGCAGGTAAGCTTCATCAGCCAACCCTTCGCCTCTTCCTTCCACCTAGGTTTTCGTCCCGCGCGACGATAAGGTATTTACCAGTTCCGTCCTGTGGCGTGATACGAAGCTGACTCTCGGTTGGCCACTGAACATTACAATCAGGTGTAACTGGGGGTGGTTGCCTTGGTCAGTTACTTTATTTTCTTTAGCGAGTTATGACAACTGCAGCGTGTAATCTTCTGACTTAAATTTTTACTCATTCTATTTAAAAGTTACTACTCTGTTCATCGACTATCATTGTATGTTCATGCCTTGAGGCGTACACCCACTGGTTGCTTAGAAAGAGGGAAGTGTAGTGAGCAATGTATCGGGCCTGACCTAAGTAATTTCTGGACCGTTCAATTGGACCACATTACCCGGTGCGTGGTCATTTCATATGAGCAGCTTCAATTATTTTTGTTTTCCTTTTAATGAAGTCCTTGCAGGTAACCCTGAATTATTTGTTGTATTTTAGTCAAACATATTCTAAAGATGTTTATTGGCTGCCTATTTTGAGGACTGTTTTACTATCATGCTATACTTGTCATAAAAACTGTTATTTGCATCATTCTGCGCCGGCCGGTGTGGCCGAGCGGTCCTAGGCTCTACAGTCTGGAACCGCGCGACCGCTACGGTCGCAGGTTCGAATCCTGCCTCGGGCGTGGATGTGTGTGGTATCCTTAGGTTAGTTAGGTTTAAGTAGTTCTAGGTTTTAGGGGACTGATGACCTCCGCAGTTAAGTCCCATAGTGCTCAGAGCCATTTGAACCATTTTTTTTTGCATCATTCTTCGGTATTGTACTTAAACTTTGAAGAGGTGGTCTTATTGGTTATCAGTAATCTCTATTAAATTGTTTTTCTTCTTATTATATCTTTTTTTCTTAAAATGTCAAAGTCCTGTGGACCTCATTGGTAAAGTTACATTTCCTGAGAACTGCAATAAAAATGTTGATGCGAATGATGTTCAGTCCTTATTTTGCCGGTCCTTCCACTCGCAGACACCTTACGCCAGTAATGCGTACCGGAAGAGACTGAAGAGACGTGTGATTCGAAAGAAAACATTCATTTCAGTGAGACAGCAACTTAATTTTGATTCGATACTAGCCCTTTCGTCGTTACAGACGCGCTCGTGGCGTTCCGTGCTGAGGGGGGCTTTTGTTAAGGTTGATACTTATGCTGAGAAATGCCGTTCTGGCCGCTGTGAAACACTTAAGATCTGATTTTAAGAAAACTATTTAGTGGAAAAATTTTATCTTTACGCGTTTTACAGTCTGATATCTTTGCTCAATAAGGGGCTAGATTTCTTTTCATTATCAGTCATAGTTACTGCACTGCATCAAATTGAGCAAAACATTGCACGAAATTTGAAAGAGTTTGCAGGGGTACAAACACTTTTCGTAAACTTCCTGCACGGTTGATTTTAGCAAAAAACCTCCGACCCAGCCGGGAATCGAAACCGGGCTCTCAGAACTGACATTCTGCCGCGCTGACCACTCCGTAGGCGGACGTCAGAACAATGGTCGCATCCCAAAAACGGTTCAAGATATCGAAACGTAGTTCTTTGCAAATGATAGCACGCAAAGAGGCTCTATGTTGAATGATAAATACCCTAAGCTCTTCTATTCGCCGAGATACAGAAGTAACACGTCCACAGCACTGTGAGGTAGGCAGAACGGGGTGATTAAATATGTCAACTGTGCTTCAGGAAACCCAGGGGCCGCATTTAAACACGCCCTCAGCACCTGGGGAGCGGCGGAGCATGACGAGGTAACTCGTCCACAGCATTTGAAGTGTTAGGAGCAGGGAGAGAAAGGAAACTAGGTGGAACATGAACAGGAGAAAAGGAATAAAAGATAAACCACCAGGCAGAGTTTTGCACGGAACACAATTTTATGATTGTGTCACTCTGCTAACGAACATAGACTGTTCTACATGAGGCAGAGAGTGGAGTCACCGGAAGGTTTCATATAAATTATATAATGATGACGCAGAAATTTAGAAGCTAGGTTTTAGACTACAAAACATTTCAGGGACAGCTGTGGACCCTGACCAAAATTTGTTGGTTGTGAACGCAAATTAAAACAGAAAAAGCTACGGAAAAGCAGCAAATTAAGGAGATAGGACTTCGATTAAATTTAAAGAAGCTGTTGAAGTCTTTGAAAGGCACATCAAGCAACAATTTACCGAAACGGGTAAAAGAAATGAGTAGCATTGAGAGATAGAATAGCGAAGGCAGCAAAGGAAATTTGGGGAAAATGTAAATTCTTTTCCTGGTCGCATACGTTTTCCGACCCTGTTCGGCAACTTCTCGCTGTCTTATCGGTCATCTTCCACTTGCAGGGGAAGGAGGATTTTGTTCGGTCTGAAGATAACAGGGTGATCTCTGCCATGTCCTCCCAAACGCGTGGCTGTCAGAGCTGGTTAGGTGATTGTAGGGGAGAGTATTTCCTCTATATACTTTTACAATGTTTGTGGCAGAGGAACTTCTAAAAATGTTGCAAGGGATCAGCAACTTTTAGAAGTGGTGAAAGTCTGACCAGGAAATTTCCAATGAGAATACATTCTGCTCCTGTTTCTGATTGGCTGGAAGGCCTGTATGTTAAATAAATTCGCAGAGCGGTTAGGAGTTGGCAAGAGCGATGAGTCGACTGGAAATCTCCGTGGAGTGGTTGAGACATATGCTCTCTGGGGAAGAGATGTTTTCGTAGTTTATTTCAGATGTCAGGAGAGGGTGAACCTTTCGGGATTAACTGAGTTACAGTGGTTGGACAAAAATATGGAGACACCATAAGAAATGTATGACTGAACGTAAACGCAAATGCTACCCAAGCCTGCTGGTTGCGCTGGTATATTCTACAACGAACTGGAGCTGTGAAATGTCCTCAACAGTCTGCAAGTGACAGTCGTGATCGGAACAGTGTTCTGTGTGGCAGTGAGTGCGTACGTCGGAGGTAGGAGAATTACCACGTGGAGACGTTGTTGATGCTCGCATGGCTGGTGCTTCCGTAACTAAGGTGGCCGCAGTTTTGGTGTTTCCAGAAATTTATACCGCATACAGGGAAATCGGAAAAACATCATCCGCTAAATGACAACGCGGACGTAAGTGTTTGTTGAGTGATGGTAACAAAGCGACATTGAAAAGAAATGTGACGAAAAATAAGCGGTTGACACCTGCAAAAGTCACTGCAGAACTGAGTGTCTCACTCGCGAACCCATTCAGCACAAAAAACAACACCTGCTCCATAAGTAGGAAATTGCAGAGCGAGCTGAAATCCCTAAAACCACTCGTCAGTGACGCAAATGCCTGCAACTGGAAAACCTGGACTAGGGAGCAATGGAAAAAAGTCATTTCGTCGGATGAGTCTTGTTCCACACTGTTGTCCAGTTATGGTCGGTTTTACGTCCCAACAGTGAAAAATGGCGGAGATTCGGTGATGAAATGGGAAACTATATAGAGGTATTCCTTGGGATGCATTGGTACCCTGCAGGATCGCGTTATTGCGAAGAATTATGCGATCATAGTGGATGACTTGGTCCAGCACACGTTTTAATGCTTTTTCCCCAGAAGTGATGTGTTCGAAGACGACAGCGCCCCCAGTCACACATCCCGCATCATCCAGGACTGGTTTTGTGAGCACGAGTATGAAATGTCGCGTCTCCCCTGGCCAACACAATCACTCGGTCTCAGTATTACTGAGCCTTTGTGGACAACTTTGAAGAGAAAGATGCGTGAACGCTGTACGTCTCCATCGTCGTTACCTGAACTTGCTACTATTTTGCTGGAAAATGGTATAACATTCTGTAGACAAACAGTTGTCCTACACCACGTTAGGCATGGTATTTTATGATTTTGGTGTTCCAATATTTTTGTCTACGCCCTGTATTCCTTTCAGTACGGAAATTTGTGGTTCTTAAAGTGCGTGCCTTGCGCGGACGTGGATACCGGGTTGGAGGCGGTGTACGGACTGTTAGCAGTGCACATATTCCAGTCTGGTGGGAGGATTTCGGATTCTTTCTAATAGCACTGGGTCTCCTACAGGGATTTGTTAGTGGACTTTGGAGCAGTGATAAATTTGACCATGTCTCGCGGGTCAAGGCTACGCTGGCGACGCTTATTTAGTCTGATATAGTGGTGTAGCACTGCAGAGAAATAATACGGTTCCGCCAATAAACATAGCTCATTAAATCAGCGGAGCACTATACTTCTCAGTTTGTTTCGAGCACCGCTCGTCAACAAGAATGTGTGGACTCCTGCTGTGACAGCGAGTTAGATTTCGCACCACGCAAATGTATCTCCGAGCCACGACTGAAAAAGCTTTTCAAAGAGACAGGATTCAGTAGAAAACTTCGAATAACAAAAAAGATATTTAATTTAATAGACGACGGGAGAAAACATAAACACACACGTGAGACTAACAACTGAGGAAAGAGACCTCTAAAATCTGAGAGTGGCAGCGAGTATAGGATAGGAAACCAGGAGTCATTGAGGGCGGGGTATGCAGAAATGTTGGAGGGTGCACGATGATGCACAAGATAAGAATATTTCGAGAAACGATTGTAAGTTGAGGAAAGTAGCAATTTATTTATGGATTCTTCTGTCACTTCTTGGTTGAACAATTCCATGTTTAAGCTTGAATAACAAGTAAACTGATTTTGTTCTAGTAATTTTTGTTTGTTTCGAACTAGTTTTCATCTTTTTGGGCCACTTTGAGGACACAACTTAGTAGTGTGCGCAACCAAACATTATTAGTAAAGATACGATCCACTTGCACATTATGTTGGAACGTTGCTCACCAAATTTATTTTATAAAGTGGTAAACTACACTTTACACTATGGACAATACTACTTACACAATGTTACTCTAATATAGTTCTCAAAGCTATGATTATATAGTTTGTGAAGTTGAAAGAGGATTACTGTTAATGAAGTAAAAGATCCACTCAGTGGACACCAAATGAAAAAGCTACTCCTTACGTTTCTGATCAAGACTGCCATAAAATTGCGAAGGAACTGTTAATCAGAACACAGGGAGAAGTTGTAGTCTAATTCACAATCGATTTATTGATCTTAAACAAGACAAGACAACAAAATTATTAAAGAAATGTTAAACAAAATACATTTATTTAACAAAAGGCTTACTAAAATGGGATCTATGGTGGACAAAGTGATCTGCTGGGGATCGACACACGACACTAACCAGAACACTACTCGCTCTATCTCACTTCATACACATGAATCCAGGTTATGACATCAAACTACGCCACCACCAAGCATCTATATTCTACCATACAAAAAAAAAAGGGAAATATATGGTTCGAAAGAACAGGGTGCTGAGAAATAGATATTATAGCCCTACATTGCAGCAGCGAATACTTTACCATCCTATTGGTCAAGGCGGCACACTACGATGCATTTGGCGACTGATGTCATGGACTGTAGAAATCTGTTATTAAATGCGCGTTCCCGAAAAATGTAAGTACGCGGTCTCGCATTTGGTTAATTCAGAACGCAGGTACTTCCCTAAGAGTCTCTGAAACCCCGACAGATTCCAGTGTGCAGGTGGACCCGTTTGCTGGCCTGCCAAACCAATTTGACTCCATCACAACTGTGTGTGATGGAATATGTCAAATGTTTAGACAGCCGACTCAAGACAAATAAGTACACCCATGCGTCACTCGTTGTGACCATGATGATATATGCAGTACCTCTGATGATTCAGAAGGTGACTGGCACAAGCTCCAAGTCATATGTTAGCAAAGGACACAAGTCTCACCATTTAGGTAGAGACCTGCAGTTCTTTACCAGTGAAGTACAGCCCTCCACAAACAGCTTGTTATCTCCCCTGTTGTGTCCATTTCAAAGTTTGTGAAGAATGGCCATAAACTCGCATCGGCAAAACGTGTTTGGAAACAGAGTCTGGATGTCTGGGCCTAGTTTCCCTGTCCCACGGACATTCACAGAATGTTTACATTTCTTTTGGCATCTTGCTCGCTAACAAGGCCTACAATGCGCTGTCGGCGACTTTTCGGCGCTAGGTCGTATACCTGGACGTCTGGCGCCAAAGCTAATGTGTTTTGCACAATGCGACCACTGCACGCGGCCATCTGGAAATGCCTCTTCATCGGTCCTCAGAAAAACGCGCTTTGTCGCCCCACCAGTGCCATGCCTTTACTGCAATCGTTTAAGTCGGCACCATGTTCCTTTGAACGCAGGTGAAACTTACCGTATTTCTTTCCCTATAGCATGCAAACAAGACCATAAACTGTTGCCCACCATTTTATCACAATGTATGAAGTCAAATCGCCGTAGATCGTATTGCCTACACCAAATCACAAGTGAGAGTGCCCCGCAATCTCTCAAGGTCGTGACGTTCGTTGAGAATTGTCTTACTAAGTGATAGTCACTTATGTTCTGCAACAAGCATGTTTGACATTCTAAATTACAGTTTGGTGCACAACATAAGCGACCAGTGCTTAATTAGACAGTTCTCAACCAATATCACGACCTCATAAGCTTTAGTACCATAATCATGTCAACTACAATACTGTGATATTGTGTGTTCAAATTATTTGTTGTGCTTAATATTGTCCATATCATAACGTGCAATTTAAAATGTTAAGAAAAAAAAATGTGCACAGTATTCTGTGCAAGTGGGGTGTACATTTGCTTGTAATGTTTCGTTACTGAAGAACTGGTGTCCCCTGGGGGAGCTACTCAGTTGTTTCCTCAAGATGGCCCATTAAGCCGAAAACTAGTTAGAAATATGCAAAAATCAGTATGAAAAAACCGATTCTTATTCAGCTTTCAACAAATTTCTTCCTTTTGTTGTTCACCCTTTCATATTTTACATAATTTGCACCATCATCATTGAGTTATCCGTATTGTCTTAATAACAGTTTTGTTCGTGTAGCTGCCTGTTATCTACACTAGAGGTCATTTTTGAAGTATTTTTTGGTCTGCAATTTTTGTCGTTTGCACAGTTTCATAACTGTGAAACTGTACTTGCAAACACAGGATGTATCACTGTTTACGAAACGAGGAGAACTTTCATCCCCAATGATTTCTTTAGCATTAGCCACAGGACGTAATTTGTCACAGAAATTTTTAGTAATTTACGTCGGGACCACATCGTTATATACACACAATGAATGACGGACTACGAGGAGAGAGTAAAAAAGAGAATCACTTTTGAAATTTCGTGTTACTGAAAGGTGTTGAAAATTAGTGAACTGAGAAGGTATGACAAAGAGTTTCTTCGTAGAATCGGCAAAGAAAAGAATGTGGCTCAACACTAAATTGCAGTAAGGCTGATTCACAGGACATGGATTACAACATTTGGAAATAATTCGATGCATTTTGGGGCAGCTGTAGAAGAACTGTAGAAGACCATAAATATTAGAATACATGTAACAAATAAGTGATAACGTTAGGTGTAAGTGGTGGTCTGAGATGAATGGATTGACATAGAAGAGGAAATCGGTGCAGACCGAAAAATAACCGAGCCAGGAGACTGATGAAAAAACGGTTTGCAGTATCTAAGTAAAGATAAAATACCTCCTAGAATAAGTTCACAATTGATCAGAAATTTTACATAGCACAGCGATGTACATGCACGATTCTTCATCATTCGTCAACTAGCAATACGGGAAGCAGGTAGTCCTGTATGTTTATCTACTAGTAGTATGGATTGTAAGTGGTGGCTTAAGTATGTTATGTATGTATGTTGCGACGTTGTTAATTAATTTTTCCTTTGATGAGCACATGTAACTGTGTGTGGCGCAAGTTGCATCCACATGTTGCGTTTGGACCCACTTTGAACTGATGTGGGAGGGTATCCACAAATAACGTATTCACTCTTTGAAACTGAACATATCTTTAATGAGAGGCGTTGAAATACAATTTTAGCGGTGTTAGGTGCCTCATGGTCCGACTTAAGGTGGTAAATGTTCAAACTGGTGTCTGTCCATCACAATACACCGTCGGCAAAGACTTACGATTGAGCAACATGCCAAATTTATTGTTTACAACGGAATAGCATCACAGGCTTGCTCAATTTCCTCTCTAAGATCGTCTCGCAGCGTTAACTGTGTTCTTGAGAGTACCCCACAGAAAGAAGTCTAGAGGATTTACATCTGGAGATCAAGCGGGATACTCCACACTCCCTCTTCATCCTATCCATCTGGCAGGATGATTGAGGTGAAAGTGAGGTAGCAGCCCATCCTGTTGAAAGTAATAATCTTCATTTCCAAACATAACACTAAGACCAGGAGTTATCATTTCCAGCATTTCCAAGTACGAGTCGCCCGTGACAGTGTTTTCAAAGAAGTACGGCCCGATTAACCCTCTAGAAGACAGACCACACCAGACTGTTACTCCTGGTAGGTTAACATGCCTTTGCTCGGTTACGTATGGATTTTCCCTGAGTCAGTACACGTAATTATGGCGGTTAATTCTTCCATGACGTTTAAACATCGCTTCATCTGACCAAAGAATTAGATCTTGGAAACGTTGCTCTTCTTCACATCTGTGAATGAACCACTTAAAAAATTCGTTTCGCCTATCAGAATCATCCTCACTAAGAGCGTGGAGAAGTCTTGGAATGTAAGGCTTAAAGTTCTGAGACTGCAAAGTTCTATGAACACTGCTTCTGCACATCCTAGCCTCACGAGAACATTGCCTCACAGATTTCTTCGGGAACCATGTGTTTTCCTGGATTACTGCATCAACACTCTCATTGCCTATTGAACTTGTCTTTCACCCGCTATGTCCCTTCTTCATATAATGTTTTCCAATAACACTTTAGTACCCATTTCCGTTGTTCAAACGATAACGTCATGTTTGCTGACAATCCTGAAACAAAAGAAGGAAGTTTTCATCGCCTTCTAAATTGGTACCCAAAATAAATTGCATTTCTGTATCCTGTAATTAAAGAGATATTCTGTGTCAAAGAATGTATACATTATTTTGGGACACCTTATATTTGGCCGGCCGTTGTGGCCGAGTTGTTCTAGGCGCTTCAGTCTGGAACCCTGCGACCGCTACGGTTGCAGGTTTGAATCCTGCCTCCGGCATGGATGTGTGTGATGTCGTTAGGTTAGTTAGGTTAAAGCATTCCTAACTTCTAGGGGACTGATGTTAAGTCCCATAGTGCTCACCGAGCGAGGTGGCGCAGTGGTTAGCACACTGGACTCGCATTCGGGAGGACGACGGTTCAATCCCGTCTCCGGCCATCCTGATTTAGGTTTTCCGTGATTTCCTAAATCGCTTCAGGCAAATGCCGAGATGGTTCCTTTGAAAGGGCACGGCCGATTTCCTTCCCCATCCTTCCCTAACCCGAGCTTGCGCTCCGTCTCTAATGACCTCGTTGTCGCCGGGACGTTAAACACTAAATCTTCTCTTCTTCCCATAGTGCTCAGAACTATTTGAACCATTTGAACCACACCCTATATTTGCGAGGTTTGTTTTACGTACAATAACGTCGTTGGATTGGCTAGTTATACATGTAAGTTAGATTGAACAGTTGTGTTCTTATGAGTAAATTACAGTTTTACATGTAAAATTGAATTTTAACATCTTGATCCAGAGTGTTTTGCATTTGTTACCCAGAGCATATTACTGTTACTTCTTTTTCACTAAAACAGTACACTAAGTCGACCTTATAGTATGCATGTCATATACTCATACACTCAAACCGCAGGTGATGACCGAAATAATCGATACCGGTTCAGTTAACGACAAATAAGTGCTGTTTCTCGCAGCCTTTTCATTCAAGATTTTTCATCACCTCGAAAAATTAATGGATCTGATTGTTGAGTAATAGTCCCTCAAGATTTTTCAGAGAATATTTATCTTGACATCCGCTGCCACAAATTGAGGCCTGTATTGTGCCCAAGTGCACTGTATAGACTTTTAGATGTGGGCACACGAAAGCACACAAGGAAAGGAGAGTAATATTAATTGGCATGTGATCATACCACTCAGTTATCATGTGTGTTCAGTGTACATGTGTAATACTCATAAATTCGTGGTTTGTAATCTGCTAAAGGGAAGTATAAATTACCGAAACAAGTACCAAGAAAAAAAAAAAAAAAAAGAAACGTAGCACCCTTGGGCTATTTACTGTGTAGTAAAAGTTTAAGGTCATAATAACTTATATGTGAGGATGGCCTGAAAATCGTTTCTAGAATGGTAAGTGATGTTTGATTTTTATGGCCTGTAACAGATATCAATTTCTGTAGTGGATAATGCAACCATCCACATATGTCGTAACAATGCGAAACAAGCAATAACAAGAAATCGAATCGGTAGTAAAACGAAACGCCTAATCACGATGATATACATCGCGTGCTTCTGGACTGTCAGCCGAGTTGTTTTCCAGTTTATGTACAATATTTCGATCCAGCCGTCCTCTTCAGGTGCTGAGACTTATGCTAGTTGGAGTGCAGGACGCCGATACACACAACTCGCAGGACGTGAAGAAGAGGATAGGGTCGGCTGCTGAAGTACTGTGCATGATACGGGAACACCCACTCGGCTGAACACCCGGACGCACGTCATTTGTCAAGCTGAGGAAACAACGTGGCACTCAGTTGCTGATGTTAGTAACTGCTGGACGATTTCCAGTGCTATCGTTTCGCAACTGCTTTTCTATTGTTGCTGTTTGTTGTTGTTGTGTATGTAAACTGGTATCGCATTCTTAAACTCTCGTATACGTCTGTGTTGTAGTGTGAAACTGAACAATGTAGGTGGTGTACTTACGGAAACGCTATCTGATAAAATGAGTCACCAAATCCATCTGAAACTCTATAACTGTATTGCAGTTAATTTTTACCAAAAATAATTAGAAAACTTAAAACTGCATACAAGGCAGCTAGCCTGTGAAATTCTGTATTGTACAGAGCTAGAATGCATGACATCACAGTGCTTGTCTCATAGTTCCAACACACAAAACTAGCAGAATAAACATTCTACATAAAATTACAAATAAAATTTTGAAAGAATGACGCTTCTGTGAAAATGCTCTGTAAATTTGTGTATATCACATGACTAAATAAAATCCCGAGCACACAGATTCGTATCTAACACTGCACTGTAAGAATAAGGTTGTCTGACAGAGCAAATGACATCTGAATTAAATTTTACTGAATTGAATCCGAAAATAATTTTGAATGCAAAGCTAGACTAAATGACTTTTCTGTATCCTGACTGTAATGTCAAACTGGCTTAGCAAATTTTCGTGATTTCCCTTGAGGCACAGATTCTCGGTACAGCTCGAAAGTCGTGAAAATTAAAATGCAGCGCATTAGAAAAGCAGCTAAAGAGAAACCTTGCCAAGTGGAATGCACGGAATGGCAACGATGCTACGCACATCATGTTCTATGTTTTGAACAACTGTGTTCCGTTAACCTTAATGCGGAGACACGAAATTACAAAATTAAACCTTCGTGAGGAGACACTGGAAGAAACTCTGCTTACTAAATTCATTTCTGATGTAAAGAATATTACTCTGGCATATAATACGTTACTGAAATGGTAGAGGAGTGGTGAATTTGTAACTCTGAGTTCAAGCTGTGTGAGAAGATAACTTTCTTTAATCACATCTTTAATCACGTCTCAAGCTCATGATAAATTACGTGTGTGCAAAAAATAAAGCGACAACAAAATAAAGCAACATCCTCCACATTTGCATTTCTCCTTTTCACTAGTTGTTTCAAGACCACTCAGCAGCGTGACCAACACCTGACTCTCTCACTTACTTCTCACTCAGTGCTACACTGGCAACGACAATGCTACAGACAACCAAAGATCGCATTGCTTGTACTCTGAACCTCTGGGACTTAACATATCAACTACAAAGACTTCTGTTCTAAAAATATCCAATGTACAGATACGAAGTATGACTAAAACTAAACTGTGTCCGAAGTGACCTCCGAAGGCCCAAAAGTACCGACCAACGTCGTTTAATCCTCAGCCAATAGACGTCACTGGATGCGGACATGGAGGGGCCTGTGGTCAGCACACCGCTACCCAGGCCGTTGTCAGTCTTCGCGACCGGAGAAGGTACTTCTCAGCCAAGTAGCGCCTCTGTTGCCTTCACAAGAACTGAGTGTACCCCGCTTGCCATCAGCGCTCAGCGGACCCAGACGGTCACCCATCCAAGTGCTAGTCAACCCCGACAAGGTTTAACTTCTGTGATTTGTCGTGAACCGCTGTTACCACTGTGTCACGCCCATTGACATATAACGTATGACACATCGAATATAAAGAGAATTCACATCACTTTCACTGAATGCCAAAAACAAACTAGAAACATTAAAACTTTATTACAATTGGCTGACAGCAGTATCCTTGTTTCAGCTGCTGCTTTAAAAGTATTCTTGTATCGGTTATATGCGTGAGTATTTGAAAGTCTTATGTCCTCCGTGCAATGTACTGGCGGCTGGGCATACTGGTGCCTTGTGCTCATGCACATTAACCATCGCTCCACTGCGGCGTAATAGACAGTATCAGCCAATGTTAGAAAATATGTAACAAGAATGTTGTAGTTCTAGGAATTTTGTAAAATTGTGGTAGCTACCAGAAAAAAGTAACAGATGTGGAATACTTACTATAATTGTCTGTTGAGATATAGAGGGTGATTCAGCTTCGATAAGGGCTGAAATGATAAGGAATACCTTTTTAAGAAGTTACCAATCGTCGTCACTTCGAACACCTTCTGTAAATGGACGTTCATGCCACCTTTTTGACCTTCATTGACCTATAAAGACCTTACTGTTACACATAATTGGATTCGTCTCGATAGCCGCTATCAGAAAATAAGTACCAAACTATAGCATCCCATTTAAAAAAGCAAAGTTGACCTTCATGTATCTGACGCGACCCCACCTAGCAACAAAAAACCAACATCCTATTAGGGCCCCCGTTGTCCCATACAAAATTTGTCCCACTAACTTTTCAGCTACTATCGGAGTTATTCTAGGTGGCAATAGTTTGTGACCCACACTGTATACAAGAATTAAAAATGAAATAAAAAGGAAACGAATTATGACCAGCCAAACAATTATGTGTAGACATGAGGACTGTCGAGGCTCACCCGTACCAGTGTGGGTGATGTAGAGTAGTGTAGGAACAATAGCTTTAGAAGTAGGTGTAGTTGTAGGTAGTCGGCAAACCTCAAGTTCTTCCTAGGCTGCCAGTAAAATATCTAGTATTGTAAGAAGGAAGTTCTTCACTTGTAAATTGAGTTAATTCCCTTTATTTTATGTTATTTTTAATTGATTCGTATTTTTCAAAAGCTATATTTTATTTTTACCTTACATTATCAATGGTTGCTGCTAACATGAATTACTACTACATACACTACTGGCCATTAAAATTGCTACACCAGGAAGAAATGCAGATGATAAACGGGTATTCATTGGACAAATATATTATACTAGAACTGACATGTGATTACATTTTCACGCAATTTGGGTGCATAGATCCTGAGAAATCAGTACCCAGAACAACCACTTCTGGCCGTAATAACGTCCTTGATAGACCTGGGCATTGAGTCAAACAGAGCTTGGATGGCGTGTACAGGTACAGCTGCCCATGCAGCTTGAACAGGATACCACAGTTCATCAAGAGTAGCGACTGGCGTATTGTGACGAGCCAGTTGCTCGGCCACCATTGACCAGACGTTTTCAGCTGTTGAGAGATCTGGAGAATGTGCAGGCGAGGGCAGCAGTGAAACATTTTCTGTATCCAGAAAGGCCCGAACAGGACCTGCAACATGCGGTAGTGCATTATCCTGCTGAAATGTAGGGTTTCGCAGCGATCGAATGAAGGGTAGAGCCACGAGTCGTAACACATCTGAAATGTTACGTTCACTGTCCAAAGTGCCGTCAATGCGAACGAGAGGTGACGGAGACGTGTAACCGATGGCACCCCATATCATCACGCTGGGTGATACGCCAGTATGGCGATAACGAATACACGCTTCAATGTGCGTTCACCGCGATGTCACCAAACGCGGATGCGACGATCATGATACTGTAAACAGAACCTGGATTCATTCGAAAAAATAACGTTTTGCCATTCGTGCACAAAGGTTGGTCGTTAAGTACACCATCGCAGGCGCTCCTGTCTGTGATGCAGCCTCAGGGGTAACCGCAGCCATGGTCTCCGAGCTGATAGTCCATGCTGCTGCAAACGTCGTCGAACTGTTCGTGCAGATGGTTGTTGTCTTGCCAACGACCTCATCTGTTGACTCAGGGATCGAGACGTGGCTGCACGATCCGTTACAGCCATGCGGATAAGATGCCTGTCATCTCGACTGCTAATGATACGAGGCCATTGGTATCCAGCACGGCGTTCTGTATTACCCTCCTCAACCCACCGATTCCATGTTCTGCTAGCAATCATTGGATCTCGACCAACGCAAGCAGCAATGTCGCGATACGATAAAACGCAATCGCGATAAGCTACAATCCGACTATTATCAAAGTCGGAAACGTGATGGTACGCATTTCTCCTCCTTACACGAGGCATCACAATAACGTTTCGCCAGGCAGCTCCGGTGAACTGCTGTTTGTGTATGAGAAATCGGTTGGAAACTTTCCTCATGTCAGCACGTTGTAGGTGTCGCCACCAGTGCCATCCTTGTGTGGATGCTCTGGAAAGCTAATAATTTGAATATCACAGCATCTTCTTCCAGTCGGTTAAATTTCGCGTCTGTAGCACGTCATCTTCGTGGTGCAGCAATTTTAATGCCCAGTAGTGTAGATAACCTAAGAAATTCTGTCACCATGATTAACGAATATCTACGACCTGTTTAGAGTTTCCTGATAATAGCTGTGAAATTTGTAGCAATAAATTGAATTGAACTGAATTGGGTATGGAGAGTTAATATTGTTCTGGCATGAGGGGTTGCATAGAACGACATCGGTAGGGGCAGCTGAACCACCCTGTAGTTAAGGCAGGGGTAATATTGTGTCGCACTGCGATGGATGTCGCAGACAAAGAATACAATAAATAGCGTCACTGTGACGGCGGCCACTGCTCGGAATGGAGCGCTCGCACGCACGCACACGCAGGCGGCTGCTCACGCGCGGCCAGTGTGGTGCGGACCGGCGCCGCGCCGGGCTGCTGGTTTCCCCAGTGCGTCACGCACCGCCCGCGCATTGATTGGCCGCAGCTGGGAGCCTCTCCTGGGCGCAGCGTCTTCCTTCCTGGAAGAGCGGCCGCACTGCGCCGACGCTTCTGTCCACTGCCGCGGGCCGGATCAGCCCCGTCAAGTCAATAAACGTGTCCCGTCGCCGCCCGTCTCGTGTTGACTCCGGAAGGCGTTCGATACAGTTCGGCGCCGTCGCCTCATAACAGAATACGTCTGTACGGAATATCGGGCCAGCTTGTCGATTGCGTTGACGAGTTTCTAGAAAACAGAGAAATCTTCGAGCGCAAAAGTAACTTCTGTCGTACGTCGAGGGACTGTTATAAGACTTTACTGTTCACCATACAGGGCGATACTTATTAACGTTTAAAAACCACTGAAGCGACGTGGATGTCGCTGAAACAAGTAATTCAATATAAGACACAAGGGACTGCAGGGGTCGGGAAATACCCCAAAAGTGGATGAGAACCTGTGGCGCCGCCAGATGACGTACCTTGCAACATGTGCAGCGATTGGATTTGGGCCCAAAGTCATGACTGAGCGATGCAATACTTGCATTCCAGCAAACGATGAATATTTCGAATACCATTTTTAAACGTGATCTATTGTGAACGTAGAAGATAGAATACTCTTGTTCTCACTATTCTACTTTGTATTTCATTACTTTTCTCCCTCCTTTTTTTTTCGTTACAGACAGTATCTAGTAAAGAAAGCGTAGGTCATTTACTGCTAACGACGCAATTTGGAAGCGTACACTCATTTATTTGTAACGCAATACTGTGGGTTCTTGTTGTACTCTACTGTGCAATAAACCAGCGGAGACCGTGACAGCGAGAAATAAAAAAAATAAATCTTACCACAACATAAACACATAATTATGTAAAGTAATAAAGAATGCAGCCTGCCAGGTGGAAGACTCTAACCACCCTTACCGACGTGAATGCTTTCCATGGGGTGGGATGAGCAGGTGCGACAGACCGATAACCTCAAGCGCAGCACATTTGGCGAGGTACTTCATGTGGTGGCTTCACATGTTCAACTTTTAGCGTCTACTTTTGCAGTATTTGCAGAAATTGGCGACCCCATGTGCCTTATATTAAGATACTTGACTCATTGTCATCTACGCAACTTCGGAGCCTTTTGAACGTTAATAAGTATTATCCTTTATACAATGTGCTTCGAAATATTTGTATGAAATGTCTAGGGGCAATAGATCGTGTCATGGGAAACAGATTTTGCTAGAGACAAAATGTTCGCTGACGCTTCCGACGACAGTCCGCATCCTTTAGTATCCCCCGGCCCTGGAACGACGACATTTCATCGAAATAACAGGATCTACTAACTGGCTGTGCTGCATACTGCCTACCCCAGTAAATAAAATGATTTTCAACAAGAAAACCTTAAGGATGGGCGTCTCTAAGAGGAGAAAGATATTTTCGAGGCTAATCAGGCACTTTAATTTTGCTGAGCTTACCCCGTTTCAGAGGGAGCACATGACTGGATTATGGGCAACACGTAAGGCATACGCACATCGCATAATGCTTAGGCGTTCCGACTCACAGGGGCATAGCCGATACAAAAGGGAGCCTAGCATCTCTGCGAAGTTGCAGATAATATTTTGCCCCTAAAACAAGTTGCCCCATGGCGTGATCTATCACACCTACACGTTTTATGAAAACATTTTCGATCACCTTGTATTTGACTACCCTGTACATACAGACGGATCAGAAACAGTGTGAAAAGCCTGGAAGGTTGCTGTAGGGTAAGTTGTGCAGAGAAATATTTGTTAGTAAAAAATTCGATACGTTGTGTCGTTTCCGAGTTAATTAGCGTTGGAGCTAGACAATCTGGCCGTTGCACGCGAAAATGCAACGGCCTGCCACGTATAATTAGTGTCAGTAGATGATCGAGTACAGATTGCTAAGCTTTTTGCTCGAGTTCGATCCTTACTACTGTGCTAGGTCTAACTTTTACGTCGCTCTCTTGTTCGGTATTAGGGAACCAAACGAAGAATATGTTTGGCAACACCATCTCCAGCGGGGCGCTTCAATTTTCCCGCACAATGGCCTGACTGGCAAACTGCAGTGCTAATTAACTCGGAGACGGCGCGGCTTATCGAATTATCAGCACAGCCGGTAACGTCCTTACAGGCTTTTCAGATTGTTTCTGGTAACTCTATATATATGACTTCGCGGATGGTGCACCAATATAAATCTAAACAGACTATACGAAATAACTTACTGTTCCGTACGTTATTGGAGGAACGAAATGTACATAGTGGCAGAAAAAAATGCACAGATCGTTCTCTTTGTCAAGAAAGGTCATCGAAAAAACGCACGATGCACTGGCGCGTCGTGAACAAAATATAAGAATACGGAATATCAGACTAGCTGTTAAAGGCTATAGCCGCCGTCACTCTGTCATAGAATTTGACAACACGTTCTATGCCTTTAAATTATAACATTTATGATCATAGAAAATCTCATATCTAGGAATCAACATGGATTCCACAAAGAACAATCGCATGAAATCCAGGTCGCTCTGTTTGTTCACGAGAAGCTGAAGGCAGCAAATATCGGTGTCCAGGTTGAGGCCGCCTCAATTGACTTCCAGAAGGCATTCTGCATAGTTCCCCACTGATGCCACGTGAATAAAATACGAGAGAACGGAATATCAGACCAACTGTTAAATTGTATTGTGCATTTACCATCAAATAGAATATAGCACGCCGTTATTAACGAAGAGAAATTTGCAGCCGTAAAAATAATTTCTGGTTTTCGCCTAGGGACTGCTGGAGCACCATTACTGTTCACTGATGGATGACCCAGTAAACAGCTTCGGGTGCCCAGTGAGACCGATGCTGGATGCTGCTGTTGTATGTAAAGAAGTCGCGAATCTAGAAAATTGTACTGAAATACAGTAAGACTGCAGAGGATCGTTGCTTGATGCAGGTGTAATGATACGAGTACATAGAAACATCATCTGTTACTGGGGGATTGTTATGTATTTACAGACACTTTTTTTTCATGGGGCACACTGACAACATATCACTGTTGGTCACTGGATAATTTTGTTTTGGCCGCTTCTTGCTATAAAAAGTGAGACGGATGGCGTTAAGTTGCCGAATAAGAGAATGTTAGTCACAGGGCCTCGCTCTTATTTGATCTTATCAGGAATCTTAACACACACAAATTCTTCTGTCATTCTTAATAGAGGAGCATACCTGGAAGGTAATGTTGAAACATTTACCCACTTAGCAGCTCAGAAATTGATCCGTGGTCACGATTCTCAATCCTGCCAGTAGAATCCAACCAATTCCTATGATACAGAGTATTTCCATGAGCACTCTTCCGATTAATTTTAGCTGTCTCGCTTGCAGAGAAATCGATGATAACTTTAATGTGGCGACTGAATTTTGTTCACCAGGTGTGGATCATCATCCAGTATCGAGTAAAAGCAGAAATGCGTGGCATGTAATTTCTACCGTTTACTCCTTACTGGATGTTCTATTCACATCCATCATGCACCTGAGAGTGATCAACGTTTGAAACCAGCTAACAGAGTTCAATAAAACCCTGGTATATACGATAACAGTCTTCAGAATAAATAGGCGTATTTGATATACAGTGATGAGGTATCGTGGCCGCCGACATAGAGTAGAACTTTACGAGTAAACGATCTGAATTTTTGAAGTAATAAGGAGCGAAGTTTCTCAGCTTTTACACAAGGGCTCGCATCCGGGAGGAGTGACTTTCAGTCCCTTCGTCTATCAAGTCTTAGGTATTCCACGGTTTCACTAAATCACTCTTCCTTACTACCCGAAACCTAGTTTGTGCTTGCTGAAGACCTCATAAGAGTTGAAGGACTTCAAAGGGAAGCAGTGGTTAAGAAGGAAATGTGAGGCTTGTAGCCTCTCCCCGATCTTATCCAATCTGTAAATCGAGCAACCCGTGAACGAAACCAAAGAGAGATTAGCAAAGGTAATTAAAGTTCAGGGAGGAGGAATAAAAACTTTGAGGTTTGCCAATGAAATTGTCACAGATGGCAAAGACTTGGAAAAGTAGTTGAACGGAATGGATAGTATTCTGGAAAGCAGGGTAATGAAACGTCGTCGAATTAAATTAGGTGACGCCAAGAGAATCGAATTAGGAAATGAGATACTAAAATATTTAAAGAATTTTGCTATTTGGGCAAGCAAAATGAACTGAACATAGGGCGAAACAAAGAGGATATAAAGTGCAATCCGGCAATAAGAAAAAAAGCATTTCCGAAAAGGAGAATTTCACGTAAACAGAAGTGTTAGAAAGTTTTGTCTCAAGTTACTCGTCGTAAGTGAAGCCTTATACGGAAGAGAGACTTGGCTGATAAGCATTTCAGACAAGAAGCGAACACAAGCCTTAGAAATCTGACAGTACAGAAGAATATTGAAGATATGGCGGGTGGTTCGAGTAAATAATGAGGAGGAATCAAAACAGAGTTTTATAGCACAACCTGGTTAAAAGAAGAGATCGATTAACGTGATGCATCGTGAGGCATCCAAAAACAGTTTGGTAATGGAGAGAAGTGTGTGTGTGTGTGTGTGTGTGTGTGTGTGTAGAAGGGAGGGGGGGGGGGGGGGGAGTGAAAGTGGTAGATGGAGACCAAGGCCTCAATACACACTGCGCGACCAAATTAAAGAGTCATTTTTCCGAAACTCCGTAACTATCCCATTCCGACGCGTACATTTCAAATTTTGTTCAAAGGTGCCTTTTTTTAACCGCCTCTAAGAATGACGCGGTGATCTTATAGACGGCAGAGCAAGTATTTCAGATACGATTCGACCCAGAACCGACATGAAAAGGCCTCAGGTTGTGGCGTCAATGAAACCACCCGTTGCCTTTGAACGTTGATTCCCACACATTTCGTTGCAGAGCGGTGAGCAACAGGACAAAGTTCTTGCTATGCTAGACAGCCCTACATTCCCTGGGCGTTTCAACTCCACTCTGATATCGTGGGACTGTAACACCATTAAACGTGATTTGTCCCTTATGGAGTGTCGTGAGAATGCAATGTTTGCTCCAGTACACAGTGATGAACCATTAGGGATCTTTCCAAACCATACGACGAAAATTGCACGCTATTCGAAAGAGCAAAGAGGTTTTATGCTTTCCTCAGCGCTTCTCCTTCGCGCGCTCCTTCGGCGTGATCACGGGGAGACGCTGTATTATATGCAGGAAAAAGACGGCAGAGGATCCCTCTAAGAGCTTGCAGTTCGGTTACACCCTTGGTGCCGCCCACGCACCTTAGTTGGGCGCATTAAAAATGTTTCTCTCAGAAACTTCGACAACGATTGAACCTCGCGGCTGCTCTATCATCTGAGGATTAGGCAACCCCTTCGACATTCTTAGGTCGGTTCTCCTACTTTCATGCTCTAGAGAAGACGAGAGACTAATTTGCGGTCGAAGTTTCCGACAGCTACGATTTCAAAGGACTCGACAAAGCTGCGTGCACGTGTGTTGCAGCATTGTCGGGCCATTTTATCCACTCACATAGTAATGTACCATATCCCCTTGATCACGCCATAGGAAGGCACGAAAGAGAAGTGCTGAGAACGAATAAAACCTCTCTTATGCTTCGGATCACGTTCAGATTTCGTCGAATGGTTTAGAACAGTCCCTAGCAATTCCACCCCATATACCAGAGCAAAAACTGCAGTCGCCCTACAGACCAAAGGGGTCCCATCACGTTCAGCGAGGCTGCAGCCCTACGATGTCCTCGGAGTGCGGTTGAAACGTCTAGGACGTGGCAGCAATGTTTAAAGTCGTCCTATTGCCCATCGCACTGCAACCTGACGTTTTCGACCGAGAAAAAACTGCGGGAATCAACGCCCCAAGGAAAGGGGGGTTTCATTGACGCCACTTATGCCATCCTCTGAGGCCATTCGGTGTCGATTCTGAAAGGCAGTGTGCCTGAAATGTTTCCCTTGGCCACCCGTAAGAAAAACGCGACATTTCAACGCTGGGTGTCGCTGTTCTGTCCTACGTCGCAGAGGCGGCAAAAGAAGGGCTCAAACGACTTTCCTATCGTGTGACACGCTCTCGGTGACATTGGGCAGAATTGTGATGTAATTTGGTGTCAAAGAGATATCATTAACCCACCTTACAGCTCACGTCATGAACTTCTGAGCTGTGGCCGTTTCCCCCCTCCCCCCTTAGGCCGAAATCAAGCTGTTTGAATAGTGGCTGAACCCAAGGGCGACCATGCCGGGTGACGGGCTTCTGCACCATTGCAGAGGTAGGTCCTAGGCATCTTTAGACGAAATGTCAAACGTATAGGTGGGAATGGGAGACAATTACGGGGTTTCTAAAAACTGATGCTTTAATTTTGTTGTACAGTGAAGTAAGTAGTTTGAAATACATATAGATTCCAGTATTGCGAAAAGATAAACAGACTCGCCCAAAACAGATTAACGAGGAGAACTTCGTCAACACGTCTTAGGAGTAAAAACCATAAAAAAACAACATGCATACGGCTCAGTCTAGGGTTTTAAGTTAGATTTTATGAGTGCACGGTGATATTTGAGTGGATATGTAGTACACAAAGTCACATACGTGAAGAGGGAAGGATCAACTGCCAATTGCTCACCAAACATCAGTCCTCTACAGGTATTCTTCCCTTTCGCTACAATTTGTTTTTTAGCTTTGTAACTTCTCTGTATTCAACAGAACCATCTGCGAACAGCCTCATGGAGCTTCTGACGGTTGGTCACACAGAACATTTCCCTTCTGGCTATGAAGTTTTTCGCGACGGAGTCCTTGCATAAAAATCTCTCGGTTCAGTTTCCGCGTCAAATTCGGATAAAATTCCAAGTTTTCTATGGTATCCACCAACATACTGCGAGTCGTCAACATTTCACAGTCCTATATTGGTTTCCTCCAGTTAGTCATTAGAAATATGTTGACAGTTACACACATTCCACAACTTGCTTCAGCGAATCTCCGTATGAATATAACATAAAAACTCATTCTACATCATATCCCCCTGTCAATGTGTTATCGAATGCCAGTAAAAGAAGAATTATGGGTCTGTTTTCGTACAGCACGAGCACGTCACATATTTACATCCTCGGTATCGGCGAGTCAGCGTCGTTGCACGGACAGAGGGGTGACGCATGGCGGGTGGCACGGTCCTGGATATCACTAGAACCTCCCCAGCAAAACAACTGCTCTCCTCCTGCTGACGCCTTTCTCCACCAGCCCTCCCTCCGTGTCGTATATCACAGGCCGAGGACGAGACTGGTCCCCGTTGTGGAAGTAACGATGATTGCCATTACACACGGTATCACGTCTCGTGTGGTGCCTTTTTGTGAAGTACGAGAAGAGTTCAATAAGCAATGCAACCCTTTTGTCTCGGCAATTTCGGTTGAAAAGAAAAAATGTAGGATTTGTTATGAAACATCGTGGAATATTCAAACTTCAGCCCCTATAGTTTCATGAAGTTCCGATAGGTGGCGGTGCTATACGTACCTTCAGGCTGGAATCTGTAGCGGAAACGCGTCTCAGGCAGATATGTCGGTGAACAAAACCACGGTGAGTCGTCCGGCGAGGCATTTGTCGTCGTCGCAAGGTCGCACGAAGTTGTCCGATCTCCAACGTGCCGGTCGGCTACACGCAGCTGTGACTCCTTCAGTGTGTTCATCGCCACTAAAATGCAGAAGAACTTCTCTTTCTCCGTGATATCGCAACGCCGCACACAAGTCTGCGCACCCGAGAAGAACTCACGGAACTTTATTGGGCAATTGTCCCTCTTCCACACTACAGCCCGGATATCTCACCTTCCGGCTGCCATATACAGGGTGTTACAAAAAGGTGCGGCCAAACTTTCAGGAAACATTCCTCACTCACAAACAAAGAAAATATGTTATGTGGACATATGTCCGGAAACGCTTACTTTCCATGTTAGAGCTCATTTTATTACTTCTCTTCAAATCACATTAATCATGGAATGGAAACACACAGCAACAGAACGTACCAGCGTGACTTCAAACATTTTGTTACAGGACATATTCAAAACGTCCTCCGTTAGCGAGGATACATGCATCCACCCTCCGTCGCATGGAATCCCTGATGCGCTGATGCAGCCCTGGAGAATAGCGTATTGTATCACAGCCGTCCATAATACGAGCACGAAGAGTCTCTACATTTGGTACCGGGGTTTGGTAGACAAGAGCTTTCAAATGCCCCCATAAATGAAAGTCAAGAGGGTTGAGGTCAGGAGAGCGTGGAGGCCATGGAATTGGTCCGCCTCTACCAATCCATCGGTCACCGAATCTGTTGTTGAGAAGCGTACGAACACTTCGACTGAAATGTGCAGGAGCTCCATCGTGCATGAACCACATGTTGTGTCGTACTTGTAAAGGCACATGTTCTAGCAGCACAGGTAGAGTATCCCGTATGAAATCATGATAACGTGCTCCATTGAGCGTAGGTGGAAGAACATGGGGCCCAATCAAGATATCACCAACAATGCCTGCCAAACGTTCACAGAAAATCTGTGTTGATGACGTGACTGCACAATTGAGCGCGGATTCTCGTCAGCCCACACATGTTGATTATGAAAATTTACAATTTGATCACGTTGGAATGAAGCCTCATCCGTAAAGGGAACATTTGCACTGAAATAAGGATTGACACATTGTTGGATGAACCATTCGCAGAGGTGTACCCGTGGAGGCCAATCAGCTGCTGATAGTGCCCGCACACGCTGTACATGGTACGGAAACAACTGGTTCTCCCGTAGCACTCTCCATACAGTGACGTGGTCAACGTTACCTTGTACAGCAGCAACTTCTCTGACGCTGACATTAGGGTTATCGTCAACTGCCCGAAGAATTGCCTCGTCCATTGGAGGTGTCCTCGTCGTTCTAAGTCTTCTCCAGTCGCGAGTCATAGGCTGAATTGTTCCGTGCTCCCTAAGACGCGGATCAATTGCTTCGAACGTCTTCCTGTCGGGACACCTTCGTTCTGGAAATCTGCCTCGATACAAACGTACCGCGCCGCGGCTATTGCCCCGTGCTAATCCATACATCAAATGGGCATCTGCCAACTCCGCATTTGTAAACATTGCACTGACTGCAAAACCACGTTCGTTATGAACACTAACCTGTTGATGCTACGTACTGATGTGCTTGATGCTAGTACTGTAGAGCAATGAGTCGCATGTCAACACAAGCACCGAAGTCAACATTACCTTCCTTCAATTGGGCCAACTGGCGGTGAATCGAGGAAGTACAGTACATACTGACGATTTGAAGAGAAGTAATAAAATGAGCTCTAACATGGAAAGTAAGCGTTTCCGGACGCATGTCCACATAACATCTTTTCTTTATTTGTGTGTGAGGAATGTTTCCTGAAAGTTTGGCCGTACCTTTTTGTAACACCCTGTATTTGGCTTAATGACGAATGCACTTCACGGGAGCAGTACGTCGATGATGAGGAGGTCACTGATGCAGCAAGACGTTGGCTTCGACGTCGACCAGTGGAGTGGTACCACGCCAGCGTAGAAGGTGCCGCGAGGCTGTCGCATTGAACAGTTATTATGTTGAAAAATAGGGCTTTTAGCCAAAAGAGTGGGGTATAGTATGGTATATTGGAGTCCTGAATAAAACTAACCTGCTTACAGAAGAAAATGTGTTGCATTTCTTACTGAACATGCCTGGTATATTACGAAGTGCGTAAACACTTGAGGCAGTTTTCATGCGATGTTTATTAATGTAATGGCCTTTTTCCTTTCGTCTTAGTAAATACAACCCTCATTCCATAGGGCTATTTTTCTCTCTTTGTAGCTTTACAGGAAGTCTATGTATTCGTCTCATTTATTTCATTTTTTGCATATTTTTTACTTAACTGCAGACAACTTCCTGTTTCAAACAACTTCTCCAGTAGACTACTGACACATTTTGACGCAGCGATCTTTCTTCTGTTTATTTCTTCGATGTACCCAACATCAAACAGCCGTGTGATTACGCGTCCAAAAACGCATTTGTAATTCTAACGATCCCTGCGAACAGTAATGCTCCCTTCTGTCCTATCGTCTCTTTAGTATTCTTCACAATAGCCGCACTTAACGCTCTTCACGAAACTGACTACATATCTATATTACGAAGGGACTATATAGGAACTCGGTCCAGTTGCAAGTTGCCCATTTAACGGCTTAAAGCGGCCCTAGTGGCCGTGCGGTTCTAGGCGCTCCAGTCTGGAACCGAGCGACCGCTACGGTCGCAGGTTCGAATCCTGCCTCGGGCATGGATGTGTGTGATGTCCTTAGGTTAGTTAGGTTTAATTAGTTCTAAGTTCTAGGTGACTGATGACCTCAGAAGTTAAGTCGCATAGTGCTCAGAGCCATTTGAACGGCTTAAAGAGGCAATTCGATATTGAGTGGTTCGCGTGTTCCCTGACCGAATTTAAATTTGAAAACACTATCATAACCTAATCATTAAGAGATATAATCTTATATTAGAAGTTTTTCACAGTAAGACTGGCATTACAGCCAGAACACATGTGTTTATCCTGATAAGCGTAGCGGAAGGCACTCAAATATCACGACTTTATTCAACCAGTACTTAAATATGAGAGCACGTAAGGGCTTGCAATAAATTTACATAATTTCAAAGCTTTACAAGACTTTTTTCACTGACACTCCGCCACAAATTAAGAAAGGAAAAATCTTTATCGCTTACTACATTTGCAGTAAAACTTCGGCGTCAGACATGACTTTTTTATTGATTAATTCTTTACTACTAACTCTATTCGTAGAACACTTTGAAGACAGCATCTAAATATACCACTGAACGTACCTGAAAAACTATATCATTGTGAGACACATAGTACAGGAGATATGACTTCATAAACCATTAGATGCATGCAAAATATGCTTTTGCTTAAAATGGAGCACAGGTTACCCGGATTATATTCATTCAGTTGAGAGGCACCCACATGCCTTGCTCATACTGTGGCATCAAGCAGTCAGGCCTGCAAGATGAGTGGTCTGCCAAGCGAGTGGATTCATTCTTATTTATCGAGTAACATGAGCTCTAGTTCTCACAATAAAGTTTCAAATTATTCTCCTGTTTCAATATTAAGCAACGGAAACGGATAACGCACATCTGACTATTAGTAATTTACACAACTCTGACAGTTCACTACGCACAGGCAATACCACATTTTCTTTCATACCCAACGGCTTTGATCAACACGTGGCCATCACACTGAATATGCATGGCGCGCACATTATAAATTCTGGATATCATGACAACATACTATTCGAAGGAAAAGGCCACCAATCTTTTTCTTTTCATTATCTTTTTTATTCCGATAAATTCTATAACCTAAACACACAAATTCTATAACCTATAACAATAACACATGAGAAATTCCGCCCTGTGGGCATGGCTTTACATTGGTGATTCTCTATCTTATTATCTCGTAATTATTTAACGCTACAGTGCACTTTCTGGATAGGATGGTGGATCTTTTGCTATATCTCACACTTCGACTCTCACAACCATCATCACGAGCCTTTCCTCCAGACCGAGCGGTACAAAAGGAACACGCATAACCCACTACCTCTGAAACTACCTTGCTACTCTCCCATGCAAACCACACATACTCAAATTACATGACATACACCACACTACAACATGAAATACAACACAGAGAATAGTCACAACATTATCACTTTCAGCTTTCCCACTTCAATTAATATTTATCCCAGTTTCACACGACACTGCCCCACTTTGTAATTCAACTTTCCTGCTATGAACTCTAGAGATATATGCACGTCTTGCTGTGCAATGCAAGCCAAGTGGCGTTGCTGGATAGACGGCTGACTCACCTTGCATCTCTCTAAGAGTACGGATCAAGCGTCACACGGAAACATATCACGCAAAGTAATATTAAGAACATATTCATCACACACGCGAGTCCTCAACTGATACCATGGACGAGTACTTCTCTTTAACCTTTGTCTCATACACAGATTGAGATTCACACAGTACTCACCACGTGGAAGAGCTCGTCTCTAATTTCAAGTCCTGCACACGCCATTTCCTAAATATTTCCAACTTATAGTACACACGCTAGTAATTCAGTTTAACTTAAGCACTCGGAAGTATTTCAACTTATTGCTGCACGTGTTTTCATTGTGACCGTTGGTCACTTCCGAAGATTACTACGATCCCCTTAATATTACCTGCCTGACATTTAATTCTCCTCACAAAAGTTCCTGAAATAGAGAAATTATTATTCCAAACTACTCTTAAGTATTTCACATGCATACCATATCTCCACTCTTTTGTCTTTACGGAGCACACCTAAGACAGGTCTTACCAACACTAGATCCAGCGGCAGAGTGCTGAAACATGGCCGTTCTTCAGGTCATCTCGCAGCTCCGTCGAGGTGGGGGAAGACCATGCTACCCATTGGTCAGCCACATTGCAGGCGCTCAAAGCTCATGTAAATTACATCTCTTTGGTTCCACCAAAGGTGACCAAAGTACCGTCTCAAAGATGCTCATATATTGCACGTTCACTATCTGTGGTTAGCAGACGACCATACATTCATTCATTTCGCAGGTTTCGCCAAATTGGATGTAGGGATTTATTTTGTGGCAGTGCACACGTGATCAATTAAATAAATAAATTGTCATTCTTTCCTACTCTGTTATCCGGCTTCTGTGTATTAAGTGATATTGAGTTATTATTACAAAAAATATGTTGTTCTGACACGAATAACGAAGAATGTTGTACCTATTTTCAATGTCGGGCGGTACTGTACCCTTTCACAGTGTTTCTCGATATGAGCACTTAGTGACTTGCAACTTCGAAGCATAATTTCAAACTCTTCTAATTTTTTTTTCTTTCTCGCATGCTTAGTCAGATATTTAGCACATTAACTCATCTGTAAAGTAATCAGACGTTTGAAGCTCTTTTATATTTGGGAGTTCGATTTTTTTAAAACTGGTTTACTGGTACATCCCTGTTCACGCTTTCTCCTACTTGTCGCTTCCGTTTCCTTTCGTTTCGCCTGTACTTTAAACTCTTCTTCTTAGTGACAGTGATCAGCTACTCCTTCTTCAGTTTCGTAGCAAGCCATGTGCTTTTACTTTCTATCTTCTCCTGAATATTTGCAGTGCACGTAACGTGAGATGCGTCAAATGGTATATGTCAACCTTGCTAGTACGGTCACTGGACTAGAGTACACTGTTCGCCTTGGAGTGTTGTGGATAGTACAGAATGGCTACAAGACGGTCACGTGACACTTACTGTTGACGTCATTGGTGGCCTGCATTTGATAGACAGCTGTATGAAATCAGCAGAGTAAGACAGTTTGAGGTGGAAACGTGACAGAATGACGGAAGAAGTTATCGCATTTGGAAGCGTCCAATGCTACAAACAAGTGAAGTTGGCCAATTTATTGGCGTATCAGTTCGGACTGAACAACGTATTTGCAAGGATTGATGTATCATTCGCATCCACGTGGTACGGCGTAAGAACAGTGATCGTGAAAGTGTTACAACCCACAGAGACCAAAGACGAACATCACGCATATCACTAACAACGGCTATCAAATCCGGTAAGAATCGCTGCTGTCAATGAATGCAGATATATCTCAAGCATTTTCCGAGCGAACTTCGCGAAGTTAACTACAAGAAAATGACATGTGAAATCGTGTACCTCGAAAAAGGCTATTTCTTACAGCTGCGCAAGGAACTGGACGCCGTCAATGAGCCAAGCAAAACATAAACTGGGCAACAGGTGGCGAGAGGCGTGTTTTACGTACCATAAATTGCACATACTTATTCAGGTTACCATGAACATGAGGCAGGACGTTTGTTTGAACATTCCCGGTAGCCAAGCGTAGCCATTTTTCTCGTCTTCGTGACGAATGTGCTGTGGGCACTTCAGCCTCGAAATACGACAACAGTTGTATTCACTAGCTCAACGGATACGTTCCTATTTTGATGAAAGCTCAGGCCCCCTATCTCAACTAAAGTAGCCACCACATCATTCGTTCTTAATGCCATAAAACTATCTCTTACTATTTGGAACAGCATATGAACATCGCCATAATTCAGTATATCTACGGACTACATTTATCAATGAGTGACAATATTTGAAGAAACTTGAAACTTCCTGGCAGTTTAAAACTGTTTGCCTGTCTGGGACTCAAAACTGCGATCTTTTACTTTCACGGTAAGAGGTCTACAAACTGGTCTATCTAAGACTAGCACTTCTGGAAAAAATAATGTTGCGAGCAAATGGTTTAGCCACATTCTGAGAGATTGATTCCAGAATGAATTTTCACTTGGCATCTCAGTTCTTCGAGCACATGTCACTGAAATCCCAGACTCTCACGCTCGCGACCCGGACCAGCACGCAGTTTTAATTCGGCAGGAAGTTTCGATATATGTCCGAAAGAACAGATAGCATCTTCATATATATATAGTTAAGGCTCACCGGTGATTTGAGCATCTTCTTTTGTGCGGATGGACAAAGAGTGCCCGAACTCTTACGGGAATCGGCGGTAGAGCCCCGAGTAATGGGTATGGGGCGCTATGAATACAGTGCGGGACAATGATTTTCGAATGTGGGGTCTCACGGGAGGCGTGCCAGAGATAAGTCCTTGCAGTCGCACTATCCTCTGTGTCCTCGGTGACTCAGTTGGATAGAGCGTCTGCCATGTAAGCAGGAGATACCGGTTTGAGTTCCGGTGGAGGCACGCATTTTCAACCGTCCCCGTTTACTTATATCAACGCCTGTAGTCAGCTACAGGTATTCATTTCATTGTAAGGAAGCTTCAAGTCAGCGCACTCTCTATTGCAGAGTGAAAAATCTTTTTGAAGCAACTTGTTACTTTTAATTCCCGTCTATTCTATATCAGAAGGCTACGTGTTATGTAGCACTGTATGTGTCGAGGGGTTGGCGAATTAATGTCCAATGTGCATAGTTACCATTAAACAAAAATGCAGGCGCAGGAGCAAAGTTTTCAACCTCGCAGTGAAACCACTTTTCTAGGTGATAATGCTCCCTTTCTTTCGATATAGTCCCCCTTTAAGTCCACCAGCTCACCCCAACATCATTCCTGCGACTAGTTTTCACCCTTGTTACACAATAGCAAAGTCAAAATCTGAAGGTCTTCCTTTGAACTACCAATTTCCTCAGTTCAAGTTTACACATACGTTACTTTGCAGCACGCTCACATTTATAAAACGTGTCATAGAAATCAACACCACACCTGAGTTAGGCCGACAAACATTTGCCTTGCTACTACATGACATTTGTAGTAATTCTGTCTACTGTGGCACACAATCAAAGAGAGCACGTTTCAGTGCCGGATAAGCATATTTGCGAATTACATCTCCCCTATGTCAGATGTGATGATGTCAATGTTCCTAATTACGTCCGTATCATGGAAGTTGAATTTACGGGTTATGTTCAGGCTGTGTCGGAGTGCAGATAAGACAGCCAACGTTTCTAGATATGAGACAAATTTGATGAAGCTGCCAATATAAATTATGGCGGGATCACCACTGGTGTATGGAGGCATCTGGAAGAGATCCTGATACAGGGACGGACTTTATTCCTTTCAAAAAGAAAATTTGACTTTATTTATAAATTGGTGACAGTTTTATCATACAAAATCTCAGCCGAAACACGACAGGTGTATGTCCGGATACGTGACCTGTTAAACAACTCACACTCGTGCTACTTCGACACGACAAGGTATCTGTTGCAATCAAGGCAGAAAATGTAGATCCTTACTAAGGTTGAACCACTGCCATTCTAAACTGCTCTCTGATCGCTGTTCACAACATGGTTGAACTCTTGTTTTGCTAGGACTTTAACTGCAGTCCTCATAGCGGTCTGCATGCAGTCAGTTCTGCGACGTATAACTAACTGCCAGTTCACGCTCTGCTGGCCATCACTGCTCCCTGAAATGATACGGAAGCGTCATTAGTTTTTGCCGTCGTACAGAACCTGTCGGTCCTCTCTGTTAGTTGGTAGTGGTTTTAAAGTCACTACGTGTCGTGTTCCCCAGTCTTCCCCTAGCTACTCTCTGGGGATAGCGTAATGGCTGTACCTACAGGGATGGTGCACGCCAGAAGACGAAACGAGCATTCACGCTCGATATTGAATTAGTCTTGCTCAGTAACTCGCTGGCGGCCCTTCTGAGATATTTTAGGCTCTGAGGAAATTCGGATGGTGCCAAGCGTGCTCAGTAGGGACCATGTGAGCAGACATCACATGCCATTTTGTTTGAAATATTTTGTGTACAGGACAGCTTCGATGAAGGTTAAAACTTGCCCTGCGTTGTACACAGATGTACTTCACTATTCGCTTTCTTGTGGTGAATCTGACCGTCTTATTGACACGAGCGTGTTTGATGTTTACGCATATTAAGAATTAAGATTTTGTGAATTCTATTAAGCATTATAAGTGTGCACTGTATAGCTGAATATCTTCTGGGGACCCGAAGATAATGAGATGCGTCACCGAAACGGATCTAATAAAATAAAGTATCACAGCTGTGTATTGTACAGTGCAGTTCTTAACTACTCTATTAGACTTATTCTTGCCTCTTGGTGGAAGGTGTACCTGAGGCGGGAGCTATGTGCTCGAGAATTATCGTCTTGAAATACGAACCTACGTTGACGATCCGCTCGGTGGCGATGTATCCGATATCCAAACATAATGCCCCCTAATACGCAATTGACACACCTCCCTGTTGAGCCCCTCGGACTATATGCCTGAGGCATGTTTTCGTACCTCGTCACTCCACACTCTTCTACGACGGTCAATTTTTGCACTCGTCGGTGAAGAGCTCTAGGTTCCAACCCAGGTGTTCCCCTTCTGTGTGCATAGATATGCTGGAGGTGATGCTACTTTTGTTCCTAATGAGTCCAAACTGACCGTACGACACGGCTGCATATTGTCTAGGTCGACACAGCTCTCCTAAGTCGCCCGCAAAAAGGCAATGCAAGGTTTTGCTGTATTCTGCTCGGGTTAGCTACGAGGCAATCAATGAGCGATAGTCAACTGTTGTTGTTGACTGCTTGCGACTTCGTGAGGCGAATTTTCACTGTTTTGTGCATCGCATCACGGTGTAACACGCTGCTGTGATTTTCTCCAGTTTCCCGGACAGCTTCCCACGCAGATAACCTTTCTCGCCCTAAAGAGATAATGTGCTCCCGGTATAAGCATGGAACGACCCTCGAGTCGCAATGGCCGACTGAAGAGCGCACACAGACAACGTTCTCCCGTTCATCATTAGACACACAAGGCGATCTACTGAGCTGCACAGATACACAGGTACTGCTGGTTTATTTTTTTTATCCATTAGACAGATGGCTGTACGTTGCGAGTTTCATTTCGTCCAAGACCGAGAGATGGGATTCCAATTCTTCTATAATCCATAAAATTAACTGTGCTTGTAGGATCCTTTATCAATTACGTACAAGAAATTTCATAGTTTGTCAGTTTTAGCAACCTCGTCGAAATCGGCGGTTGGTAGTCATGATAAACAGTCCAATACTTACACAAATGACGTCAGAAGTATTATTAGTCTGTGAGGATACTACAATATTCATAAATAAAAACTGAAAAATTTACATATATCTTTCCACAATACAATGCTAAAATCAATACCAGCAGTCAAAATTATAACAAAATACCACGATTTTCTATAATGCAACCTTCCGTAAATACACTAACGAGGATGTAGTCCCTTCATAACTAATAACATTTCAGATGATACTTCAAAGATGCACCATTAGTAACAAACTCCAACCACTAGGATCAAACTTACGAGCAACACAACCACATTGACTAATGGAATGAAACTTCTACACATATCTGATAAACCATCTGTTCCAAATTCTTATGATCATCTCTCTCCCTCTCTCTATATCTCTCTTCAGTGTACGACACATCCGACGTCTCACGGCCATGACACACCGTGCGTACAGAGTGCTTCCATCTGTCTGGGAAGTGCAGTGCTTCTGTACTTTCAGCATACACGAGTCATTTCGCCAGGGAAGAACCGGCACGGCCTGTGTCTGAAATGATTGGCAGTAACTGCTGGAAATCGTCTAATGCACATCTAATGAAAGGCCAGTAATCATTTCTGTTTCAGTACAAGCAATGATCCAGAAATTAATTTACCCGCCATGTTCCTATTTCTACGAGTAGGGGAACATGTTCTTCGTAACACGTGCACTATGATATCACACGCATTGGTAATGTAATTGTGACTTAGCAATGATAAATAATTCGGATACTTTGGACACATTGAGCCGTGCTGCGGCTCGTGTTGGTACTGTTTGTAGGTTTCCGCCCTCTGTTGGAAGCCAGACCTTATCCTTTAGTTGGCGAGGCCAGACCGTATCCTTTAGTTGGCATGGTTGTGACTGTTCGTCTTCTTCGCCTTGATTGGCGCCACTCGTTTTGCCTGTCCGCTAGTGGCAGCAGAGGCGGTTATCGACAAGTAGTAACTGTTGTCCTATCTTTGGTGCGACGTCGTTGTTTTTCTGGGTCGTGTGAGTGTGTGAGTTCGGTTGGGAACTCAGGAGCAGCCAGGTACGCACAGTGCGAGAAACACGCCGGGACCACTGGCGGCGTGCATAGACTGCCGGATGGAAGGACTATGGTCACGAGGGGGCACGACCTCGTCGTAAACCAGATCATGCAGGTTTTAAGGTGAGTGCATTTCAACCCAATTAGAGAAACCTCCACCATTGTGATATCTCGCGATTCTCCAGTGACTTGGGTCGTGTTGCTGCTCGTAGTGTCGCTGAGGTGAAGAGCAGCGAGTGGAGTGCTTGGGGAAGGCGGATCTGATTAACTTTCCTCGACTTCTAATTACTATTTACTGCATTCGGCTTGTTACAATTTGTTAAGTTCAACCAGCGGTATTTATCCTGCCTGGTGGCCGCTAATGCCCCAGTTACCTGCACTTGGGGTTAGTGTATGTAACGGCAGTGTACGTTTCCTCGCCTTGCCGCTGCTGTGCTGTTAGGTGTGTAGTCTACTCTGGTGGTAGTAATTCCTTTCTCGTTCTGGGCACTCTAAGCACAGTATTCTGGGGGCGTAGTGCAGACCGCCGGTTCCGGCTTTGGCTTGTTCTTCCATTCTTGTATTTAGTTTACTGGAAGTCAAGTAGCTTCAGGAAGATTATCGTTAGTCATTCGTTAGACTGCCACTGGTCTGAGTTACCATCTTGTGATGCGAATGCTACTCATGGCTCCCTATCTCATCGCTCGCTGAAGTGTTTGTTGCCGGACCTTCTCAGTGGTCGATTCTTGGAGTACCTACTGTGACTGGTCCTTGTGTTTTATTATTGTATTATTTATTACCATACCTTTTAATGCCTACATTAAAGGTTATGTATGCCTAGTTAATAGTTCCGGTCGCTTTCTGGAATAAATCTAGCGATGCAAGGGTTGTGTTACAAGGTTACCATCTTATTTCACTCGTTGGGTGGTCATTTGCTTGTTTCTTTTAATTAACCTTTGCTTGTATTTGCTGCTTTACAGCAGGTTTCTAAAATTTCTATATAATTGCCGTTCCCGGTGTGTAAGGCCTTGAGCCGTGATTGTGGTCATTTGCTTTGAAAAAAATAATTCGATATTTGTATTTTAGCAGTAAGCCTTAAAACCTTATTTAGTGCCATTCCTGGCCCTGATACCTTCTGCTGTGTTTGTGCTCACTTACTTTTTAATATTTCAATATCTGTAGTTTGTAATTGCAGCAAGTTCTTAAACATTCTTAATTTGTTGCCATTCTTGGTGAGTAAGGCCTTCAGCCGTGATCACAGTGGCTTCCTTCTTTTTTTTTAACATTATCTGTATTCGTATTTTATGGTAATTTGCTAAATTGTAATGCTCTGAAAACGCTATTATTTACACAGTTGTTTCTTCTTTCATTAATAACGTGTGGTATTTTTTCACTTGTTGTTGAGTCTGGAATTACTGTTTTAAAAATAAATGTGTGTAACTGTAAAAGGCAACCAATAGCAGCTGATTGCAGCACCGTCCACAATCGTAACCGAATTCTGCCTTCTCTTGACTACCAGGTTTCACATGTTGCATCGTCATTGGCTGAGAGCATTATGACGGCAATTTGACACAACATTACGTTTCAACATGTTGCAAAGTGACGCAAGGTGAGGTCCAGAAGCAGTGGGACGGAACTCATGTAACTGGATAAAATAATTAAACTTTTGAAGGACACAAAAATTGAGAAAATGTGGAAAAATCATGTTTGTGGAAAATATGGAAAAATAAAAAAAAGTGCCAGAATGTGTAAAATAGAGGAAAATATGGAAAAACTAGACTACTTATATTCCTGCATGTTTGTGGTCTCTGTTGGTGCCTTGAGGGACAGAACCACTTAATATTAAATTTAATTTCTCGTTAACAACTGGAGCAGTAGTAATGTGAGTTAATGTAATTACACGAACAATAATTTGTTATTAACAGATAGCCATATCTTGATCCCTATGTTGCACAGCTCCAGTGTGAATCCACCCAGATATGAAAGACGAAGATGAGGGGGGGAGGAGAGTTTAAATTTTATTGGTCCACTTGGGACGGGTTCATAGACGGAGCGTTTGTGTTTGTATACGACTATCCTCTCCACAGGTTACTATCTCAATCTGTGGAAAACCTCCATAATCCTCATTTTTCTCAAATCCAACAATCCCTACACTGTCCATTAAATTTCGAGCATGCAGCCGCGTAAATAAAATTTATTTACGGGGCTGCATGCCCGAAATTTAATGGAATATTCATTACGCCGCGAGAAGTTGAAAATGCACATCAATCCCTACACTGATACCTCCTTGTACCACCCCATCTGCCTCACTTCAGTGTTTAGCAGAGTATTTCAATCCATCCTATCCCAGCACAACCAATGCCATCTGCACCAACGCCATCCACTTCCTATTACCCAATATGGCTTCTGTCCCTTCTTCTCTGCTGATCATCAACTTCTGAACCTCATCCATCTCCTATCCCAACAGCTCAACAACGTAAATCCGTTATTTTTGTACCTCTTGACCTAGAGAAAGCATACGACTGCATATGGCATTCCAGTCTCCGTTCCAAAGTCCAGACTTATGCACTTCCAATCAATTATGTCTTCCTGATTGTATCCTTCCTCTCCAATAACCCATCCTACATAATTTCTAACAGCACCAGTTCTTGTACCTTCTCCCACACTCAAGGAGTCCCCTAAGGTTCCGTTCTCTCCTCTCTCCTTTTCCCAAATACATTTCCGAAACGCCCAAAACACCTCCTTACATCCAGTTTCTCCAGTGTGCTGATGACACCGCTATTCTTGCCCTCTACGCTGTGCTTCGGAAATCCCAACGATCCCTCGAAATCCACATCAATCAGTTTACCTCATGGTGTAACCAATGGTTCCTTAAAATTAACCCCTCCAGGCAATAATTATAGGGTGCATTACCAGCACCTTCTGTCTCCATGCCATCTACCGCACCATTTACTACCGTTCCACCCAGCTAACTAAAATACCTTGAACTAACCTTCAACTGGCAACTAGTGTGGAAACCTCACCTACTAACCATCTAACAGGAAGCCCACAATAGACTAAAATTACTAAAACTATTGACTGGCCTAACATGGGGACTACATTCCTCCACTATCTTTCACATGTACAAATTCCCGATCCACTCCACCCTTTGCTACACAAATGCCACACAGACACCTGCCCTCCCAAGTCCTATAAGTTCCTACAGATGCTCGAATGCAATGCTTTCTGCCTTGCTCTCCGCAACTGCTTACCTTTCTCCGCAGGGATCCTTTTACCAACTCATTAAATTCCCACGTAACCTCACTCAAACTGAATAACTCCAAATAACTTACACTACCCTTAAACTAGACTCCAGCAATTCTATTATGTATCCTCTCCTTTCCCGTCCTAGTGTGCTGCTGCACATCTACCTAAACGTCTTACCAACCCTCTATCAGCACACATACCACCACCCTTCTCAAAGAAGTTTCAGCTTTCTCCCTCTCTCAGACCATGAACTCTGCCCGGACATATACCCTTCTTACCAACTCCGAATCCACCCACCCTGTTCACCTACCCCGCCTCCTCCCCACTTCCAAGGGCTCCATCTTCATCCTCTCCCCAAACTAAACCTTCTCCTTTTGCTCTTCCCTGTCCAATCCAATCCACTTTACCTCTCAGATCTATAGATCCCCATACTATGTCTCTCTCCTTGTCCCCCACAGCAGCCCTGTTTCGTCACCATCTCTTACCACTCCAAGTCTTCATTACCACCACTCTTCTACATCCACCTTTTCTTTCATCGATAGTATACCATTCCAGGGTAGGTCGTTTCCCAGTTTCAATAAAAGTGTACAGTGCACTGTTTTTAATGACCATTGTGTAATCTGTTGTGTTTGGTGTTTTTCAAACGTTTTCCGAGTGTTTAGTGTTCTTCAAGTGTTTCTCAATTGTTTTAACTGATCTGCCTGTCCACAATTTTATCACTGTTTTTAAACAAATCATAAATATAGCATTATTTACTTATATTTTCCCATTAACATCACCTTTTAAAATAAATTTAAATTCATGCTACGTATGTCTGTTTGGTTTTTGTTTTAACATCTGTGTTAGAGACTAACAGACTGATATCTACTGGCTGAAGGGCAGGCTGATTGTACCATTGCAACATGGGACGGGGGAGATGAAATAACGATAAAGATAAAGAGCCCTCGCAGTCATTGGTTTTTACTCCTGACGACTATGGCGGGGGATAGTCATCGGAAGTATTTTATTCGGTCTAACGCGGCTTAAAAAACCGAGAACGTTTTATTCAGTCAGGCCATTGCCCGCTCAAATTCAAGTGCCCAACCAGATACAATTAGTGTCAGCTGTACACATCTTTTTTTTTATTTATTAATCTTTTGACTGATCATTTGCCGGATATCTTATGATCTCAGATACAATTAGTGTCAGCTGTACACATCTTTTTTTTTAATTATTAATCTTTTGACTGATCATTTGCTGGATATCTTACAATCTCTGTCTGCCCTCTAGACTTCCCTCTAGTACCATGAAAGTTATTACCTAATGTCTTAACACTCGTCCCGTCATTCTGCCCCTTCTTCTTGTCAGCATTTTCCACATATCTATTCCTCGCTGATTCTCAGGAGAATCTCTTCATTCCTAACGTTATCAGTCCACTATATTTTCAACACTGCTCTGTCACCACATCTCAAATGCTTCGATTTTCTTCTGTACCGGTTTTCCCACAGTCCATGTTTCACTACCATACAGTACTTACTTTCTAGAAAGTTCTTCGTCAAATTAAGACCTAGGTTTCATACCAGTAGACTTCTCTTGATCAGGAGTGCCCCCTTTACATATGCTAGTCTGCTTTTTATGTCGTACTTGCTACGTCCATTATGGGTTTTTTGCTGAATAGGTAACAAACTTCCTTAACTTCATCTACTTCGTTATCAACAACTCTGATATGAAGTTTCTCGCTGTTCTCAGTTCTGCTACTTCTCATTACTTTCGTCTTTCTTCGGTTTACTCTAAATACATATTCTGTATCTACTCATTAGACTGTTCATTCCATTCAACACATTCTTCTTCACTTTCACTCAGGGTAGCAACGTCATCAGCGAATCTCATCACTGATATTATTTCACACTGATTGAAAAGTAGGAGCGAAGACTGCACCCATGCCATACGCCCTTTTTAATCGGAGCGCTTCGCTGTTGGTTTTCAGTCCTATAGTTCCCTCTTGGTTCTTGTACATACTGTATGTCATCGGTCTTTCCTCTAGCCTACCCCTCTTTTCCTCAGAATTTCGAACATCTTGCACCATTTTACATTGTCGAACGCTTTTTCCAGATCGACAAATCCTATGAAAGTTCCTTCATTTTTCTTCAAGTCTTGCTTTCATTATCAGCCACAACGTCAGAGCTGCATCTCTCATGTCTTACCTTTCCTAAAGCCAAACTGACCGTCATGCAACAGATCCTTAATTATCTTTTCCATCTTCTGTGTATTACGCTCGCCAGTAACTAGGTGCGTGAGCTGTTAAGGAGATTGTGCGCACTTGTCGGCTCATGCTATCTTCAGAATTGTGTGGATTATGTTTTTCCGAAAGTCTAATGGGATATCGCCAGCCTCATAGATCTACAAACCACGTGAATGGGCATTTTGTTGCCAATACCTCCAATGATTTTAGAATGTTTTCTATCCCTTCCGCCTTAACTGATCTTAAGTCCACGAAAGCTCTTTTAAATTCTGATTCTAATACTGTATACCGTGTATCTTCCTTATCTACTCTCGTCGCTTCTTCTACTATAACAAACGTAGTCATCTCCTCAAAGAGGATTCCATGTTCTCTTTCCTACGATAAAGATAGAAGCTGAAGAAATGAATCAAAATTTGTGCCATTGCCGGGACCTGAACTTCTCTGTCCGCCCATTCGCTCTCTCCTGTGTATTTAACAGTGGAATCCACATTGCAACCTCTATGTTATGGCCCTTATTATTTATTTCATCGAAAGCTATTTTTACTTTTCTATTGCTGAGTCACTCTTGACGACAATCATGTCCTTTTCCATTTCTGCACATCTTTCTTGCAGCCATTTCGCCGTACCTTCCCTGCGCTTCCTATTTATTTCATTCCTAAGTTACTTGTATTTCTGTTGTTCTCATAGCTCAGATTGTAGTGCAAGAGGCTGCTCAGCTGTTAGCTCGGGTTCGATTCATAGTACTGTCCCATATCCAGTTATAATATAGCTCTTGTTAACTTTTAGGAAATTAAACGAGGAACACTTTCAACAGCACCGTCCCTACCGGGCTGCTTGAATTTTCATGTGCATCGACTTGATTGGGTAACTGCAATGGTAACTGAATCGGAATCGGCGTAACGTACCGGAATTTTTTTTTAACGGCTGCCTCTCAGCACATCCTGCTATGCAGCTTCCTCACAAGCCTTACAGACTATTTATGTCCACCCTGCAAGTGTGACACACAATATGTCTAATGGTTTACATACCTTGCTATCATAGTTGAAACTATCTACAAGATAATATATTAAACCGCATATTTCTTCAGCACAGCCCAGCATTTCGTTTTTCGCAGTCACTTTTAACAGAGGGAGCTGTACACTGACGTTTAAAAAATTACAGGATGGTCAATATCAGTCTGAAAAGCTTGTAAGGGCATTACAGACTAAGAAGTGCGGAGAAATTATTAGTAAGAATTAAATTCTATACGTTGCTCCGTTTCCGAGTTAATTAGCATTGAAATTAGCTAACCAGTCCGTTGCGCGTGCAAATTCAAACTGCCCTTCAGATTCTGTGTCGCCTAACGTGTCTACGTTTTGCTTCCTGAAAATAAAGAAGAAAGCGATACTAAAATTGGACTTGGAACGCTATTAACAGTAGTAGACAATAGCTGAGTAGTATCGTGCGCTATCATCTACGCTATGAGAACAACTGACGCTTATTGTATCTGCGGATCTCTTTAAAACGCCCGCTGAGCGACATAACTGGATAACATAAATCCAAATTAGCTTGGAAACGGGGCAGTGTACCGAATATTTTTTGTAACAATTATTTCTCAGCGCAGCCGACCTGGAACACACTAGCAGTCTTTTCAGACTGTGTACTAGGCGTTTCAGCTGACCCTAGCGATGTCGTTTTATGCAACCCCCATTTTTACCCTGGCCTTCAAAAACCATTCGCGATGTTTTCAGATTCTTTATCTCGCTTTGCGCAAACTGTTAGCCCTGCAGGAAACTATGAACGAGACGTTTTTGGAAGGAAATTTAATGTAGCAGTAAAATTTTGTTCTGGGATACGTTTTCGCTGCAGGCCAGAGTTTTCGAATTATTCAAGAAAAACGTACAAAAGTGGGCCTATAACGCACTCCAACTTTCACACTCAACTCCTGTCAGGCAGGATTTCTAGGAAGTTGCTCATGGTAGTCCCTCCTACCACTGTAGAAAAATTCTCGACTGCGCGAACTATTTCCGATATTCATCCTTTTTGCTCCGTATTGACTGAACTGTTCAGCCACCAGCACAGTCGGCTACTTCGTTAACGTTATCTGTTTAAAAGTGCCCCCAAGGGTCATGAAAGAAAAACTAATTCTGTAAACGTTACGCTATAACTAACTACGATGACATTTAAATCCAAACTTAACTCTTAGAAGCACTGTAGTTTTATGGTCAGAAGGCCTGGCGAATACAATGATGTAATTGTTTATTTTATGCATTTAAAAACCACAAAATCGTTCGTTAAAATTTACACAAACGTAATGTTAAAATTTGTAAGAGCTCCACTAAACAGGTAGCGTAATAAGGTCAGTCAAGGAAGGTGAAAGAAGGTCGAATGTGGAAAATCATTCGTGCAGTCGCAGACTTTTGCGAGGTAGTAGGAGGTAGTATCATGAACAACATAACATGAATCCTTACCGGTAGGGGCTGTGTGTGGGAATGGGGTCTGAAGCTCACTTTGGTACGTTGTTAGTGAATAACTCGAACACTACAGCTGTAGCAAAAAAGTATCCCAGTATATAATTTAAGTACATAAATTTCCTAGATATAAAGGGGTTTCCAGTTTTTCTGTAGAGATTTTTGCTAACAACGTTTGCGTTTTAAAAATTATCAATGTATCTATTTATTATATACAATAAAAAAAAATCGAAAAAAGTTTTGCACCACGTCGGTTCCGAGAGCTCCGTAACCTGTACAGAAAACTGGAATGCAGATCAACATAAACATCATTTCCGTCCTTTTAATGCTCATGAAAACCACACATTGCATGTTGTACCACCACACAGCGTGACCTACGGAGGTGGTAGTCCAGATTCCTGTACACACCGGTACCTATAATACCCAGTAGCACGTCCTCTTGCATTGATGCATGTCTGTATTCGTCGTGGCATACTATCCACAAACCCATCAAGAAACTGTTGCTGCAGGTTGTTCCACTCCTCAACGACGATTTTGCTAGATCCCTCGGAGTGGTTGGTGGGTCACGTCGTCCATAAACAGCCATTTTCAGTCCATCCCAGGCATGTTCGATAGGGTTCATGTCTGGAAAACATGCTACCTACTTTAGCCGAGCGATGTCGTAATCCTGAAGGAAGTCATTCACAAGATGTGCACGATGGGGGCGCGAATTGTCGTCCATGAAGACGAATGCCTCACCAAAATGCTGTTGATGTGGTTGGGATTCACGTGTGGTACAGCCGTTACGGCGCCTTCCATGACCACCAGCGGCGTTCGTCGGCCCCACATAATGCCACCCCAAAACAGCAGGGAGCCTCCACCTTGTTGCACTCGCAAGACACTCATCGGTGAAGAGAACGTGATATCACTCCTGAGCGGTCCATTCGGCATGTTGTTGGGCCCATCTGTACCGCGCTGCATGGTGTCGTGGTTGCAAAGATGGACTTCGCCATGGACGTCGGGAGTCAAGCTGCGCATCATACAGTCCATTGCTCACAGTTTGAGTTGTAACACGACGTTCTGTGGCGTTACTGTCAGCGTTCCTGCGAGCCATAATCCGTAGGTGGCGGTCATCCACTGCAGTATATGCCTGAGCGAGGCATGTCATCGACAGTTCCTGCCTGTCTGTATCTCCTCCACGTCCGAACAACATCGCTTTGGCTCACTCCGAGACACCTGGACACTTCTTTTGAGAGCCCTTCCTGGCACAAAGTAACAATACGGACGCGAACGAACGTCGGTACTGACCGTCAAGGCATGGTTGAACTACAGACAACACGCTGTCGGACCTCCTCCGTCTAATAGGCGCTACTGATGCGTCGTTGTTTACATCTTTTGGCGGGTTTAGTGACATCTCTGAACAGTCAAAGGGACTGTCTGTGATACAACACCCACAATCAACGTCTATCTTCAGGAGACTGGGAACCGGGATGATGCAAGACTTTTTTGTATATATAAATATATACTGGCAATTAAAATTGCTACATCACGAAGATGACGTGCTTTAGTCGCGAAATTTAACCAACAGGAAGAAGATGCTGTGATATGCAAATGATTAGGTTTTCAGAGCATTCACACAAGGTTGGCGCCGGTGGCGACACCTACAACGTGCTGACATGAGGAAAGTTTCCAACCGATTTCTCATTCACAAAAACCAGTTGACCGGCGTTGCCTGGTGAAACGTTTTTGTGATGCCTCGTGTAAGGAGAAGAAATGCGTACCATCACGTTTCCGACTTTGATAAAGGTCGGATTGTAGCCTACCGCGATTGCGGTTTACCGTATCGCGACATTGCTGCTCGCGTTGGTCGAGATCCAATGACTGTTAGCAGAATATCTAATCGATGGGTTCAGGAGGGTAATACGGAGAGCTGTGCTGGATACCAACGACCTCGTATCGCTAGCAGTCGAGATGACAGGCATCTTGTCAGCATGGCTGTAACGGATCGTGCAGCCACGTCTCGATCCCTGAGTCAACAGATGGGGACGTTTGCAAGACAACAACCATCTGCATGAACAGTTTGACGATGTTTGCGGAAGCACGGACTATCAGCTCGGAGACCATGGGTGCGGTTACCCTTGACGCTGCATCACAGACAGGAGCGCCTGCGATGGTGTACTCAACGACGAACCTGGGTGCATGAATGGCAAAACGTCATTTTTTTGGATGAATCCAGGTTCTGTTTACTGCATCATGATGGCCGCATCCGTGTTTGGCGACATCGCGGTGAACGCACATTGGAAGCGAGTATCCGTCATCGCCACACGGGCGTATTACCAGGCGTGATGGTATGGGGTGCCACTGGTTACACGTCTCGGTCACCTCCTGTTCGCATTGACAGCACTTTGAACATTGGACGTTACATTTCAGATGTATTACGACCCGTGGCTCTACCCTTCATTCGATCCCTGCGAAACCGTACATTTGAGCAGGATAATGCACTACCGCATGTTTCAGGTCATGTACGGGCCTTTCTGGATACAGAAAATGTTCGACTGCTGCCCTGGCCAGCACATTCTCCAGATCCCTCACCAATTGAGAACGTGTGGTCAATGGTGGCCGAGCAACTGGCTCGTCACAATACGCCAGTCACTACTCTTGACGAACTGTGGTATCGTGTTGAAGCTGCATGGGCAGCTGTACCTGTACACGCCATCCAAGCTCTGTTTGACTCAATACCCAGGCGTATCAAGTCCTTTATTACGGCCAGAGGTGGTTGTTCTGGGTACTGATTTCTCAGGATCTATGCACCCAAATTGCGTGAAAATGTATTCACTTGACGGTTCTAGTATAATATATTTGTCCAATGAATACCCGTATATCACGCGCATTTCTTCTTGGTTTAGCAATTCTAATGACCATGGCCAGTTGTATATATGAATGTTTATTAGAATATTGTACAAAAATTGAAGTAAATCGGTAAAGCACTATTCTAGATTTTTCGTAACAACATTAAACAAAGATTTTGCTTTACATGGTAGCGTAGATTTGCACGTAAGCTGCTACTGGCGATTTGTATGGGAGCAGATTGGGAAAGCAGTAGGACAAGACGTAGAGAGTAAATAAAACATGGAATTCTATACTGCACACCATTATAAATAATTCACCAGGGTCAATCAATAAACGAGACAGAATACATTCCAATTTCTTTGTTATTTATTCTTATAAGAATCTGAATCGTAAGCCACATGTTAACGACCATCTTCATTGTCTGAAGTCTGCAGCACAAGCATTCCGGGTTATCTGACATTGTGGAGATGAAAAATGTCAAAAATATGACGTACATTTTCTGTTTCCACTAATTCGGCATGATATTCTAGGATGTGTTTAAGTGTTTGTTGCCCGTTCATGTGGTGTGAGGATAATAGGTGGTGTCCACTTCGAAAACCTCTATCTTTATTTATTATGCCGCTTTCTAATTTAATTTAGATTTCTTCGTTAATGACACTAACCCAATAACTACTAAGTGCGTCATGCCAGGATCTACGTGTTGTTATACACCATAGGACGACTGTTGCTCGGCTGTTGTGAGCCTCAGCCAAATTGCGGAAAAATTCTAACGGAACATAAAGTAAAGCACAGTTTATATACACAAATGACTATGGGATATTGTTACAAACTTTTAGGGATGATGGAGAGGGGTAAATGTATCAATGTGAGGTATGGGACCCAGGTTCAGAAGCGACCGAGTTGAAAGCTATAACCGAAAATTATTCTGCTACCCCTGGCAGTGGACCATGGGGGTAAAATGAAGCACAAGAGTGAAAAATGTCCAGTAAACATGGGCTCTGAACTGCATACCTTAAGAGCTATAAGCATTTGTTAATCCTAGCTAGTGTGAGCCCTATCTCTCCCACTGAACAAAATCACAGCTCTTAAAACCATGCATTTTAGAGCGCATGTTTATTAGAAAATTTGTATCTGTTTCGGTCCATATTATCTACTACCAAAAACTAGGAGCTTGCAGTAGAAGAGGTTCACTGTCAGAGGTATCAGAACGATTTTCGCTTACAGCTTTCGACTCGGTTGTTCCCAAGCCACGATCAATACGCAAATTGATACACATACCCTTCTCTATCATCCCTGAAAGTGTGACATCATCACAGGAATCCCCATGTTTATCTTAGCCCCTGAGCTGAAGGCAGTATAATTGAATGGAACACTTTTGTGACTGAAACAAGTGCTAAGTTTTCGCACATGGAGGTAAGGTACATACATTTGTCACCAAAGGAAAATGTGCACCTTAGTAAATTTTCGAAGAACAACGTATGATGATTCACATGCAGTGTTTGAGTAAGCGGCGAAGTACACGAAGACATAGATAAGCACAAACAACAGATTAAACCGTTTAACATCCCCTCCGAACATCGTGACACAAGATTCTTTACAAATAGTTTTACGAACTTCTGAAAAGTGAGCTTGCGAAAGGTGACTGTTCCTCACTGAAAGATGTGCCTCTCCAGCGGACAGAGTTGATCAATAACGGATTGTCTGTGATTTAACAAGAGATGTACGTGTGGTGTGGGCATATGCCATTTATGAAAGACGTTCGTGCTACAACGGCGTTTTTAGGACTTTCTTCTACGGGAATTACCGCATGTAAATAAAAGATCAGGTTACTAAAAGATAAATGGTTAGTAAAACAAACAAAGTTTGACAATATGTTCCCTAGCATAGCGGTATTAGCTTGAAAATAAGTGCGTTAAGTTAGTCTGCGAAATGTACGTTATCATAGCTAAATATCTACAGAAAACGTTAAGGGCCTTAACAATTCCTAGGTATTACACAATAAATTTACTGTGTGCTGGTAAACAATCAGTGATACATTAAAAAAAATTATTTCATTACACAACGTTTTTGTTGTATCACCTGTAAATAACTGAAATTAATGTTAAATTTTCACGTAACCTCCACTGCCACATTTTCCCAGAATAACTTCATCACCCACATGATACGACTTCGTCATCGAACGGATCATCTCGATTTATCTTGATGGAGCAGCAGCAGGTTGCAGCGATAGTGTAATGTTTCTACGACAGTAGTAATTATACAGTGATAAATGCTTAAATCAGGCGTCATCCATAAAGCGAATCAAATACTGTTTTAAATAAATAGCATATTGAAATCAACAATTCGGTTGACAGGACACCAATGACCAATAGACCTAAGCCCAAAAACAAAAGTGAATCTGCTGATAGAAATTAATAATTCAAACCTGAAATGATTGGTGAAACTGAGACTACTGTGACAAATTCAGCGCAATTAAAGAACCAATTTGATACGCATTTCACTAGAAATATCTTCCTTTCCCGCCGTATGTACATGGTGGCTGAAAGGAGAAACAATTTGGTCTCAATAAACTTAGTAAAATACCCTCAAGTTTATAAATGGTTGCACCTCCAGCATCATACACTAAGAGAGAACTACTTCCGTAAATAGGCAGAATACAGGAAGGCTTTCACAGAAAGCATATGAAAGACGTGTGCTGTGATAAAATGCAATGATTACTCCTATAAGTAGTCAGTTCATCCCCGAAACCATGAAACTGTGCAAAAAGTATAGTTCTCGTGTTTCAGGAAACAATTTTAAAGTGCTGTGTGAGTGGTAAGTTTAACAGAAATAGTCATACACACATACGCGTGCGCTCGCACACACACACACACACACACACACACACACACACACACACACACACACACAGATACGCGCTCGCGCACTCATGCAAGCACTTTCACAGCTTTCACAACTAAAAATTGGGCTTGCTTAGTAGATACTTGAATATTAGATGAGTACTGATTCTTATAGCCAGTGCACCAAACTGAATAAGCCTTAGCTTTCAGGTAATAGCATCAAACTGTGCAGTGATGTTGACGCCAAAGTTTTGGAGTCACTGGCTTACCGAACAACAAATATTTAAAGCATTTTCATGAACATATTGTAGTATCAACGTTCGATACCACACTTGTTAGGGGTCGCAGTTATCGACCGCGGTCCGTATTAGTATCGTTGGACCCGCGAGTCGCGACCAGCGCCGGCAGCTCCGCTCCGCGGCTTGCATCAAGTTTCTAGCGAGCTGTCGTCCACTCATGCTCGGGACGTCAAGTAGTAAAGTAGCATAGCCTTCAGCTGATAGGAAGCAACCTGTAACAAGGCTCTTAGTAACGTATGGCCTAAGTGAGGCTTCTATAGCTATCTGTGTATAATTATATGTATGCAGCCAAGAAGAATCCCGTAAAACCAGTTAAGTACAATATATATTATTTTTTACTAACGACTTCTAATTATTTTAGTCGTTGCAGATCCATACAATGCAGCCAGCACCTTATCGACGTTACAGACAAACCTGCTGTGATTTAAAAGTTTCTATTTAGCATTGGCCACCAGTCAACATTGACGATGACTCGTTCATCGTCATCATAACAGATATAAATTCCGAATATCATTTTTGTGTAGTGTCAAGGTAATGAACGATATTTAACGAACAGCAGTTGGCAAAACATCATCCGTCTTACCTTATCTGCACCTGAAAACTGGTAGTATTCAAGGGCAATTCTACTTATTACTAATATCTCATAACTGCAACTCAATATGTGACTGCCAACGCACTGTACTATTCATGGGTCCTGAGAAGATCCTACAAAATGAAAGAATGTCGCTGCCGGTCGCTATATTGTACATCAATAAAAATGCATAATGAGGAATACCGAAATAGTTCAGAAAGAAGTAGATTTATAGGCTATTACATTTGTACTAAAGACAAATGATTGATTTTCAAGCCCACATGGGCACTTAAAGCAACAGGTACGGGATTCAAATTCACGACAAGTAATCGGATGATCACGTTCTTAGATCACGGTTTTCAATCAATAAAAAAAATTACTAGTTGGGGAGAGGGTGTCAAACTTCAGTGTACAGCACGACGAAGTCAAGAAATATCATAATGCGCTATTGTGATTCCATTTCAAATATGAGCAGCCTACGAATTTTCGTTTTTCGTTTTACAAAGAGCAAGCACAATGCCGCCCCCCCCCCCCCCCTCGATTGCTAGTCACAAAGCAATCACGATCAAGCGATACCAGTATAGCCTAATCAACTGCACGACGGCAAGTAACTGAAATGGTCTCACCCAATTCCTTATTCACTGTAGGATCTCCACAACAGCTCAGATCGCCACGAAACACAAAGGTGGCCTTCTCTCCAAAAAACTGAACACTGTGCGCAACTTATCAGAACACAGGATACCCACAGTGATTCACGAAGATATGCAAATATTTTAATATGTTATTCTACAAGTAAAACTGAAGAAAATAGTTCATAGAAACATAGATCCGCAAGTGTTTGGTTACAGAGTTCCGACTAATAAAAGATTTTGCTTGAAATTTAGCAACTTTACTAACATGAAGCCATTGCAAAACTGTACGAGGTTACAGTAAAGCACGATTTCCATTTATATTGTAGTTATTGGTCATGTGAATCTAATACAACATGTCCCAAACGTGTACCTGCCGTAGTTTGCCAGAACATCCAGAGAAACGAAGATTATTATACAAGTAAATTTGTTTACTTTCCATTAAGACTGTAGAAACGATTATGTCATTGTTGACAACCGTTAGTGAGTTGTTTCGGTCGTTTTATAACCTTGAAACGAGATAGTATTCTGTGTTGTTCCGTGAATTGTCTGGAAATAAAAAACAAATTGGGCTAAGTAGTTAATAAATAAAAATTTTTATGAAATTACTTCTTTGCTTCTCAGGATGTTCTGGAAAACTACTGCAGATACACGTCTGGGATCTGCTGTATTAGATTCACCAGACAAAGAACAATAAAATAAATGGAAATCGTGCTTTACTTTAACCTTGTACAGTTTCGCACTTGCTTCATATTAGTGAAGTTGCTAAATTTCAGACTCTTTAATAGCCGTAACTCTGTAACTAAACATCTGCGGACCTATGTTTATATGAACTTTTTTCTTTGGTTTTACTTGTAGAATAACATATTAAAATATTTGCATATTTTCGCGAATCACCCCGCATTTGGCGAATACTCTTTCAAACAAGAACAATCTCGTTGCGTGCGACGCGCAAAAGCGTCCCATAGGTCATAAGACAAACGTATCATCAAAGGTATGAATTCATTACAGTAAAAATGCAAGGAGGTTTCTCACAGTGCTAATATAAATTAATAGAAACTCATCATAATAGATTGCGTCAAGTATTGCAAGATTACTGTCGCGACGTATTAAAAGCAAAGTATAAGGTTAGGAGATGAAAGTCCGAATAATCAGGTAATTTTCACACTCAATTTGTACACCCTTCAAGATAACTGGGTAAGAATATTGTACCATCACTACTCCAACATAGCTTACAGTCCCAGTCTCGTGAAGTTTCCTTCCTTCTTTCTCTCCTAACGTGAAAAATTTGGAAAAGTAAGATGTGATTGACGTGTCAGTGCAGCGTGGTTCTTCGACACGAGGTTAATTATATGCACTTTCGCAGGTACTATATAGGATAAAATTCTTTCACACAACAGCAACTTCAAAACTGTTCTATGAGGGAATACCGCCGTTTGGTTCTCAAATGAATCCATTACAGTTACGCCAAACCCATAATCTTATACTCTCTCCTCAACTTCAGAAAAAACTCTCATAAAAAAGGCTGTGAATGGGTTCTTTTAGAATAGTAAGCTATGAACAAATAAATATATAACCTTTTCAGTAACGTACATTATACTGTAATACAGTACAATTTACAAGGCATATCTCAGCAGAAACCTTGCTAATCTTACCTTTTTCGTTTACAGTATTTCTTCTGTTTATAATTCATCAACTTTTCTCAAACATTAAACACACAACCGGAAATAGTTTAATCGCTGGTTGGAACTCCACATTGTTAGTACAGTAAGAAAGACACCACCAACGCAGCAGAATTAAACTGTCGCTCAGGCCGTATTCTCTAAAAATTCCATCACTGGCGAGATGGCAATCCGTCGTCCTCTTGCATCGCCTCTCTCTCTCTCTCTCTCTCTCTCTCTCTCCGTCTCTCTCTCTCTCTCTCTCTGTTTCACTGCCTCTGTCTGTCTGTCTGTCTCTCTCAATACCGTACAAAAGCAACTTTTTCAGCAAGAGTAAACAAAATAAAACTATTTTAATTTGATTCCTCTTCTTTAACTCCTAATTAGGTTATAAAATTGAAAATTTAACCTGAATTATAGTTTATTTCGTGTGCTGCGATAACGGAGACATTCACTCAGCTTGTGAATGACTTCCTCACAAGAAGAGAAGTCCACGCAGAAATATGTTTGTGAAAAAGAAGAAACACACTTGGCTTGCGAATGATCTCCTAAATCCTCACAAGAAGAGAAGTACACGCACAAAAATGTTACCTTAACATAGCTATACTCGTATTACGCAAGCATTAAAGCAGCATTCAATAGCAATTTCCTCATTACTCCGTCTTATCAACGGCTCAAACACTGTGCGCGGTACATTGGATAAAAATGTTTTATGCAATACTGATCGCATCTCAGGCATTTGGCTCCACTACAAACATTAAATATCCACTGAAAAATAAATGTATCACATCATAGTCATTGAGTAACATAGTAAACAACTAGAGTTTTACGGTTAACCGATACTGTCTCAAAATTGAACCAATACGTACTTCATCAACTTTTTAAATCTTGGTGTCACGTGATACTTTGTATCAAAAAAGAATCAAAATAAAGAAACTACCAAACTAATTAATATTGAGTTGTGTCTTCTTGTATTAAAAAAGAATTAAAATGAAGAAACAAGTAAATTCGCCAATACTGAGTTTTGCCATTTTTGGTGTGTCATCTCTGTGTGGTGTGCTTTAGAGTCGTTCTTAGCAAGTAGTGAGTACTGAGATACCGCAGTTCTATTTATAGTGCCTGCTACACATCATATTTAATTCTATGTATGTAAAACACTGGTTATTGTTTAACGTTAATACTTTCATCTACCGTCATTTTCTGGTGAGCGATTTACGAGCTACTAGAACCGGTTGGGTGAGTTCACGAAATGAACCTTAAGCCTCTGTGTGCGCAGTACGGAAATTCTTTTGCCAGCTGCGCCGCCCAGTCGACTTATTTATTTGCAGATCGGAACCGGTATGCGGGAGGTGCAATTAAGTGCTCGTAAGCCTGACGCTGTAACTCCTGGAGTACAAGGAAAGAATGAACGGTGCCTGCATGGCCGGATTATGGCTCCACCAGTGGCCTGTGGATCGTATTTAGTCTGCAAAGGTTGTTCATTGCTGGCAGGGCCAGGTCGGGTTAAGGACACACTTCGTCACTGCACACACTGTCGAGCGATACTTTAATGCCACCGTACTAATTTCCTCTCAGGGGGTATGTTATATAGTCTGTAATGTAGTAGTGTCCACAGTGAAATAGAAAGTCGTAAATTATCTAGATTTGGAAAGAGCACAAATGCACACACTACTGGATAACATTTACGTTCTGCGGGACTATAATCCAGGGCCGCAGCAGAAGAAAAAATTAGTAGAAACTCTCGACCCGTAAGTTTCATTATTCTACTTGTAATTTCCTTATCCTTCGACTAATGACCTCAGAAGTTGAGTCCCATAGTGCTCAGAGCCATTTGAACCATTTTTGAACCTTATGCTTCTCATCAAATAACACTAAAGGTCACAACAACTTTCTAAATATCATTTCGAGGTAAAAGCACTAGAAGAACTGAAGGAGTTTGGCTATATGGAAACTAAGATTACACCGCGTTCTGTGGCCAAGGAGATAGCAATGGACTTTGTCGAGAACGTGCTTCCTCAGCAATGAAGATCTACTTGTGACGTAACAAAAAAGCCACACAAATCTAGTGAGCACAATTACAGCTTATTCTACAAATGCCGCTTTCGTAAAATGTTGGAGCGGAGCACAAACAAGACTCAATATAAAGAAGATAGTGGACTTAAGTTAAAATTTTCATAGCCAAACTATTAGTGGGGTATCAGGCTGACAGACGTGAGGTTGTTTTGCAAGAAAATGTTTAACACCTTGAAAGGTATAGGGGTAATTAAAAATAATTTGTGAGTTGAGAGGAAAATTTTTAATCGAATTTTCGTAGCCAAACTGAAAGTGGCAAGTGGACAGAGGGGATAGTGGCAAATGGGTAAACAGGATATCAGACTGAAAACGTGAGGTACAGTTTTTCTAAAACGTTTTAAGTAAGAAAAACTTAATTAGTGCTCTGTGGAAAACTGAAATATTTCACAAGCATGTGTTGCTAACTATGTAAAGGAAGTGCCAAGAAGTTCATTCTTTGAAGATCTAGCTATTTAGCGCAGAAACCGTGGCATTAGTGTGGTGTACAGCAATCAAAAAGGCTTCATTCGCATCGAGCACTAAATTCAGGGCATTTCGAAAACAGAAGACACTAGGAAGGCAAATGAACTGTCAAAAAGTTCACCTCTTCAAAGCGTATCTCTTTCGTGCATAATTAAGTTGGATTAGTCTGACAAGTAACTATTATAAAGGCTTCCTTTAAAGCACGTGCGGAATTCAGGGCAACTCGAGAATAGAAAACGCTATGAAAGCAAAACAGGTGTCTAAACCATCACGATTTCTCAACAAAACATGAAACTCAAATAAATTAAATAAGAAATAGTTAAATGTTTTGTGAAATGATTTGTCTACAACTAGAAACAAAATATTTAAAAGACACACTTGATGCACCCTTCGAATGGTGCTCGCAATCATGTACCGCATATGAGGTGCGGATTGTGAACATAAAGTTCACTTTTAACTTAGAATATTAGAATTTTAAAGAGTACTAGAGGATACTTGTCTGCTAGATTATGCAGGCCGTGCAATCTGATGTGCGGTGGCCTTGATATATTTCTAGCACGCATGACCGAGGGTGTAAAAGAAGTCACACAATTTCTCAGTCAGAAAAATTTAACAATAGAGAATTCTTTCAACATCAGGAAAGTGAATGAACATTGCCAATAGGCACATTTTCAGTCTATGATTTCGAGTGTCATTCAATGTCACGTAAAATTTTTCTCTAATCGACTTCATTTCTTACCTTTACAGCGATCATTCCACAAAACAACTGACTGTTTTTCAAAAATTTTTGTTTAAATAATACTGTCAGTGTAGGTGTAATGAGTACTTACCAATTTTGTGTAATTGTTCTATCGTTATTTCGTTTTCATCTTCCGAATTTCCTTTGTTATTAGTAGAATGTTAGCAAACCTATCTAATAGACTGTATATAACAAAGTGTAGGCTACGTGATTTCACCCTCGTTAATCTTGTGCTACATAAATCAATCTCTTTTTCCTTCTCCTCGTTTCTTCCTACGCTAAAGCCTGTTTTGTTTGGTACGCCTGATGAGTGCGAGCGAGTGCATCGGTAGTTATTTCGCTCACTTACATTCGCTCAGAGATTTCTACGAGTTCTCTGGCCGGCCAAGAGAGGGCATTGCTGGTGATGGCGATTTAAGCGGCTCCGCCGGCGAATACGTGAAATTTGACTACTGCACTGTCTACGGACAGTTTTGCTCTTGGTTGCTAGCTGCTCGCCGTACAGGGCATCCACTTGGCCGGCGATTGTTCGCGAGGCCGTGTGGCAGAATTGTGTCTACATTGGGGTTGATATTCAAGCCCATATTATTCCATCGGAAGACAGCCTGGACTCATGAATGTTGATCAACTTCCGTAACGAGTATGGAGTGGTTGTCGCCGAAAAATGATTGCTTGGTGAGCAATTTACGGACTTCACACTAACTATGTTGTCAAAGGTGGTTAACGGGAATCACTTATAACGTTCGGAATGTCAGACATTTGTAGTTGCCGTCACCTGAATAATACTTAATTCCCTTTCAATATCAAGTGGATAAGTTGAAAAAAAAAGGAAAGAAAATTAATAGTGCACATTGGTTGTCCTCATAGTACTGTTTTCTTCTGGGTCGTGTTAATAAGACTCACGTGTTCTAACTTGATAGATGTGCTTCCCCGGATTTGCCGTCTTCATAGTATTAGGGGATTTAACTGTGTATGTTTTAAGCCAGTGTTTATTTGTGTGTTTTATCTGTTGTAGTACTTGCCGCTCTTGTGTGGCCTATAATTATGTTGTTTTGAGGGCTTTGCTGGCAAGCCATTCAACCGCAGTTAATCTGATGGTACTAGAGCGGATAAGCTCGTGAAAGGCTATTATTTGGGAGTCACATGGCTCACTGTGAATTTTGATTTGTCGTCAATAATGGGAAGCAATCTACGGTGATATGTCCAAATGGTTTAAGTGGCTGTGAGCACCATGGGACTTAACTTCTGAGGTCATTACTCCCGTAGAACTCAGAACTACTTAAACCTAACTAACCTAATGACATCACACACATCCATGCCCGAGGAAGGATTCGAACCTCCGACCGTAGCAGCAGCGCGGTTCCGGACTGAAGCACCTAGAACCGCTCGTCCATCGCGGCCGACGGTGACATGTCCGAAAGAACAGATATTATCTTCATATATATATCTGAGGCTCACCGGCCGTTTGACCATCTTCTGTACGGATGCAGAAGTATTGCCCGAACTCTTACTGGAATCGGTAAAGCCGCGAGTAATGAGTGTAATGGGTAGGGGCACTACGAATATAGTGCGCGACAAGAAGTTGGGAATGTGGGTCTCATAGGAGGAGTGCCAGAGATACGTCCCTGCAGTCGCACTATCTCTGTGTCCTCAGTGGCTTAATGGAGAGAGAGTCTGCCATGTAAACAGGAGATCCTGGGTTCGAGTCCCGGTCGGGGCACACATTTTCAACTGTCCCCGTTGACGTATATCAACGCCTGTATGCAGCTAAGGGTATTCACTTCATTGTATTGATATTATGGTAATGTCCGAAAGAACAGATACCATCTTCATCTATATATATAAAAATAGCGAGCTCAAAGAGTCCCTTGTCTAATATCGCTGATAACTGGTCCATAGTTAGTTAACTTGTAGTAAATTTTCATTTGGATGTATTATTGGTATAAATGTCTTCAGTTGATTCAGTTGACTGGGAAGGAATGCACCGAATAATATGCCGGTATCTGCAAACTGAATTTTATCGAAAGCTTCTGCAAGGCAATGAAACAAAGATAAGCTGGTCTGTTGTATGCAGTTGACTTCTCTAGAGTCTTTCTAAGAACGAATGCTGTGTCTCTGCATGACCTACAAGATCTAAAACCATACTGCACCTTTGCAAGTTTCATAATGACTTTTTTGTTTCATTTCTAATTATTTTTGTTAGGTGTTTAAGAACTGAACTGTGTAGATTACTCCTTCTGTAACTGACTGGGACTTTCTTACCGGCTTTCTTGTGTATGAGAGTCACATACAGGATGCAAACTCACGCAGGTTGCAACCCTCCGCCGCTAGAGGGCTACGAATTGTAACGTGTAGCTTGGTGTGTAAGGTAACTATGTTGGTGCCTGAGAAGCAGCTTGCGGAAATATAGTTCATACTGATCGGCCAGAACATTACGACCATCGATCGGCCATCGATATAAAACCATCCAGGCGATAGCAGTGTCATCTCGAGAGAAATGACTAATAGTCAGACAAAGGCACGGTTTATTTAGTAACAGTAAGCTTGCCGCACGTCTGTAGAATGTGGAAGGCTCGCGGTCTATCTGAAGCTGACTGAGGGCCGATTGCGATGGCCCGGAGAGTCGGCACGAGCATTTCGTAAACAGCACGAATTGTCGGGTCTTAGAGGATTGCTGTGGCGAATGTCTTCAACATGTGAGACCAAGCTGAAACCACATCCAGACGTCGTGGGGTTGGGTTGTCACCCCTCATTACAGATGTCGGACATCGTAGGCTGGGCAGGCTGGCAAAACACGACAGGCATCGAACTGTGGCAGAACGAGCATCAGAATTTCATTCTGGGCGGGTTACAAGCGTGTCTGAAACCACAGTGCACCGAACAATACTAATGTTGTACCGACGACCTACGCATGTACCAATGTTAACATCACGGCATCGGAAACTACTGCTGAAATGGGCACGTGACCATCAACACCGGACGTTGGTGCAGTGGTGGAGAGCTGCATGGTCTGATGAACCCCGGTACTTTATTCATCGTGCTGATGGGATGACGGGAATCCGCCGTCTTCGAGGGGAATAGCTTCTTGTCACTTTGTAGTACGGGATGAACATAAGCTGGCGGCGGCTCCATTATGCTCTGGGGAATTCACATGGGCATCAGTGGGCCCAGTAGAGCTCGTGGAGGGCACCATGACGGCCATGGATTATTGCACATTGGTTGAAAAGCGCGCACACCCCTTCATCACGATCATGTTTCCACACGACAGTGGCATTTTTCATCAAGATAAACCACCATGTCACAAGACCAGGAGTGTGATGTCGTTCGAGAAACACAGTGTCGAGTTTCAGTTGATGTGCTGGCCCCCCTCAACTGGCCAAATCTGAAACGGATCGAACATATCTGGGACGTTATGGAACATGGCGTCAGAACTCAGCCCCCCCCCCCCCCCCCTCAGGAATTTACGGGAGTCAGGTGACTTTGGTGTGCAGATGTGGTTCCAACTCCCACCAGTGACATGCCACGACGAGTCGCCGCTGTTATCGGTGACAAATGTGGACACATAGGCTATTAGGAAGGCGATCATAATGTCCTGACTGATCAACGTGTAACTGCAGAAAACCTGCATCCAACTGAAAACAACAGAAGAACTAAGCTTGTGCATCGTGGTGATTATATGCCAGTAATGAAGGTAGCTGCGGTGCTAACTTCAACGTGAGTGTCCGGACTCAGAGTGGACGACCCTGTACGGCAACTGACAAGACTCATCGGAATTGGACTTATGAACTCATCAGAGAGAATCATCGTATAACACAGACACAGCTCTTAGGTGAGTGTGACATATCACGAGAGCGTTTAAACGCCATCGTTACAGAACTGAGGTTAAAAACCTGTGTGCACGGTAGATGTCGCTAATGCTCACTCCTGACATGAAACTGGAGAAACTGGACAAATGTCTCACGAACGCAGTGACATCTACAACAACCCGACGCCTTGGGTTCACTATCCTCGATCATCCTCCATACAGGCCCAATTTGACCCCATCTCATTTTGACCTTTTTCCAAAACGCAAGAACATCTTGCATAACTTCACTTTGATAGTGATGAGGCGGTGCAAGCAGATGCGAGGTTGCGGCTCCGTCAACAAAGTCAGACATTCCACAGTGACGGTATCAACACAGTGGCCTCCTGTTGGGACAAATGTGTTCGTCACCACGGTAACTATGTTGAGAAATAAATGTGTAGAGAATAAGAATGAAGGTGTAGAATGCTAATAACGTTTATTTTATTCAAAAAGCTCTAGGAGGTTTCACGTAGATTCGGAGACGTTACGCCCCCGTACCTACGAAGCAAAAGACTGCAGATGATATTAAAAATAAGACATGCCAAGGGAAAAGTGTTATTTGACCATTGAACTGAACTGTAATAAGGAGATCACAAACAGAACGTAAAATTTTGAATATTAGGCAACACTGAGAACGTTTATGTATACGGGGTGTCCTAAGTAATTTTGTCTCCTCACATAATTCCAAAATGAAACAATAAAACTGCAGTTTGGCAGGGATTCATGTGAGTCAGGGGCTGAAATAATGGGCAGGAATGCACGGTCCCTACGAGTAAAGAACAATCACTCTCAATAAGACCTTTTTTTATGGCACATATATGTCTATTCCACCGAAATGAAAACTGGAGTTGCACTTACTGATGGCAGATTTGGTTCCACTTCCCTAAAGCTTACACCTTCCGGAATACTTAGACTATAATTAATGGAAACGGTGTCACAGTTTCTGCCGCAATATGTTAATGCCGTAATACGACTTTCCTTCACTGTGATGAAGCTTGCTGCAGGTAACCCTTGCTCTGCGCATTATGACAAACGGTGGCGCTGTTGCCAGCATTTATCGTCTACGTATTTCAAAAGATATGAGGCTTCGAATAGTGAAAACAAGCCTACCATTACTAATTGTACTCCTAGTTTTCATTTCCGAAGAAAGAACATATATATGTCATTTACAAATGTAGCTACGTGTAGAAAATGATGTTAGTTTACATTTATGGACTGTGCATTTCTGCCCAGTACACGAGCTCTTAGCGTAGGTGCATCTCTGGCCAGCTGCCTTTTTCACATTTTGCTTCGCTTCGACAACATAAGAGGCGACAGAGTTTTTGGGAACCCATGTTTATGCGTTAGTTTTCGAAATAAGGAAGAGGAAGAAAGATCAACTACTACTGGAAACGAAGTGATGCAGTTTCAAGCTCAGAAATTGAGGAATCAGAAAAAAAAGTGATGGAAGTGGAAAGAAACATAATGGAAGCTGTTGAAAGGAAGAGGCTGATATGAATTGGCCCTAAAGATCGAATATGTGGTAATAAATGGGCAAAGGAGGTATGGAAGTGGGCCCAAGAGGGAAAGTGGAAATGGCGTCGACAGCTTAGAAATTGGGTGACTGACGTCGAGAACATTATACAGGGTGAACATTAATAAACCAACAAACTACAGGGACGGATTCCTATGCGGAAATGGAGGAAGAAAGGTCCTATGAACATGTGTCCAGAAATGCATCGTTGCGACGATAGATGACGCCGACAAATGAAATGGAAACGGTTGAAAGGCAAAAACTGGTTCTCCAGATCTGGTATAGACACAGTCCGCCACCTCTCTGCACGTCCAAAAAGTGCTTGAAATGTTGTGTGATGTCGATGGTTTCTGCGAGGGTACTTGTTTTAGTATAGCCGTGCTGCTCCTCGACCGTTTACATCAACTTGGCCGTACGCAGACACCATCTCGGCGTATCCCTGACATGAATATCGGGCCATTCTGCAGCTCACAGTACGCTGCGTCAGTCATAGAGCCGGCAACACGCAAGGAACACACGGCAAGCAGTCAAAGGAACTGTCCTCCGTCAGCGACATCTACCGTGGCAACGGTGCATTTCGGGACACATGTTCGTAGGACCTCTTTCTCGTCCAGTTCCAGTCACGAATTCGTTCCTGCAGTTTGTCGGTTTTATCAATGTTCGCCGTGTATATTCCAGGAGTCTGGAACATGGGGATTGGGAAGACTGTGAAACATAGTGGCTGAGAAGCAAGAAACGGCTTTGGTTGTAAATATTTGCAGAAATCTGTAATGTGTGGAGAAAATGGGGAAAGAATTTTTTCTGGCCGCTAGGGTTCGAACTTCCTCCCTACAGGTCAAGTACGAGTGCACTGAAGAACCTTAGCGAACTCGACTGCGGCTTGGGCCACAGTACTCGCCACTGTAACGCGGCCCCCTCAGGGCTGTGCATAGCTCGGCACGTGTAGCAGCAGCAGGAGCCCGCGGGGTGGCTGTCTGTCTGGTGCCGCCGGCGCCAGCAGTCTGGTCACCCTCTGCGTCGCGTCGCGACGCTTCCCGTAGCGCCCCGGCGCCTGCTAATGCCCGCGCCCTGTCCGCTGACGGCAGGGGGCGCCGCCGGCGTCTCTTCCCCTACTGGAGACAGGCGAACGGAACGAGGTCAGCGACCACTGGCTGTTACAGCACTCCGTCTCGACGATACTGCTACAGGGTGTACGCTATACAAAAACGGGAACATATCATAAATTAGTGAAACACTAACTCACTGTACCTTTGGTTTTTGACAGACCAGTACGGTGCTCTGCAGTCACACTGCTTGCGCAAGGAACCGGACGGCACTCAAGGGCATGAAGTAAACAGGATGTTTCACAATTCAGTTTTTGCCACTCACACTTCTAGAGGTTGTAGAGGGGATTTAGTAGGCCATGTTTTACATAGGAATCCATGTCAGGAGACGGTTCGTTTCCATATTACAAGAAAAACAATATATATACACACAGGGTGGTCCATTGATCGTGACTTGGACAAATATCACGCAAAATAAGCGTCAAACGAAAAAACTACAAAGAACGAAACTTGTCTAGCTTGAAGGGGGAAATCAGATGGCGCTAACTACGTTTTTTTATTTTTTATTTTTTAAATAGGTATTCCCACATTTCTTTACATATTCGTTTAGTACGTAGACAAATATGAATGTTTTAGTTGGACCACTTTTTTCGCTTTGTTATAGATGCCGCTGTAATAAACACAAACATATGGCTCACAATTTTTGACGAACAGTTGGTAACAGGTAGGTTTTTTAAATTAAAATACGGAACGAAGGTACGTTTGAACCTTTTATTTCGGTTGTTCCAATGTGACACATGTACCTTTGTGAACTTATCATTTCTGAGCACGCATTAATGCAATAAATGCTCAAAATGATGTCCGCCAACCTCAATGCATTTGGCAGTACATGTAACGATTTTCTTCTCAACAGCGAGTATTTCGCCTTCCGTTATGTTCGCACATGCATTGAAAATGCGCTGACGCATGTTGTCAGACGTTGTAGGAGGATCATGATGGCAAATATCCTTCAACTTTCCCCACAGAAAGAAATCCGGGAACGTCAGATCCGGTGAAAGTGCGGGCCACGGTATGATGCTTCGACGACCGATACACCTATCCTGAAGTATGCTATTCAATACAGCTTCAACCGCACGCGAGCTATGTGCTGGACATCCATCATGTTGGAAGTACATCGCCATTCTTTCATGCAGTCAATCATCTTAAAGTAACATAGGTAGAACATTACGAAGGAAATCAGCATACATTGCACCATTTAGATTGTCATTGATAAAATGGAGGCCAATTATCCTTCCTCCCATAATGCTGCACCATATATCAACTCGTCAAGGTCGCTGATGTTCCACTTGTCGCAGCCATCGCGGATTTTCCGTTGCCCAACAGTGCATATTATGCCGATTTACGTTACCGCTGTTGGTGAATGACTTTATGTTGCTAAATAGAACGCGTGCAAAAAATCTGTCATCGTCCGGTAATTTCTCTTGTGCCCAGTGGCAGAACTGTACACGACGTTCAAAGTCGTCGCCATGCAATTCCTGGTGCACAGAAATATGGTACGGGTCCAATCGATGTTGATATAGCATTCTCAAAACCAACGTTTTTGAGATTCTCGATTCTTGCTCAGTTTGTCTGCTAATGGTGTGCGGATTTGCCGCGACAGCAGCTAAAACATCTACTTGGGTATCATTATTTGTTGCAGGTCGTGGTTGACGTTTCACATGTGGCTGAACACTTCTGTTTCTTTGAATAACGTATCTATCCCGCGAACGGTCCGGACACTTGGATAATGTCGTTCAGGATACCGAGCAGCATACATAGCACACGCCCGTTGGGCATTTTGATCACAATAGCCATACATCAACACCATATCGACCTTTTCTGCAATTGGTAAACTGTGCATTTTAACACGGGTAATGTACCACGAAGGAAATACCGTCCGCACTGGCGGAATGTTACGTGATACCACGTACTTATTCGCTTGTGACTATTACAGCGCCATCTATCACAGAGCGAAAAAAGTGGTCCAATTAAAACATATTTCTTTACATACTACACGAATATGTAATAAAAATGGGGGTTCCTACTTAAAAAACGCAGTTGATATCCATTTCACCTATGGCAGCGCCATCTAGCGGGCCAACCATAGCGCCGTATGGTTTCCCCCTTCAAGCTAGACGAGTTTCGTTCTTTGTAGTTTTTCCGTTTGATGCTCATTTCGTAAGATATTTGGCCCGGTCACTATCAGTGAACCACCCTGTATACTGCGATATGACGATCACCAAGTTCCGTGCACATAGTGTATATTCGCAGGAAATTCGCATAAAGTCTGTCCAACAAGTGTAGTATGTGGTTAATGACTTCGGCCAGAGCCATGATCCGCGCGACTATATCTTCGTCCAGCTGGACACGGCGCTCGTAAACAAAATTCTTCATGTGTCCCCACAAAAGAAATTCCAAAGGGGTTAAATTTCGGGATCTTGGTGGTTAAGCATGTGGTCCACATCGACTGATCCACCTGTTCCTGTAGGCTAAGTTCAGATGGACGCGAATCATGTAGGAAACACAATTCGTGCTGAATGTTCAACTGCACTTGTTGCAGGTATATGAATCCTGGGACCCGTTAGGTGGGGAAGAAAGACGTACAGCCCAATCACACGAATGTCGTAGATATCTGTAGAGACATTGATGCCGAATAGGTGGTGAAATCTTCGTGTACACGTGGCTTTGGCGATTTCTTGATCCAAAATGTGGCTATTTCGAGTGTTCAGAACACCTTCCATGTTGAAACGCGCTTCGTCGGTGAGCAAAATTCGGCTTGGAAACTGAGGTTCAAATGGTTCAAATGGCTCTTAGCACTATGGGACTTAACATCTGAGATCAAATGGTTCAAATGGCTCTGAGCACTATGGGACTTAACTGCTGTGGTCATCAGTCCCCTAGAACTGAGAACTACTTAAACCTAACTAACCTAAGGACATCACACACATCCATGCCCGAGGCAGGATTCGAACCTGCGACCGTAGCGGTCACGCGGTTCCAGACTGAAGCGCCTAGAACCTCTCGGTCACAACGGCCGGCTGGAAACTGAGGAAAAACCACACGATGGTGTAAAAATAAAGTCCAGAAATTGATGCGTGGCACCTAGTCTGCCTGGAGCATGGCGTATACCTTCCGAGGCTGATACGGGTGGAGTTCGGGTGTTCATGCAGAACGCGCCAGGGACACGAGTTAGACATATGCATGTCACGTGCAATGGCTCGAATAGTCGTTGATGGAATTCCTCTTCCAATACTACAGTGCATTGCCTTCTTGGAGCAGAACTGTTTGCTCTATCACTTGTGAATTTCCCACTTCCCACAGCCGTTGTTCTACTCTGGCAAACGTGAGATGACACGGAGTCACACGGTTTCGAACAGTCGTTGAACTTCTATTCCATTACGCTGAGCTTCACCATAGATTAACAACATATTGATTTACTCTGTGAGTGTGTACGCAGGCATCCTGTTCCTGCACTTCTACTCGACATCATGTCGATTGACACATTACAAGGAAGCATGAAAACAAGGGTGATGGCAACAGAGGACATGACATGTCATTGCGTCATGAATGTGAGCAGCCTACCATAACACTTGAACTGTACGACTCAGTAGCCCTCGTTTTCCTTGTAAAATGGAAGTAAACTGTTCATGGACATGGGTACCTGAGTAAAAATTGATCTACGGACTCCCTCTACAACCTCGCGAAGTGCGAAACATTAATTGGGAAGCACTCTGTATAACAAATACACCCACGTGGACCTCTATCTGCACATAGCAAGTTGCCACCATCAAGGACAGCGATGTTTCTTACGTCACTGATAGATTCTGCAGAGGATACGGTGGCTCTTGTGCAGTGACGAATTTCCGTCAGAAGCATTGGGCAAGTTCATTCGTTCAGAAGGAGAGGCCAGCACTGTATGACACTTTCGGCTGGTTGGTGAAGTGCTCCGCTGACGGAATCGGTGTGTACACCGTACAATCTTCTTCAAATATTTTTACAGAGACTATTAGACAAAAATATTCTTTTTGTGTTATAATTTTGTGTGTCAGCTTCTTGCTGAAGTGCCCATTATTTCCTTAATGGTCATAGTTAATGTGACATTCGCATTTGAGTAAGACACTGTACGGCATCTCAGTCTGTCACCAATCACGAGGAAACTGATTTTATGTAACACAGTCAGGCAGCAGTAGCCGACCGCGACAGACGCAGCAACAGATAAGTAAACCGCTTTTGTGTCATTTACGAGTTCCTAACCAGTAGCGAATTTTATTATACCATCTGTGTGCTTTAATAGTTTTGTTTCTTGAGTTTCTGCGTGTAAATTTAATATCTAATAGCCACAGTTCTCCCGTTTTCGTTTGCGCCAGAAAGTAAACCGATTTTGTGATATATTACAAGGTCCTTTATCAGGGGCAAATTATTTAGTTTCACCCGAGTGCTTCGGTAGTTTGGTTCCTGAATATCTGCGTATAACTGGACACAGTTCGTTCGTTTTCGTCAGGGTCTACATTAGAGTTGTGTAGCACGTGCCGATAGTCCGTTTATCTGCATAGTTTAGTTTTCCACGGTCTTTGGTATGGACAGGGACTGCGATTGTAGAGTGTGGATGCGAGCCGGGTTGGTGACACTTCGCTCTCAGCTTCAGGCTGTGATGGCTTCGGTTACACAGCTTGAGGCTGCAGTGGATGGGCACGACTGTTGTGGGCCGGCCGTGGGGATCCAACGGACGTCCAGCGTGTCAGAGTCCTCCGATCAGTCCTCACCAGGGGCCAACCCAGTTACTGCTCGCACTGAAGCTGACCCCTCACCTGTGGTCCAGTGGGAGGTCGCCCCGGGGCGGAGCAGGCGGCGAAAGGCTTCCCAGGCGGCCGCAAGTAAGGCCTCCCCGGTTTGTCTGACAAACAGGTTCCAGGTGCTGCCTGTGGCTGACACTGTCGCTGAGCCGGATGCTGTCGGCTGTCCTGTTTCAGAGGAAACCACTCAGCATGCAAGATCCGGGCAATTGCAGAAGGTGGGACTATTGGTAGTTGGGAGCTCTAACGCTAGGTGCTTAATGGGGTCCCTTAGGGACTTGGTTGCCGAGAAGGGAAAGAAAACTAGTGTGCACTCCGTGTGCATGCTGGGTGGAGTCATTCCAGATCTGAAAAGGTTCCTCCCAGATGCCATGAAGAGCACAGGGTGCAGCCAACTGCAGGTGGTTGCTCACGTCGGTACCAATGACGTTTGTCGCTTTGGATCAGATTCTCTCTGGTTTCGAGCGGTTAACAAAAGTGGTAAAGGCTCCCAGTTCTGCTTGCAAGATGAAAGCAGAGCTCACCATTTGCAGCATAGTCGACAGAACCGATGGCGGACCTGTGGTACAGAGCCGAGTGGAGGGTCTGAATCAGAGGCTCAGACGGTTCTGCGACCGTTTAGGCTACAGATTCCTCGACTTGCTCCAAAGAGTGGTTGGGTTTCGGGTTCCGCTGAATAGCTCAGGTGTTCAATATACGCCGGAGGCGGCTACACGGGTAGTAGGGGCTGTGTAGCGTAGACTAGGCGATTTTATAGATTAGAGGGTCTCGGGAAAACAAAAGATGGGCTTCAGTCAGAAAGGGTACGGGCTGAACACAGGAAGAACATAGATACAGGAACCATTGGTATAACAGTTGTAAATTGTCGTAGCTGTGTTGGGAAAGTACGAGAGCTCCAAGCGCTAATACAAAGCACTGATGCTCAAATTGTTATAGGCACTGAAAGATGGCTAAAGCCGGATATAAGCTCAGCCGAAATTTTTGCGAAGAACCTACCGGCGTTCCGAAAAGATAGGCTAAACACGGTTGGCAGTGGCGTGTTTGTTGCTGTTAGAAGTAGTTTAACTTGTCGCGAAATTGAAGTAGATACTTCCTGTGAGTTAGTATGGGTAGAGGTCATTGTTGGTAACCGGAATAAAATAATAATTGGATCCTTTCACCGACCTCGCAGTTCAGATGATGCAGTTGCTGAAAGGTTCAAAGAAAACTTGAGTTTGATTTCAAACACGTACGCGACTCATACGATAATAGTTGGTGGTGACTTTAATTTACCCTCGATATGTTGGCGAAAATACATGTTTAATTCCGGAGGTACGCATAAAATATCATCCGAAATTGTGCTAATCGCATTCTCTGAAAATTATTTCGAACTGTTAGTTCATGAGTCCAGTGAATAGTAAACGGTTGTGAAAACGCACTTTACCTCTTAGCAACAAATAATACTGAGTTAATAACCAGCATCAAAACCGATATAGGGATTAGTAAACACAGGGTTGTCGTAGCGAGATTGAATATTGCAATCCCCAAATCCAAGAAAAATAAGCGAAAAATATACCTATTCAAAAACGCAGATAAAAATTCACTTGACGCCTTCCTGAGAGACAATCTCCACTCATTCCAAATTAATAATGTAAGTGTAGACCAGATGTGGCTTAAATACAAAGAAATAGTATCGGCAGCAATTGAGAGGTTTATACCAAATAACCTAACAAACGACGAAGCTGATCATCCTTGGTACACAAAACGGGTTTGAACACTGTTGCAGAAACAACGAAACAAACATGCCAAATTTAAACAGACGCAAAATCTCCAAGATTGGCGATCCTTTACAGAAGCTCGAAACTTACCGCGGAGTTCAATGCGAGTCACCTATAACAGTTTCCGCAACGAAACTTTGTTTCGAAACCTGGCCGAAAATCAAAAGAGATTCTGGTCGTATGTGAAGTATGTTAGCGGCAAGCAATGTCTTCGATAGTATCTCCATTGTTATCACGCAGAGAAGGTAGTGATTGTTTATCAATGGCTTCTCTCCCCGATAACAATGGAGATATTATCGAAGACAGTGCTGCCAAAGCAGATTTACTAAACACAGCCTTCCAAAATGCCTTCACAAAAGAAGACGAAGCAAATATTCCAGAATTCGAATCTAGAACAGCTGCCAACGTTAGTAACGTAGAAGTAAATATCCTCGGAGTAGTGAAGCAACTCAAATCACTTAATAAAGCAAGTCTTCTGGTGCCGACTGTATACCAATTACGTTTCTTTCGGAGTATGCTGATGCATTAGCTCCATACTTAACAATCATACACAACCGTTCGCTCCACGAAAGATCCGTGCCCAAAGACTAGAAAGTTGCACAGGTCACACCAATATTCAAGAAAGGTAATGGGAGTAATCCACCAAATTACAGGCCGATATCGTTACCGTCAATATGCAGCAGGCTTTTAGAAAATATATTGTGTTCGAACATTATGAATTACCTCGAACGAAACGGTCTATTGACACACAGTCAACATGGGTTTAGAAACATCGTTCCTGTGAAGCACAACTAGCTCTTTATTCACATGAAGTGCTGAGTGCCATTGACAAGGGATTTCAGGTCTATTCCGTATTCCTGGATTTCCGGAAGGTTTTTGACACTGTACCACACATGCGGCTCGTAGTAAAATTGCGTGCTTATGGAATACCGTCTCAGTTATGACTGGATTTGCGATTTCCTGTCAGAGTGGTCACAGTTCGTAGTAACTGACTGAAAGTCATCGAGTAAAACAGAAGTGATTTCAGGCGTTCCCCAAGGTAGTGTTACACGCCCTTTGCTGTTCCTTATCTATATAAACGATTTGGGAGACAATCTGAGCAGCCGTCTTCGGTTGTTTGCAGATGACGCTGTCGTTTATCGACCAATAAAGTCATCAGAAGATCAAAACAAGTGGCAAAACGATTTAGAAAAAAATATCTGAATGGTGCGAACAGTGGCAGTTGACCCTAAAATAACGAAAAGTGTGAGGTCACCCACATGAGTGCTAAAAGGAAGTCGTTAAACTTAGGTTACACCATAAATCAGTCTAATCCAAAAGCCGTAAATTCAACTAAATACCTATTTATTACAATTACGAACAACTTAAATTGGAAAGAACACATATAAAATGTTGTGGAGAAGGCTAACCAAAGGCTGCGTTTTATTGGCAGGAAACTCAGAAAATGTATCAGACCTACTAAGGAGACTGCATACACTACGCTTATCCGTCCTCTTTTAGAATACTGCTGCGCGGTGTGGGAACCTTACCAAGTAGGACTGACGGAGTACATTGAAAGAGTTCAAAGAAAGGCAACACATTTTGTATTATCGCGAAATATGGGAGAGACTGTCACAGAAATTTTACAGGATTTGGGCTGGAAACCATTTAAAAAAGGCGTTTTTCGTTGCGACGGAATCTCCTCACGAAATTCCAATCAGCAACTTTCTCCTCAGAATGCGTAAATATTTTATTGACACCGACCTACATACGGCGGAACGATCACCACGATAAAATAAGGGAAATCAGAGCTCGTACGGAAAGATATAGGTGTTCATTCTTTCCGCGCGAGATTGGATTAATAGAGAATTGTGAACGTAGTTCGATGAACCCTCTGCCAGGCACTTAAATGTGATTTGCGGAGTATCCATGTAGATGTAGATGTAGACAGTCAACTGCGATCACCCGACTGAAATTTCCGCAATATTCCTCATGTCTCACAAATGATTTCATGTATCGAAACGAGATTTCGGTAAATTATAGCACGTGAAGAGGAAAGTAGTTTGCCTTGTGGTTAATATGTGAAACACCAGTCCAATAGTTACAGGCTTTTTCGTTGCAACAATTTAATTTTGAATGTTCATCAATAACTGGTGAAACAAGAATTGCTGAGCTGCAGAACAACATAACTGAAAACATTACACGTTTATTTTTTTTACCGAAGATGTGCTTTTTCATAAGCTGTTGACCATACGTGTCCTCAGTTCTTCCCTTAATAATCGCAAGTTTCAGGGTTCTGTCACAACTGCTTCTGTACAATATCTTAATGAGGTGCCATTGTGTAAATTGCGCTTCAGTCTGGAACCGCGCTGCTGCTACGGTCTCCTGTCTCGGGCATGGATGTGTGTGATGTCCTTAGGATAGTTACGTTTAAGTAGTTCCAAGTCTAGAGGACTGATGACCTCAGGTGTTACGTCCTATAGTGCTTAGAACCATTTGAACCATTTTTGTTTTGTAAATAGCGCTGTTTTTGACAAAAGAAGCAAGTTTTAACATAGCAACACGAAAGATATAGGTTTTACTCAAAATTTGTCACTCGAGAACCTTCTCTCAAAGTTGACAATGGTTAATAAGTCAGATGAAAATAAACTGCTCCTTTTGTCGGATTTCCAGCGGAATTTTTGTGAGATACTACTAACCAAAGCAATGGTGTCAGTAGATCCTTTAGGATGGGCACCATGGAAGTGCAGTTGTTGAGCGACTCCACTTACTGTTTTCAAAAAATTCGAGCGTAAGCTTCAGTTTAGAACGGCACTTCCCCTCCTACGCTCTCTTTGATGGATTGCCTAGAGAGACTTCTGCTACGCTTGTGCTGCATTCTCGCAGCTCTCACCTTACTGCACTCTGCAGGTACATCGCACCTCACAGCTCGCTGGGAGCCTTGGTGCGTACCCTCGCTGTTGGCACATCGCTATTGGCTTGCAGCCAGGAGTAGTTGACCCTGCAGAAGTTCTTATCGCTAGCAGTGCATGTCTATTTGCAGTGGTGAATCGTAAAACAGTTCCCTGCATCATCTGACGACAGTGATGGTTATTCGTTCGCTGCAAAGATGCGGTTACTGACAAGGAGAAACAAAGAGGAAGTATGGAGACAGGCAATGAATGCAGAACGTCTGAAGTATGGATACTTTCACCAGTTCGATCAAAGTCTCAAAAAATATCCAGAGCGCTTTTTCAGGCAGTTGAGACTATCCCAACAAACTTTTCAATATATCTTAAATATAATGGGACCGGAAATGGCTCAACAGATGAAAATTCAGACCAACAATGCCAATATAATTTTCGTGGAGGAGCAACTGGTTCTGACTCTGAGGTAACTTTGTCGCTTTCGGTTTATATCTACTTTATGTACTACGTCTAGAGTCTGTCACATGTGGCTTTTGTCCTTAAAGTAAACAGAGTGTCAGGTGAAACAGTAGTACTAACTTGAAACATGTGACACCTAACGGTTAGTGACATATCCTATGTAATATTATTCTGTTACGCGATTTTGAATCACAAAGTTCCTAACAACTTTTATATCAGCAACAAATATTAATAAAAATAAATCTTTTTAAGATAGTTTTATTACAATCAGTCCTAGCTACATTAAAAAGTAAAATAAAATGTGAAGATCCCTATTTGTTAACTTTGTAAGCACAATTCTGATGTGGATCTGGGATATTCACAGTGTCATCTGGGCGATCACAGTCTCTACGATCAGGTATTTCATTGCCACACCAGGGTGAAAGCATGTACACCAAAAACTGTAGAGCGTTGGTCACGAAGCTCTGTGTATGGAGCAAAATCATCGGATTCATGGTGGCAGCTAATGTTTAATGCAGATGTTGAAGGATACATATCTGTACAGTGATGCTCAGTTACATCACTTCTCCTGCAGTTCCGATCCAATGTCCAGTATATTCGTTCCATAACAAGCTTTCGTACATACATTCCGCACGACATTTTATCGAAAGTAGTTCTGCGTTTCGCGTGAGGGGGAAGAAGCATGAAGAAAGTAACATCTTCATCATTTTTGCCCAGTGACTGTGACGCTTTTTCTTTGTGTATACGTAACTTCTCCTTTTCTATTTCTGCGACGGTTTCCCAGAAAGTAATGCACTGCACTTTTTTCTTCAACAATTCTTTATTGAACATAATGGGAATTACACACACGAAAGAATGGTGTGTTACCTACACACCCTATTTCTCCACGTAATCTCCATCCTGTTCTATGGCATTCCTCCAGCGTGAAACAAGGGCGTGTATAACCTGTCGGTACTAATCCTTGTCCAGGTAGCGGAGCGTGTGCTCCATTGTGTGAATCACATCCTCATGCTCTTCAAAACATCTTCCACGAATGGCATACTTTAATCGCCCAAACAAGTGAATTTCCGAGGGGACTAGGTCAGGTGTGTCAGGTGTGACATGGGTGGATCGTCTCCCAACGGCTGCAAATCGTGGAGCTCCGCCGAACCGCCTTCTGATGACCTCACCCTCTGTGCCCAGCGACTAACTGTAATTCTGTCGACAGCAGATGCTCCATAGACTTCGCACAAGCGTTTGTGAATAAACCCCACAGTTTCCTTCTCTGCAGTGAGAAATTCAATAACGGCACGTTGCTTGTAACGTACATAACCTACAGACGCCATTTTGAAACTGTCCTGCAGACACGTAATCAATGGCCCCCCACACCCTGTCCACTGGACTGCACAGTACGCTTGCGGCAACCCCTGTGAAGTGACCACCATCAGCTGTCAAACCACCCACAGATGCCCTCATGCATGAGATGGCGACTTCCCTTTCACACTTGACACCTGAGAAGTTCCTATCAAAATACATGTTCACCTAGGCAACGGTGCTTTCGCCCCAAGGGTGTGCACAGTGGCGAGCCACTGCCGGACGCAGGTGAAAGTTGTCTTTATTTTCTAGTATACAGTCACTGTTATACTGACAGTACAGAACTCCAAAGCATGCTCACGCCAGGCTCTTATGTGAGACACCTCCGGGCAGCACTTGTCTTTACCATTGATGACAGATTAGAACAGGCTGCTTTCCCCCTAATGGAACATACGAGCTGCATCCAGCCGTGCGCACCCACCCCCAGCGTAACAGATGCCTCACCGTGAAATGGAGGCGACTTGCCATCTAAAAGTTTCTCAGTGTTATTCTTACGTCAACATAGCTTTGTAAAAAATAACAGCCAAGTCAACCTATCGGGAATTGTATAGTGTCCCAGAACTAGTTAACACTTACTTTCTTGATCTCTCAGCTTGTATGCACGTTAATTCTTGCCCTAACAGAGCCTGTTCACGAAAATAACGCCAAATGCAGTGTTCTTTCAGGACCTAATGTGGTACCCAGTCCATCACGTGCTACCCTTCCTGCTTTCAACACACACAAACGTTCCCTCCACAATGTAGAGGCTCCTATATCCCAGCACAAAGGATGTGAATGAATCGAGCATTATGATTGGCTCTTACCGAATTTACCTGCTTCATTAGTGATGCCGCCATTATTTAAGCACCGGCAGCCTTTTTTTCCATCTTCAGACGAGACTTTCAGCCACAGTAAACTAATTTACACTGATCAACATATTGGCACGGTAATTAAACCTCGCAACGTGCCATACATATCCTGAAATACAGAAAGACTTTTTTTTACTCATTTACACTGTACCTCCCACCTACGACAGGAGCTTGAATATTAGTCCGCGAAACTGATCTCTAACAAAGCAATATATCACCGCATACCGTGTCGATCTAGTAAACATACATTTCATATCCTCCACCATACAAAATCATCCCTTTTACATCAGAGCACCCTCAACGGAAAAAAGTCGCTCTCAGAACTGTTCTGCAAATTCGGGATCGTTTCCCCTCAGCACAAACGCATTACTGTTTCTACTCTGAACCTTCTTCGTTGCTTGCTCGCTTTTCGAAGCACATATCGAGACTCGGGGACTACAAGAACACACGTATTTTCGCATGGTTCGCCATAATATTATACCATTTTCGGGGTATTTCTCGACATCAAGCACTAGGCAGCATGCTGCCGATCGCTCACGCAACGTAATTCCTAAGATATAGACTGGAAATTATTTCTATACAAACCCGAAACTCTAGCTAGGTGGAGCGTGCTCTAGATCGCTGAGTAGCTAGAAACAAACAGACGAAAAATGATATTTCCACAGGCGAATACCGATGTCGGTGATGTAACAGATTCGAAATCATCCCTATAATTTACAAGGTCAACTAAGATGTTTCTCATGTCTATAGAACTGGCAAACGTGTCTTCCACATGCTAGACGCACACCCCACAATCGATCTTCTCTCAATTATTAAAGGCGCGAAATGTACAGCAGTCACCCGAACAATTTACATGGTAGGGAATAACGGTCCAGCGCAAACGCACATCCATACACAATCTTCTCAAATTTCCACTTGATCACGAAAGCCACCCAACACATACTAAGTATTAGTTCGCTATTCGGTCGTCTAGAGGACGGCAAAGTTAACTCAGATACATCCCTACACTCCTACAGGCCTCTGCATTCGGACGGCTGCTGCCGTTAACGGGAAACGTGAATCATTCCCACCACAAGCCATGGATTCGCGGAATCATTCTATAAAACCGGTCACATATAATTTTTACCATTATACTTACAATTAAATGCTACGATCGTGGTCTCAATTGAATGGCATTCGACAATGAGCGAAGTATCGGGAATACACCCTGCTGTCGGCAGTCGATATTTAACTTAGTAAAACAGCTAGCCAACATGAAAACCTTATCAGGCATATGTACTTACTGCCATACAACTCATTACCATAATAAACATACTTAGCAAACTGTCATGCATTTTGAGTAGGTTCTGTACATGTCTGATCGTCTAAATGACGATTAGTAATGTAAGCTATTGCACTCAGATGAATATGTAGACAAAATAAGTGTCGAGAGGTCACTACAATTAATTGTCTAGATACTGTTAGATAAGCAGCTGAATATAACATCACTTGAACTCAGGATAGCAGACGACTGCGAGAAATAATTCCCAATACCTAGCATTTCAAAACGTTCTACAGCCGTGATTTCGTTTTTTACATGTTCAATGTCCTCCCCTGGTAGCTGAGTGGCCAGCGCGACAGAATGTCATACCTAACGGCCGGGGTTCGATTCCCGGCTGGGTCGGATATTTTCTCCGCTCAGGGACTAGGTTTTGTGTTGTCCTAATCATCATCATTTCATCCCCATCAACACGCAAGTCGCTGAAGTGGTGCCAACTCGAAAGACTTGCACCAGGCGAACGGTCTACCCAACGGGAGGCCTTACCCACACGGCATTTCCATTTATGTTCAACTACTAATGAGTTCTTTCTTGGCATTAACAACCTTTTCACTCATAATTCTGATTATACTTTAACAAGTACCTAAACATTGAAAAACAAACTTGTCAACAGCTGCATTGTCAGCACTGAGTTTCATTGTAGAAGAAAGAGAAGACAAGCCTTGGGATTCCGTAGCATCGATGATGCTGGAATACAATGTCCGGTACCAACACAAAAAATGGTTCAAATGGCTCTGAGCACTATGGGATTTAATTGCTGTGGTCATCAGTCCCCTAGAACTTAGAACCACTTAAACCTAACTAACCTAAGGACATCACACACATCCATGCCCGAGGTAGGATTCGAACCTGCGACCGCAGTGGTCGCGCGGTTCCAGACTGTAGCGCCTAGAACCGCTCGGCCACCCAGGCCGGCAACCAACACAAAATCCTGATCATGGAGCACGGCCAAACTCTTACACAGCAGATTAAAAATTCATTGTGATGGAGTTCTGCGCTGGCAGTCCACTTTTCGACATGCTGATAATGTCGCTCTGAAACAAGCCAGTGTGTAAGACGAAAAACTGCGCCACAGCACACGTAAGTAACGTGCATCATTGACCGACTAACCGCTGACTTCATCTCCGGCGAACGCCTTCAGGAAGGTGACCTATTCACTTAGCTGATGAAATGTTTGTTAGACCAAGAATAATGTTGCAGGACTTCAGTTGGGAAATGTAAAACTCCGATATCATGCAGACGTTACGTCGGAGACATCCACCATGCCCGGCTACGCTGCCAACATGAAAAAAAAAACTGTTTAGAAAATATAGGATGCAACCATTTCACATATATTTCACGTATACACATTTCACATACATGAAAGAAAAAAACAATTTAGCAAACATATGTTTCTGGGAACACAATCGAAAGATCCGCTATAGAAAGGTACTTTGTTCATGGGAATAGAATTGACGACTGCGACTGCACGACTATCTGCAAACCATTTCGCTTACTTAGAACCAACTAAGAAGTACACATCTTACTTTTTGAAGTTTATGATAGATTGCGTATATTGCTAGCAAGCAAAACAAATGCACACACATGTGTGGAAGACGATTGACTCTGCTCACTGCTTCTGCTGTAAGAGAAGCATTATTTAGCACAGCACATGCAGCTAATAATTAATTTAAATTCTTGAAGTTTTTATTATTGCACTGTTAATTTTCAGGGTAATACGCGATCAATAAGCAAATGATTCACTTAGTAAAATCTTTTGACGTAAGAACTGACTATGTGAATGACAGGGTACCAGGCTTCAAAAATCCTGACTAAGGGACGACAAATTCCTTTGTGAGATATCAGTTGAGCAGTTTATCATACCCATAAGAAGCTACAAGTCTGAAATCCAGTGACCTACAATGAAGCAAAGCTCTCCTTAAGATCATGCAAGTTTTCCGGAACAATGTTATGCAATAAAGTCTCTTTTTAAGAAATTATTAGGGTTGGCACAATTAAGCATGAAATTATAGGTGCCACACCTCACACTGATATACTAAAGAAGGGACTCATCAGACTACAAAACCAAAGTAGTGGCCACTATAACAATTTAGTTTATAGCTGTAACACAAGAAACAAAATGATTTCCACACTGAAACAAACTTTTAATAAGTGGATAAGGGATTGCAACTACAAACTATAGCCTCGATACAGCTGGTTTGACACATGAAAACATAATATGAAACTATATCGTGGATGCAGCCAGTAACTGAAAAATGGTTAGTATTTTAAAGAGATATTCTTGAAAAAATAAAAACAAGAACGAACATCACTACTTTCATCAAAGTGCATGATGATTGCAATCAGTTGGCTGTGAATGTTAAATCTGCGCAATGAAACGTTGAAGCGAATTAACTTGCTTTTCGTTCACCTCACCTCAGTGGCTGCATCGACATCTTACCACTCTTAAGTAGTGAGAGTGTGGAAGATGGTGGCAGCAGCAGCTGAAAATTCTGAGTCCAACTCAACCTCTGTACTTTGCTCTAAGTCATCTCTCTTTAAGAATATATTCAATGCCTGCCTAAAGTGAAGTGCATTCTCGATAGCATCACTGAAGCGAGTGCGTTATGGCTTTACTCCACGAAACTTGGCTGCTTCCTCGTGTCAGACTCTCACCAGCCAATTGCCGCAGAGTAATAATTCTATGAACAGCTTTACTAATTTCTACACTAGTGGATTTTTTCATGGTTAACCAAGAACGGCATAGTGTGGCAAGGATACAGAAAATCTCTCTCATTACATGATTGATTTCCTGCCAAGGGCAATCAAATGCCTTGTACGTATGGAAAATTACGCCATCTACCCATATAATTCTGTTAGCCAATCATATAATGCTTTAGTCAGGTTTAAATGAACATTCCTGCGTGCATGGGACAGTGGCATTCAGTGGCTGGTCTCTTGGTCTAAAGCACTATGGTTTTCACCTGGCCTTCAGATCTTATCTTGGCAAAAGGATTTATTTTAGCATCTAGCACAATGCAGTCTTTATGGAACACGGTCTGCCATTCCTACATTCCTGCTGTCTGCACACAGGAGACAGCATATGCAGGACACATTTAGCGCCAAACACATTTACAACACTCTAGTCCTTCTGAGTTAACTTCCCCGTCAGGAGACTGCTAAGGATAGCCCCCAACACTGCAGGAATAAGGAGAAGAGCCGGCCGTTGTGGACGAGCGGCTCTAGGCATTTCAATCCGGAACCGCGCTGCTGCTACGGTCGTAGGTTCGAATCCTGCTTCGGGCATGGATGTGTGTGTTGTCCTTAGGTTAGTTAGGTTTAAGTAGTTCTACGTCTAGGGGATTGATGACCTCAAATGTTAAGTCTCATAGTGCTCAGAGCCATTTGAACCATAAGAAGAAGTAATTAGTAGCATAGTCATTGGCTGCAGCAAATAATGTCAGCAATTTTCAACAGCATTAAAGTATTGACTATACTGGCTATTTGGATCTGCTGTTACCTCATAAAAATAGATTATGTGGCAGTCTTAGCACAAATCACCATTTAACAACCGCCATACAATGCTGGTATCCAAATGGACATTCTGAGAACTTTCTTCTTCAAATTAGGGCCAACGTTTCATACTACTAAACGTCTTTTAGCCAGGGATTACCTTTCTCCCTTTGCACGTCTATTTTTTATGTCGTCCTTTGCTTCATCCAACATAAATTCGTTTGCTTCCAAGGTAAGAGAATCGCTTCTGCACTTCGTAGGCCCCCATTTTGGTGTTAACATAATCGCTAATTCCATTTCTGCCACTCCTCGTTATTTTCATCTTCCTCCGGTTTACTGTCAATCCCTACTCGGCACTTATTAGCGTTTTCATTTACATTGAGAATAGCAATATCATCAGTCAATCGATATCCTTTCACCCTGAATTTTCTTCCCACTCCTGAATCTCTCTTTTGTTTCTGTGGTTGCTTTTTCGTGTATACGAGGTGGTCGGAAAGAGTCTGAAAAGCTTGTAAAGATGTTGCATGGGGCATCATGTTGGAGTAACGCACAGATATCTGTGGGTTACCGTTTATTCAAATCCCTATTACCGCTTAAATGTGTTTTTTCGGATGTGATAAATTTAAGCTAGCTGAGCAAAATCTGCGTTTGTTCGCTTGGAGGAAACCAAACTATGTACACGAGGGGCGACACTGTCTCTGGCAGGCTGCTTGAATCTGCGCGAACAAAAACGTGACTGGCTAATTTCAATTCTACACAATTCGAAATCGGCGCAACGCATCGAAATTTTTCCTTAAAAATTATTCCCCTGCACAACGTACGCTACAATAGTCTTACAAGCTCTTCAGACAGTTTCTCACCACTCTGTGAATTGAACAGTAGGGGCAGAAGACTGCATCCCTGCCTAGCACCATTTTTTATTCGAGCTCTTCGGTATTGGTTATTTAGTTTTATTGTTCACTTTTGGTTCTTGTACATACAGCGTATCGCCCGACTTACATCTTACTTCCATTATTTTCAGAAATTTAGACATTTTCAAACGCATTCACATTGTTGAACATCTTTTCCACGTCGACAAGTACAATGGATATGTTTTGATTTTCCTTCAGTCCTGCTTTCTGTATAAAGTTCAATGTCAGAACTGTCTCTCTCGTGCGTTCATCCTTTCTATAGCCAAACTGATAGTCATCTAACAGATCCTCATTTTCTTTTGAATTCTTCTGTACATAATTCTTGTCAGCAACTTGTATGGGCTGTTAAGCTGACTGTGGGATATTTCTCGCACTTAGCTGGTCTTGCCATTTTCGGATTTGTGTAGATGATATCTTTCCGGAAATCTGGTGGTATATCGCCAGTTTCACAGACACGTTCTCAGCTTCTGGGGTATTTCGCTGAAATATAGTGGTGACCTCGCTAGACTGAGAGCAGCGTTTCTCAAATTCTGGTGGTAAAAATTTAATTGAAGAGTTATCTCAAAATCCTAGGAAAAGAGTAAGTGATATACTGCTTTCTGCGGTCTGTAATTTCTTTCCGTATACACACCTAAAGGTAGCTTGTGCATTTCATGACAAAATTTCTTAATTTTTAAGCTTTTTCTTCTAAGACTGAACTTATAATAATCTCGAAACAAAACAATGACTGTACCTTTGTATTCATGTTGAGTTTGTTCTTATTAGTGAGACTTGTACATTTAAGTGTTCTCTTTTTCTTTCAGTCTCTGCTCATGCATAAAATGGACTGTTGTAGAACTTTGTACTGTTCAGTAAGTTGTCTCAATAGGCTGAGAGTGGGGCAGAGGGAATGTTGGGGAGGGGATGTTTCTTCCGGCTTTCACCTGATGACCAAGTGAAGTTTCCCAAAAGTCTTTATGGGACTTGGGAACTAGAACTATTTAAATTTATGCGTTGGACCGTATTATCAATTGACACAATCAAATGTTCAAATGTATATATATATAGGGTGTTACAAATAGGCACGGCCAAACTTTCAGGAAATATTCCTCACACACAAAGAAAGATAATATGTTTTGTCGACATGTGTCCGGAAACGGTTACTTTCCCTGTTAGAGCTCATTTTATTACTTCTCTTCAAAGGAATGGAAACACACAGCAACAGAACGCACCAGCGTGACTTCAAACACTTTGTTACAGGAAATGTTCAAACTGTCCTCCGTTAGCGAGGATACATGCATCCACATTCCGTCGCATGGAATCCCTGATACGCTGATGCAGCCCTGGAGAATGGCGTATTGTATCACAGCCGTCCATAATACGAGCACGAAGAGTCTCTACATTTGGTACCGGGGTTGCGTAGACAAGAGCTTTCAAATGCCCCCATAAATGAAAGTCAAGAGGGTTGAGGTCAGGAGAGCGTGGAGGCCATGGAATTGGTCCGCCTCTACCAATCCATCGGTCACCGCATCTGTTGTTGAGAAGCGTACGAACACTTCGACTGAATTGTGCAGGAGCTCCATCATGCATGAACCACATGTTGTGTCGTACTTGTAAAGGCACATGTTCTAGCAGCACAGGTAGAGTATCCCGTATGAAATCATGATAACGTGATCCATTGAGCGTAGGGGGAAGAACATGGCGCCCAATCAAGACATCACCAGCAATGCCTGCCCAAACGTTCACAGAAAATCTGTGTTGATGACGTGATTGCACAATTGCGTGCGCATTCTCGTCAGCCCACACATGTTGATTGTGAAAATTTACAATTTGATCACGTTGGAATGAAGCCTCATCCATAAAGAGAACATTTGCACTGAAATGAGGATTGACACATTGTTGGATGAACCACTCCCAGAAGTGTACCCGTGGAGGCCAATCAGCTGCTGATAGTGCCTGTACACGCTGTACATGGTACGGAAACAACTGGTTCTCCCGTAGCACTCTCCATACAGTGACGTGGTCAACGTTACCTTGTACAGCAGCAACTTCTCTGACGCTGACATTAGGGTTATCGTCAACTGCCCGAAGTATTGCCTCGTCCATTGGAGGTGTCCTCGTCGTTCTAAGTCTTCCCCAGTCGCGAGTCATAGGCTGAATTGTTCCGTGCTCCCTAAGACGCGGATCAATTGCTTCGAACGTCTTCCTGTCGGGACACCTTCGTTCTGGAAATCTGCCTCGATACAAACTTACCGCGCCGCGGCTATTGCCCCGTGCTAATCCATACATCAAACGGGCATCTGCCAACTCCGCATTTGTAAACATTGCACTGACTGCAAAACCACGTTCGTGATGAACACTATCCTGTTGATGCTACGTACTGATGTGCTTGATGCTAGTACTGTAGAGCAATGAGTCGCATGTCAACACAAGCACCGAGGTCAACATAACCTTCCTTCAATTGGGCCAACTGGCGGTGAATCGAGGAAGTACAGTACATACTGACGAAACTGAAGTGAGCTCTAACATGGAAATTAAGCGTTTCCGGACACATGTCCACATAACCTCTTTTCTTTATTTGTGTGTGAGGAATGTTTCCCGAAAGTTTGGCCATACCTTTTTGTAACACCCTGTATACACAGGGTGAGTCACCTAACGTTACCGCTGGATATATTTCGTAAACCACATCAAATACTGACGAACCGATTCCACAGACCGAACGTGAGGAGAGAGGCTAGTGTAATTGTTTCATACAAACCATACAAAAATGCACGGAAGTATGTTTTTTGACACAAACTTACGTTTTTTAAATGGAACCACGTTAATTTTGTTAGCACATCTGAACATATAAACAAATACGTAATCAGTGCCGTTTGTTGCATTGTAAAATGTTAATTACATCCGGAGATATTGTAACCTAAAGTTGACGCTTGAGTACCACTACTCTGCTGTTCGATTGTGTGTATCGGAGAGCACCGAATTACGTAGGGATCCAAAAGGAACGGTGATGGACCTTAGGTACAGAAGAGACTAGAACAGCACATTACGTCCACATGCTAACACCTCTTTATTGGTCTTTTTCACTGACGCACATCTACATTACCATGAGGGGTGAGGTACACGTACACACGTGGTTTCCGTTTTCAATTACGGAGTGGAATAGAGTGTGTCCTGACATGTCCGGCCAATAGATGTTCAATGTGGTGGCCATCATTTGCTGCACACAATTGCAATCTCTGGCGTAATGAATGTCGTACACGCCGCAGTACATCTGGTAATGTACATGTGCGTCAGGGAAAAAGACCAATAAAAAGGTGTTAGCATGTGGACGTAATGTGCTGTTCCAGTCTCTTCTGTACCTAAGGTCCATCACCGTTTCCTTTGGATCACTACGTAATTCGGTGCTCTCCGATACACACGATCGAACAGCGGAGGAGTGGTACTCAAGCGTCAACTTTAGGTTACAATATCTCCGGACGTAATTGACATTTAACAATGCAACAAACGGCACTGATTACGTATTTGTTTATATGTTCAGATGTGCTAACAAAACTAACGGGGTTTCATTTAAGAAAAAACGTAGGTTTGTGTAAAAAACATACTTCCGTGCATTTTTTTATGGTTTGTATTAACCAATTACACTAGCCCCTCTCCTCACGTTCGGTCTGTGGAATCGATTCGTCAGTATTTGATGTGGTTTACGAAATATATCCAGCGGTAATGTTAGGTGACTCACCATATATATATGTGTGTATGTGTGTTTGCTAATATATGTCTCATCATTTATTGTTCCTTAACGGGTTCGTCTCTTCAGGCAGCTGCGAGAATGGAATTTGCAGCTAACGTTACCTTTCAACGTCCACTTCGAACTCCACGTACCCACTACGTCCAAAGCGCTGACGTTAGTCAGGTTTTCTACGTTTTCGAGCAGCGAGCAGTGCACACCACCCTTTACGCTGAGTCGGCTTCTGTAACGCCCCCTGGATCTTTACTGGCGCCGGTAGCTTCCTGTGATATCAGCTAAATGTGTCCGGGAAAATAAAACTCCCCTTCAAGGGTTCTGTGGAATGTATGAGTGCGCCGTGAAGCAACGCCTGACTCCAGATGGAGTGTAGGGGCGGGGGGGAAGGGGGAGGTGTTCAGGAGACGCCAGATCCAGTGCTCGGCACGACGGTCGTTTCGCGGCGCGGGCGACGTCCGAGACGCGGCAGTTAAGGCGGCGGCGAGCACCCCAGCTGCTGCCGGGTGCGCGTAAAGTCGCCGTAACAGCGGGCGGCATCGGCTGGCGCCGGGGCTATTGTCTGAGCGACCCACGGCGCGCCTGCGGAGCTCCGCGGCTGTGCGGCAGCAACACTTGCCTCAGCGGCTGCTCCTCGTTGCCGCTTCTTCGCGAAATTTCCTTTATTTCTTTCGTCTGGCAACGTCTGCGTGTTTTTCCGAAGTCTTATTGTCTACTTTAAAGGCTTCGTGGGTCTTGTTAAGAGGGGAAGTTCACGAAACTGACCAGAATTGCCAATTAAAAAAAAAAATGGTTCAAATGGCTCTGAGCACTATGCGACTTAACTTCTGAGGTCATCAGTCGCCTAGAACTTAGAACTAATTAAACCTAAATAACCTAAGGACATCACACACATCCATGCCCGAGGCAGGATTCGAACCTGCGACCGTAGCGGTAGCTCGGTTCCAGACTGTAGCGCCTAGAACCGCACGGCCACTCCGGCCGGCTGCCAATTTTAATTTTATTTATTTTTTTATTAGTAGAAATCGTGCACACTAAGTTCCCAAAGTTCCAACAATGAAATCGCATCCGAAGTGCCTAAAAAATAATTAAATGCGTGACGCGACTTTCCTGTCATGCCCACTTTTTGAAGTAACAATTCGATACTAGCTCGGTTAACATCGATTCCGTGGATTGCTTTCAAGCAACCTTGGAGAGGATGCATGTAGAAGGCTGTGATATACGCTCTTTGGATTTATAGATTATCTGTGACTCTGTTCTGCATCTTAGAAACAAATAAAAATCAGTTGCTTTGTTTATGATGAAGCAGTTCTTGTTTTGAAACACTTGCTTCTACAACAGTATTCAGAATTGCTACTTACGACGCAGTTCTTGTATTTAATGTCGGAAACGGAGGAAGGCTGAATGTATTAGAGAGAATGGGCTTCAAGAAAGAAAATTTCACGAAATACATCTTGAGAAAAATAGGTTTACAGCGCCTTCTCTCTGCAGCTGAAAAGTCAGTGGAAGACCTGGTAAAGTAAAGGAGGCAGAAAACAAGCAACTAGGAAAGCTTTGAATGAAAAGAGTACCCTGACTACAAATCTAGGGCCTTTTGAAGAAATGGCAGAAGAAAAATCTTCAGATTCAATTTTAAATTGCATTTCCTGAAAATTATGTTCTTTTTTTTGAGTTTATGGACCTTATTCTCAGAATCTATGAAGGCTAGATTTATGAAATTTTCTTCACTTATTTCTATAATCCCAATAAGGGCTGGCTCAAAAGGAAACTTTGAAATTCTGAGTGCAAGCTGAGATATGGAACAAAGTGCTTCGAATTATGGATGAAATTTATGTTATACTTACAGAACTACAATTTAATAAAATATTAAAATTTTCCTATTCACTGCATTAAAAAAATCATGCCAGAAGGCTACTATATGTAAAGAGGATAAAGAGAGGAATGTTGAAGACTTCTCTTCAATAGTTGCTGAGGAAAAGGTATATATATTATAGATTATCTTTCGAGAATGAGATTATTAAATTCTATAAAAAGTATATGATCCATGCAAGTTAACAGTAAACGTTTTTCTTCTTTACATACTACTTACACTAACTTGTGCTAAGAACAACAGACACACACACACACACACACAAACACACCCATGCCCGTTGGAGGGCTCAAAACTACGGCGGAAGAGGCCGCGCAACCCGTGTAATGGCACCTCAAACCACGCAGCCACTGCGCGCGGTGTAAATGTGTTAATTTCATGTAAAGTATGGTATAAAATTTAATTGTCATATCTTCAAAATTGTGGATTTGGTGCATATTTTAATTAATTTTTGTATTTCACTAACATTGTGCAATATCTTCTATGTACCTGGTAATATCTAAAAGTTGTTGAAATATATAGGGTGTTAATGGTGTAAGTGCAGATACTGCGATCTTTGGTGTATTAATATGTACGCACTTTAATGCGATACCTTTTTTCCTCTGAGCCTAGGATTGCCCTCGCAAACGTGTCACACATTTTGCTACCTGATCGTTTCTGCATGGTCATGATTGCACCACTAAGTGGAGTATGAATGTCAATATAAACTAATCGTTTTGCGTCCATGCGTCAACAAGCCAACACCTCACCTACTGCCCAGGGGAAAATGAACATTAATGGCTTTTTCCCACCAAGTGTACTAACCAACCTAAAAACATACTACTCTTCAAATAAGTAAACACTAATGTGATGTTCTTCAGTACATAGTCCTCAGTCAACGATAAATGCATCTGCACTTATATCCCTAACTTTCTGTATATTAACTAAAATTATTACGATGGTTGACCAGAAAGTATTGCACCACAATCTTTTTCTCCGGCGAAAACAGTGCTACGAATGCGTAACGTTACATATGCATTACTTGAAGTCTCCTGAGTTAGCGCGCCATGTTTCCGTCACATTTGACAGATAGCGTAGCTGGATGACAGCTTTAAAATAGCGTCTGTAGGTGATGTACGTTACAAGAAACGCGCCGTCATTGAATTTCTCACTGCACAGAAGGAAACTGTGGGGAATCTTCACAAACGCTTGTGCAAAGTCTGTATAGCATTTGCGTCGAGAGAAGTACAGCTAGTCGCTACTCACGGAGGATGAGGTCATCAGAGGACAGTTCGGCGGAGCTCCACGATTTTCACCAGTCTGGGAGACCACCCACGGCTGTCACACTTCACTTGTTGCAGCGAGCTGATGTCATTAGCGAGGACAGACGCATGACGACTCGGCACTTGACGCTGCATCTGTCGATCAGCAACGGAAGTGTGGGTGAAATTATCCGCAGTCTTGGATATTCAAAGTGTGTGTAATATGGGTCTCGTGGTGTCTAACCGCGGAACACAAATTGCACAGAAGAAACATTTGTCTTGCTCCGTTGCAACGTTTTGAAGCTGAGGGGATGGCCTTCCTGTCCGGGATTGTGACACCATTTTAAGCGCGAATGGTCCCATTCCCACTCCCCACAGCTGAAAAAATTCAAAGCAACTGCTTCCGCCGGTGAGCTCACGATCACCGTGTTCTGGGACTGTGAAGGTGTGATTCCCATTTATGTGATGCCAAAACGCGGTACCATTAATTCAGAAGCATATGTCAACACATTACCAAAACTCAAGATGCGATTCTGGCGAATTCGGCGCCACAGCAAACCTAGAAGATGTTTTGCTGGAACCGATAACGGTCAGCCCCATACAAGTCCGAGGACTGCTCTACTCATCACAGGGTTGGACAGTGTTACCCCATCCGCTCTACAGCCCTGACCTAGTCCCTTCGGACTTCCACTTCTGTGGGCTATTAAAGGATGCCATTCGCAGAAGACATTTGAGGACGATGAGGAGGTGATTCACACAGTGGAACACTGGCTCCGCCACCAGGACAAGGATTGGTATTTATTTATTTCTTGTTCGATCTGCCAGATACATTTAACAAAGAACAGATAAGATAAATATGAATCACAATGAACGTTTGGAACTTACAATGTGGAAACAAATTATATCAGTTATTACAGTACAATTATGTCAGGGAAACTACATTATTACATTAAATGGAACAAAAATCACATAAATTCAACATTAAGATTATGTAGCCATTTCCGTGCATTGTTCGTTAACTTGTGGAGAGACATCAGAGAGCCGTCTCTGAAACCATGAATGTTACAAACCAGAAAATGCTCCGTTGTTTGTACCTCGCCACAGTCACAACACGTATCGTCTGTATAGACCCATTTGGTTGTTTGCTTTCTGCATCGTCTAACTCCCGTGCGAAACCTGTTTAGAGCCGACCAGTGTTTCCTGTTGAGATTGAAGCCTTCAACCCTTTTGGTTGGTGTAGTGTGCGAGGTGCCGGGGCTTGCAGTGTATTTAACACTAAATTCTTGTAGAATCTACATACGTAAATGATGCTCTAAGCCCCCCCCTATTCTAACTCCGACTTTTGCTGCTGCACAAGGATTAAAAAAAATACGCGAACTGACTCTAATCAACCCTGCCAGTGGAGTAGAAGAGAGTTTGGCACCTGCAATAATTTAATTTGATAAATAAGTTAAATAAACGAAGGTTTCATTAACATAGTGAGGAATGATAGGGTTGCTCTACCGATTAATAGAATGAAAGTTCTGTCCAAAATAACAATATGATTTATTAAGACTAAACACAAAATAATAAACAAACACACATGAAACATTTACAATACATCAAATTTGCTCAAACTGGATACTCAAACGAACGCTGTGAATGTGAAGTTGTCCCTAAACTAGATTGTGAGGATTATGAGTGGTACGTGGAGCCAATTCCTTGCAACTCAAATCTTAAGAGAAAACACATAGCCAACCCAACATTAATTGCTGCTACCCAAGACAGAACAAAGTTAGAAAAAGACGAACAGGCGCACTCTGCTGAGCTCTGATTATCACCTAGGAAAATCCCTGTCTGCCGGTGCTGCGGACATACATTACCAATCTGTCTTCTTAACTGCAAGAACACGATTTGGCGTACCGGAGGCGATGGCTGGTTGCTTTGACGGCCCGTCGTGGTGATGATAATGTCGCGAGTATAGCCCGAAACAAATTATCCTGGCCTGGTTGTTCCAGACTAAAGACTTCCTAGCAATACAAATGCGCCTCTGAGGGAGACGAAGAAAGGTCGCCACACAATCACTGACGGTACAGTGATTGATTTTAACAAGCAAAGTCACGCAGCAACTCCGATACAGTCCACATTAGCCAAAACTGCTCAAGACAGACAACATAGGCCTCTTGTACACAGAACGCACAATTGCCAACTGTACTCGGAAAGTTACGTTGAAGTCGAAACTTTAGCAACTTCGTCAAACAGTTACAATTAAATAAATGTATATTAGGCAGCCCACGGAAGGCAGGCTGACCCGAGCAGCGAGAGCTCAGTCTTGTAACCTACTTCCACCGAAAGGCGAGAGACGACTACCCACAAGAGCACCCGTACGGGCCGAACACACAACATTCCCGCCCCCACGACATTGGCCGTGGTTAAACGTTCCAATCAGCAACTCGAAAAACCGGCGGAAAATTCCACTCCATTGCCGGAGCACTACCATTCCACCAATGGAGATTCTTGGCGCCAATTTCTGCGCTGATTTTGCTACGTCACGGGGCTATGCCCTGAGCAAGCCAATCACAGTTACTATTTTGCAGGAAGCGCGGGAGTTTTCCCGCCACAACTGCCTGGGTACACAAGTCATTCCCACGCCTCGCTGGTAGCCCGCCAGAAAGTGTTTTCGCTAAATTTCTGCGAAGTAACGGAACCTCTAGCCCAGCCGCTACTTCAGGCCCCTCTGGGCGTGTCTTTTGACAATGTCGGCGTCTGGAAAGCATTCACTCGACTCCCTCACACCCTTTCAAAATCAGCAGAGCTCGCTTGTCACCGGACCACCCGGGTGATGAGAGACGCTGCGTGGGAAGTGCGCGTGTGAAGGAATAGCAACTTTCCACCGCATGCAATTAGAGAGGAGGGGCTCATGCCACCTCTCATTGCCCCTACGCCATTTTAGATTGTAATTGGTGAGCGGTTGGCTCACTTAGGAGCAAGGTAGTGAGTCAATCGCCCAAGAACAATCTTGCAAACTGACTCCACATGCCGCACTCTATAAAGAAAATCACTGCAACTGAAAAATGCAGCTCATAGAGGGAGGATTATTTATGATGTAGCCAACTTCACCTTCTTAATATGGAACTCTAACACTCACATCACACATCCATACGGAGGGAGCCCCTTCCAAACACCGATTCACACAGACTTTCACGCTCTAAATATGGCCCGGGCATGTGAGCCAAATATGGAGCAGTTTATTCTTTACAATCAGAGTTGGAGTGCTCCGCATTTAAATGCCCAAGATGTTACAACAATTTGTATCATTAAACTAACCTGAACTCACTCACACATGATACTATTTAAGTTAACAATCTCTTTGTGAGCTTTCAGAATCTAATCACAACCTCCGATTCATTCTGTCTCCCTGCAGCAAGAATAACCTTTACAAAATGTTCCCTGAACTGATGGTCCATTCACAATGACAGTGGTGGTATTTGCTTCAGTTTATGGGGACTTCAGGCACACTGTTTGCATACACTCAACAATAAATACAAAAATACAAAAAAAAACAACATGGTGTGGAGAACAATACAGTAATTTGTAATTTGTGCGCCCTACTCTATCACTTACATAAGAATTACAGTGTAAAACACAAACACATATAAGGTATAACATACATTACAAAAACAACACTAGAGAAAGAAATTTAAGAAAGAAAACAAGGTTCATGGGGCATCAAGTTGTGCGTGCACATTGCACAGTGTTCATGACTGTGCTGAGAATGAGGCACTAAATCACATTGTTAGAAATATTCGAAGCACTTCACAAATTCCGCAGTACTGACATCACATAGGGCTAAACGCCGGGTGTTGTTGCTACGTTGTTGCAACAGCAATAGGGTGTGCTGGAGCATCTGCAGTACTCTGTTGAGATTGCAGCAAGACCCACAGATATGATCACGGCAGTACGGTAGGAAGACACAGTGATAGGCTCTCCTCACGTCGATTAATTATCTCTGAGGTCTACTTGTTGGGATACATCACTAGTCTAGGTCTCTTCTCTCGCTGGACGGTACTTTATGTTTCCCAATATTGCAGTTCGACGAGGGATGATGGCACGTGGAGTGACTCCACAAGTGTGTGAGGTCATCCATACAGGACCAAACTATTAGCGACGAGTGCTATAACTGCTCTCTAATAGAGAGGAGAAGTTAGAAATGAGACAATTCATTTGTTAGAGTTTGTGGCACGATACTGCTTTGTGTATGCAGATCGGCCAATGCTAGTTAGTTGTATAAACCCAAACAGGTGAGTATATAGCGTCCCTTTCTGTCCTGAGGCACATGAGACGCCGGTTATGACACCATATGTTATCTTCTTCGTGTACTCACGACAACGTGGTCTGCCGCAGGGAATCCCTCCAAACGGCTGCCGCGTCCGGAGAGCTAGCAGGCTGTCGCGTGTGGGTCGCGTGTCAGTGTCAACGGCCAGCCTCACTTTCGCTTGTGGCCCGGCGAGGGCTGTCTGCCGCCTAATCCCTCAGGTATACGGCCCGGTGACTGTCAGCTTGTAGGACTGGATGCTCTCGCGCCCTTCACGTCAGGTGGCGCGCTGACGCTCTCCTTGCAGGTAGCCGATGACCTCTTGTTTTTGCTCCGCCTGGCCTCTGCATTGCCACGATTCCCGTCATCTGCACAGTTCTGACAAAAATCTTATGCCTAACTTTTTCCCATGACCTTCTATGTTATAATAAATTCACATAACAATACATTGATGGTCTATCATTTCAGACACTCTTATTTTAAATTTACAGTTATCAATCTACAGCTATCACTATAATCAAATCTTGGTGTATCTAAGCTAGACATGGAAATAATCTATCTTGATATTTGTGTAGAGACCGATCTCACTACTGTACATGGTGTGTGACGCTATACTGGATGAACAATTAAATGTTCGGGCCCGCACTAATATTACTATTAACTATATAGATCGACAGTAGACATGCTCAAGAATTAACTACCATTTGCCAACGATCTACATTCTATGTCTTTTAATTAAATTATGTTGTTATGCAGGTCTAAGTTTTACTGTGCTATAAAGAACATGCAACTATTCTACTTTCGCTCGCCCGTCGTCCCTCCATCTCGGGTATGTGGTTTGGTGACCTGAAAAATAGCATCCCAACAGGCGCGCGCCAAACACTTGTGGTAGAAAACCGCCACAATATTAAGGATCTAGTTATTGTAAAATCCTAAAGTTTAATTTATCCTAGTATATGGTACTCTCTCTTTTTTTTTACCTTATACAACACTCTTACATAATTCCTGTTACGCTGAGATGTCTCGCTGCTCGCCGCTATTGACGACAGTGATGTGCGCGCCGTACGACATGGCCTCCGAGTTCTCACTACGCCTCACTGAAACTCCAGAGACTGGGTTAGCCATGGCTATACAAGACAATAAATTTATAGTTGCAACTTCTTTTTCTATATTATGCAGTATTCGCGATCAAAGCACACCTTTCCAGAGGCAATGTAATATGACCAAGCCAGGACTGGTTCCTGTTGAGGATTCCGTCGCCCACCACACACCAGCTACACAGTATGTCACGAATTTCCAAGTATAATTCCTTGGTTACTCATCTGTGACAGTCACAAGCAGCACGCTAAATCCCCAACCAGCACATTGGCATGGTAGGCTTTATGCCTGCATTTGTACCGTCTAGGCCCTAGGGCACCATTGGAGTCAAACGCTCACAGGTTCACCCCGACTTGCAAGACAACGATGCTGGCGCATCACTGTAAAAACTATACTGCCCATGTTCATCCTCGAAATCACGCAATATACCACAATATTGCAGTGCACTGACGCGTGCCTACAAGCATTGGTATGAACGTCTCACGAACTGGTTGTGGCCGGTATGGAGCGTATCACGACTTGTCAGAACGCTTCTAAGAGCACGTTCTTGTATGCGCCCGTTTGTGCGACATCTCCTCACTCATCATTATCCCTCAACATGGACACCAGACAGGAAAGGACTAAAACATTGCTAATGGAAAGATAGTGTCTCCTACTCCACCGACATTGGAAGTCGCGAACAGAAACAAAAAAAAAAAAAAAAAAGGATAGCAGCAGTAAATTCTTCTGCGAGACAACGCAGCGTGTTAATACTTTAGCAATCTTAACCTATTAATGCAACGATTATCGTTCCCCGAAGAAAGGGTCACATATTTGCCTGTTCTACTATGTACACCACTTCACTACTACTATAGCAAGGTTCATGTATTTGCCCATTCTACTATGTACACCACTTACACTACTACTATTCCACGAACTCCTTTATGTGAGAGATGTGGTGGAGTGCTATGGACTTCTTTCCTTTCAGCGTCTCCAATTCATAAGCATTGTGGTGAGCTGCTCTCCTTATACGGTACGGGCCGTTGTAAACAGAATAGAATTTTTGGCATTTCATTTTTTGTTTGTTCAAAAGTCGGAAAGACTTCACGAGCACCTTTTGTCCAATTTGGAAGTGTCGTAGACGAGCTCCCCTGTCGGCACGTCTCTTCCTGACCTCTGCTGCAGCCCGTATCCTCTTTAGAGCCAAATCCACTATGGCTCGGTGCTGCGTTCGCGCCCTTGGTGGGAAGTTTACGACCTCGGTTATCAAGTCCTTAGAAATCCGGTTTTTCAGTACTGTAATGGGTGCCAATTTAGTTATCCCATGGGGTGCCTCATTGATCACCTCTTGGAAGTCTTTAAGGAAAACGTCCCATGTCGTGTGCTGTTTGTTACAGTACAATCGGCACAAGTTTCCGAGTTCCTTAATAACCCGTCTGCAGCATTCGAGCTCGGATGGTGTGAAGATATAAAAATGGGATCAATTTTACATCCACGCAACGTCTCCTTCCATGTTTTTGACTTAAACTGTGGCCCGTTATCAGAAATAATTTTACTCACATGACCAACCTGTGGTAGGAAATCCCGGATTAGGGCTCGTGATAGAGTTCGTCCTGTCGCCCTCTTCAGTGGCGTAAAGGTAACGTATTTGGACGCTAGTTCAACAAACACTAATACGTAAGTATATCCTCTTCTTGTTCTTGGCAAAGGTCCCATCAAATCTGTTGCTGCTAATTGTCTTAATTTGGTCGGTACGATTGGGTATAATGGTGCCTGCATGCTCACAGTGGTGTGCTTAGCCTTTTGGCAGTCTTTACACACCGACAGTACCCTCCGAATTCGACGCTCCATGTTTCGAAAGTAACACATGGTCCTTAGCTTGAGATTGCACTTGCGTGGTCCGAAGTGTCCATAGCTGAGGTGAGTATGCCATATAACCTTGTTTATTAGGTGTTCAGGGATGCATACCCCCATTCAGTATCATTGGCATAATTTCGGTGGAAAATTATGCCTTTCCGCAAGAGGTAGAACTGCCTGATGGTGGCGTGTCTTCTGTCTATCCATTTCTGTTTCAATAACACTAGGGCAGGGTCCTTGTCTTGCTCCTTCTTGATGTCCTGCATACTACAGGTAATAAAATTTTCAAAGGCTACTTTCTGCATATAGAAAAGGCAGTAGTGATTTTCCTCCAGATCTTCTTCCATGTTGTGCTCAAATCCGATCGGTGACCGTGATAAGGCGTCTGCAATAATGTTCTGACTGCCGGGGATATATTCTATCGAAAAGTTGTACTGCTGCAGATATGATGCCCACCTAATGAGCCGCCTGTGATTAAGCTTTGCAGTCATCAAGAACTCGAGTGCCTTGTGGTCTGTGTAGACCCTCGTCTTGCGACCAAACAGAAGGTATCTGAATTTTTCAAACGCCCATACAATAGCCAGCGCCTCTAACTCGGTTACTGAGTAATTCCTCTCACTCTTGGCTAGTACTCTGCTACCAAACGCAATTGTCTTCCACACCTGTTTCCTCCATGTACATAGTCTTGGAATACCATGACACCCAGACCTGAGTATGAACTGTCCGTTACTATGCAAAGCTCTTCTGCTAAATTAGGGTGTGATAGGATGGGTGCTTGTAATAATGCGAATTTTAATGCTTTCCATTCGGATTCGGCCGCCTCATCCCATTCCCAAGGAATCTTCTTTCCTGTAAGTTGATGCAACCTAGGACTGCTCTGAGTTTTGACATGTATAAAGCGGTTGTAAAAATTTATGATCCCCAAGAACCCCCTTAACTGCTTCTTTGTCGTAGGAATGGGAAACTTCTCAATCGTTTCGATCTTTTCGGGATTTGGCGCAATGCCCTCACCCGTGATTATATGTCCCAGAAATTTGACAGAGGACGTCCCAAAATTCGATTTTTCGATATTGATAGTGACTCCGTATTCCTTGAATGTCGCAAGGAGTTCACCGAGGACCGCATTGTGCTCTTCCCAAGATTTCTCCGCGATCAGCAAATCGTCCACATAGCTGGTGACATGACGTTTCAAATTATCGCTTAGTATGCCGTCCAGCCCCCGAATGAATGCGGCAGATGAAACGTTCAAACCAAATGGTAGACGACGAAACCGGTAACATTTTCCAAATGCTAAAAGACTGTGTACTGTCTGCAATTTGGATGGAGCTCTATCTACCAGAAACTCGATTTTAGATCAACTGATGAGAAGATTGATATTCCATGGAAGTTTTGTAAGAGTTCCTCTAATCGTTCCGGTCTGTCTGTTTCGGGTTCTATTATGGTATTAATTTGTCGCGAGTCCAAGACTAAACGAATACTACCATCTGCCTTCTCGCTACTCTTAACGGGTTATTATAGGCTGAAGCCGTAGGTTCTATTATTCCTTCACTCAGCATTCGCGTAATTTCAGTTGCTACTTTCTGTCGATATGCCAAGGGGATTGGATAGGGTGGCACACGAAACTGGTTGTGCGGACGTACACGAAATTCATATTGGATGTTCTTTATTGATCCTGTCTTGGGAAGGAAGACCTCCGCATGTTCTACTAGTAATTTATGAAGTTCTTTGCGGTGGTCGCACCTTATATTCTTTATTACTTCCACTTTTTCTCCTATTTTCTCCTTTATTTCTCCCATTATTCCGACTTCATTCTCATCCGTGTCCTCTCCCCTACCCGCAACGTCGACCTGTTCTTCCTTTCTGTCTTTCAGACACGCGTAGTTTATCCGTACACAGTTAGACGGTAGTTGAGCTGGGATCAGCTGGTCGTCGAACTTAATGTGGACGGGATTCCCTTTCCTCAAAACCACTTCACCTCGTCCTAGATCAACTATCGCTTCATGTTCATTTAGGAAGTCCGTTCCTATTATCATGTCGATCGCCAGATTTGGCACGATCCAGAAGTTAGACTCTACTTTGTGTCCTTGGCAGGAGAATTCCAGTCTTGTTTGTTGGGTGACCTTCGTACATTTACCCGCTAATGCCCCTTTTATTTTGGTTTTCTTAACCGATAGGACAGGCCAGTCCATCTCCTGAGAGCACCTCTTGTATGCTGCCTCAGATATTGCTGTTATGTAGCTTCCACTATCTATTATCGCATTCATACTCTTTTCAGCTATTGCTACTGTGATAAGAGGCTGCCGATCTTGTCGAGGAGTTGCTTTATGTTCCTCGAGCAGGATTTCTGATAAATCTTCGTAATGTATCATCCGTAGTTGACCAGGTCCGAGATTACGTGCGAAATTCCGGCGGCCTGTGTTCGCTCTAGTCTGGCGTCAATCCCTTGTTAAGCTCCCCCTCCTCTGACGTGCATTAGGATTTGCGGGTCTAGTTTCAATCTCCTGGTTCCACTGTTGTCCTTGGTTTCGCTCTCTCCAATTACGGTCGCTTTGCCGTTCGTTATTCCTCCTATCCCAGATTCCTTGTCTAGATTGACCCTGCTCCCTGACGTTCTGGTTTCCGTGTCTTTGGTTTCCATAACCTTGAATAGCGTAACCTTGACTTCCGTAACCCTGGTTTCCTACCTGACCAGTGCGATTATGCGATCTGTTGTCGTCTTCCCTTCCTGGCCCGTGGTATTTGTTACTTTGCCCCTTCTTACTGTCCTTTGCGTCTTGTTTATCAAAGACTACTTCGAGTTCGCGCAATAGACTCTTGAATGCTTCTGTGTCAGATCCACACTTCCCGACTAGTGTCTGTTGGTACCTAACTGGCAATTTGGAAAAGCAAAATTTAATGATTTCTCCGTTGCTATATGGACTATCTAAAAATTGATTCTTCTTGAGTAAATCATCAAGAAATTTGGTTGCGCTCCTATGCCCGGACACTTCCAGTTCAGGACAAAATATTATTTCCTCTTTAATCCTGTCTTGCGTTTCCTTTGACCAGTAGGTCCACAGGAATGCGCCAACAAATTCCTGATAAGTCCGACACGTCACTGCCACACCCCGCATCTTTTCCGCGGCTTGGCCTTTGATGTGTCCACACATGAATTCTAATTTTGCCTGGGTTGGCCATGATGCCGGTAATGAATTTGTAAACTGCATCACCCAGCTCTTCGGACGCAACGACCCTCCATTTTCTATGAACTTCTGGAATTTTAGTATCGACAGGAAGTGATTGTGATCAAAATCCTGTCTGATCCTCACACTGGTGTTGTCACTCGTTTCCGATACTTGCACGTCTGCTGAGTGTCCTGTTCTATCTTGCTGATAACTGTGATGTGCTACCTCTGTATCACTGTGGAAGTGGCACTCAGAATTCACTCTCCTAAGTGGGCTATAATTATTGGAGCTATTACTCGCTGTTTCTGCGTGTGCATTGTTAGTTCCGCACTCGGTCATTGGGCTAGAGCACGGCGGGCTTTTCCTCGGAGACACAATTCTGTGTATTCCATCATTGGTATCCGAACGCGCAGTGCTCGTGTGCCCGTTTTGCTCTAGTTTTGCTATCCGACTCTCTACTTCTTCCAATCGTTTCGTGGTGTTCGCAACCCCGATATTACCTTGAGTTTTTAAGAATGCTAGGGATTTTGAGTGGGATTGTGTTGTACGTCGCAAGCGCCCTGCGAGTTTAGAAGTTGCTTCCGCGACTTTCATTGCCCCTATTGCTGCCGTTTTGGCCAGGCCTGCTACTTTTTGTGCAGCCGTTGACATTTGTTTTACTTCTCCACATTCTTTCTTTATTGTTAGTAATTCCCCACGAATTTCCCCTATATGCGAAATTATTGCCTCAGTGTCCTTCTTACGCTGTTCGTCAGCTTCTTCCTTCTCCTTCTTATGTTGTACGTCAACTTCTTCTTTCATTGATTGTAGGAAGCTCAGTATTGGGTTTACGTCATCTTTTTGATCCCCTTCAACCGTGGGAGATGTAACTCTGGACACCTGGGCGCTAGAGCTCTGACGTGGCCGAGCTAGCCCCTGTCTGCTCTCGTTCGTTTGATTATAAACTTCTGCTACCGTCTCGACCTGTGTGCCTGTCTCTGTTTCATCCTCTACTTCACTATCATAATCACGGCCGCAACGCTGCTCTGAGATCGCATCCAAATCACCTTCCTCACGAATGACCCTGGCGTCCTGTCCTGCTAAAAATGTGCCCATCTCATCTCCGAACCTATTCCCGTCAGTAAACTGCCCCTTATCCATTATGCTATCCTCTTTTGTTTTAGCTTTGCTCGATAATAGTCGTGCCTTACTTCTCGTTATCATTCATGAAAAACAAATTTATCTAAAATGCACAATAAAATTAACCTACTCCATATATTTTTACACATAGACATAAAATTTCAACAACGCCTCTCCGACGCTGTAATTATACGCACGATTTGTTGTGGTACAGAAACCGCACACAAACCCAACAAAGTGTGATGTGATACGGACACACCCTCAAAGGAACACAAAAACAATGAACAAAAGAATATATACACAGAAAACAACAACTGTAATCATGCGCCGCTATTTAAAACTAAACGTGGGACTACCAGAACAAAAACTTGGGTATTAATCAATAAAAAATTAAGCAAAAAAAAAATTCTGAGTGTCCCTACTACTAATAATACTTGCTTATCAGCGATTCACAGGAAAGATCCGAGGCTATGGGTCGCCATTTTATGTGAGGTGCCGGGGCTTGCAGTGTATTTAACACTAAATTCTTCTAGAATCTACATATGTAAATGATGCTCTAAGCCCCCCCCCCCCTCTATTCTAACTCCGACTTTTGCTGTTGCACAAGGATTAAAAAAAATACGCGAACTGACTCTAATCAACCCTGCCAGTGGAGTAGAAGAGAGTTTGGCACCTGCAATAATTTAATTTGATAAATAAGTTAAATAAACGAAGGTTTCATTAACATAGTGAGGAATGATAGGGTTGCTCCACCGATTATTAGAATGAAAGTTCTGTCCAAAATAACAATATGATTTATTAAGACTAAACACAAAATAATAAACAAACACACATGAAACATTTACAATACATCAAATTGGATACTCAAACAAACGCTGTGAATGTGAAGTTGTCCCTAAACTAGATTGTGAGGATTATGACGAAGTGGTATGTGGAGCCAATTCCTTGCAACTCAAATCTTAAGAGAAAACACATAGCCAACCCAACATTAATTGCTGCTACCCAAGACAGAACAAAGTTAGAAAAAGAGGAACAGCCGCTCTCTGCTGAGCTCTGATTATCACCTAGGAAAATCCCTGTCTGCCGGTGCTGCGGACATACTTTACCAATCTGTCTTCTTAACTGCAAGAACACGATTTGGCGTACCGGAGGCGATGGCTGGTTGCTTCGACGGCCCATCGTGGTGATGATAATGTCGCGAGTATAGCCCGAAACAAATTATCCTGGCCTGGTTGTTCCAGACTAAAGACTTCCTAGCAATACAAATGCGCCTCTGAGGGAGACGAAGAAAGCTCGCCACACAATCACTGACAGTACAGTGATTGATTTTAACAAGCGAAGTCACGCAGTAACTCCGATACAGTCAACATTAGCCAAAACTGCTCAAGACAGACAACATACGCCTCTTGTACACAGAACGCTCAATTGCCAACTGTACTCGGAAAGTTACGTTGAAGTCGAAACTTTAGCAACTTCGTCAAACAGTTACAATTAAATAAAAGTATATTAGGCAGCCCACGAAAGGCAGGCTGACCCGAGCAGCGAGAGCTCAGTCTTGTAACCTACTTCCACCGAAAGGCGAGAGACGACTACCCACATGAGCACCCGTACAGGCCGAACACACAACATTCCCGCCCCCACGACATTGGCTGTGGTTAAACGATCCAATCAGCAACTCGAAAAACCGGCGAAAAATTCCACTCCATTGCCGGAGCACTACCATTCCACCAATGGAGATTCTTGGCGCCAATTTCTGCGCTGATTTTGCTACGTCACGGAGCTATGCCCTGAGCAAGCCAATCACAGTTACTATTTTGCAGAAAGCGCGGGAATTTTCCCGCCACAACTCCCTGGGTACACAAGTCATTCCCACGCCTCGCTGGTAGCCCGCCAGAAAGTGTTTTCGCTAAGTTTCTGCGAAGTAACGGAACCTCTAGCCCAGCCGCTACTTCAGGCCCCTCTGGGCGTGTCTTTTGACAATGTCGGCGTCTGGAAAGCATTCACTCAACTCCCTCACACCCTTTCAAAATCAGCAGAGCTCGCCTGTCACCGGACCACCCGGGTGACGAGAGACGCTGCGTGGGAAGTCCGCGTGTGAAGGAATAGCAACTTTCCACCGCATGCAATTAGAGAGGAGAATTGTAAGATAGAAATATGAGAGGGGGCTCATGCCACCTGTCAAGTGTAACGTCGCAAGTTTTGTATAAATGATTTTCTTTGGACATATGACCATGTGCAGACTTCGTCACCTACGTCAGTTACAACACATTTCAAAATTATTTAAACTCTTTTTAAATTTGTCTCTGAATGGCTCTTGAACGAAACTGTAATCAAAACATCATCATTTGAGTCGTATGCGCAGAATTACGTCACCCAGTGCAATGGGTTTGTGCAAACTTTTTCAATTTAGATGTCGTTCGTTTCTTCTCAGAAATTATATTAATGCAAGTGATCTGATTTAATAAACGTTAGAACCACATTGAATAAACTTTCAAGATTCCAACTCGCGATGAACGTTGTCAAAAATTAATAATCTTGTCAAATAAATTACGTCACATAATTCTTCATAAATAAATTCTCGGAACACGTATTTAAACTTTAGTAGCATCCACTAGTTTATTATCTTCCTACATACATACGTGAACCTGAGCCTTGACAAGACAGGACTGAACATTTACAGCATGATTAAACTCTCTATGATGTCATTGTTATAGAAACATTACAAATTCTTAATTTTCAATTTTTAGAAGCTCGACGCAACAACTCGGTTTCAGGATCTTCTGTTGCTCTTTGGCTGTCGACCCGCGACATATAGTGGCCAGCAATTTTCTCTCTGGTCCCGGCAGTGAAGATGCTGTCTCCGTTCGTTGCGCCGCCCTCTCCGTACATGAAACATAAAAAATAAATACAAAAACTTTAGACAATTCACAACCATTACAAATATTACAAAAATACATAAACAAAAGTAAATTGAACTTATATTCAGCTGCAAACTGGGCTGACACTGGTGGATGGGTGACGCTTCAATTTCACGACCCACTACATACCCCACCCACAAGTTCAGTTTGTCGGGTTTTAACCGAAAATGAAACTTCTTCTGTATACAATTTTTAACTGTTAATATTATACATTTTTCTCACATTTTCCGTAATCTAGAGTCCTTGCTCTTAGATGGATTTAGTCCTTTTATGACAATATTGTTGTGACTATTTGTCATTTACTTTTAATTGTGCTATTATGGTAATTCATAACCGAATATATGGATATTACTCTTTTTCAATTAATAGTTGCTACTAAACAATAATTTAGTACGTTCTTTAACGTTCTTACATTAAGACAGAGCGTTCAAATTGTGATAGGTTAGTTTCAGTTTTATTCATTTACTAGAGTTATTCTTTCCAAAAACGTATATTACTAATAAGTTTCTCACAATAACTAATATTACTATTTACTTTACGTCGTTCTTTTCCCTAATGCTTTATTTATGCCTGAGGTCAAGAAGAAATCAAGCAAACCTTTCTTTAGAATTTCGGCGCGGCTTTCTTTACCTTAGGACACTTTGTTGGGTAATGGCAATTTATTTAGGAGAAACAAGTGAGAGAGCCCCGTTTGGTGTGTTCTACATTAACACTATTACAAATCTCTATTAAAGGCACTCTGCTATGTTCTCGTGAGCCATACAGCTCTGAACGCCTTAGTCCCTAAAATTATTAACCATCCCCTTTGGTTCCTACTATCCGAGTAAATATAAAATACACAAAATTACTTCTGACCTAATAACAAAATTTTCTTCCATATAAACCCCCTTTTAGTTATCTTTCCCTTTTTGAAGTACCGATAGTTTATTGTAGAACGCTTGTTTAAACCTTCTGTTATTTCTTTAAAATAACACGTAACTATCACGAAAAACTTCACATGAATAAACCGTGGACGCTCTTCCGTATGAAACATATAATAAATTTTAACTTATTTAAGAATGAAGGGTTTCATTTGATCGACACTATATAATCCTTTAATTACACCTGATGAAAGTTCCATAAGAAGTAACGCTTTGGGATGTACAATCTTATGTACAACATATGGACCTTCAAAGATAAAGAAGAATTTTCTACATTCCTTATTGATCCTCGAACTTTTAGGATGAGATCGTACTAATACAAGGTCTTCCTTTTCCTGTTCGGATGGACAATTCGTAGAATAACATCTTTCTTTCCTTTACATAATACGGTAATATACTAATTAGGACTCGTAGTAGATGACTTTCAATAATTGGTTCTTCAATTAATTTAGCACGGTTTAAATGCCATTCGAAATAATTCCTATAACCTCCCCACCGTTTAGAATATGGAGGACGGTCTAACAACTCTGAAGTTAAGTGTTGTTGTTTTCCCCTTGACCAATAATTTTGTTTAAACTGCTTAACGAAATCATCCCAGTCCCTAAATTCAGTTCTAAGCAGTACTGCCCATTCCGCAGCTTCTGCTTCTAAATGTCCTATTACAAATTGAATCCGTTTCTCATTACTCCATTTAGGAGATAATAAAGTTTCAAAAGCTTTTATAAAGATTATAGGGTGAAGTTTGCCTCCTGGTTTGAATACAGGAAATCGACTTGCTACATTGGAATACCGTTATATCATCCCAACATTCTGCGAGAGACATAGTTGGATTTTGTTTAGATTGCAGAGACGGGGTTGCGTCGGATTTGCTTGCCGTGATTTTTTTATTTGTGTTGTTGTCTTCCAAGCTGGCAAACACGATGCGACTGTTGTCTCTGATTACGTTATTGCTTATACTACTTGAAATGTTTTCATTATTATCTAATTCCGATAACCGTTTAGTAATTTCCTGTATTCGCATTTCTGTATCGGATACGCGGTTAGCTAATATCGATTCTTCACTGTGTTCACGATGTGAACGCTCTGTACCTTCGTCAATGTTATTATCTTTTGAAGTCTCAAGGTTACTGCATATTTCGGTAATTAAAAATTTCGTGTTTTCTATTTCAGTATGATCTTTTTCTAGTCGATGAGTTAATGTCTCTAATTCTACATTATCTATTGAAGAAATCTCTACGGGTTTGATAGAAACCTCTTTAATAGATTCTAATAATTCTCTACGAACAGTTTCTGTTTGCATAGAAAATTGATCTCGTAACTTGTCGTTATTTTTCTCTATTTCATTTACAACTAAGACATTGACATTATCTAGTCTCTTGGTTAAGTCAGTAATATCATTTCGCCTGCGAGCTTTTTCCTCACGCGATTCCTGGATATGTTCTTCTAACCTTTTACAATTATCAGCAATCTTATTACTAAGTCCTACTAGTTTTTCCTGCATTTCGACTTTAGAAGCCTCTATTTTATCACTTAATTGTCGACTGGTTTCATTAAGATGTTCCTGTAACCTGTCTGTCGATTTTGTTAGCTCCCCTTTAAGTTCCTCTTTTAATCTAGCCGTAGATTCTTCGTTAGACTGTTTTAATCTAGCAGTAGATTCTTCGTTAGACTGTTTTAATTCCTGTTTTAGTTCCTCTTTTAATCTAGCAGTAGATTCTTCGTTAGATTGTTTCAATTTAGCGATCGCCCTAAAAAGGGATCTCATGCTCCTATCGGACATAGATCGCTCTTCGTCTGACATTTCACTTCCCGACATTATTGTAAGATATTAACTAGTTACACACGCAGACTTGTAATCAACAATCCTGTAAAAGCACACTCCCTTTGTACAACACTCCACTTCCAACTTAAAACAGACTCAAAGGTCACTAATATTTTAGTTTGTAGTTCTCGATGACCAGTGTGCTGCTATGGGCTGCAGAAGTAAGAGCCGTCTACGCAGCCGCTGAGATGCTGCGACCCCGGTTCCGCAACCGGCAGGACGCTGAGTCGAACACCGGAGATGTCACTGGCTGCAACCACGCCCGGCCGCACCGTAGACAGGCGAAGCCCTCAGCAACACCTCTAATACCAGCCGGAGGAACGCCCCCCAGCTGACGTACTGGGCCTGTTAGTTTAGGGAGAAAAGGTTGTCGGGGTTTGCAGCGTTCAGCTGCTGCCCAACAGATGCGCCTTCTCGTGGAATAACTGCGTGACCGTACTGCTTGGCTGCGCTCCGTCAGATGTCCACACCCGCGAAGTCGCCGCTGGCTGGTGATGGCTCCACGAAACTCGCGTTGACTTCCGAAGGACTTTTGATGTTTTAATTGTTTCGTACCTGTGTGCCTTAGTTACACACAAGTCCTGTTTATAAGGTCGCCACGGTGTAGTGTAACGACGCAAGTTTTGTATAAATGATTTTCTTTGGACATATGACCATGTGCAGACTTCGTCACCTACGTCAGTTACAACACATTTCAAAATTATTTAAACTCTTTTTAAATTTGTCTCTGAATGGTTCTTGAACGAAACTGTAATTAAAATATCAACATTTGAGTCGTATGCGCAGATTTACGTCACCCAGTCCAATGAGTTTGCGCAAACTTTTTCAATTTGGATGTCGTTTGTTTCTTCTCAGAAATTATATTAATGCAAGTGATCTGCTTTTATAAATATTAGAACCACATTGAATAAACTTTCAAGATTCCAACTCGCGATGAACGTTGTCAAAAATTAATAATCTTGTCAAATAAATTACGTCACATAATTCTTCATAAATAAATTCTCGGAACACGTATTTAAACCTTAGTAGCATCCACTAGTTTATTATCTTCCTAATATAGACGTGAACCTGAGCCTTGACAAGACAGGACTGAACATTTACAACATGATTAAACTTTCTATGACGTCAGTGTTATAGAAACATTACAAATTCTTAATTTTCAGTTTTTAGAAGCACGACGCAACAACTCGGTTTCAGGATCTTCTGTTGCTCTTTGGCTGTCGACCCGCGACGTATAGTGGCCAGCAATTTTCTCTCTGGTCCCGGCAGTGAAGATGCTGTCTCCGTTCGTTGCGCCGCCCTCTCCGTACATGAAACATAAAAAATAAATACAAAAACTTTAGACAATTCACAACCATTACAAATATTACAAAAATACATAAACAAAAGTAAATTAAACTTATATTCAGCTGCAAACTGGGCTGACACTGGTGGATGGGTGACGCTTCAATTTCACGTCCCACTACATTGGGTCGTGGATTAGGTGATGGTTTTCCACGACGCCTCTTCTCAGACCCTGCCATGCATTCTTCCATTCAGCATCGAGACCCTCTGTGCCCAATGTTGTGCTCCAGACGATAGGTTTCCTGGACTTGAGTCTCGTGGGTCCTCCCATGTCAGCATGTATGAGTAGCCTTGGATTTGCTTCAATTTTTTTGTACTATGTCCTGGGTTGCTTTCTCTCTACGTATGGAAGCAGGAGCGATGTTTGCCAGCACCGGAAGCCACTCAACGGGGGTTGGCCTGAGAGTGCCGGTGACGGTTCTCAGAGTGTCATTTAGTTGTACATCCACTTTTTTGGCGTGCAGGCTTCTGCTCCAGACTGGGGCACAGTATTCTGCAGCGCTATACACCAGCGCCAGTGCAGCAGTTCGTAGTGTGGCAGCACCACAATCCCAAATGGTGCCTGCCAGTCTGTTGAGCAGGTTATTTCTCGTCTTTAGCTTTTGGGCAGTATCAGTTAGGTGTTGTCTGGAAGTCATGCTGCGATCTAGCTTAATACCGAGATATTCTGGGAAATTATCGTGGCTGACAGCTTTACCATTTATAACCAGGCACAGATCCCTTCCCGCTTTCTTGTTGTTTAGATGCATGACTGTGCTTACTGTTTTTGTCACATTGATTTTTAGATGCCATGTGTCATAGCATTTTTTCAGTGTAGCTAGATCTTCATTTAGTGTTGATTCCAGGTTTTCAAACGAGTTACTTTGCGCTGTAATAGCTAAATCATCTGTGTAGGCAAATTTACGTGAGTGCAGATCAGGCAAATTTGCTATATAGAGGGATTGGTGCCGACAGGGCATGCACGCCCTTGTTTCGCGTTGGAGGAAGGCCATAGAACAGGATGGAGATTACGTGTGGATAAAACACCATTCTTACATGTGTGTGATTCTCTTTATGTTCAATAAAGAATTGTTGAAGAAAAAAATGCGGTGCATCACTTTCTGGGCAACCCTTGTAGATCTTGCCTAGATAATACGCTGCAAGATTACCTCCATGGCATTTTCATTGGGAGTAATACATGCGTTTCTCCAACTTTCTTGGTAGTCTTTATTTGATAGGATGTCTGGCACTTTCTGCGATTCCACTTGGCTCACCTTCATAGTGTCAAATCCTCGCTTCTTCAAACTGATTTTCATATTCAGAAAGAGGACGAAGTAACAAGTGGCTACGTCTGGTGAGCAGGCTGCGTGGGAATCAACTACGTATTGTTTTTCAGTAAAACTTCTTGAGAAATGTACAAGTAGCCCGTATGTGAAGATGCATTGTCATAGTAAAGTACCTAATCGTTCCTCACTTCTGTGAACAAACGTTTTGGACATTCGTGCTAGTCTTCATAAACAGTCTCATCAGTATTGAAAATACAGACGAAGGAGCTAAGCTAAGATTCCTTTGGTTCTACGAGATTTCCACAAGTGTACCTTTTTTCCATTGCACTTTCTTCAACAGTCACACGACCTTCAAAAGAAAGTTCGAATCTTCTTGAAGCAGTTGTTTATGTTCCCTGCTGATTTCCACTCGGTGTTGCTACTGATCGTCCTTGAGTAGTTGTGGTAAAAATGAAGTCGCCGCAGTCATTCTCGTGTTCAATTCTTCTAACAGAATACGTTAATATGTACCATAACGTATTACTAAGATGGCGCAGATCTTTTGTATGGTCTTTTTACGAGCTTGCAGAATCAAATTCCCCACTGTCTGGTGGATGTCAGTTGCTGGTCCGATAGTAAATTTCGTCATCATCATCAGATGTTCGCCCTTTTTTGGACCGCTTGTATCAGTTCTAAGACCGCCTCTGAGCTAAAGCATTGTCTCCAAAGGCTTGCTTCAATATAATCTGCTATCCTGCAACGGTTTTTCCAAGTTTAAGACGAGACTTCCACACGTAAATTCCTTTTCATATCAGCCATCGCAAAACCGAAATCTCACAGAACTCCATTGAAAATTTGCCCACGATGAACAAAGCCTCTTACTAAGCTAGGAGCCAATTACAACACATACAGGAAGGATATATGGCTTCCACCTGGCGGCATTTCACTGTAGTCGCAATAATTTGTGCGAAAAATTGAAATTTGGAAATATTTTGGGTACCACTTCGTAATTCCACCTAAAAATTTGTGAACTGCATAGTTACGAAGCATTGTGCATGAGTTATTTGTGAGTCCAGGCAGGCGATTCCTACCTACACCCCCCCCCCCCCCCCCCCCCCCGGCCTCACCGAACAATCTCCACCACTAAATACTTCTTCTTACACTCTGTCAGTTCCTTTTGGCCTCTGTAACACAACGAACCGCTGAGACAGAGGCGAGTTGTTGGATACGAAGCACAGTACACAGTAACACCCGGCAACTCTAAAGGCTCGTCAGCAGACCTGGACTGGGCGTAATGTCAGCTGATGTAGACGGTGTCATAACGCTCACAGAGGTGATGGGTGGAAGCTGCATCATATTTTTTCGTCTGCTGAGGTGCCGACTTTTAACAATCAGGCATGCAATACAACGACTAGGAATAAAGCTTATTAAGCCAAAGACTACAATGAATTAATGAAATCATAGTTGTTGCCCTTGCTATTTGCAGCACCGTAACAACATTGTGATACTATCCTGACCCACATCTTACCATTTTACGTCAGTCTCTAGGCTTTCGTGGCCGTTGTCACTAAATTTAAAATCTTCTGGGTTTTTAGGCCACGTCATATTTCTTTAAACTATTGACGTTTAGACCTCTCTGCCAGGATCTTCTTCAGGATCTTGTGATGTCCACAGCAGATAGAGCACTGTCAGAGATCAGTGCCGCCCTCTCTTATAACGGGGGGTTTTCCTGCGCTTGTACTAGAGAAGTAAGATTATTTAGTACCAAAATTTGAGATACTATTGTGGACCATCGTCATTGGACAGTAAGTGAAGCTTTCCCGCACTAATGCTGAAGAAGGAGATTACTGACTAAAATTCCTATGGCTGCCATCACTTATGCTCGAGAGGAGTTATTGGTTAAAATTTCTCCTGCTGTTATTGGTGGGCACACATCATTGGCTGGTAGAGAAACTGGCAGAGCGTGAGAGGGAGAATGTTCTTCCAAAACATTACTGTCCGCAGAGGTGGCTTTCAGGGCGTTGTTTGTATTGTTCGCACGCCGCTGACGCGTATTCCCTTCCTTGATGGCGGGGAACCACGGTGCCGGACGAGTATAGCCTTCCTCTCGATTGATGTTACAAGCGTTCTTAGAAATTTCAATCACTTGTCTGACTTCTCTTCTTTAAATGTTGGCTTCCTTAGCCAGCACATCTACGTGATTGAAATCCATGTCAAGGCCACAGTTCTCGTGATGTTCCGCTAGCGCCGATTTCATAGTTTTTTTCAGCCGCTTGTGATGTTCGAGGTCTTTAATATACTCTTTAACAATCCTCTCCGTTTCGCCTACTTACTCTTGGCCGCAGTCAGACGTCCTTTCATAAACGTCCGCAGTATAGAGGCAATCGGGTGCTTCTGTTTTCCGTTGGGAAAAAAAATTTTTGCTTTGTTTTGAGTTAACAAAGTGATCTGAATACAAATTTGCTTTAGAACTCTGCTTATGTGGTCAATGATCTCAGATACAGTGACCTAAAAGTGTGAGAAAGCAGTTGTTCGTCCTTCCTATTAGCATAATTAGTACTTCGCTTAAAATCTCTGTCTATGGACTAACTGTCAAAGCCATTGGCCTTCATTCTCTTATTTAAAAAATCCAGCTCCGATTCCAAGCGGAAGACACGTGCAGACAGCGTGTTGAGTTCTGCTTACTTCTGTGTGGGGTGGTGGTGGCGTGTGGCATGTAACACCTCTTTGGGTTAGTAGCCTTTATATACACACTGTGTCCTAGAGTGTTGTCATCGGTGCGCTAACTCATTGGTTAGGAAAAGATTTTTCCATCACTTATGCTCGAGAGGAGTTATTGGTTAAAATTTCTCCTGCTGTTATTGGTGGGCACACATGATTGGCTGGTAGAGAAACTGGCAGAGCGTGAGAGGGAGAATGTTCTCCCAAAACATTACTGTCCGCAGACACGTCTAGGAATGGGAGATCGATCCCACTCTCAACCTCCTACTAAATACAATTTTCGGGTGAATATCAGTCAACAAATTGTAGATTCCATGAAGCTCTTATTAGCTGCGTGGCCATATAACAAATGTGCTATCCACATAGCAGAGCCAACAGGAAGGCTTCAAAGAAGCACTACTTAATGCCAGTCTCTCAGAATGTCCCATAAATATATCAGCTGCAACAAGCGACAAGAGTGACGCCACAGCAAGACCGTCAGACTGTTCATAGAATTCGCCATTGTATTTAAAATAGCTCGATCGAAGACATAAATCATTTAACTCACAAACAACTGGAGCAATTTTCTCCCTTATGATCTCCATTGTATCTGATACTGGGACGTTAGTAAATAACGATATCACATCTAAGCTAACAAGAATGACGCACTTTAACGTGCTTACCAAAATGCCTGCTACCTTATTAGATCGGTCATGAAATAATTAAGCTTAGGATGCTGAGAACGTTACCTTGGTCTTAATACAAAGCGAAGCGATTCTAGACAGTGCCCAGTTCTGGATCCGTTGCGGTCGTTCAAAATTCAATAGCAATGGACGCTGATTGGCATGGAGTTCGCGCGCTTGAATTGTTCGAGCACTGAACGGGGCTGACGTGCGCTAAGGCAACAGCTCCCTTGTCTCGGCGGTGTGTAGGGGGGCAGCTTTGATAGCGAAACGTGACATCGCCGTTCCTGTCAAGTTGTGGCGTTTGAAAGCTATGCATTTCATACAGCTGTGTGGGATATTCCTCCTGCACTGCAGTTGATAGCCCGCATCTCGTGGTCGTGCGGTAGCGTTCTCGCTTTCCACGCCCGGGTTCCCGGGTTCGATTCCCGGCGGGGTCAGCGATTTTCTCTGCCTCGTGATGGCTGGGTGTTGTGTGATGTCCTTAGGTTAGTTAGGTTTAAGTAGTTCTAAGTTCTAGGGGACTGATGACCATAGATGTTAAGTACCATAGTGCTCAGAGCCATTTCTGCAGTTAATAAATTATTTACACATTCATAAGTATGTTGCCTCTAGCAGACCGGCGGTGCGTTTTATGACCCATCCTCCCCACAGCGTCACATCGCCTGCGCACTTCACACTATAAGTGAGGCAGGATCCGACTGAAGGCGCGAACTTAAGTCCGGAGGGCAAGGCTTAATTTCGGCCGGAACGCGCTGGCTAGGGAATTTTATTTGAACTCACTGGAACCAGTAGGCCCAGAGATTTAAAATACGAGCAGTACACGTGCAGTAAATAGCCAAGTAACTACAATTTGCCATCCAAAGTTGTGATCGTTACACATCGGTAACTCTCGTACCAAATATATTTTGTTTACGACCTAAGGGATCTATAGTATAACCATGATAAACTGAGCTTCTTCCCGAAGATGTTACCACTATATATCGCCTTTTATTTACGACTGCCAGCAACTACAGCAATCTAGTAGTATGGCGACGTCTCGTGCTACGTATGTCAGTGAGAAATAAATAGCGTAAGGAGTGTTTGGACGTGAGCGTCTGTGTAATACGATATTTCAGTGCCTATTTTGTCCGGAAGTACGATTGCACATGTAACAATTAACATGTTATAGATCTGAAAGGTATCTTCTCGTCAGGTTCGAGGACTGGCACCAGTTAAAATCGTGTTTGGCGACCATTGGAATCAATTAACTTCATAGTTAATGAACACAGACATTCACCCATGTTTAATACATATAAAATTAGACTATTGGCTATCATATAAAATAACAATTAATGGAATAGCCTTGGCCATTTCTTTTCATACATCATGGATACACTTGACCAGCGCATACGTACGTATCACATGACAGGGAGCTCTCAAGTCACCACCGCGTGTAGCATAAACAGTACTACTTCCAGCCGCTACCGAGCTCCACATTGTTACATAACCTCTCCCCCCTCTCTTTTCCCCCCTCCCCATAGCCCTTGCCCCACCTCATGCAATGATCCAAACACAAGTGCCTGAGCTCACTTTGCTTCCGAAGTTTCTCGTGTGACAGGAAGTATGGAAGTTGCCGCAAAGGTTAAGGGCATGCTTTCTGCTCTTAGCGGTTATGCTGAAGAAAGTGTTATGTGGCTGCGCCTATGCAAAAGTCCAGTTATTCTTAGGGCAAGATGCGTTCGAAGAATGAAGAAGTCTTTTTACTCGTACGTGTTCGAACATCACTGTGGATCAGTGAAGATGCAAATGGAGACGGAGAAGGAGAAGGCTCGGAAGAAACTATTCAGTTATCCAAGATATACGTGCATGAAACGGGGACTCTTCATAATAAAAGATATGATTTTGTAACGTTAACACCTCACTCAGAAAATATGAAGAGGAACTTCCGTTATCATCAGAGTCAAGTGCGGGAGAACCAACAAGAGCCCAAGAACTTTACTGAAATCGATCTTCACGACGATCTCTTAAATATGGATGATGACAGGTTAGAGAAAATAATAATCATTTTTAGACGGAAACGTATCTCATTTGAGAGCTGCAGCGAACAATTTGCACAAACCTATACAGCACATGCAGCCTTAGGAGGTTCGAGTGACGAAACAAAGCGTTCTTCCAGTTGAATTTACTCTGTTCCCAAATAAAAAGAAAGACACCTCTGTTCGCCGGTCCATTAGATGAGTCCAAGAAACGTGAATGTCGATTTTAAGGTGGCTGTGATATCGCCCCTTTGTAAAGTTTTCCTCTCTATTGAAATAAGTGAATGTTGTTTCTGTATGAAAAATATTTTATGGAGAAAAGGTCAAGATCTCGCTGTACCGCCAGAACGAAGACTTAAGACCTCACATCAGTATGGGGGCAGCGCTAGTATTTGTAAAATCATAGGACTTAATAATAGCTGGGTTGAAAGCTACGAACCAAGTTCCCGATAAAGAAAGACTCTGACCGTTATTGACAACCTTGTGGATACTTTGTTACTGAATGAGGCTATTCCCATCGCAAAGTGAAACTGCCACGGAAAAAGATACCGAAAGATTATTGTTGTGGAAGGGTGACACAACAAAATAGATAATATTATTGGAAACCATCTCCCCAGAATACGCTATTTGGTGGAATGATTCAGGAAGGAAGCGGAGCACATAAACCGCATGAACATGAAGTTGGAAATGATTCTTGAAGGAAAGAAGAGGGAGAACAAATACTTAAATCTGGAAGGCAGGATAGAGAGAACTGCAAAAAATTATGAAGGGACTGGCGACATTAGTCCTGAGTGAAAGCCGTTGACCACTTTCATAAACTAGACCAAGATCTGTTTACAAGTAATGTGTTAAAAAGCTGTGAACATCACAGAGGCCTCGCAGATTATTTAGCTAGAATTGTTAACTGTACTGAGAAGGATTATTGGCGTAGATTTTAACTTACATTACTAAATAAACTGTAACATAATTCTAGGATAAAAATGATGAAGCCTATGTAAAACAAAATGTGACTTATCAGTTGCTGATACTGATAATTTCCCATAGTGCTTAAGGAGTTTTAATAGTAAATGCGATGTAATACTTACAGAAAATGTGTTTACTTCCCGTTTACTTCAAATGTAATCTGTCCTTGAAGTGGCCTGTCCTTTTTTAAAGGTTATGTGTCGTGGTTTTACGGTCGTGCATTATCCTGCTGAAATGTAGGGTTTCGCAAAAATAAATAAATAAATAAAATAAAAAGCTTAAAAATATTGAGTGTCATGTAATATTTTGTGTAACATAATATCTTGTATAGACACCTTTTATTAACCTGACACGTTCCACATCATTACGAGGTGTCGTATTCATGGTCTATGGAACAAGTAATAATCTAATCTAATCTCTGAAACAAATAAGGGTAGAGCCACGGATCGTAACACATCTGAAATGTAACGTCCACTGTTCAAAGTGCCGTCAGTGCGAACAAGAGGTGACCGAGACGTGTAGCCAATGGCACCCCATACCGTCACGTCGGGTGATAAGCCAGTATGGCGATGACGAATACACGCTTCCAATGTTCGTTCACCGCGATGTCGCCAAACACGGATGCGACCATCATGATGCTGTAAACAGAACCTGGATTCATCCGGAAAAATGACGTTTTTCCATTCGTTCACCCAGGTTCGTCGTTGAGTACACCATGGCAGGCTCTCCTGTCTGTGATGCAGCGTCAAGGGTAACCACAGCCATGGTCTCTGAGCTAATAGTCTATGCTGCTGCAAACGTCAAAAAAAAAAAAAAAAAGGTTCAAATGGCTCTGAGAACTATGGGACTTAACAGCTGTGGTCATCAGTCCCCTAGAACTTAGAACTACTTAAACCTAACTAACCTAAGGACATCACACACATCCATGCCCGAGGCAGAATTCGAACCTGCGATCGTAGCAGTCGCACGGTTTCTGACTGCGCGCCTACAACCGCGAGACCACCGCGGCCGGCGCTGCAAACGTCGTCGAACTGTTGGAGCAGATGGTTGTTGTCTTGCGAACGTCCCTATCTGTTGACTCAGGGATCGAGACGTGGCTGCACGATCTGTTACAGCCATGCGGATAAGATGCCTGTGATCTCGGCTGCTAGTGATACGAGGCCGTTGAGATCCAGCACGGCGTTTCGTATTACCCTCCTGAACCCACCGATTGCATATTCTACGAACAGTCATTGGATATCGACCAACGCGAGCAGCAATGTCGCGATACGATAAACCGCAATCGCGATAGGCTACAATCCGACTTTTATCAAAGTCGAAAACGTGATGGTACGCATTTCTCCTCCTTACACGAGGCATCACAACAACGTTTCACAAGGCAACGCCGGTCAACTGTTGGAAACTTTCCTCATGTCAGCACGTTGCACGTGGCGCCACCGGCGCCAACCTTGTGTGAATGCTCTGAAAAGCTAATCATTTGCGTATCACAGCATCTTCTTCCTGTTGGTTAAATTTCGCGTCTGTAGCACATCTTCGTGGTGTAGCAATTTTAATGGCCAGTAGTGTACTAAAGAAGTGTTTACATGGGACGACCCAGAATGAGAATGAGTCCTTCAATAATGTTGTGTGGTGCTGTGTGCCTCAAAATGTATTTGTTGGCCTCATGACTCTAAAGTTAGTAGTGTCTGATACTGTAATAACTTTTAATGTTGGAAACTTTGAAAGACTTAACGTTCTGTAGAAGTTAGGGGTAAGATTTGGACAGGACACAGCTAAACGTCTGCGGGAACTGGATGGCTTCGTGTACGTGAAGCAGAGTTAGCTGCTCAGCAAATGACAAAAGAAGCAAGAAAGAAAAGGAGGGGGCAAGCACTGGTCTGTAGCGACACTGAAGAAGACACAGACTATAGGTTAGGACATTTCTAGTGCATAAAAGACGCATAAATGGAAGTCTGTATAAGAATTTGTAATAAAAAAGGGTTTAAGCTTCAGTATCTCTGAACTACATTTTTTGCAATAAATGACCCGTTTTCTAAAAAAGTACTGATGATAGAGACATGAAATGTTCACAGCATGCCAAGTGTAAGATTCAACATATGGAACTAGATTAATTAAAATGTCCTGAGTTGTTTTGTTTTATATTCATTTATTTACAAAATTCTGTCAAAAATTGAGTGTTGAAAAAGAAGATAACATACCCCACAATACAATTTTAGTAATAATTCTAGTTCAGCGTATCTAGAAAGGTGCATTCAATAATTATGGAGAACTGTAAGTTGGTGTCTTAAAAAGTTTCCCAGATAATGGGTCACAAAATTCGATAATTTAACATTGGCGGCATAGGACATACAATGTCCCCTTAAAGCATTTACTAAACATCTAACTCCGTCTCATGTCACATGGTGTGTTTTATTTCCAAACTCGTTGGGAGACCGGAGTTTGAACCCCACGGGCCTTCATCGTCATTAATCGCTAAATGCTTCATTAATTAATGCTGGATAAACGTTCACACAACAACGGCAATGCAACAGTTTGAACGTTGCGTCTGGTAGCTGTGTAAATCCGTGGAAGTATCTGTGGGTAATTATAAGGTCTTCTGCAATGATATGAACTTACAGTATATAGAATTAGTACGAAAAAAGAACGTTAGATGGAAGTCAGAAGCTACATGTAAATATTTCTCCAAGTTTTGCATGACGCACTGGTGTCGAGACTGTGTCAGCATCTCAATGAACGTCAGGTACGTCCACTATCTATTAAACACATGGTTTCTTCACAACCTACATCAAGAAAGAGACAGTCAGATTCGCAAACAGAAGCTGAAATGAGTAGTTTTGAGCTTACACGAACACGTCGTGGTCTGTAAAGGCAGCTAAGTTGGCTGATTTACTGGTGCCTGTTGACCCATCTATAACCCTCACAGGGAAGGAAGCTGACAAAAGTTTTGCTTGAGCAGTGTATGTAACAGTTGCACCAGTTCCGCTTTTAGAATCTAAACACTGCCGAGATAACTACCAGAATATCACATGAGGTCATTATGAGCAGCTCACGGATCATGGGCTTGGAGGATGCCTTCTGGATACTGAATACCAACTCGTGGAAATGGTTCCAATGGTTCAAACGGCTCTAAGCACTATGGGACCTAACATCTGAGGTCATAAGTCCCCTAGACTTAGAACTACTTAAACCTATCTAACCTAAGGACATCACACACATCCTTGCCCGAGGCAGGATTCGAACCTGCGACCGTAGCAGCAACGCAGTTCCGGACTGAAGCGCCTAGAACCGCTCGGCCACAACGGCCGGCCCAACTCGTGCAGGCAGCTATTATACAGAAGATCCCGAAGTCACATTTGCTCGCATTAATTGTACACAGCTGGGCGGATGTTGCTCCGTGTGGTTAATTTCGTAATAATCACTCCAGGTCCAGTAGTTCACAAGAGAATTGTTTCTGGAGATGAGAAAGAAACTGCCCGGTACAGTGCGGATACAGTCGTCGACGTAATAGGTGAGACAGGTAATGAAATGTCCGTCACTGTTACAACAGACAGTGCTCTAAGTATGCTGCCTGCAGGCACTATTTTCCACCAACGAAGTCAGCATATGCTGTGTAGCGCACAACATCAACCTATGAAAGGCATTACGGCTCTAGAATACGTTCATAGACTTAACAGTTTTGCAAAAACATAATTACATTTTTGAACTATAGCCGTGTTTCCAATGTAATACTGGATGCTAACAGGAAAGAGATACACAGTATATCACATGTCACATTCAAAATTCCGTCTCAGACGCTATGGACTGCTGTAGCAGGGAGTTTTGATAGCTTGTTAACGAGTAAGCTATGTTAGGAACTATTCTTTGTCGTAAGGGGGAATGCTACAAGGGCGTGAAGACTGCTGCGCTAGAGAAGGAGGCGCAGCAGGAATTGGATGAGCATTTGCGATTACTGAAAGCTGTATAAAACGCTATAAAATGAGCAGAAACAGTCAATACCGTTCTCTCGGAAGTACACGGGCTTTCTGCTATGGTTCAAGCTAATGCAGAGACACAGCTAGAAGAGAGTAAAATATTTTATGCAAAAGATCAATGTGTTATGAAAGCTGTGGTGAAACGTAGTGAAGTGTTTACCTTTAAAACGACCCATGGAGCAGCAAACGCAAGAATAAACAGTTCATTCTCAACGTATCATTCAAACACGTGCATGTTTGAAAGTACAGACAGTTTTCACGATCTACAGCTGTACAAAATTCTTCAAAATTAATTTGTTGACTGCGAATTCCTTGAAATCAGCTGTATTATGTATTGCTCCACTACCTATCAGTAACGTATGAAAATGGCTGCCGAACAGAAGCGCGAACTCGGATACCGCGCTTATCGCGAGCAGTCGCCTTAACGATTTCGGCTACTCATGTACGCTCCCCAGACCGATGTCACACTCTCACACTGTCTAAAACTGTCTATCGTAGTCCTCTAAATTTATTTTCTGACGTTCGCAACATGAGTTGGATATCTGCTTCAGGGATCACGAGACAACGAGCGATCGAGACTAATGTTGTCATCATTGTGATAGTCGCACCAAAAAATGTTGCACCACAATTCTATTTACTGCAACCAAGGACGTGTCACTGGATGAGAAGATCGTCACATCCCCTCTTACCCGCGTTTCATCCTTTCCTTTGAACCCTCGGTGATGGACGTTACAACCACCACGCCCAGCGTTGAAATCACGCGGTTATCTGATGGGTTACTAATATGTAGACCGGAAATGTCATGTCCATTATAATTATCCGGTTGATGAATTCAGTGTCAATTCCCAACGTTTCGTCGCCGTCTGCGCAGGACATCTTCAAGGGGGTCTGTAGCTCGATGGAAGATCCAACACACCCACTGGCTCGCTACTGACAGCCGCTAAATTCCGTGTCCGCGCTCTCCTGCGCCGAGGCGTGACGTCACGTGTTTTGAAAACGTCAGTGCAATTGGCCGCTGTCCGCTGCTGTCGATCGCCGTTGCCATCAACCAGTAGTGGACGGGTGGTACACAACTTCTTCAACACCGGCATCCATATACCGTTTAATTTCACACCCTCCGCCTTTCGATTGAAATTATTGGGTGTTTGGCGATTTCGAACTTTTCGTAATATCCGCTTGTGGCCGCTAATACTTGCGGCTCCTCGAAACGAATGTGGTGGTTACCTGGCTGGAAAGCATGCTCCCCAACAGCTGATCGTTCCGTTTCTCCTCTTCTACAATTGCCCTTGTGCTCTTCCAAGGATTTTGAAACAGTTCTTTTAGTGGTACCCACATAAACATCTCCACAGCTGCGTGGGATTCATGTGTAAGAATGGATGTCATGAACTGATATATATATTATGACTTTTGAACGCTATTAAGGTAAATACATTGTTTGTTCTCTATCAAAATCTTTCATTTGCTAATTATGCTTATCAGTAGTTAGTGCCTTCAGTAGTTTGAATATTTTATTTAGCTGGCAGTAGTGGCGCTCGCTGTATTGCAGTAGTTTGAGTAACGAAGATTTTTGTGAGGTAAGTGACTTGTGAAAGGTATAGGTCAATGTTAGTCAGGGCCATTCTTTTGTAGGGTTTATTGAAAGTCAGATTGCGTTGCGCTAAAAAATATTGTGTGTCAGTTTAGTGTTGATCAGCTTTTTCCAATGGTTTGCAAGCGTCCTTGGTAGGCTTAAGGTATTCCTGTATCTTCCTAGTGGGCTTGTAAATTACGGTAATCCCCATTTGTAACGTCCCCTTAGAAAAATTATTGAATTACTGTGCTGATAAATCTCTTACATTATTTGATTTTCAAACAGCTGTGCAAAACTGAACATACTCAGACATTTCGCTCTTTACCTATTCTGATCAACACTAAACTGACACACAATATTTTTTAGCGCAACGCAATCTGACTTTCAATAAACCCTACAAAAGAATGGCCCTGACTAACATTGACCTATACCTTTCACAAGTCACTTACCTCACAAAAATCTTCGTTACTCAAACTACTGCAATACAGCGAGCGCCACTACTGCCAGCTAAATAAAATATTCAAACTACTGAAGGCACTAACTACTGATAGGCATAGTTAGCAAATGAAAGATTTTGATAGAGAACAAACAATGTATTTACCTTAATAGTGTTCAAAAGTCATAATATATACAGCAGTTCATGACATCCATTCTTACAAATGTACTGTTTCTGATGGACACACGTCCAGATCATCCGCTCTCAAAAATCCGCCATCTCACTTCCCCACATCCACCACTGCTGGCGGCTCACCTCCAACTGCCAACAGCCCAGCACTACAGTAGCGACTATAGCAACAATGCCGACCAGCCTCAGACTGCACACAGCACAGTCAGTGATTTTCATACAGAGCGCTACGTGGCGTTACCAATAAAAGAAACCTAAACAGCCTACTTACACATTGATTTGGAGTAGAGGGTGACTCCCTGTGCCGTTAGATCTATTAGGGACCGTTCAAAACCATTCGACATGATTTGAATGTCATCTGCAGCAGAAATGTGTGCTCATCCCTCCTGTTTCACGCGTTCTTGTTGCTTGAGCACAGGGAGGGGGAAGGGAGTGTGACATTGATACATGCATCAATAAAAGGCGAAAGGATCCCTCCAAGACCCCCAATTCAGCAGCGCACTCAGTGATACGCGCCAGCCTTTACTGAGAATTTTAAAAATATACCTTTATAGGGACAACCTGCCAATTAGTACTAGCTGCCTGAAGGCAGGCAACCCATTGACCCAACTCCGAGTCCAGATCCCTGCCTACAGGTGGCTACGACTGATTTTCAGGTTGGCTCTCTAAAGGCACACTTCTAAATTGCTCAGTAAAGGTTGGCGGGTGCTACCGAGGGTGTTGCTGGAGTGGAACACTTAGAGGGAACCTTTGCCGTATTATTCATGCACGTGTGAATGTCGCGTCTCCTGTAACCACACCGTACGAGGGGGCGAAACAGGAGGACTGAAAATGCATAAGCACGCTTTGCTCCTTTGGATCACGTTCAGATAACGTCTAATGGTTTTAAACGGTCCCTGGCTGTTCCAACATGTATACGAGAACAAAATTTGCGGTCGCGCTGCATTCCAAAGAGGTGAGATCACTTTCAATGGGGATTCAGTCCCACAGTGTCCTTCGAGAAGGGCCTAAACGTCTGTGGGTGTGAGCAGTGTCAAAGATTGTCAAAAACGTCGTAATGTTGCTCAACACATTGTGAACTGTCGTTTGCAACCAGGAAATGAGTGGGAATGAAGCAAAGCAGGTGTCGGTTCAGACCAGCGGTGTATCTGAAACATTTTGCTCGGTTACCCGTAATAAAACCGCGTGGTTTCAACGCTGGACGTCGCGGCTCTGAACTCCATCATCGAGACGTCAAAATAAGGGATGAAATATGGATAAGATTGGGTACGGCGACGTTTCCATCGCTTGCCACATCCACGGTGGCCGTGAAGGGAATTTTCGTAAAATTTGGTGCCGGTGCGACAACATTAAGAAAATTGTGAAATTTGGTGCCAATGTGATAACGTTAACACACCTTAGAGGTCAAATGAACTTCACGCTCTGGCTCTTTTTCACCTATGCCGACGCCTTGCCTTTGAAGAGTCGTTTAGCCCAAAGGTGACATTGCAGCCGGCTGCTGTAGCCGAGTGGTTCTAGACGCTTCAGTCCGGAACCGCCCTGCTGCTACAGTCGCAGGTTCGAATCCTGCCTTGGGCATGAATGTGTGTGATGTCCTTAGGTTAGTTAGGTTTACTTAGTTCTAAGTCTAGGCGACTGATGACCTCAGATGTTAAATCCCATAGCTCTTAGAGCTATTTGAACCATTTGTGACTTTGCAGAGCGCCCCGGTTTTGAATCATTAAAGAGGAAGGTTTTAGGCACCTTTGAGCCGACCTGAAAAGTTATGAGTCGGCAGGAGAGACAATTACAGGGTCTCGAAAAAGTGATTCTTTGATTTTGTTGCGCCGTCTATTGTCCGTTGTATGTGGATGTTGAGACCGGTGTACCAAAACTGGAGGTGATGTCTCCCTTAACCTCCCCCTTAAATCCTTTTAGTTAATTGCACTTTGAAGCTTAAAAATACTAATTCAAAGTTATACTGCATAGGAATGACTTTTTAAGTAAAATTTTTTCAACAGATCTGACCCTTAGAGATTTTAATATTACCTAAAATCAATAAGCGGTTCGAAGTTCTCCATTCAGTCACTCTGTGACCACAGAAACGGAAGATTACTGAGGCAAGGCCGAAATACTGAACTCGGAATTCCGAAAGTCGAAATGGCAGATACCGAGAAAACAGATCGCGGATCAGAAAAGCAACTGCAATCGCTTAATGGTCGAAATACATCAGAACCAGATGAAATAACTGTAAGATTCTACAAAGATTATGCGAAGGAACCTGCTCCGCTTACAGGAGGAGGAGGAGATTAGTGTTTAACGTCCCGTCGACAACGAGGTCATTAGAGACGGAGCGCAAGCTCGGGTTAGGGAAGGACGGGGAAGGAAATCGGCCGTGCCCTTTCAAAGGAACCATTCCGGCATTTGCCTGAAGCGATTTAGGGAAATCACGGAAAACCTAAATCAGGATGGCCGGAGACGGGATTGAACCGTCGTCCTCCCGAATGCGAGTCTAGTGTGCTAACCACTGCGCCACCTCGCTCGGTGCTCCGCTTTCAGCAAGAGGTTATAGTAGAAAGGTGGAGCAGCGATGGGTACTCAACACTGGAAAAAAGCTCAGGTCATTCCCGTTTTCAAGAAGGGTCGTAAGAAAGATGCAAATAATTAATAGGTCAATTTCGTTGACATGACTCTGTTGTAAAATTAGTGAAGCTGTTTTACCCTCAAGAATGTTATCGGAGAACGAAAATCTCCTCTATAAAAATCAATGTGGATTCAACAAAACACAGCTCGCTCTGTTCCTCCATGAGATTCATGGCGCTGCACATAACGACGATCTGGTATATGGACGTTTCATTGTCTCCAGGGAGACATTTGATACCATATCGCTCTGCCGATTAGTGAAAAAAGAAATACGTTTGCTGAATATTGGACCAGATTTGCGACTGGATTCAAGACTTCGTTGAAGATAGAACTCAACGCATCGCTATTAACTGATCAAAATCGAGAGATGCAAAAGCAGATTCAGAACCACCCCAATGTATATAAATGTATAGCAAACTGTTTCGGAGGCTCTTTAAGAAAGTTCACACTAACTCTAGAACATAGTACAGATTTGCCGAATGTAATGAAGCGGTTTGCTGAATGATGTCGGCTCTGGCTTCTGACCCTGAATGTAAATGAATATAACATGTTTAGCATGCGTAGGAGACGAAAACACGATTGTACAACTACACTATTGCTGACAAATTGATGGAAACAGTATCTACCATAAAATATTTAAATTGAATGAATACATAAAATAATCAGTAGAAAAACAACATGCGGGACTGCTATACATAGGGTAAATCTTAAAGAAATGTACGAGCTCATCCACGAAGGAAGTGGCTTACAAGGCGCTTGTTTTATCTGTTCTTGACTATTGTTCAGCAATGTGGGATCCCTATCAGATAGGACTGATAGAAGAGATAGAGACGAATAGCCGCGCGTCTCGTCATGGGATCGTTTAGTCTGTGCGACAGCGTTACACCTAGGCTCAGCAAACTCTACGGCTGAAGTTTCAAGAGAAATATTGAGCCACACTGAGAAGGCTGCCATTGAAATTTCGGGGTAGGATTTTCCGAGAAGAGTGAGACAACAAACATATCACTTTCTCCCACATCCATCTCGCGAAGTGGCCAAGACGAGAAAATTTGAGAAATTAGACTAATGCGGAGGCTAAGTGACAGTTATTTCCCACGCACCTTTTGCAAACGGATGACGAAGGGGGTATTAGTTAACGGTACCAGAAGCACCCTCCACCACAAACCGTTAGATAGCTTGCGGACTGTGATATAGATGTTGATGTAGATGTACGATTCTTTGAGGTTACCCACAGGGCACAGACACAAATTTGGCGCTTGTTCATGATAGGCCCGAGCAAGGAAGTGGCAAACCACCTGCTCAGATTTATATACATACATCAAAAAATGTTTTGCATCACCCCGGTTCCCAGAACTCATGAAGACAGACGTTGACTGTGGATATTGTATCACAGACAAGGTCCCATGGACTGTTCAGAGATGTCACTAAACTCGCACAAATATGTAAACAACTGTGCATATTGTTGTTGTTGTGGTCTTCAGTCTGGTTGATGCAGCTCTCCATGCTACTCTATCCTGTGCAAGCTTCTTCACCTCCCAGTACCTACTGCAGGCTACATCCTTCTGAATCTGCTTAGTGTATTCATCTCTTGGTCTCCCTCTACGATTTTTACCCTCCACGCTGCCCTCCAGTACTAATTTGGTGATCTCTTGATGCCTCAGCACATGTCCTACCAACCGATCCCTTCTTCTGGTCGTTGTGAAACAAACTCCTCTTTTCCCCGATTCTATTCAATTCCTCCTCATTAGTTATGTGATCTACCCATCTAATCTTCAGCATTCTTCTGTAGCGCCACATTTTGAAAGCTTCTATTCTCTTCTTGTCCAAACTGTTCATCGTCCATGTTTCACTTCCATACATGGCTACACTCCATACAAATACGTTCAGAAACGACTTCCTGACCCTTGAATCTATACTCGATGTTAACAAATTTTTATTCTTCAGAAACGCTTTCCTTGCCATTGCCAGTCTACATTTTATATCCTATCTACTTCGACCATCATGTTATTTTGCTCCCCAAATAGCAAAACTCCTTTACTACTTTAAATGTCTCATTTCCTAATCTAACTCCCTCAGCATCAACCGACTTAATTCGACTACATTCCATTATCCTTGTTTTGCTTTTGTTGATGTTCATCTTATATTCTCCTTTCAAGACACTATCAATTCCGTTCAACTGCTATTCCAAGTCCTTTGCTGTCTCTGACAGAATTACAATGTCATCGGCGAACCTCAAAGTTTTTATTTCTTCTCCATGGATTTTAATACCTACTCCGAATCTTTCTTTTGTTTCCTTTACTGCGTGCTCAATATACAGATTGAATAACATGTCATGTGTGACTGGAATTCGACATTCCAGGGAGGTTCGCCGATGACATTGTAATTCTGTCAGAGACAGCAAAGGACTTGGAAGAGCAGTTGAACGGAATGGACAGTGTCTTGAAAGGAGGATATAAGATGAACATCAACTAAAGTAAAACGAAGATAATAGAATGTAGTTGAATTAAGTCGGGTGATGCTGAGGGAATTAGATTAGGAAATGAGTCACTTAAAGAAGTAAAGGAGTTTTGCTATTTGGGGAGCAAAATAACTGATGATGGACGAAGTAGAGAGGATATAAAATGTAGACTGGCAATGGCAAGGAAAGCGTTTCTGAAGAGGAGAAATTTGTTAACATCGAGTATAGATTTAAGTGTCACGAAGTCGTTTCTGAAAGTATTTGTATGGAGTGTAGCCATGTATGGAAGTGAAACATGGAAAATAAATAGTTTGGACAAGAAGAGAATAGAAGCTTTCGAAATGTGGTGATACAGAAGAATGCTGAAGATTAAGTGGGGAGATCACGCAACTAATGGGGAGGTACTGAACAGGATTGGGGAGAAGAGAAATTTGTGCCACAACTTGACTAGAAGAAGGGATCGGTTGGTAGGACATGTCTTGAGGCATCAAGGGATCACAAATTTAGCATTGGAGGGCAGCGTGGAGGGTAAAAATTGTGTAGGGAGACCAAGAGATGAATACACTAAGCAGATTCAGAAGGATGTAGGTTGCAGTAGGTACTGGGAGATGAAGGAGCTTGCACAGGATAGATTAGCATGGAGAGCTGCATCAAACCAGTCTCAGGACTGAAGACCACAACAACATCAACAACATGACTAATAAACTTTCGTCTCCCTTCACTTCCTGAATAATTTCTTTTATCTCATCATACATTTCATCAATTTCTTCATCATCCGCAGAGCTAGTTGGCATATAAACTTGTACCACTGTAGTAGGCGTGGGCTTCGTGTTTATTCATTATTCGTTTTTATTTATTATTAAACCTACACCTGCATTACCCCTATTTGATTTTGTATTTATAACCCTGTATTCACCTGACCAAAAGTCTTGTCCCTCCTGCCACCAAATTTCACTTATTCCCACTATATAACTTATCCATTTCCCTTTTTAAATGTTCTAACCTACCTTCTCGATTAAGGGATCTGACATTCCACGCTCCGATCCGTACAACGCTAGTTTTCTTTCTCCTGATGACGACGTCCTCCTGAGTAGTCCCCGCCCGGAGATCCGAATGGTGGACTATTTTACCTCCGGAATATTTTACCCAAGAGGACGCCATTATCATTTAATCATACATTAAAGCTGCGTTCCATCGGGAAAAATTACGGCTGTAGTTTCCCCTTGCTTTCAGCCGTTTGCAGTATCAGCACAGCGAGGCCGTTTTGGTTAGTGTTACAAGGCCAGGTCAGTCAATCATCCAGACTGTTGCCCCTGCAACTACTGAAAAGGCTGCTGCGCCCCCCTTCAGAAACCACACGTTTGTCTGGCCTCTCAACAGATACCCCTCCGTTGTGGTTGCACCTACGGTACGGCTATCTGTATCGTTGAGGCACGCAAGCCTCCCCACCAGTGGCAAGGTCCAAGGTTCATGGGGGGTGGGGGGGGGGGTGTATGAGCAGCGCCTATTAGACGGAGGGGGTCCGACAACCGATCAGTTCCAGTCATTCCGCCAGGAAGGAGGAACATGGCTCTTGTTGGCTGTAGTTGAACCATGCCTAGACGGGCTATACCAAGCTTCGATCGCGTCCGCATTGATACTTTGTGCCTGGAAGGACTCTCAACAAGAGAAGTGTCCAGGCACTCGAAGTGAACCAAAGCGATGTTGTTCGGATATGGAGGAGATATAGACAGACATGAACTGTCGATGACATGCATCGCTCAGTCCGCCCAGTGGTTACTACTGCAGTGGATGACCGCTACCTACGGATTATGGCTCGGAGGAACATTGACAGCAACGCCACCATGTTGAATAATGCTTTTCGTGCAGCCACAGGACGTGTTACGACTCAAAATGTGCGCAATACGCTGCATGATGCGCAACTTCACCCCCGACGTCCATGGCGAGGTCCATCTTTGCAAACACGACACCATGCAGCGCGGATCAGATGGGCCCAACAACATGCCGAAAGGACCGCTCAGGATTGGCTTCAAGTTCTCTTCACCGATGAGTGTCGCATCTGCCTTCAACCCGACAATCGTCAGAGCCATGTTTGAAGGCAACCCCATCAGACTGAACGCCTTACACACACTTTCCAGCGAGTTTACATGGGTTTTAGGGTGGTATTATCTGGGGCCGATGTACGCTGCTGGTGGTCATGGAAGGCGACGTAACGGCTGTACGGTAAGTGAATGCCATCCTTCGACCATTAGTGCAACCATATTGGCAGCATATGGGGGAGGCATTCGTCTTCATGGACTACAATTCGCGCCCCCATCGTGTGCATCTTCTGAATGACTTCCTTGACTTCCCTCAGTATAACGAATCGCTCGACTAGAGTGGCCAGCATTTTCTTCAGATATGAACGCTATCGAACATGCCTGGGATAGACTGAAACGGGCTGTTTATTTACGACGTGACCCACCAACCACTCGGAGGGTTACGCTCAATTGCCGTTGAGGAGCGGGACAATCTCTACCAATAGTGCCATAATGAGCTTGTGGATAGTATTCCACAACGAATAAAGGCATGCATCAATGCAAGAGGACGTGCTACTGGGTATTAGAGGTATCGGTGTGTACAGCAATCTCTACCACCACCTCTGAGGGTCTCGCTGTATGGTGGTGTTTGAGCAGGGCCTGGCTAGACCGTTCGCCGGGTGCAAGTCTTTCGATCTGACACCACTTCGGCGACTTGCGCGTCGATGGGGATGAAACAATGATGATTATGAGAACACAACACCCAGTCTCTGAGCGGAGAAAATCTCCGACCCAACCGGGAATCGAACCCAGGAATTTAGGATTGACATTCTTTCGCGCAGACCACTCAGCTGACGGGAGCGAACGCTGTATGTTGGTACAACATGCCATGTGTGGTTTTCATGACCAATAAAAAAGTCGAAAATGACGTTTATGTTGATCAGTATTCCAATTTTCTGTACATGTTCCGTAACTATGAGAACCGAGGTGATGCAGTACTTTTTGTGTGTGTGTGTATTTAACTGGGGCAGATACTAACTTTTACAATGACTCCTCTCAAAAGAACGAACCTCTCGAAACCAGCCTACAAAAAATAAAGTGGGGGCGGAGGAGGAAGTGTCTGCAAAGTGTCGTACCTTCATCAACTACTTCCAGTTTTTATACAAAAGAAACAGTCAGTCTGCAGCCGTTGTTTTTACTGTAACCAATTATGCTCTCTCAGATGTTCTGTAGTCGTTTGCTACGAAAGAGCAAACAGAATATCATACGAAATGTGGGCAAATACATACTTTGTACGATGAACACGGTGATTGAACTGAGGGAAGTCTTGTGTGCGCCAGTACAGTGTGCGTGCGAATCGGATAGTCTGCCATCGAGCGTAGCGCACCCACACCGATTGCTAGCAAGCTTTTCGCTGTAGTACTCGGCGCCGACGTCACAGGAAAAGTTCGCAAAATTCAATTGTGAAACTCTCTCGCCCGCTGTTGTCCTCCGTTAATTATGTTTCTCTAATGGGCTTTCCGGAACGCAGGAATTTTCTTCGATAATGAACAGAGGCAGCGTCATTCTAGCTGCATAATTATTTTCCGACGAACATTGCCTTCAATTACCGTCTGAGTAACTCACAGAAAAATTTACAACACGCCCAGTCAGGTTCATTCTGTGTTTCGATTGACATTTTAGGGAGAAGAGATTGATTTGGTTTCCACAGATGACCGGATCTACAGAAACGGTTTCAAAAACGGCATCGTTTTTTTCTACCTACCATGATAATAGGCTTATAGTCTTGTTAGGACTTAAATATTGATTACTGTCATCTTCCTAGAAGCTACAGTAGAAGGGCGACAGGAATGTTTATTCACACAGACCGAGCGTGTAGCGGCATTTTATGCATGAACTCAGTACGTTCACCGAGAGAGTGACACATGTGTCGGAGTCTTTAAACCATGAAAATCCTATTGTAGAGAACCAGTATTGAAATATCTGACTGTTTGCAACGTTTTAGGATTTCTGAGCCTTCCGCGACGACAAGGAGAATTACGGTATAGTTTCTTCGAAAAACAACATTTCCCGCTGCATCCAAGTCCACAGCGAGTTTGCTCTGTAATAATCACGTCATCCATGCGACCTTAGATACTAATTCTCTTTCCCTCGACAATTTGGGCTTGAAACATACAATGGTGTCCTAAGCACAACAATAGAAGTATCACAGTGGCAAACATGCTTCCACAATTACTTTAGTGAAATGAATTGTCGTAGCAGCGGTTCCTTCCATGCGAATGAGGCAACACTCAGGTAAAATCATTCATAGAGAAATACACGTACGGATTGTTCATTCGTCGTTCCTGAGTAAGTGCTAATTCAACAGTTCGAAACTGTACTCACAAGAAAAAATTCTCAAATAAGTTCATAGGGTTCAACGGCCGTTGTTTTAGTAGTTTGCAACGACGCAGCCTGATACCCAAAATTACTTTAACCGAAACCTGAAATGTCTGCCAACGCTAGTGGACAAACTTTTATTTTAGTTTGTCGAATTTAAAAACAGCCTCGTCCTCGCATCTAACTAGGGAGGATACTTGCTCCAACCCTTTCTAAAGACATTTATGTCTGCGACAACGGCCTCTGCAGGCTGCTCCTCTGCTGCAATCCCAAACGGTCTGCTCGTGGTTGGACGAGATGTTCCAAGACTGGAGACCAGACCCAGTACATGGTCACTTGTACAGGGTGACAATTATTGAACCACATGGAAAAAAAGAAAAAACGAAAAAAGACTACGGCGTTCACACACTTTTTCAGTATATAAACATCACCACAGATATTCGGATTTAGGTTATGACATGTTTGATATGCCTACCGTCATTGGCGATGATGTGGCGCAGACGAATAGCGAAATTCTGCTTGGCCCGCTGAAGTGCCGGAACATCGATTCTGTCGATGACTTCTGAATGGTTGAACTCAGCAATGTTTCTGAGGTTATTGCTGTACATCTCGTCCTTTTCTTTTTTGAGTCATCAGTCTTCTGACTGGTTTGATACGGTCCGCCACGAATTCCTCTCATGTGTCAACCTCGTCATCTTCCCTCTAGTACTATGGAAGTCATTCCCTGATGTTTCAACAGATGTCCTACCATCCTGACCCTCCTCCTTGTCAGTGTTTTCCACATATTCCCTTCCTCCACGATTAAGCGCAGAACCTCCTCATTCCTTACCTTCTCAATCCACCTAATTTTCAACATTCGTCTGTAGCACCACATGTCATAATCTTCGATTCTCTTCTGTTCCGATTTTCCTGTAGTCCATGTTTCACTACCACACAATGATGCACTCCAGACGTACATACTCAGAAATTTCTTCCTCAAATTAAGGCCTAAGTTTCATACTAGTAGACTTCTTTTGGCCAGGAATGCCGTTTTTGCCTATGCTTATATACTTTTGATGTCCTCCTTGCTCCGTACGTTATTTTGCTGCCTAGGTAACAGAATTCCTTAACTTCATCTTGTTCGTGACCATAAATGCTGATGTTAAGTTTCTCTCTATTCTCACTTCTACTACTTCTCATTACTTTCGTCTGTTTTCGATTTATCCTCAATGCATATTCTGCACTTACTAAAAGATTCATTCCATTTAGCAGGTCATGTAATTTTTCTTCACTTTCTCTCAGGATAGATGTCATCAGCGAATCGAATCACTGATATCCCGTCACCTTGACTTTTAATATCACTCCTGAACCTTCCTTTTATTTCCATCATCGCTCCTTCGATGTACAGATTGAACAGTACAGGCGAGAACAACATTCCTGTCTTACACCCTTTTTAATCCTAGCACTTCGTTCTTGGTCATCCACTCTTATTATTCCTTCTTGGCTCTTGTGCATATAGTATGTTACCCATCTCTCCCAATAGCTTACTCAAAGTTCTCTCAGAATTTCGACACTTTGCACCATTTTACATTGACGAACTCTTTTTCCACAACAAATCCTATGAAAGTGTCTGAATTTTTGTTTAGACTTGCTTCCATTACCAGCCGTAACGCCAGAATTGCCTCTATGATGCCTTTACCTTTCCTAAAGCGAAACTAATCTAACATATACTCAATTTTCTTTTCCATTCTTCTTTTTATTATTCTTGTCAACATCTTAGATGCATGAGATGCTACACTTATTGTGCGATAATTTTCGCACTTGTCAGCTCTTGCAGCCTTCGGAATTGTGAGGGTGATATTCTTCCGAAAGTCAGATCGTATGCCATCACACTCATAGATTCTACACACCAACGTGAATAGTCGTTTTAATGATTTTAGAAATTCTGATGAAATGTTGTTTGTCCCTTCTGCCTTATTTGACCTCAAGTCCTCCAAAGCTCTCTTAAATTCTTATTCTAATACTGAATCCTCTATTTCTTCTAAATCGAATCCCGTTTCTTCTTCCATCGCATCACACTAATCTTCCACCTCACAGACCTTCAATGTACTCTTCCCACCTATCCGCTCTGTGCTCTGCATTTAACAGTGGAATTCGCACTGCACTCTTAATGTTACCACCTTGCTTTTAATTTCACCAAAGGATGTTTTAACTTTCCTATAAGCTGAGTCAGTCCTTCTGACAATCATTCCGTTTTCGATATCTTCTAGTTTTTCATGTAGCCATTATCTTCACTTGCTATCTTTTTCAGTCAGTGACATGTATAAGTGGCATACAAAAAGAAAGGATCCAGAGTCATAATTACAGAAACCAGTACTTGTATGTTAAAAGTATTCACCCTGGCTGTTGAGACACTTGTCCCACCCTGACACAAGGCGGTCAATGGCTGTCTCATAGAATTCCCGGGGCTGCGATGTTAACCAGCTCCGCACCCATAGCTGGACGCCGTCATCAGATGTGAATCGTTTGCCCCTCGGAGACTTTTTAAGGGAACCAAAAATGGCGTTATCACAGGGGGGAGGTCACGACTGTGTGGAGGATGGCCGAGAACCTTCCATTTGAATTTCTGCTGGAGTGCCGCGACTGTGTTGGCCGTAAGAGGCTTTGCATTGTCGTGGAGCAGATTGACCCCACGGGTGAGATTGCCTGGTCGTTTTGATTTGATCGCTTGCCACTCGTGGCAGGAACGCATTCCCTTCCCGAGCATAGCGCTGCAGATGAGCAAGACAGTGGGCCATTATACATGCTTCCTGGTGTGGTTGAAGACTGTGGGGCACCCACTGGACACACACTTTGCGCATGTGCTGTCGTTACTTCATGATGGTGTGAACAGTTCCGACGCTCAATCCGACCACGGCGGCTGTGGCTTTCACTGTCACTCGGCGGTCCTGGGTAATGAATGCATCCACCAGCAGGACGATGTCATAGGTAATGCAGTGTGGTGCTCCACACCGTGCATCATCGGCTAGCGACACCCGAATGTCCGTTTCTCCTACTCCTCCCGCTGTCAGAAAACGAACACCACCTCTTTTCTCTTCTTTTGGCGCCTCCATGTCACTGTTTGCAATGCGACTGGCAGCGCTGGACTGATCCATGCTGCTGCTAGCTCTGTATGGTCACGTGAGGTGCACACGTGCCCTCTAGCGACGGGCTGTGAACTTCTACTGTCTGGTTGGAACCACCCCTCGTTACACACGCCACGATATTACCCTCCTGTCACCGGCTTGCGCATTCCAGACTTATGCTCGTTCCTTTCTGAGCGCTCCTTATATATCTGTGCTCCTGAACTTTCCTGAACATTTTTGTACTTCCTTCTTTCATCGAACAGGTGAAGTATTTTGTTGCCCATGGTTTCTTCGCAGTTACCTTCCTTGCACCTATGTTTTTGTTTACAACTTCTGTGATTGCGCGTTTTAGAGATGTCCATTCCTCTTAAACTGTACTGTCTACAGAGCTATCCCTTATTGCTGTATCTATAGCCTAAGATAACTTCGAACATATCTCGTCACTCCTTAGTACTTCCGTATCCATTTTCTTTGCATATTGAGCCTGATTAATCTCTTAAACTTCAGCCTACTCCTCATCAGTACTAAATGGTAGTCTGAATCCGTATCTGCTCCTGGATACGCCCTACAGTGCAGTATCTGATTTCAAAATCTCTGTCTGACCATGATTGTAATCTAACTGAAATCTTCCCGTATTACCCGACCTTTTCCAGGTATACGGCACCCTCTTGTGGTTCTTGAACAGAGTATTCGCTATTATGAGTTGAAATTTATTACAGAAATCGATCAGTCTTTGTCCTCGCTCATTACTTGTCCCAATCCCATATTCTCCTGTAACCTTTTCTTCTACTCCGGAGAATATGGTGCCCAATCGAATCACACCCCAGTGATATCAGGACACTCCAAGTGCAGAAAGCGGCTCCCAAAGTGCTCCTCCAGGGCATCAAACACTCTCGTGCTTCCGTGGGGTCGAGCTTTGTCTTGCATGAACCACATCTTGTCGAAATCAGGGTCACTTTGGATAATGGGAATTAAATCTTCTCCTGAAACAATTTATATACCGTTTAGTAGTTACTGTACCATCACGGAATATCGCATCGATTATTCTGTAACCGGACATTGCACACCACATAGTCACCCGTTGAGGGTGAAGAGGCTTGCCAGTCTCGAGATGCGGATTCTCTGTACCCCAGATGCAGCGATTTTAACTATTGACGAACCTATCCAAATGAAAGTGGGCTAAACCAAAGAATGCGCATTCTAATTCTCACCATGCACCGCTTCCAACCGTGCAGTTTGAACAACGGGAACCGTTCAGAAGTTACGATGATTTTATTTCATATACACAGATTAAAAAAAGGTTTGCATCACCTCGGTTACGAGAGTTCTGGAACCTGCAGAGAAAATTGGAATAGAGATCAACATAAACATAAATTCCGCCCTTTTTATTGCTCATGAAAACCACATATTGCACGTTGATCCACCATACAGCGAGACCTTTAGAGGTAGTGGCCCAGATTGCTGTACACACAAGTACCCTTAATACCCAGTAGCACGTCCACTTGCATTGATGCATAGCTCAATTCGTCGTGGCATACTATCCACAAGTTAATCAAGGCACTGTTTGTCTACATTGTCCCACTCCTCAACGGCAATTCGGCGTAGATCCCTCAGAGTAGTTGGTGGGTCACGTCGTCCATCAGCGACTCTATTCAATCTATCCCAAACATTTCGATAGGGTTCACGTTTGGAGAACATGCTGGCCACTCTAGTCGAGGGATGATGTTATCCTGAAGACGTCATTCACAAGATGTGCACGATGGGGGCGTGAATTGTCATCCATCAAGACGAATGAATCCCTCGCCAATATGCTGCCGATATTGTTGCACTATCGGTTGGAGGATGGTAATCACGTATTGTACAGCCGTTACGGCGCCTTCATTGACCACCAGCGGCGTACGTCGGCCCCACATAATGCCACCCCAAAACAGCAGGGAACGTCCACCTTGCCACACTCGCTGGACAGTGTGTTTAAGGCTTTCAGCCTGACTGAGTTGTTCCAAACACATCTCCGACTAATGTCTGGTTGAAGGCATACACGACACTCAACGGCGAACGCGACGCCAATCCTGAGCGGTCCATTCGACATCCATTGGGCCTATCTGAACCCTGCTGCATGGTGTCGAGGTTGCAAAGATGGACCTCACCACGGACGTCGGGATTGAAGTTGCTCATCATGCAGCCTATTGCGCACAGTTTGAGTCGTAAGACGACGTCCTGTGGCTGCACAGAAAGCATTATTCAACATGGTGGTGTTGCTGTCACAGTTCCTCCGAGCCATAATCTGTACGTAGCGGTCGTCCAGTGCAGTAGGAACTGTTGGGAGGCCTGAGGGAGGCATGTCGTCGACAGTTCCTGTCTGTCTGTACCTCTTCCACGTACGAACAACATCGCTTTGGTTCACTCCGAGACACATGGACACTTCCCTTGTTGAGAGCCCTTCCTGGCACAAAGTAACAACGCGGGCGCGATGGAACCGCAATATTGACCATCTAGGCATGGTTGAACTACAAACAACACGAGTCATATACCTCCTGCCTCTTGGAATGACTGGAACTGATCGGCTCTCGGACCACCTCCGTTAAGTAGGCGCTGCTGATGCATGGTTCTTCACTTCTTTGGGCGGGTTTAGTGACATCTCTGAACAGTCAAAGGGACTTTGTCTGTGATACAGTACCACAGTCAACATTTATCTTCACGAGTTCTGGGAACCAGGGTGATGCAAAACGTTTTTTAATGTGTGTAGTTCAAGATTTGTCACCCTCTAAGTACCTCAAAATTTTCGGATGGCGACAACGTGAAAACAACGAGGCATACGAAAAATAGGCACACATCACGAAAAATAGACACATATCAGTGCATGGAGCACCTACAAGCGCTTGTTAGCTTACACTACAGGTGCTCAGCTCGAGCTCTATTTGTGACATCAATACGGGTGGCAGGGAACTGGTGTGCAATTCACCGTTGCTCAGGAAGGCTCAGTGACTTGATGTCCGTTTGGAAATCTGTCCACTGGATTCCAAATCTGCAGTCGCGAACGGTATGTGTCATTTCTCTGCACGTCTTGAAGTTTTCGTGCAGTAGTCTTCTGAAATCTCGGAGGTAATTATTAATAACCCTGTATGTTTCTCGCACCATGGCCCTCCCGCCGGAGGTTCGAGTCCTTCCTCGGGCATGGATGTGTGTGTGCTCTTAGCATACGTTAGTTTAAGTAGTGTGTAAGTCTAGGGATCGATGACCTCAATAGTTTGGTCCCTTAGGAATTCACACATATTTGAACATTCTCGCTGGGTGGTTGGAGGTGGGTCCGAAGCCTCATAACAGAGGATAGGTTTATGGGTTGTCCTAGAAGCTGCTGTCGACGAATCTAATACCCTCACGGTTAAGGTGGTCCAAAGCCTTTAAATTTGATGGTCGTGGAGATACCCCTTGTGTGCAGTCACAGATTAGCTAGCATCATCCCTCCTCTACCCTCAATAATAATTATGTTGTGTCTAGACAAGACAGCCTAGACACAATGAGAGGAAGCCGAAAGGCACGCGCTAAGCTAAAGCCGGATGCGTGAGGTCTGAAACAGGATACGTAATGAAGGTTATAAAGAAAAGTACGTAGCTTCGGGAATACTTAACTCTAATCCATCCTTTTGGTACATCTGGAGATTGTGGCGATACAAGTGAGACTCTTTAGATTCATGCAATGTTACTAATGGCGCCTTGCTAGGTCGTAGCCATTGACTTAGCTGAAGGCTATTCTAACTATTGGCTCGGCTAAGGAGCAATGCTTCGTCAGTGTAGTCGCTAGCAAAGTCGTCCGTACAACTGGGGTGAGTGCTAGTCCGTATCTCGAGACCTGCCTTGTGGTGGCGCTCGGTCTGCGATCACACAGTGGCGACACGCGGGTCCGACATGTACTAATGGACCGCGGCCGATTTAAAGCTACCACCTAGCAAGTGTGGTGTCTGGCGGTGACACCACATTCCTCCCCCGCAAATCGGCGAACGGTCGTGTTATAAGGCTTCCGCCCGCCGTGGGGAGGACCCCATGTGGACGCATGCGATGAGGTGGGGAGCCTAACAACAGGCGAGGCTGTGCCACCCGCACCCGGCCATTCGGTCCGAGGGGATGTAGGAAACGCCTGAAAACATAGTCCAGGGTGCACGTCAACATGCGGTGCATGCGCCCGTAAAGAGACAGGAGGGGCCGAAGGGGCGACCTCCATTGCGTCGGGGTACCCGACGCGCGAAGACGCCATGTGGTCCGGAGCGGGCAAGAGTTCCATGGCGGAGGACGGCTGGTCACGGGAAGCGATCGGCGGCGCGTGACCCAGGGAGGCGCTTGGCGGCTGCAGCGAAGCGTCCACTGCGGGCGGCGCCGGCTGGAGGACAGGCGGCGGCGGCGGGGGCGGCAGCGGCGCATCGCCATGGGGCAAAATGGAAGGCATCGTCGGTAACACCTGGGGATGAGGCGAGCCAGTAGATGGGTCCCCAGGGCGCTGGCCGGACGGCACCGTCGCTGAAAGCAGACGGGGAGCGGCAGAACCCGTGCGACGACGGAGGCGCAGCTGATTGAGATGCCGACGCACCTCACCAGAGGCCCCCAAAACGAAATACATCGCGCGGCCGAGGCAGCGAAGAATGCGCCCTGCGAGCCAACGCCGTGAACCTCGATAGTTGCGATAGAATACAACGTCGCCTGGAGCAAAAGCAGAAGTCTGCCGCTGCACAGGAACCTGATGCGGCGGGTGCAGCAAAGACATCAAGGTTCGATGAGGACGACCGTGGAGCAACTCAGCCGGCGAGCGACCAACCCGGGGCTGAGAGCGATACGATGACAAAAAGAGCAACAACGCGTCCTCCCGAGAATGCGACTCTTTCAACTTCAACATATGTGACTTGAAAGTGCGGACCAATCGTTCAGCGGCACCGTTTGACTGAGGCGAAAACGGCGCGGATGTCAGATGTTGAATACCATTGGCCTGGCAGAATGACTGAAATTTTGCGGACATGAATTGTGGACCATTGTCGGAAACAATAGTCTGCAGAAGACCTTCAATGCAAAAGATAGCAGACAACGCTTGGATGGTGGCAGAGGACGTCGTGGAAGACATCCGGACAACAAAAGGAAAATTACTGAAGGCATCTACCAGAACCAACCATCGAGCATTCCAGAATGGACCAGCAAAATCGATGTGCAAGCGTTGCCAAGGAGAAGTGGCTTTTGGCCATGCAAAGACTTTCTGCGGCGGTGCTGATTGTTGTTTGGCACACGCCATGCAAGAAGAACACATATTCGTAATTGCAGCATTGATGCCGAACCAAGTACAGTGCTGACGAGCAAGTTGTTTCGTTCGCACTATACCCCAATGTCCTTGGTGAAGAAGCCGTAAAACAGAGGACTGTAACGAACGTGGGACCACGACTCTGGACTGATCATTATCAGAACGCAACAACAAAACACCACGTCGAACAAAAAGTCTCTCCTTGTGAGCAAAAAATCGGCGAACCAACGGACCCTCGATCCGAGACTTTGACAAAGGCCATTGCGTAGCAACAAAACGCAAAACGGTAGCAAGGACCGGGTCAGCAGCCGTGGCTGTAGCTACACGACGAAAATCAATCGGAAACGAGTCGACCACTTCATCGGTCTCCGAATCAATGAACATGCAAGAAAGTTCGGAAGAATCGAATGCTCTATCCTCAGCAACAGGCAAACGGGACAACGCATCGGCGTTTCCGTGCTTAGCAGTGGACCGATACAAGATATCGTAGCGGTACTGCGAGAGGAAAATAGACCAGCGAATGAATTTCTGCGCTGTACGCGGAGGTACAGGCTTGTTCGGATGAAAAAGCGACGTCAAAGGTTTGTGGTCTGTGATGATGGTAAAGTGACGCCATACAAGAAATCATGGAACTTAGTAACACCAAACACGAGAGCCAAAGCTTCTTTCTCTATCTGTGAATAATTTCTTTGCGCAGACGAGAGCAATTTGGATGCAAAGGCAATAGGGCGATCATGCGACCCATCTTTGTGCGCAAGCACAGCACCGATCCCGAAATCCGATGCATCTACCATCAACAAAAGGGGTTTCTGGGGATCGAATGGCGTAAGGCAAGTATTAGAAAGCAACGCCGATTTCAACTGACGAAAGGCGCGTTCGCATTCTGTCGTCCAGACGAACGGAACACCTGTACGGCGTAAGCGATGAAGCGGAGCTGAAATGGAAGAGGCATTGCGCAGAAAGCGATGATAATAGTTAATTTTATCCAACATACTCTGTAGCTGCTTCAACTTCTGCGGCGAAGGCAGGTCTTGTATGGCACGAAGGTGCTCTGGACTCGGATGTATGCCTTGGGCATTGATGACATGTCCCAGGTATGGTAAGTCACAAGCAAAAAACACACATTTGTCCTTCTGCAAGCGAAGACCATTTTGTCACAATACCTGAAATAATGTTCGTAGGTGTGCGAAATGCTCGTCTGCTGTCTTTCCGGAGATCACAATATCGTCCAGATAGTTCGCAGCAGTAGGGACCGACGCACAAACAGTTTGTAAATATTGCTGAAACAATGCAGGGGCGGATGCACACCCGAATGGCAGTCTTTTGAATCGGTACAAACCAAGATGCATGTTAACCACCAAGACGCGCTGGGATTCGGCGTCCACTGGGATTTGCAAGTACGCATCTGCTAGGTCTAACTTCGAAAAGTATTTACCTGGGCACAGTTTATCAAAAAGGTCTTCCGGGCGGGGTAAGGGAAAAGTTGCAATCACGAGTTGTGGATTCACTGTTGCCTTGAAGTCCACACAAAGTCTCAGTTTTCCAGAAGGTTTTGGCAAAATTACTAAGGGTGAGGCCCAGAGAGAAGCTTGCACACGTTCAATTACACCTTGTGATTCTAAATCGTGTAATGTTCTTGCGACCTCATCACGCAATGCGTGAGGAACATTGCGCGCTCTGAAAAATTTCGGTTGCGCGTTTACTTTCAGTTCCAAATGTGCTTCATAGTTCTTAGCGCAACCAAGGTCTGGTGCAAAAATGTCCGCAAATTCTTCACACAGACGAGAAACACTGTCTGAAGGCACAGTCTGATTCACTGCTAGGACCTGATTTACTATAGACATGTTAAACAATTGAAATAAATCTAAACCAAACAAGTTCACTGCAGAAGAAGAACAAAGAACGTAAAATGATACAAGTTTTGTTTGTCCCTTATATGTTGCAAGAAGAGTGCACTGTCCTAACACAGGGATATTCTGACCTGAATAACTATTTAACTGAACATTTGCGGCACGCAACGGAGGATACAGGTACAGCATCACTTGCTAATTGACGTGATTGCCGGCGACGTCGACGCACACTTGTTGTGGGACGAACACTGTCACTGTTTGAGAAAGTGGCACTGGACGGGGTGGAATTAACTACATGAATGTCCATGGGCGAAGGTCCACGAGCCTGAGTGTCCTTGGTTCGATTCCGGCGCGAAGCAAAGGGCCTGGAATGGTTGTGATTGGCTGATCTGAGCTTTTTCTGGCAAACACTTTGAACATGTCCTTTCTTATGACAGAAAAAGCTAATAGCTTGGCGTGACGGGCAATTTTCACGCAAATGTCTAGTAGCTCACCACGGGCATGATTTCACTGCATTTGTATGCCGGCGCGGCACACCTGGTTTAGAGCGTGGCGGCAGCTGCGCGGACGTGTGCGAGGGCAGTTTACCGGGCCGTGCAGCGCACCCGGCGGGCCGGTTAATGTTACACACGGCTGGCGAAGTTGCAAATGATTCCTGAGCAAAGTCAAGTGTGTCTTGTCTATCCAATATGTCTATCACTTGTTGAAGGGAGGGATTAACTAGTTTCAAAATCTGTTCCCGTAAACGAACATCAGAAACGTTCTGTGCAATTGCATCACGTACCATTGTATCTGAATAAGTGAGTCCACATTCACACTCAAAAGCACAATCCCGAGTAAGGCCTTGCAACGTTGCAACCCACTCCCTATTAGTCTGACCGGCCGTACGTTTTGTACGAAAGAAAGTATACCTTTTTGCAACTACATTAACTGTTTCCTTGAAATAGGCATCTAAAGCAGACAAAATTTCTTCGTAGTACAGAGTTGCTAAGTCGCGTTGGGGAAATAATTTCACTATCACACAGTACGTTTGCACCCCTACACACGCCAATAAATGAGGCTGCCGCTCGATACCTTGAATTCTGTAGGCGGCGAGATGAAATCCAAACTGGCGTGACCACTCCGTCCATGTTTCCTTAGCTGGTTCAAAGGGCCTAAAAGGCGGTGCAACTGCGAGTTGTGGCTGCTGTAGCAGTGGAGCGGCGGCTGCCACATCGTTTTGCTGTGCACGATGACCCTGGACGAGCTGTCCAAGGGCATCCAATAACGCCTGCGTCTGCTGATTCTGCAAGCGATAAAATTCGGACAGTACATCTGGCGAAGCCATGACACAAGTAAATGTAAGCAATTAGAAAGAACAAGACCCTTTCCGTTGACTCGTCGCCAAAAATTGTTGTGTCTAGACAAGACAGCCTAGACACAATGAGAGGAAGCCGAAAGGCACGCGCTAAGCTAAAGCCGGATGCGTGAGGTCTGAAACAGGATACGTAATGAAGGCTATAGGGAAAAGTACGTAGCTTCGGGAAAACTTAACTTTAATCCATCCTTTTGGTACATCTGGAGATTGTGGCGATACAAGTGAGACTCTTTAGATACATGCAATGTTACTAATGGCGCCTTGCTAGGTCGTAGCCATTGACTTAGCTGAAGGCTATTCTAACTGTTGGCTCGGCTAAGGAGCAATGCTTCGTCAGTGTAGTCGCTAGCAAAGTCGTCCGTACAACTGGGGCGAGTGCTAGTCCGTATCTCGAGACCTGCCTTGTGGTGGTGCTCGGTCTGCGATCACACAGTGGCGACACGCGGGTCTGACATGTACTAATGGACCGCGGCCGATTTAAAGCTACCACCTAGCAAGTGTGGTGTCTGGCGGTGACACCACAAATTAAACTTTTATTTTTAAAATGATGAAAGACTTCCTTGCGTGTTAGATTAAACCACAAAGTCATGAATCTTTTTTACAGAAAGACGAAGCTAATCTCAAGTTACCATGAGCGATACGGTGTGGCCGGTTCTAGGCGCTTCAGTCTGGAACCGCGTGACCGCTACGGTCGCAGGTTCAAATCCTGCCTCGGGCATGGGTGAGTGTTATGTCCTTAGGTTAGTTAGGTTTAAGTAGTTCTAACTTCTAGGGGACTGATGACCTCAGATGTTAAGTCCCATAGTGCTCAGAGCCATTTCAACCATTTGTACCATGGTTTGTAAATCGGTTGATTTATTGACTTTTAACTGCTGAACTGGCCGAAATTGAATGACTTCAGCCTGGAAATGCTTTGTGTATGATAATTCTTTTCCTTCCTGGCCTTATCTCGTAACTTCACGTGACCAACATGTCAATTTTTTGAATTTTCTGTGTTAGTGATAGTGGGTCACCACCAATAACCTCTCCCCCTCCCCTCCCCCAACCGCACTGACTCTATGTGAGTATCATAGCTATCTTCGTCTAGCGTTATCCCATGTGAAAGAATACTAACGTTTTCTAAATGTTTCGAATAGTGTAACCAACGCGGGACGTGGGTAGCAGCCAGTGTTCACGTCAGGACCGGCTTAAGGCTACTCAAGCCGCCTCTTGGGGCGCCAAGCAAAGAAGGGCGGACGTAGAAGATTTATATATAGTGCGTATCAAATTTAATAGTGAAAACTGACAATGGCGAAAGTGTAATGGAGAAAAGGGAGGAAAGTGGGGCGCCAAAAGATGTCATTTGTGTGCAAAAATGTTCTCAAATCCACCCTCATTCACACAGTCAACTGTAGGTATACCAGCCCTCGCCGTTAATATGGCGGAGGGATTCGATCTGGGACCGGTGCGTCTCCAGAAATTCCGTAACCGACGTGCTAACTTGTCCGGGTAACTGGGCAGCTCTGTATGATCGTGCCACTGAAAATAATAATACGCTTATCTGTTGCAAACTGAGCAATGACGCTGTCTCTACGACACTGCAGTGCCCATATTGTTCAGAATTACAATGTCTGAGGGAACATTGGATAGTAATTCTGAGCAACATAAGCACTGCAATATCGTCTGTATTCGCCAACATATGACAAGCTACTTTAATTGAAATATCTCCCCTGTACGGAAATATATATAATGAATGTAAGAATACAGGTTTTGGAAGTATGGTTGGCAAGCTATGGAAGTTTGAGTCTGGCGTGGAGCGTGCTCGGGTAGCCTGTAGGTAAGGCTACTGCACAATTAGTGAATTTAGTCGTGGTATTTTTGTTACCCTATGCATGTATCACTTTCAGAAGTCAAATTAATCATCAAATGAAGTAATTTAATAATACTGAACCTTAAATTGCTGGTGTATCTATGTACCACCACAATAAAGTGAAAACGGTGAAGAGCAGAGGGAGTATGAATGGGAACAGTATTTAAGTTTACAAAATAATGACCAATTTTATTAAATCTTCAGCAACAGCAACTTCAAGGAGAACGAACTCATTAATCTTACACAAAAATGAGAAACACGAATTAGTTAAGCAATGGTGTTCGATAGCAAAGCATGCAGTGGGAATGAAGCTATACAAATTCTCCCGAGAATTAATCCCTTTTACAGCGCAGTCTGACTTTGTTTACATGAATCCACTCTGAGCCTCAACGCTATTCAAGTGGTATCAACTACGGCAAAGTATACCACAAACTATAGCTCACCTGAGAACAAGGAGCTGAGAATCTCATTCAACAACCTCACGCCGATGCAACAGAATTTTACCCTTTCATCTTGATTCAGGCAGTAGGAGAAAGCGGGGCACTGTTGGCGGGGAACGGTGTCCTGGCAGCTGCAATGTTCTGACCCGTCGACGAACATATGCAAACTACGCGGCCTGATGTTCTGATTATCAGAACGCGTTAAACTTCACTATCAGAGCCCTGAAATCCCGGAAAATTCCAGTTATAGGTGCACCCATTTGCTGGTACGGCCAAACAAATTTGATTCAAAGGGATTGCCAGATGTCAGACGGCCGACTCGGGACATATAAGTTCACCCTGTGACACACTGTATATCCGAGATGATATGCAGTTCCACTGTCGGTACATTTGGAAACTGCCACACGCTCTTAGTCCATCACAAGATACAAACCACAAGTCTGACCCACGAGGGAAAGACCTAGAGTACTCCACCAGGGAAGGACCAGAGGATGAAGTCAAATCGAAGAATTACAACAACTTTCCTTCAAGCCTTGGTCAGGAGAAGTATTAGAAAAACGAAACCGTCCCCATACTGCACAAACCAACTGCATCGTATTCTACTCATTGAATCTCCACTCTTGACTGTTCTGTTGCCCTGGTAACCAATCCAATCACGTCACTGGGATTCCTACGGTGGGGAGCAATCCTCATCTTTGGATATACTGAGATGAGCCGATCAGCGTCTCCAGATCTCTCTTGTATGAAAGAAGAAAACCTTATACTGGAGAAACGTTGTTCATACGGTATGTATGGCCGTATTTAGGCAGAAAATATCTACCTACACAGAACCATTTATGGAGTGATCTCATTTTTCCGGGTCGACCGTTTCCAACTTCTGAAAGAAGCGTATTAACCATCCCAGACAGTCGTGTCCTTGAAATATATGTTTCTGCTGCTCACTGAACGAACGTGGCGATTTCCTAGTGTTGAGGGGTCAGGGTGGTTGGGGTGGGGGGGGGGGGGAGGGGGGGGAGAGATTACAGTCCTACCTCCACTAGATAGGGATGCCAGCTGCTCTGTCCACATTGTCCTAGCTTCAAATATGAGAGTGCATAGTATTTTATGACCGTAGCACCGTTTGTACAACAGTTTCCAGCACTGGCTCTTGATATGCTTTCCGGGATGTGAGGTCGTGGTCCAAGAACTTTTCTGCTCCTTACGTTTCGTCCAGAACTGCGCTGGACTTCCTCAGAGGCGCTGCTCGGCAAGACTCAGCGCCTCTGAAGAAGTCCAGCGCAGTTTTGGACGAAACGTAAGGAGCAGAAAAGTTCTTGGACCACGACCTCACATCCCGGAAACTATATCAACAGCCATGTCACTCGGTCGTGAAAGCCTTAATTCTACAGTTTCCAGCACTCTCTCTTCAATGGACTTATCCACCACTTTAAGCCATGTGGCCATCTTCCACGATGGGCTGTAGTCTGGACCAGCTATAATATTTTGTGAACCGGAGCCCTTCCTTCAGACCCTGAGTGGACGGAAAGAGCTTCGGCCAGAAGTCCGACTGCAGGTAAGAACACTGAACGCTGTTCTCAGAATCATCTGCAAAGCTAGGTCACTGCACTCAGCGTTTATGACCCCCAATTCATCACGCTCCCCGTTCTTGGTCGTCTCCACTAGGACCCCTGGGTACAAGGTCTCTACAGGTCACACATGCAGTCACAAGGACATTCTGCCTACAATTTCTTCGTGCAGAGGAAAGTCAGTAACCACACGAAGCAAATGTTGTACTGGGGAACACCAACATCATGAACTGAAATATAAATGTTAATCTCACTGGCAATATTGTTAGAGTGAGTGAGTGGCGTGCCATATCTTATGATATACATGTCTCAGCTATACTGTTATAGCTGCACGGTATGAAGTATGTCTGTAGTGAGTGAACTGTAAGAGTAAGATGTTCAAACGTTCATTTCACTAGCTGAACGTCCATGACAATGCGGCACACCTTAATGCTAGTGTTTAAAAAAACGTAACTACTGGTATCATACACTATGTGATCAAAAGTCTCCGGACACGTTGCTGAAAATGACTTAAAAGTTCGTGGCGCCCTCCGTCGGTAATGCTGGAATTAGTATGGTGTTGGCCAACCCTTAGCCTTGATGATAGCCTCCATTCTCGCAGGCATACGTTCAATCAGGTGATGGAAGGTTTCTTGGGGAATGATTGCCCATTCTTCACGTAGTACTGCTCTGAGGAGAGGTATCGATGTCCGTCGGTGAGGCCCGGCACGGTCGGCGTTCCAAAAAATTCCGAATGTGATCTATATGTTTCAGTTTAGGCCAGTCCATTACAGGGATGTTATTGTCATGTAACATCTCCACCACAGGCCGTGCATTATGAACAGATGCTCGATCGTGTTGAATGATGCAGTCGCCATCCCCGAATTGCTCTTAAACTGTGAGAAGCGAGAAGGTGCTTAAAACATCAATGTAGGCCTGTACTGTGCCACGCAAAACAACAAGGGGTGCAAGCCCCCTCCATGAAAAACACGACCACAACATAACACTGCAGCCTCCGAATTTTACTGTTGGCACTACACACGCTGGCAGATGCCGTTCACATGGCGTTCGCCATACCCGCACCCTGCCATGGATTGTCAGATTGTGTACCGTAATTCTTCACACAACGTTTTTCCACTGTTCAATCGTCTAATGTTTACGCTCCTTACACCAAGCGAGGCGTCGTTTGTCATTTACCGGCGAGATGTGTGGCTTACGAGTAGCCGCTCGACCATGAAATCCAAGCTTTCTCACATCCCGTCTTAGTGTCGTAGTACTTGCAGTGGATCCTGATGCAGTTTGGAAATCCTGTGTGATGGTCTGCATAGATGTCTGCCTATTACACATTATGACCTTCTTCAACTGTCGGCGGTCTCTGTCAGTCAACAGACGACGTCGGCCTGTACGTTTTTGTGCTGTATGTGTCCCTTCACGTTTCCACTTCACCATCACATCGGAAACAGTGAACCTAGGGATGTTTAGGAGTGTGTAAATCTCGCGTACAGGCGTATGAGACAAGTGACACCCATCACCTGACCACGTTCGAAGTCCGAGAGTTCCGCAGAGCGCCTCATTCTGCTCTCTCACAATGTTTGATGACTACTGAGGTCGGAGATGTGGAGTACCTGGCAGTAGATGGCAGCAAAATGCATCTAATATGAGATACATATGTTTTTGGGGGTGTCCGGATACCTTTCATCACATAGTGTATGAGCAGTGTGGCTCGATCAGCGATATTCCCGCCGCTGGTATGGGTCGTCTTTCCTGCTGTGTGTGCAGAGCCCGCACTGGCGCCACCCACCAGGCCGATTGAGAGCGAGAGGAAAAGCTGAGGAAGAGGGAGTCATTTTGCTTTGGGACGCCGAGCAGTAACGGCGTTATGAGAACTGTGGCGGACAGCTAGGGTACGGTGCCAGCCAGCAAGCAGGGCACGTCCAGAAGGAGCTGTTTACCCGGATGACAGCGGTGGCAAATATCGCCGGCGTGGAAAGAGACGTTACTGGGAAGCCATTGGGGTTGTTTTTCCGCTTGGTTCAAATGGTTCAAATGCCTCTGAGCACTATGGGACTTAACTTCTGAAGTCATCAGTCCCCTAGAACTTAGAACTACTTAAACCTAACTAACCTAAGGACAGCACACACATCCATTCCCGAGGCAGGATTCGAACCTGCGACCGTAGCGGTCGCGCGATTCCAGACTGTAGCGCCGAGAACCGCTCGGCCACCCCGGGCGGCTTTTCTTCCGCTTGTTTCATGTCTCCTGGCATCGGGATCTGCGGCGGCTGGCTTCGTCGAACAAGCAAGAGGGTAAGGGCCTTGCTTGTCCTGTATATTGTGATCGGAATCCACTACTGGGCTCTCTGCGGTTGACTGTATTTTCTTAGGCGGCCGTCGCTACTCCTACTGAGTCTGGCCTAGAATCTGTCGATTCTAATTGGTTTAATACGAAATGTTTTAAGATGTATGTGGTATGATCATTAACATTTACGAGGGCCTGGAGTGCTGAGACATTCCGTTGTAGATCCCTACTGTCCAAGTTTAATCGCCTTTGAAAACAGTTCGCTAGTCCTTGTTTAAGTACCGCCTGGTTATTGTATTTATATCACTCATCCGAGTTGAGATATAATGTTTCCCTGGATATATTTATCTCTGAATAGTAATTACATTACTGTTACGTTTCTGTTTGAACTAACAGCGTATCTGAGAGACACGTGTAGAATTCGTTCAATGACCGTAGATCGATATTGTAATTAATTTCACGTATTAGTTTTACTGATGTAATAAGTTATTGTGTTTCTAGTTATTTAAGGCAGATTTTAGTGTGTTGTAGATACCCACTAGTTCTGGGATTTTCTCGTGCCCACTTGTGACCGCTGCTGCTCCCGTCTGGGGGTCCATGTCGAGCCTGTTGCAAACAGTTGAACGAGCAAGCGTCCATTTTCTGAGCGTAGTTGTTGAATCTCACGAGCTTGTTTCCTCACATGAAATTTTATTTGTCATATGCTAAATTAACTGAATTATTCTGGTAATAACAATCACTGTCGTTATAAAATTTAACTCATTTCAGTAAATGTCTAATAGGCCATAAGTGCCGCGTTTTTATGAATGTTTAAAATTGAACTGATTTATTTTCACGTGAATGGTAAATTTTAAAGATGTGTGATAGCTTTAAACATGTGATGGTTTTATTTGTCAAGTTCTCTTGTTTTAAGTACCAAATAAAATGTTGGGTTCAACTGTCAATGGTGATTGCCTGACGTGTTACTTTGGTCCAGTCGTACCACCCTGCCGGCCGCTGTGGCCGAGCGGTTCCAGGTGCTTCAGTCCCGAACCGTGCTGCTGCTACGGTCGCAGGTTCTAATCCTGCCTCGGGCATGGATGTGTGTGATGTCATTAGGTTAGTTAAAACAGTTCTAAGTCTAGGGACCTGATGACCTCAGATGTTAAGTCCCATAGTGCTTAGAGCCATTTGAACCTACCACCCTACAGCCTATTGTGCTGTGTTTGTGTCGTTACGTAAAAGGTGTAATTACATGTTGTCAGGACACTTCAGTGTATTTAACCAGCATTACAGAGTTACAAAATAGTGCTGACAGTAATGAACACTGAAAATAATTTAGTCTCGTGACCAAAACATTGTCGAACATTTTTGTTCGCATCTCTCAGAATGTTTCATTTTACCCCTTAGGGGTAATTACTTCTCAGGTATAGAATCACTGATGTAAAATACAGAAATAACCCATCCACGAACAAGCAAATTTGGTAGGTTTACTACGTTAATTCAGAAGAACTGTATGTTAGATAGTATTCTCATTTGTATCGACGGAGAAAATGAGCAGAGAGCCATCTTTCTAGTAATGATATTAGAAAGTTACGGTGAAAGTTAAGAAAGCTGCATAGGAGGTACAATTTATGGGTATTGTTGCCGATGAACGAAAGCTCGATACAGTACAAATGATCATAAATGCATTTGCGTGAGACATGTAGAATAAACCTGAAAACAAGGTGATATGAACTAAAAAGCAATAGCTCTTAAAAGTATTTGACCTACTTAAAAATCAGTGGACTGATCAAAGTCACGTAGCGGACACTCAGTACTTATGATGACTCTGATGATGATGAGGTCCCGAACTAGAGGACGATAAAATAAGGCTGAAGTACTGAAGTCCATCTTTCAGAATCAATGCACAGAAAAATCATTAAGTGTTCCTACTGTCATAAGGTTTCAAAAATTGCGAGTATCAAAATTAGTTAGTGCATATTTGAAAACAACTGAACACACTCGATGGAAAGATGCTCCTGAATATGACAAGGTATCGTCTTCTAGCAAGAGCCCGTTACATGTTGTTAGAACAATACAGCATCCACGTAACTAAGCAAATATGGAGGGTGCTCTAGCCTTTAATTTCGTACGCCTGACAGATGTGCAGTACGACAACCGTGTCTCACTGAAATCAGTTTGTCCTAGTATGAGTAACATAGTTTGTTCTCGTGTATGATATAATGTCTCTTATCGACATAGAAAAATTATCTATTAAAATGAACACGAAATCTACAAGACTGGTCTGTTCGGTCAGTAGATCGAGGAAGCATTACATAACCGTTCTTAGGTTTAAGGCGTATTTCTAGATTTCCAGAAAGCCTTAGATACGGTACTGCACCGTTGTCTAGTAAACAAAATTGGAAATCTGTGCGGAAATAGTAACAGAGCGGAGTAAGTTGTATTTAACGGGGAAACGTCCTGTGAAGCAAAAGCTTCTGCCGGATTACGTCAAAGATATGTGACAGCACCGTTACTGCTCATCATGCACATAAACGACCTAGTAGACAAAGTCTACAGATCTCTGAGGCTAATAATAGAGGACGCAACTGTATAGAGAGAGAGCTCACGAAGTTAGAGACATTTCCCGAAAAGCAAGACGGAAAGAAGACTATCATAGCTTGATGCAATGAAAGGCAACAGGCAGCTGAAAAGTCAGTATTAATTTTCTTGCTAGCTAATAACGAAGCAAAGACGATGTAGTTTGAATACGCAACCGGTAACAAGGATTCGGAATTAGTGATAACTGTGAAGTATCTAAGAGCACATATCGGAAGTGTTTGAAGGTAGGTCTACCACATAAATATAGCCTAAAGGACTGAGACTTATCGAAAAAATTTACTAACGAAGGAAGTTACTTACAAAACATTCTTTTTAAGTGTGATTCTTTATTCTAGGACATTTATCAAACAGTGTAAATGGTTGGCATACGCAAGATTTAAGATAGAGCTACGCGCAACGTCGCGGGCGTTTTATACTTACAGCGAGAATTTCACAGAAATGTACGCCGAATATCAGTGGTAGACTGCAGAAAAGATACGCTTTGATTTCGCAGAGTTACTTTCAGAATCCCGATAGCCCACATTCCTGTATGAGCTAAGTTATACAGTACTGTTGTAACATCTCATAAGAATAAAAATGTGGACATCAGAGAGTTTATCAAAAATGGTTCAAATGGCTCTGAGCACTATGGGACTTAACTTCTGAGGTCATCAGTCCCATAGAACTTAGAACTACTTAAACCTAACTAACCTAAGGACATCACACACATCCATGCCCGAGGCAGGATTCGAACCTGCGACCGTAGCGGTCACGCTGTTCCAGACTGTAGCGCCTAGACCCGCTCGGCCACCCCGCCCGGCAGAGAGTTTATCCGAATAAAATCAGCCAATGCTGAGAAAACGTCTTTTGGAAATGAGGGACCGAAAGTTTTGTATCAGTTTTACCGTTTTGGGTACTAAAATGATAAATCCTGTACAAAGTAAAGGGAACGTAAAATGCAGATTGGCAACATCAAGGAAGGCGTGTCTGAAGAGTGGAAATTTGTTGACATCGAGTGTAGATAAGCAATAGGGAGATTTATCTGAAAGCATTTGTCGTTGAAACCGCAAAACATATCAGTATGAGCTTGACAACTTCAGCATCAATGCTCGTAGTAACATAGTGCTGATTTTTACTCAACCTGCCACTCTGAAGTTGGAGAGATACGGCACTAAGTTACAGCACTATTTGAACAACTTTTCAATCACAAATTAGTGGTACCAGGTGCCTCTGTAGATAATAGCAAATTGTCTCTCGCAAAATTTTGCGATTAACGTGAGCTATTAGACGAATAAAGGGAGTACCTACGGCCTCCATAAATAAATGGCAGTGGCGGCGCGAATGCAAAGTACATCTATACAGTGAGCTAAAGACGCCGCCTGCACCTGGGTAGGAGGTGTAATTTCACTGCTGCGCCGCGAGCGTGGCAGCCAAGAGTCGATGATATGAACTGCACGAGTAGTGCCCACCACAAGCCTGCGGACCGGGTTGGCGTTCTTACTTACTCCTACAGATTACACTTGTCATTTCGATGGCGACCAAATTTTTCTTCCGTTCCTGTTATTTGGTGGCCTTTAAATTCTTTGTCTTACACTACTGTTGGCAGAAGCGATATGGTTGTAGAAATGTTTCTTATAGAAACATCTTGTAAAATGCAGTTTTACGGGGTCCACCAAATTCTTGCTTATGCCTAGACCGTGTCGTTTGGTCAAATACAGACTTCCAAGTGAGGGAAGTAACACAGCGAACTCGCATATGGGACGACGATGATTCAAATGCCATCCAGATTTAGATTTTCCTTTATTTCCATAAATCGAGTAATGCAAATGTCGAGATGTTCTCATTCTAATGTCACTGCCGATTTCTTTGTCCATGGTTCCCCTAGTCCCAGCCCGCGCTCTGTCTCTAATGAACTCTTTATCGATGGCATGTTAAACGCTAATCCTATTTCCTTCTTTTTTGCTATCTTCCTAGAGAGGTCCTGTGTCACATTTCATGTCAAGCGCCAACGTCTAGGAGAAAGTGTTCTTATGCAAGAGCATTCTAGAATCTGCTGCATTAAGTTTCCACTTCATTCACACCGATTGCCCTGAGTACCTCTTGCTACGAACTAGGGCATTTATTTGTAATAAACGAATAAACTATCTATGAAATCGATCAGTTTGGTGACAGTCCTTCTTCTCACATTGTTTCTGAGCTTATCAGCGGTTAAATGTTAGAACTACATGTGAAGGTCCACATGTAGCGAGGAGGAGATGGACAGAGAAAGGAACCACAAGGAGGTGTACTAATAGAAGTTTGAAACAAATAAATATCTGGGAAATTACCGGTTTCTCAGAAGTATACCAAAATAGAAAGTGAAACCAACAACGCTATCAAGAAACTTAGTGGCAGATTAAAATTGAGTGCCGGACCGAGACTCGAACTAGGGACCTTTGCCTTTCGGGGGCAAGTGTTCAACCATCTGAGTTACCCATGCGCGACTCACGCCCCGTCATCACAGCTCTACATCTGCCAGTAGCTCGTCTCCTACCTTCCAAACTTCACAGAAGCTCTTCTGCGAACCTCAAATGGTGGAGCACTTGCCCGTGAAAGGCGAAGGTCCCGAGTTCGAGTCTCGGTTCCGCACACAGTTTTAATCTGCCAGGAAGTTTCATATCAGCGCAAACTCCGCTGCAGAGTGAAAACCTCATTCTGGAAACTCTATAAAGTTTCTTGGCCTGAAAATAAGGCAAATAAACGTCAAACATTCGACATATATCGAAGGCCAAACACTAGAAACAACGTCATTGACAAAAATTCTTCATCAAAACGGATATAAATATGCACTTTTCAAATCAACAGAACTATAAATTTTTCAACATAGCAACATTTAATACGAAAATAAATTACACTACAGTGTATAGCACAGGAAAATAATTTCCAGCAGGTACAGTCCTCAGCATATAAAATCAACAAACAAAATCTAAAATACAAATATACACAAGGACATAGCAATTACAACAGAACCTAAAAATAAAACCAAAATAGTGCGTGTGCCAGCAAATTATCTGGGCCACACATGAAAACAATAAACGACAAAACATAAGACAAATTTAAAATTGGCATTTCGCATGACCTATAATCTTAGTATAGGAATTATATCAGGAAAGGATAAAATCTCAGAATTTTCGAACTGAGGAGTTTACAAAATTTCTTGCGAAAGGTATGCCAAATTCTACGTGGGACAAACAGGATGAAACATCAACATTTTATTCAAAGAACATGATAAGGAAATCATTCAACTCACTACCTACATCTTAAAACTCAAAACCACGAAGCAGAACACATTGAAAACGCTGTACAAATTTTACACAAAATATCTACTGGACGTATTATGAATATTTTGGAAGAATTAGAAGTATACACAAATACGAGAAAATTCCCGAACGACTTACTCATCGAACACACTGACCTGAAACACAAGCCATTCTTAGAAAATTCTAATGAAATTTTCGACCACGAAGAAGGGGATAAACATACGAGATCACCGATAACACATACAAGAAAAAAAAAAAGTTGACCGAGTACTATGTGTGTCACAAACACACCACCTCTGTAGACATTCAGTTTCTAGGATGCCAATTGTCGATAGCTGTCAAACAATTATCATAAAAAAACTTAATATTATGAAAACTGCGTGATTACAATAATATTATTACAGAACAGATAGTTCTGGATACAATATTATTATCAAATCCACCTAGAAGTAAGTAAAACTGCAGTTCATAGAAACGACATTACTGATCGTAAGTAAGACATAAATAAGATTCACTATTCACAGTACCCACAGGAGCACTAGATAATGACGTTATAAGCCGAAACAGGCAAGCTTGTCGTGCAGAAACGTCTAAATGCAACAAAGATTACCTTGCAGGTAATGCAATTTACTTGTTGTAAAATGTCGTATTTCGACTTACTTCATGCAGCAGCCCTACTAAAAGAATAAACAAATAAATAAATAAAATTCCTACATATATTCCTGATGATGGTCGAAATAGAGAAGATATAAAATGTAGACTGGCAATGGCAAGGAAAGCGTCTCTGAAGAAGAGAAGTTTGTTAACATCGAGTATTGATTTAAGTGTCAGGAAGTCGTTTCTGAAAGTATTTGTATGGAGTGTAGCCATGTATGGAAGTGAAACATGGACCATAAATAGTTTGGACAAGAAGAGAATAGAAGCTTTCGAAATTTGGTGCTACAGAAGAATGCTGAAGATTAGATGGGTAGATCACATAACTAATGAGGAGGTATTGAATAGAATTGGGGAGAAGAGGAGCTTGTGGCACAACTTGACTAGAAGAAGGGATCGGTTGGTAGGACATGTTCTGAGACCTCAAGGGATCACAAATTTAGTATTGGAGGGCACCGTGGACGGTAAAAATCGTAGAGGGAGACCAAGAGATGAATACACTAAGCAGATTCAGAAGGATGTAGGTTGCAGTAGGTACTGGGAGATGAAGAAGCTTGCACAGGATAGGGTAGCATGGAGAGCTGCATCAAACCAGTCTCAGGACTGAAGACCACAACAACAACAACAACGAAATACCGAAGTATAGGTTGTAACCTCTCCACACGAATTATTGTTAAATGAAAATGCAAAATGGAGCCAAGCGTAACCTCCCCACAAAAATTAAAAAAAATGATAATTGACCATAAACCTCACAATAATATTGATTAAATAATGAACCATGATTCAAATGTAACCTCCTAACAGAAATAATAATATCTGGTAAATTTTATAAGGACAGCAGCGCTGACCTTCGGCCCTGTATTCTGAATAAAAAAGCAAAAATTCTTACCTCAATAAAAGACTGCAAATATATCTGCTCTTGGCCTGCATCTCGTGGTCGTGCGTTAGCGTTCTCGCTTCCCACGCCCGGGTTCCCGGGTTCGATTCCCGGCGGGGTCAGGGATTTTCTCTGCCTCGTGATGGCTGGGTGTTGTGTGATGTCCTTAGGTTAGTTAGGTTTAAGTAGTTCTAAGTTCTAGGGGACTGATGACCATAGATGTTAAGTCCCATAGTGCTCAGAGCCATTTGAACCAATATATCTGCTCTTAATTATACATTCTTCGACACAGCTTCGTGCAATGCTAGCGTATATTTTTTCTTTGATTCTTGGAGGGAATGCATAGGAAATATTCTTTAAATTGAAATGAATGTTTTCTTTAAATAAGTTACTTTATAAAAAAAATTATTATTGGGGCATTTTTTCTGAACAAATTAAATTACAATTAACATACATTATTCATTATGCACAATGCTGCTTCTTTACCTTCTACGACAATACTCATCGTCCAGAGTCCTGACGAGAGTCGCGACCAGAGCACACAGCCGACGCATGCCGACTCCCGCAGACTACTACTGTCCACTCGCTACTAAAGCTGACCGACTACTACTGCAGACTCGCTTCTACTGTATCCGACCGACTACTACTGTCGACTCGCGCAGACTAGCGACAAGCAACAACTAACAATAAACTACTCTCTGGTCAGAGATTCTGTCTTGCTTCGCCCATCGCCGGCGAAGCATACTCCTTACATAACCCTCTACTGGGGGGGGGCGGGGGGGGGGGCAAAAATTTGGCAGCGATGGTGAGTCAGTTGGACTTGCCATGAGCAACAAATTTTTCATAATTAATTAACTTCACAATCACAGAATATATATATATATATATATATATATATATATATATATATAGGTGCAGAACATGAAATAAAAATATAGTGCACATGCACCGAGTACAGACATATCAAGCAACGACAAAATGTATACACAATGAGTACAAAACATATTAACAAATGGCAAAAGTGCACACGCACTGTAGTTCAGAACATATCAGCAAATCACAAAATGCAATGAATACAAATCATATTAACAAAATGACGAAAGTGCACACGCACTGTAATACAGAACATATCTGGGAATCACAAAAAAATATATATATATACGTAATGAGTACAAATCATATTAACAAATGGCATAGAGTGCACACGCACTGTATATGTCTTTATCATTTTACAAGAATTAGGAAAGGAATGGGAAGGATTGCGTCACGGTTGTAGCACTTTAGGTTGCACGCAGCTGCACTGAAAGTCCATATCTTTCTACAGAAGCACAACACCAAGTAAAACAATCTGAAGCTCTTTTCCTTGAAGTGTTAATCAGTGTAGCCAAGACACTGAAATGTCGTAATAATATTCCATGCTGTCATTTTGGTAGTACACTAGGTACACCAAACAGTGGGACCATAATAACATCTCCATCGCTCAAGGTGGTGGACAGCATGTCGTGTCAACACCATGTTCTTGTAAAGTAGACCAACGTAGAATTAGTGCAAAAACCAAATATAGTGCTCCATGATCATGAGGATAGACAGGACAAATGGATATTGCAGTAATTTCTGGTAATTAGGTCAGAAGGTGAAGGACATTAAGTCATATAGTAGTCTTCACTGAGAATTACACTAGTCTAACAACTGATTTGAGTAATTGGTGGCACTTATCGCCCAGTTACTGAACATTTCTGTACCATGGATGTAGTATTACAGAATAATGTTCATAAATTATCTGAATATAGTAATTATTGGCTCTCATTGCCCAGTTACAAACCATCAGAAGTCATCATTCAAAACAGAAGCTAATGAATGGCATAGTATTAACATAATTCACTTAATTATAGTAATCACATGCATCATAGGTCATCTTATTACAGTAATCAGTGGCATTCATTGGCCAGCTACAAAGCATTTTTTTTTGTATTTTCAGAAGTCATTATTCAAAATGAGTTAATTATTGGCATACCATTTATACATAATTAATCTAATTATAGTAATCATTGGCATCATAGGTCACCTTATTACAATAATCAATGGCATTCATTGCCCAGTTACAAAGCATTTTTTGTAGCATTTATACATAATTAATCTAATTATAGTAATCATTGGCATCAAAGGTCATCTTATTACAATAATCAGTGGTATTCATTGGCCAGTTACAAAACATTTTTTTTTTTGTATGGATTATTCAGAAGTCATTATTCAAAATGAGTTAATTATTGACATAGCATTTATACATAATTAATCTAATTATAGTAATCATTGGCATCATAGGTCATCTTATTACAATAATCAATGGCATTCATTGGCCAACTACAAAGCATTTTTTTTGTATTTTTCGGAAGTCATTATTCAAAATGAGTTAATTATTGGCATATCATTTATACATAATTAATCTAATTATGGTAATCATTGGCATCATAGGTCATCTTATTACAATAATCAGTGGCATTCATTGGCCTTTTTTTTGTATGTATTATTCAGAAGTCATTATTGAAGTGACATACTATTCAGAGCTGATCAGTATTACTCAGAACTCTCTTAAACAAGTAGCATTATTTGGGACTGGTAATTACTTTGTTTGCTTTTGAGTTATTGCTGCAAATGAAGATGTGTAACGTCATTCGTCATGAGTCAGCTGTAGCAAGGTTATGAAACAAGTAGAGTACATGTGATCACATTCATAAACGACATAGGTTTAATAAACAACTATTTATACCACATTAATTTCATGAATAATTTCTCCTGCAAAATATACAAAATGGATTATGAAACTGAAAGAAGAAACGCATATTATGCTGAAAAGTAGTGAACTTCGAATTAACAGGTAGTGAAATGTGTATAAAAATATATATGTTCTGTGGCTGTCCTTTCCAAAACCTTCAGTCATCATACCATGCGATATAAGACATATTGTCTAAACGAACTGCAACAAATACTTAAATAACTACATAGCGTCTCTTAACTAACAGCAAATATATAAACTTCATCATTATTTTCATCTGCAAAGAAAAACTTCATTATCCATATCACTATAACTCCATTATCATCATCACCTGTAAAGAAAAACTTCATTATCCATAGTAACATATTCTTCATCATTATTCGTCACCATTCATTATCATCTGCAAAAAAGTCACTTCATTATTCATTATACAACTATTCCTTATTTCTAGCATATTTCATCACTAAAACTAAGATGTGTAGTTCTGTCTGACAGCAAAATTAGTTAAGACTGCCATCATACGATGTGTATAGTATATTCATGTTAATGCTTGTTAATTCTCATCCATTTACTCTTCATCACGAGGTATTGCATCCTCTTTCGTTCATTCCGAAGGTGAAATTCCCATTTCTGTTTAATTTATTTCGTTTACACGTTATTTCTTTCTGAAAATGATGAACAAGGATTAATGTCTTGCATTTAATTCATATACCCATTAGATAAAAACTGGTTTATAGTAACATAATTGAGCATACAGCATAGCATGACAGAAAACGTAATATGTCAAAAACATCGACAGTGTTCAGAAGCAAAAATGTACACAGTGTATCACAATGTGGCAGCAAAAAAAAAAAAAAAAAAAAAAAAAAAAAAAAAAAAAAATTAAAGTAGTCACGATGTTGAGATATCGTAAGGCAAAATGTTAAAGTCAACTGGTGTTTGTTATATCTTAAATATTTCATAATGCATACAAACAAAACAGGAAAACAATCATACATACATAAAAAATGGAAAATATGCACGGTCTGATGTGTAACGACAACAAAAGCAAACCCGCTAACCTTACCTTGCCGGGCACTTGCCAAGAAAAAATTACGATAATCATCAGTAGGTGTTCATGTGAATATAATTGCATAGGCGGTCATAAAAAAATTAGGAAATGGCATTACAGTGTGATAAATCATAAAGTATCTTCATTCAGTAAAAGGTTTGATGTTGGATACGTGGTGGTTCCCTTTGGTTTTTCTGGTTCTCAAAGTTTCGACGTGTACTACATTGGGGTGAGGAATGCTGCGAGTCCGATATGGACCTGCGTGTAGAAGCTCAAATTTACTGCATCTACTCTTTCCTTTGTTGGATAAATAGTGTGTACGTACTAATATCTTCTGTCCAATGTGAAAGTCACGGCGTGTACAAACCTGTTTTTGCTGTCTTCTCCGGCGCTCTGCGGCACGTTTGATGTTGTTCAGCGCAATGTATATTATTTCATGGTGTCGTAGTCGACGAGATGTAGGAAATGTTACTAATTCTTTAATTTTGTTAGGTGCTTCAACGTTTTTCAGTATAACAGACGGAGATAGCATAGTAGATTCATTTGGCATGGAATTAATTACATCTTGGAATGAGAGTATGTGTGTGTCCCAATCAATATGTTTTTTATGGCAGTAAATTCTACACAGTTTACCAATTTATTTCATTAATCGTTCACAAGGGTTCGAAGAGGCATGGTACCTGGATGTATAGACCGGAGAAATGTTTCTAGCTCGTAACATACGTGTCCATATAACAGATCGAAACTGTGGTCCATTGTCGGAAATTACTTTCAACACATGCCCTACATAAAATAGAAAATGTTTTACAAATGCTTTCGAAACAGTTTTAGCAGTAGCTTTGCGTAACGGAGTGAAGGTAACAAATTTTGAAGTGAGTTCAACAGCGACAAAGATGTAGCAAAAACCTATATTTGTTCTGGGAATTGGACCAAAAATGTCTACAGCGCCCATGTGTCTTAATTTAACAGGTACAATGGGATGTAATGGAGGAATATGTGAAGTCGTATCTGATTTAGCTTTCTGGCAGATTTTACATGACGCTAAAACTCGTCGAATGCGTTTCTCTATGTTGGTAAAAAAACAGTTCTGTCTCCGTATAAGAAAACATTTTCTGGCACCGTAATGTGCGTAACTTAAATGAGTATACCAGATTAATTTGTTAACGAATTCGTCAGGAATGCATAATAACCAATTGTTGCTGTCAGGATGAGAGCGGCGAAACAGAATGTCATTGCGTAAAGTGTAATGGTTTCTAATGGTAACATTATTCCTATCTCGCCAAAGGTGTTTAATTTCTTTCCACACGTTGTCTTTACTCTGTTCTTGTGCTATGTCTTGTAATGACGACGAAATGAAATTTTCAAATGCAACTTGTTGAATGTACATTACGCTGAAATTTGCTTTGCAGAAGTTGGTTGCGATGTCTTGCTGATTGTTGCTGAGAGAACGGGATAGTGCGTCTGCTACAATATTTTGTGTGCCGGGAATGTGAACAATTGTAAATTAAATTCTTGTAAATAAAGTTTCCATCTACTTAATCTGTCGTGTGTAAATTTAGCCGAAAGTAAAAACTGTATCGCTCTGTGGTCTGTGTAAACGGTAGTATGTCTTCCATAAAGAAAATGCCGAAATCTCGTAAATGCCCAAACAACACATAATGTTTCAAGTTCTGTAACAGAATAATTGCGTTCAGCAGGTGACAGAATGCGACTCGCAAAGGCTATGTTTTTAATTACTGTAGTGCCATCTTCTTCAGTTTCCTGAAAAATGTGTACGCCTAAAGCGGTGTTAGAACTGTCGGTGGCAATGGAAAAATTTCTAGTAAGATCTGTGTGCGATAAAAATGGTGCATTCAACAAAGCATGTTTCAGATTGACTAATTCAGACTATTGGTTTTTCATGTAAAAGTATGTCTCAGATGTCGTCAAAAGTAATAACATTTTCGTGTACAAAATTCTCTGTGTCAAAAGTATTGCTTGCGTTACTAGAAGATGCAACCTGTACTGTATCTAGTCAAATTCTATCTGACGCGCTATTATTTTCAGGAGGATGCTGTGGCATTTCCACTATTTGAATTGTTCTGTTATTTCTTCCTGACGTATTACGTTCGGGATGATATCTACTGTCTGGTTCATTCATGATAATATGTTGTTGCTGAAGTTCTTGCTGCTGATAAGACCGACTGTTATTAAATGTACGCTGAAAATTGTGCTCATTATGTTTACGTCTGTCATGATAGTCATTTCTATATGGCGCATTGCGATAGGAATTGAAGTAGTGTGTCTTCTGTACGTACTTATTTCCTTGTTGCTGTGCGTTACTATTTGTTGGAGCTGACACTATATGCGCACGTGGCGAAACATTAAAGCTTGGTTGAACTTGTAGACTGCATTGTTGGTTAGGTATGCTAACCGGCTGGTTTTGTTGCTATTGCGGTGAAAAACGTCTATTGTTAATAAATGCGTTTGCTGTTGCTGATAATTTTACACATACTGATGATTACAGTTTTATCTGTTATTAAAATTACGGCGATAGTTGTCATTTCGGGAGTGTCTAAAGAGGACTGTCACTTTCAGTAAAACTTGTCTTATCGGGTTTTCTTTATACATTCTTAATCCTAGATAGGGCGACAGTTGAAGAGCTGTTCTGATAGATATAAAGGACAGTAAAAGAGAATGCAGCAGTGCAGAAAACTAAAGATGAAACAGCACTACTACGGCTCGGGGCCCTGTGCACACTACGGCACATTTTCATTAAAGCGTAATGAATCCCCTGAGGTCTATTACGCGCTGCAAATACATTTTAGCTTCTGCGTTACAGGCAATGCCGGTGAAAATTCAAAAACAAATTGTTGTATCCAGATCAATTCTAGTTTCTGCATTACAGACAATGCTATTGAAAATAGAAAGGCAAATTGTCGTATCCAGTCCAAAGCGTGACTCTGTGTTCTGTCATTATTAAGAACCTTAGACTTTTTTACGGATGAAAATTGCTCGTAATCAACGTTATCGTCACTGAATGTGTGAACAGGTTCACGATTACATAAGAATCTGTTTGTCTGTATCTTTTCGGATTTTAAGTCACGTAGTTTCTGTAAATTACTTAAGTTATACTGGCTTTACGAGTGTGAGAAATGTTCGGAATGTGCCGTATGCTGTGACGTCTTATTAACTGAAACATTTTTCATCTCTGTCACTTCTTGCTGTAAAGTTGACAATTTTCTACGTAATGTATTATTAGACGAATCTATTTCGTTGATCGTCTGCTGTAATTTTTGGAATTCAGGTGTTTGATTAAACGAAATCGGTGAAGTATCGTCTGATTTGCTGTCATTATTACTTTCAATAACGTCAATACGACTGGCCAATTCATCATATTTTTCAGTCAGTAATTTTACCTGATCATCGTTTTTAGTGTCAGAAGCATTAATTTGTTTTTGTATTTTACGTGTGGTTTCGTTCAATTTTCTAACGTTAGCTTTGATGACATCGGAATCCTGTGTTAGTTCTAATTGTTCGAGCCTGTCGGTCACTGTTTGAAAGTCTACTGTATGTGTATCTGTTTTTGATTTAAGATCGGAAATTTCACCACGCAATTCGGTGTTCAACTGTTTGATTGTATTAATTTCGTCCGATACTGTAGCAATATTGTTGTCTACGTATGTTTTTGCTTTCGTAAACAATTTACGTTTATCTTCCTGTCTCTGTGCGGTAATTGTTTCCATAACTTGTCGCTTTACTTTATTCTGTTCCTGTATAAATTCACGGAAACGCGTTTCACTGTTTTGTAGGTGGTGATTAAAACGATCGTCAATTTGACTGTTCTGTTGATCGAATTTCGCGTCTACTTTTGCATCCAGTGTGCGCGAAATTTCTGCTGTCATTAATTTAAACTCGTCACGTAACTGTGTTGCTTTCTCAGAGCATTGTTTACCGACTGCACTAATTTCGTCTCTAAGTGATTCTGTTGCAGCTGTTTGCATATCCCTTAATACTTGGGCAACAGATCTAATTTCTTTACTACTTTTCCTAGCACAAGCCTCAATTTCCTCACGTAATTATTCTTTAGTATCATGACACTGCGCGGCAACGGCTGTAATCTGTTCACTAAGCTGTTTGGAATTGTTATCTAGTTTTTCATTAAGTTGTTTGTTCTGTTCACTAAGTTGTTTGGAATTGTTGTCTAATTTTTCATTAAGTTGTTTGTGATTGTTCTCTTGTCTTTCATTCTGTTGTTTGGAATTTTCATTAAGTTGTTGTTTGAAATTTTCTTCTTGTTTTTTAATACGTTCATTAATTTGTAGCAACAATGCCATAATTTGATCCGAGCCAAAATTAGCTACTCTATTCTCAGTGCTGTTTGATGGCATACCTGCAATTGTCACGTTTTCTGTAACCATTTGGTCATTCTGTAATTCTTGAAAAGGTTTGCCAATCGAATGTGCACTGTTGGTCACTAAATCGTAATTAAATAAATCTGACGTATTCTGATTACACTGTTCATTTTCGTTAGAAAAAATTGTCTGTTCATTACATAAATTTTGCAAACCGGGTGTGTCAAGCTGGGCAGCGTTCATTGTAACAGAACGTCCCGCGTCATCAATTGTCGTCAAATTAACAGAGGACACAATTGAATTCGTCTGTTGATCACTAGGATCAAAATCAACATTAGTGGTCGGTACACACTGATTGTCTGTAAATGGAGGATTGTCATCATTACACTGAGTTTGCAAGTACTATCAGTCAAGTTATTTGAGTCGGCTATTTCACTCATTGTACATCGCGATTTACTGTTAACAGTTTTTCGCGGCATTTTTACACAAATCAAAATTATTCACAAATGAAACGAAGACAATGCAAAATGCAACAAACACAATTATAACAAAGAGCAACAAAATGTCGATGATCTGTGAAAGCAAGAGTGACAAATTAGTAAATGCGTTGCGCCAAATGCTAATTACAATTAAGTAATTAAGAGCAGATATATGACTACCTCTCAGAAGATTCACAAAGAAATACGATCCTGGCCGGATGTCGCCAAGTGTAACCTCTCCACACGAATTATTGTCAAATGAAAATGCAAAATGGAGCCAAGCGTAACCTCCCCACAAAAATTTAAAAAAATGATAATTGACCATAAACCTCACAATAATATTGATTAAATAATGAACCATGAATCAAATGTAACCTCCTAACAGAAATAATAATATCTGGTAAATTTTATAAGGACAGCAGCGCTGACCTTCGGCCCTGTATTCTGAATAAAAAAGCAAAAATTCTTACCTCAATAAAAGACTGCAAATATATCTGCTCTTAATTATACATTCTTCGACACAGCTTCGAGCAATGCTAGCGTATATTTTTTCTTTGATTCTTGGAGGGAATGCATAGGAAATATTCTTTAAATTGAAATGAATGTTTTCTTTAAAAGAGTTACTTTATAAAAAAAATTATTATTGGGGCATTTTCTCTGAACAAATTAAATTACAATTAACATACATTATTAATTATGCGCAATGCTGCTTCTTTACCTTCTACAACAATACTCATCGTCCAGAGTCCTGACGAGAGTCGCGACCAGAGCACACAGCCGACGCATGCCGACTCCCGCAGACTACTACTGTCCACTCGCTACTAAAGCTGACCGACTACTACTGCAGACTCGCTTCTACTGTATCCGACTGACTACTACTGTCGACTCGCGCAGACTAGCGACAAGCAACAACTAACAATAAACTACTCTCTGGTCAGAGATTCTGTCATGCTTCGCCCATCGCCGGCGAAGCATACTCCTTACAAGGTGTAATAAGTTTCACATAAGCATTTATATATCCATATGAGGAACCACATTAATCAAGACATGAGGCACTCGCACTTTGCATAGAGTACACCATTCAGGTAGCGCTGGTGTGCAGAAATTAACACTTTGCAGACTGGAAGACTATACGTCGTGTTTTGTTTGTAAGCCGCAGTGTTGATGCATTTGAAGCGGGGCTGCGATGCAACCATTGGATAACGAGGCGTTTGCTGTGGGGAAGTCGTGCGCGCTACACTCCCTCCCCAGGCAGCAGTGCCAACCGCGCGAACAAAAGCGTGACTCGCACGTGTGGCGGCTTGTCTGATCGCGGCGGGCGCCCCAGAGGGGGTGAGCAGGAGGCGGAAGGCGCTTATGCGCGACCGCGACTCGCGACCTGGAGAGCCGCCAGCAGCTGCGGCGGCTGACCTCTCCCTCCTCTCCGCTCTGCTGAGTCTGGTCGTGGAGCGCCCCAGCCCCGCCACGGCCAAGGCGGGCGCTTGTTGCTTACGGCCGCCCTCCCTGTTGCAGCTGCAGGCGGCTTAACGGCCTCAACAACTCTCAAGGCCTCGCCAAGTTTCAAAGTACGAACACTTCAGACTTCTTTCTTGGTGTCCACCTTTCGCCTTCCGTTACTGCAAACGCTGCGTTTTAACTAAACCGTATTGCGGGTGTTAGCAACTGGTACTTATAGTAAACGTTGATCATTTGATAAGGGAAACCGACCACCCCAAGACTTAGAGATCTTATAAATCAGCGACACCCACCGTTCTTTCAAGACAATGAAGTCTTGAAAGCACTGTGGTAGAAGCGAGAACAACAGGGGAGTGACGTTCTAGAACATGCACTGATACATTGAAATGGTGCACTGACAACAGCTAGGCACTAGCAGAAATCTAGATTCGCCAAATAAACCCGCAAAAAGAAAAGGATGACTGATTGCTGTGCTCTATCATTTGAAAGTTTTAGTACTTTTCCTGCATGGAACTCATTGTCATATTTTACATTAATTTAAGTGGGATAAATTGTTTCACTTAACGAGTGTTTCGCACTACGACAACATTCTGGAATGAACTATGCTCGTTAGGCTAGGTTCCACTGTAACTGACTTCTGTCAATAATTTGGATAAAACACAGTGTAAGGTTCCACACTACCACTAGGAGTGGGAATTGTGGGTGAGAAGAGGTCATGTAAAAATATTCTTAAACGACCTGTTGGAATATATTTCTCGTATTTGGTTGACTTGTAATACCTTCTCAAGTGTGAAGTGGAATTTGTCTCTTATCTGTGCTGTTCAGTATGTCAACCAGTTCGCGAGGATGAGCGCCGCAGCAAGCCAATAATATTGCTTTGCGACTTACAATCAAGCTGCACGATTGAATATCACACATAAATTTAACATAATCACTGGAGTCATAAGGTGTAAAGCAGCAGAGAATCAGACATATATGTGTGTGGAGTATATGCCAGGATCTATTTCGACAAATGTAGTACACATATTACTAATTACCTGTAAAGATACTTTATGGGGGCTAAAAACCAACAACCTTGCATTGCGGTCAGCGTGGGGGTAGTAACAGGGTGATGGACAGAGAAAGGGGATGGAGGCGAGCAGTAGGGGGAGTAAATGGACAGAGCGAATGGGAGGGGAAGAAGAGATCCACAGATCTAAGAGGAAGGAGCAGATTTACAGAGAGAGAGAGGGGGAAGTGGACACAGAGAGGGGGAGGGGGAGATGCACGGGAGAAGGATTAGGAGGATGTGGACGGAAGAATTAGTGAGGAGACTTCTTGGATGTCTGCATTGTTGTTTCAAGTAAGTTGTAAGTAAGTTGTGAGATTCGCTATCATAACACCCACAGGTGCACTTAAAAATGGCACTGAAAGCCGAAACTAGCAGTCTTGCTGAGCAGAAATTCCTAAGTACAACAAACTAGATATTACATTGCAGCTACTGTAACTGACCTCTTATAAAATGTTTATTCATGAATCTACACAATAAGGCCGATGTCTCAAAGTCTTTATCTTTCCCAGCGACAGAAGGCGCCTTCTACACTGAAGTGCCAAAGAAACTGGTCGAGACACGCGTATTCAAATACAGAGGTATGTCAACAGGCAGAATACAGTGCTGCTATCGGCAACGCCTATATAAGACAAGTGTGTGGAACACGAGCGATGGGACACAGCATCTCCGAGGTAACGATGAAGTGGTGATTTTCCCGTACGACAATTTCACGAGTGTACCGTGAATGTCAGGAATCCGGTAAAACATAAAATCTCTGACTTTGCTGCGTTTGGCAGAAGATCCTGCAAGAATGGGATCAACGACGACTGAAGAGAATCATTCAATGTGACAGAAGGGCAACCTTTCTACAAACTGCTGCAGATTTCGATGCTCGGCCATCAAAAAGTGTCAGCGTGTGAACCATTAACGAAACGGCATCGATATGGACTTTCGGAGCCGAAGGCCCACTCGTGTGCTCTTGATGACTGCATGACACAAAGCCTTATACTTCGCCTGGGCTCATTAACACCGACATTGGGCTGTTGATGGCTGGTTACATGTGTCCTGGTTGGACAAGTCTCGTTTCAAATTTTATCGAGCTGATTGACGTGTACGGGTATGGAGACAACCTCATGAATCCATGGACGCTGATTGCCAGCAAGGGTCTGTTCATGCAGGTTGAAGCTCTATAATGGTATAGGGCGCGTGCAGTTGCAGTGATATGGGACCGCTGATGACTCTAGATACGACTCTGAAAGGCGACACATAGATAAGCATCCTGTGTAATCACCTACATCCATTCATGCCTATTGAGCATTACGACGAACTTGGGCTATTCCAGCATGGCAATGCGACACGCAACAGCTCCATAATTGCTACAGAGCGGCTCCAGGACCATTCCACTGAATTTAAGCACGGCCACGATATTTCCCAGACATGAAAATTACTGAGCACATCTGGGATGCCTTGCAACCTGTTGTTCAGAAGATACCTCCTCCCCCTTGTACTCTTACGGATTTATGGACAGCCTTGCAGGATCCATGGTGTCAGTTGCCTCCAACACTACTTCAGACATTAGCCGATTCCATCCCACGTCGTGTTGTGGCACTGCGTGCTCGCGGGGACCCTACACGATATTAGGCTCGTGCATCAATCCCTTTGGCTCTTCGGTGTATTTTTGGTTATACCTCTGACAGGAGACAGCGTAGGCAATCTGCGGCGTTCATATGTAGTATGTGTTGCCTATAGCCCAGTAATCTGCGCTGCAGGAAAAGGATTCCAGATTTGTTTCTGAAATATGTTTCTCCCCTTAGAGACATTCGTTCTTACCGTTATTTTGGTGAAAATACCTCTATCAGTTCACAGGTGTAGGAAGTATGCAGATGCAACACACTTGGTTAGTAGAACCAGCTAATTGGTAAAATATTGGCGTCCAAAGCCAGGTGAATTTAATAAAAGACTCCTAGAGTCGCTGGGAAGCGTCAGCGAACATTTTGTCTCTAAGAACAGTTGTTCCCCACGACTTGATATAACACACTTAGACGTTTGGTACAAAAACTTTGAAACATTCTTCATTAGGAGTGTGACCACGTGACGCAACGCACACCATCCCCAAAATTTATATAGTTTTGTGTGAGCTTGAGGCAATTTTATAAACATTTTTGCCAGCCTGATGGTACATCAAAAACACTATTATTGAAAAAACCCGGCAAGTTCTTGAAGTGACCAAAACTGCTGACGAAGGTCCTTTTTTCCGCAAGGGGACAAAAAGAAGTCTTTGGGTGATGAATCAGTTGAATAAAGACAAAAAGGCCTCTTTCCTTGCCAAATAATCAGTTATTTGACGAACTGAGTGACAGAAGGGCAATGTCATATTGAAGTGAGGTTTTAGGTTGATTTTCCTGATTGTTTTGAGGACTCGTGGCGGACAACTTGTCCACATTACCTGTTCTTCTGGCCTGTAAAGAATGATAGCAATATGTCCAAGTGTAAAAAGAAAACAGGTAGTCATTTTATTATAAATGACTCATGAACAAACCACTTTTTTGCTTTCTGTTAACCTCGGAACATTCAATAATTTTGTTGTTACTTAAGTACAAATACACCCAAGTGTCGTCCCCTGTTACGGTATTGTGCAGAGATTTTGCATATCGTAGGTAGAATTTTTTGAACTTCCCCCTACACCTACTTCAGGCTGCCTTCCTTGAAACAATGTGGAATCCACCGGGAACAGGCCATTTCCCCATATGCTTTTTGTTTTTTGAGACATCAGTCTTTTGACTGATTTGGTGCGGCCTCCCGCGAATCCTCCCCCTGCGTCAAATTTTCATCACAGAGTAGCACTTGGAATCAACGTCCTCAATTATTTTCCGGATGTATTCCGATCTCTGCCTTCCTCTACAATTTTTACCTTCATATTCTGTAAAAAAGCTTTTTTTTAACTAAAATCTGTCTTGATCTCCTTTCGTGAAATTTATAGGTGGAGTGAGCACGACCACGACGAAATTCTGCAAAACTCTTGTAGACAATTTACATTGAAGGTAGCAAAGCACTAAATAAGTAATGAATTCATTTCAGGCATTGCTGGTTACTCCTATACGAAAACTGTTAAAAGTTGTCCAACTAAAATCTTCTTGTGTGCCTACTTTTCACAACACTTTTTCTAGAGACACTTACAGTAAAGAAACTACACTGTTAATTTGTAGGTTCCTTTGTTTGGCAAATAACAGTTGATACATTTTAAGACAATAGTTATATTAGTTATCAAGAGCGCCAGGTAACAGCTGAAAAAGAGGACTTTCGCATCTCTACCCCGTGCTTCACGCGCATCACTTGTTACTGGTCTGTTATAGCAAAAGAAGTTCCTAGTGTCGTCAACTTGCACATCATTTGAGTTGGAGTACTTGCTACGAAAACAATGGGGTAAAGCACGATCATGTTCATAGAATCGCCTGGGTATTTTTCATGTGATTTTGGAATGCCACTGCAACGAAAAACTGGACAGTTGGACTCAGATTAGAAGTTTTCTTTCTCCGAAACCAAAATCAGTGTCGTAATCACTACAGACCTACGTTATGTAGAAGGATGTTTCAGTAATTGCAATGCAGTAAAATAATTAAATAACCTCAAAAACGTATGTACTTCCATCGATACTGTCGCCTGCTTGCAGAAATATCTATGTCATTAACGTAAAATGTAAATGAATAAGAAAGTATTAGCATTCAACATTCCAACACTATCTGGGGCATCCCTAGACATGTCTTCAGTGCTGAGTCCCACTTACAACTGAGCCCCGATTACCAGTGAGGATGTGTCAGGAGACGACCTGGACAGCGGTGGGAGACCAACCTGACTGTCGCCTGTCATACAGTCCGGCAACCAGGAATGATGATCTCGGCTGCCATTTCATTTCATAGTAGGACCCGTATGGTTGTCATCCGCGGCATTCTTACAGCACACTGTTACGTCGACAATATTCTACGTCCCGTTTTGTTGCCCTTCATGGAAAGTCATCCTGGGCTTACGCTTCAGAAAGATAGTGACCGCCTGCACACGCCGAGAGTTTCTGCTTCTCGTTTTCGTGCTTGCCCAACAGTAGATTGGCCAGTAACTTTGCCGTATCTGTCTTCAACTGGAAACGTTGGGAGAAGCATGGAAAGGGCCCTTGAACCAGCTCGGGATTTTGACGATCTAGAGCGCCAGCTGGACAGAATTTGGCACGATATTCCTCAGGAGGACTTACAACAACTGTATCAATAAATGCTAAGCGGAATAACTGCTTGCATAGGAGCCAGAAGTGGACCAAGGCTTTACTGACTTGCTTAATTTGTGAAGCTCTCTCTCTTCCGTATAACACCCAGTTACTCTGTAATATTTTGTTTGTCTGTACATGTACATCTCGTCAACCATTTGGATAATTCCTTATGGGTACATTTCTTGTCTTAGAGTGTATTTTAAAGACTCTACTCAGTCCAAGTTTTAATTCCTCCACCTTGAATTGCCTTTGCAAATATATGTGCTGCTTCCCTTACTGATTTATCAAGATACAGACTGAATAACGTCGGGGAATATCTACACACCCGTCTCTCTCCCTGTCTCAGTCCTTTATCAAATAATGCTTCCCTTTCTTGCCTCTCTGCTCCTATGGCTGCTGTCTGGTCTCTGTACAAGCTGCAGGAAAATTTTGGTTTTGTGTCATATTCCTGTCACCTTCAGAATTTCAAGAGTGTGTTACGGTCAATATAGGCAATACTTCATCTCAGTTCACCATTATCATGAAAGTAAGTTTGGTTTTCTTCAACCTATCTTTTAAAATAAGTCTCGTGTTTGCACATTTCTCCGGTACATAAACTGATGTTCCCGAAATAGTTTTTTTTTCATTCTTCTGTAATTTGAGACATTTGCGGCTCACGGTCATGCCGTTTATTACTCGTAATCTTGTTTTCATGGTTCTGTCGCCTCGGTTGTGTTTTAATTTGATTTACTGGCGTCACTAGGTTGCTGGTTGGTTGCCCGTCATTGGCAGCAGCAGCGCTTATCGATAAGGGCACTGTCGTACCATCTCTGGAGCGACCGCTAGTATTTCTGGATCGTTGTGTGTCTGGAGTTCAGTCGGGACGCAGCGCCAGTGAGGTCCGGACAGCCAGTACTCGCCGACCGTTGGCGACATACACGTGCATTGTCCGATGGAAGGAGACTTGAGCAGGGACGACCTTTGGTTGGTCGTTCGGTGGGTCGTCTCATTGGTCGACGTTTATTTGGTCTTTTGACCGTTTCTGAGCCTCGTCAGTTGGTCATCTTGCCGGACGTGGGTCGGTTTCTTGGTTGTGCAGAGATGTCTGGCGGCCAATGGGCAACTGTTACCTCTGCATGGGTGGGTTCGAGTCACTGTGTCCAGGTCGCGCCGTGTCTCCGAGTTCTGAACGAACATCGAGTTGAGTCGTGTTGGAGCTGCAGTGAGCTCCGGACAGCCAAAACTAGCCCAACCGTTGCCCACACTCATAACTTGAGTGGGGACGACCTTAGTTGGACGTTCGGTCGTTCGTCTCATCGGACGATGTGTATTTGGTCCTCGACCGGTTATGGAAACTGTGTTCGTGTGACTTGTCGTTTCTCCTTGTTGTTCCACGGTGACTGGTTTTAGAATTGTCGGAGTTCTTGGTGCAAGTGTTTACGTGGAACTGTGTGTAGCTTCTGTGATTTCCGCTGAGCAGATAAATGCTGTCTGCGTACTGAAGTAGCCAGTCGGTCGGTTGCGACAGAGCAGCGAGCAAGTCTCCCCGGCGTGTGGTCAGGCCTTCGTCCTCGCTGATATTTTCGGTTGTCATGCCGTTGGTTGGGTTGAAGGGAATTGGTTAGGTTGATGGTTGGTTCCTCACTCGTCCCTAGGTCGTGCTGCCACCTGATTATTTAGTGTTACGCTTGGCTGCCTGTCTCACCTAACCTGTTGTTAGAGTTTTCCCCCCACTCCCCCCAGGCCGGCCCTTGGAACACTTCTGAGCACCACTGTTCTGTTCTTTGTGATTCTGATCTTCTTTTGTCACAAGTACTGTGCCAGGCCTTTAGCCGCGTATTAATTTAGTCTGTTCTAGGTTCAGTATATGGCCTTCAGCCGAACCTTATTTGAAGTATTTTAAGATTAGGCCTTCAGCCGTGTTTATTTAAAATTCTTGTTTGCTCTGTATTTAGGCCTTCAGCCGTGTTTGTTTTAAAATCTACGGCTTTCAGCCGTAATATGCAAATTCCTGTCTGTAAGGTTTCTCTTTAATTATCTTGAATTCTTAAAATGGCCTTCAGCCATACTGCGTAAATGCTTATCTTAAGGTTTGTCTTTGATTATTTTGAATAATTGTTTGGGCCTTCAGCCGTCAAGATATTTCAAGTTCTTTTTAAGACGGTTTTCTGTTGTACTGTGTAAATGCTTGTCTTTAATGGTTGCTTTTTGGCCGCGCGGGATTAGACGAGCGGTCTAGGCGCTGCAGTCATGGACTGTGCGGCTGGTCCCGGCAGAGGTTCGACTCCTCCCTCGGACATGGGTGTGTGTGTTTGTCCTTAGGATAATTTAGGATAAGTAGTGTGTAAACTTAGGCACTGATGACCTTAGCAGTTAAGTCCCATAAGATTTTACACACATTTGAACATTTTTTTGGTTGCCTTTCATTATGTTGAAAAATTATTGGCCTTTCAGCCGAGGAATTAATTTAAACTTTCTTTAATATGGCTTTTAGCCGAGATCTGTAAATGCTTGCCTTTTAAAGAATTTCGTTTGCTGATCTGAAATATTATTTGAGCCGTTAGCCGAGAAAATATTTTAATTTTACTTAAGTAAGGCATTCAGCCGTGTCTCCAAGTCCTTGTGTTTAAAAAGGAATAATTTAAACTTTATTATTGAGAAGTTACTTGGACCCTCAGCCGTCAACTTGTCCTTCTTGTTTTAAAGAGAAAACTGGGCATTGGATTTCGAGGAATAAAGTTGTCTGTTCTTGTGTAACTAACAATAAATGACCTTGGCCTCTTTCCACAACCTTATCTCGATCCGCTCTGTACTGCTAAGCCGGATTTTAAGTAATCTGTGTCAGTATATAGCAACATTACTTATTACTCTGTCAGTCTGGTAGTCAGGATCTACCTTCGTTGGAGTTATTGTGCTCTTCTTTAAGTCTTAGATTATTTCGCCTGGTTATCATACATCAGTGTACATGTAGAAACGAACATTCCAGAAAAACGCGCCTGTTTTCTACGATATTGTTAGCCTAATGCGGTGGACAGAATGAAAAGTTCATTTAATATGGCTGCTGTCGGGAGCGCTGCGATGTCACACCTTCACCTGCGAGGCGAGCGTGCAGCCGTGTCAGCAGGGAGGGGCTGCCGCAGCTGCTGCGCCACTCCAGACCCGCCGCGCCGCGACAAGTGGCCTTTTAACACCGGCGCGACGCCTGCCGAGGGCGCCAGCCACACACCCAGACTGCCAGCCCCTGACACGGGCCGCGCCGCAACCCGCGACACACGCCAACGAGCACCCTGCCCAGATCCCTCAATCTCTTCCACCCGCCCATGGAAACGGCTTCACAGCAATACAGTGTTCGAGTGTCAACTCAACCATCTATTTCCTCATTTTTTCATTCTAATCCACGTTTTGGGGAAAGATTTACAATAGCGTCATCATCGATCTACAGCCTAAATGGCGGTTACTCTAACTTTAATTTACACGAAGAGGTATACGGTGCAAAAAATTTCGGTGTGCGCAGTAGATTTTTTCATGAAAAGGTCGGAATACACCATAAAAATGTTTGTTACTATATGTTTTTTAACTAACAGTTTCTTTAATATAATCGTCCAAAGACACCTATACATGATCCATAGACGTTTGCACTGTTCATGGCGTCTGTATCTCAGACGAGCCAGCTACATAATCACACGAGTGTTTTCATTTCCTTTGCGACGCTGCCGTAGCTGTCACGTTCACTCGGCAGTGATCTTTTTATACTTTTTGGATTCATTTCAACGTGAATTTTCCCTCGACATTCGTTTTCTATAGATCTGACCATATTTACGAGTCAAATGAGACGGCAGCTTTCATTATTATGAAATGTCCAGTTTAATACAAATCTTCACTTATATCTGAGCAAATACTTTTATAGTCTAACTTTGGGTCCTAGTACTGCTCCGGAAGGTCTTACAAACGATACCCGAATCAGTGTTCAACTAAACATGTTTCCATGCAACATCAATTTATAAGTTCACACGAACGTAATTCGCAACAGTCGCGCCCGTGCGTCTTCACTGTTACAATGACGTCACAGGCAGAACAAACACGCAACCTCATGGACGATCCGTTTGAGCTCAATCATTGTTTAAGTATTATCCCTGTTGGTATTGGCAATTCAAACCTCGCGGTATTTTTCTTCGACCTAATATCACTGTAACGATTTCGTAGACATTTTCACGTCAAAATTTCTTATCCCCATCACACATCACGGTAATACTGTGTAACACGACCTGTAGCTTCATTAATAGACTTTCCAGCGAGGAAAATAGTTCACAAACTTCTTCGGGTAGGCAGTACCCCACTGAACCACTTTTTGATGGTTAGCTCCTATAGAACTACCAAATTTCATGGACCAACGCTTCTACTTTTTACGTGATGTTACTTACAATCCATGATATTTTCTATGAGATTCAGAGTGGATCATGTACAGGACCAGTCTAAGTGCAAAATGATGCCAGAGTACTTGTTAAAAGAGGAACACGTGCGAGAAGGCTTGCCAATAGGGTGAGAGTACCAGAGAATACTCATCATGAAGACGTACAAGGAAGGAAAGGAATGGGTCATCGATAATGTTTAAATAAACATTCTGGTCTGTATACACCACAACCTGACTGAATGGACTCTTGTCACGCTACGAATGCGTCCTCCCACCCTCTCCTTTGCAAAACATCACAGTACCATCTTCAAACTGAACTTTACACACACTACGAACGAATCAAAATGGCGCCTCGTTGGACTATACCAAACACCACCCGTCACTCGCTATCTAGTTTCTGTGTTACTTGGACCACTTTGTACGTCTCTATCAACAACGGCCTCTTACGAGGTACCTGACTCGAACTGTCCATTTCATACAGTTCCTGCGTCAATTTTCTCTGAGGAATTGATTGTCATGGCCCTGAATTCATTCCCTTATAAGAGCAGCTCATGAGAGGTTTGGAATCGATTGTCACTGACAAGACCCGATAACCCACTCCGATCTCTCTCTGTTTCGGTCTTTTTTACGATCATTATTCTTACGCCATGACAGATGCTTGCCACTGGTGCACCACTGTTTGTAAACACGTTGGACAGTTCTACCTGATACACCAACAAATCAGCCAATTGCATTCACAGTGTGTTCACTGCTACGACCAAACTAGATACTTCCTGTCTATCACGTCCCACGTCGATCGTTTTAGTGCACTGATCCGATACAATCCCGCGGTGATATAGGCACCACTTCACCGTCCTGACTTACGTCACAGTTGGGGGATCACGTGATCGCTTCGTACCAGTTCTACTTCATCTAAAGCATTCGAAGACGACCATTGTGAACTTTAAATGGGATCATTAATAGTTCGTCTGGTGAAATTCTGAAGGAAATTTCTGGTAGAATGCAAATGAAATTATCGTATGGCATTTATTGGCCGGGATATCCCCTTCGGGGCTCTGCCGCCGTAGTACAAGTCTTTTTAGTTCACGCCACTTCGGCGACTTGCGTGTCATTGATGATGAAAATTATGATGAAGGCACACAACACCCAGTCCCTTGCCGAAAATGGAACCCGGACCTCCCAGCGTATTACGCGGTAACGCTACCGCTGAACTACGGAGGCGGGCGGTAGAATGCAAACATTTGGAATAAAGGAAACCACAAACCGGGAAACAGAATGGTTGAGTCGCAGATAGGCACACACATACCTCTCTGCTGTAAGAAGCATATTAAGGAGCTTCTCAAGTATTAACTTCAGCTACTTTTGTTCTTCGTGTCATTGCTAATCTTAGAAATGTTAGTTCTCAACGGAATTTTTGCAAACTATGTAAGATGTATTCGGTGTAGGGAAGTCGGCCTGGAATCCTCTATAAAAGTCACGTAGGACTTGCCAGTGGAATGGAAATGAAGTGTGGTAACTTTTGGGACATTGTTGCAGTAACTCCAAATGAAGAAAATAGTAGAAAAATCTAATAACACAACATTAGATTTGTTTATGCCTTGCGTGCAATTCGTAACGGCGCTGCTGCAGGTGCAGGTGTCTGTGGCATAATGAATCTTCCAAATCCCCCAAACCAACTTTACGAACTATAATAATTTTATAGAGTCTAAAGCATAAGATATCTGTATAGAATCTAAATGGTTCAAATGGCTCTGAGCACTATGGGACTCAACTGCTGTGGTTATAAGTCCCCTAGAACTTAGAACTACTTAAACCTAACTAACCTAAGGACAGCACACAACACCCAGCCATCACGAGGCAGAGAAAATCCCTGACCCCGCCGGGAATCGAACCCGGGAACCCGGGCGTGGGAAGCGAGAACGCTACCGCACGACCACGAGATGCGGGCTATAGAATCTATGAAGAAAGCTGTGGAAGAGGCAGTAACAGAAAACAGTAGTAATAGAGACTTCACTGCAGCGTTCGATGGTACGTGGCGTACATAGGTACACACATCTCTTCATGGTGTAGTATCTGCCAGCAGTATGTATACAGGAAAATTATTTAGATGGAGCAGTAATATATAAATATTGTAGGCGTCCACAAAAAAATAAGGGTACACATAAAATAATTGTACAGCTGACTATAGTGGCATTAGTGGAGGAATGGAAGCGGCTGGTGTTAGTAGTATATTACAGCATTCTGTTGCGTGTGATAAAGTGCGATATCTGAATTACCTTGGTGACGGTGATTCTAAAAGTTTCAAACATATTCAAGAACTGAAGCCCTATGGTGATGATGTGGCAGTGCAGAAATTTGAATGTGTCTGGCACGTACAGAAACGACTGAGTTCAAGTCTTCGGTGACTGAAAGCTACGTACAAAAAACAAAAACTCAGTGATGGTTGGATGGGAAGGCCAATGTTAACTTACAATGCAATTGGCAAAATACACAACTATGGAGGAACGGCTATTAGGTAAAACACAGGCAGTGTCAGTGAAATGAAGAAGGCTCTTTCCTTTTCATACTTTTTCAACCGATGAAAGTCCCCATCTTTACTTGTGTCCCAAAGGAGAAAACAGTTGGTGTAAGTACAAAGAAGGAATTGCTAACTGGAGAAGTGTACACTCATAAATATAGTCTGTCTGATGCGGCAATGCGGGTGATAAAACCTATTTTCAGAGTCTTAGCAGCACCTGAATTGCTGAAAAATGTGTACATATAAAAAACTCAACCCCAACGAAAGTGTAAATATTGTTATATGGTAAAGAATACTCAAGACTGTGTTTGTTGGAATAGAAACTAATTTGGTGTGTATGATGCTGTTGCTATTTTCAGTGATGGCAACTTTGTATGATACAGAGGGTTTCGAAATATGGAAATGAAGATACGTTTCAACATTGTACGAACGGTTATTGTTTAGACAAGGAACGTCTTCGGGTTGCTGACAAGATTGTTAATAGCCTAGAAATATAAGCCAGAGCAAACAGGAGGAGGGTAAAGAGGCAGCTGGAGGCGGAATTTACAGAAGATGAAGATAATACATTCTGGAGAGCACTAAAAAGGTAATCCAAACTTTGATGCTCGATTCCCAAAAGTTCTATTTTTCATAAAAAATTACATGTTTTCTCAGGATCTACCAAACCAATTTGCTTCAAATTTTCACTAATGTTACACAGTTCCTTCTCCGTAACTTAACAGAGCCTTTTTTGAAAAACTTATATGCTATTGAATTTGAAAACTAAAAGGGCACAAAGAAGTAGTGAATTTTCATTACAAAAGAAAAAATTAATCTCTAACAATTGAGTTTAAATTTTTAAACACTCCTACGTTAAGTGGTAGCCAATACTCCAATAAATAACCTGTAAAAACTTCAAGTTCCTAGCACAAATGCTCTTTGAGGAAACATGTAATTCATAAGCTCTATTTTAACATCGGAAAGATAGGGCTTTCTGGAGACCCTTAAAAAGTATCTCTGACACTATTTTATTACTAAAAAGGTGTAGTTATTCCGGGACTGGAGGAGTTTGTTAGATTTCAGTGGATATAACAGTAAAAGCACGCACCGCCTCTCTGGGCCTCCTAGACATTTATAACTAATAAGGCCATACGCAATTATTTTATCAAGTCCTAGGAGAATTCTACAGTGGCAAAGGTAAATCTAGTAGGATCGGAAACCCGAACACTGTTGACTAAGATAGTTGTGGGTTGTCTGAGGCTTTTGATAATGTGAGTAGTGATGTGTCCTTTGTATTTGGCCTGTTAGTTTCAATCTTATGTGGAATTCTAGCCGGATAGTTACTGACGTTCCAAGGTAAGTTTATATTTGTAAGTTAGTTGTCTATTAGTAAACTGGATGGGATGTTTGTGAATGGTAAGGCAGAAATCGGGGTTTTATCTGTTCATTATTGTTCATGTGTGGAGTGGTAGGTTATTAGGTACCATGTGGCTGTCTATCAAGCTGCTATTTTCTCTGTAATGTTACGTCTCGTTGTATCAACATGTTTGACTGTGGTCCAGGTCTTGTTTCCATCCCGTATTATTACATTTTACCGTGCTGAAGGCAGCGTTATAATTCGTGACCTGATGGTATCGTATTTAACGGAGCACGGCAGACCTCTCCCACATCTCGTTTAGCTGTAAATAATTCTGTTTCTGACGTGAAACAGCTTCCAAGCCTTAATACACCTTCATATTTCACTCGTGGCAGCAGCGCTCGGTGGAACATTACAAATATCGGTGTTCGTTCGCAATTTCAGTAAGGAACGCTACCCCAGAGAGGGTATATTGCCGTCAGACGCACTAAATTACCCCGGCCGAGGCAGAAAGTTTGAGCGGCTGCGAAATTGCTCAGGGAACATGAGTTACCCTAAGTCCATAATCGTTAGGGCGATCGCAGCACGTCTCCCCTACTAACGTAAAATGTAAGCAAAGTGTCATACAGCAGCTAAATTGTAAACTGGCTATGGTGCTCTTCGCTTCAAATTATATGCAGATAAATAATAAAATATTGCAAGTAACACAACAACCGAAAAGGATGAAATTTACACTACGCACGGGGAATCAAATGAACAATAAATTTAAATGGCGTTACTATAAAAATGAAAACAGCAACTTTTCGCAGCAGCATTGTAATGCATATTCATATAACTGAGGTCTATCAAAAGTTAGTACACTTCTTTGGAAAATAGCTCTATATTATGAATGCGGGACTGTTAAAATCTACGACGACCGAGTTCTTTATGCTCTCTATAACTGGTTTAGAACAGTACCTTTATGAAAGCCCCTTCCTTACAATCGTCCTTCGGAGTTCGCTAACATCACAGTTTACATAACTTGGAGAAGTTGCATGTCTAGTTGTCACCGTCAAAGTTCAGTCATTACTGGTGAAGAGAAAGCACGCACAGCGGCACAGGCATTGAATTACTGCTCTCCAGTATGGAGTAGTAGCCTCGTGCTAAACAGAGAGGTGTGCACCTTAATGATACAATGAGGCTAATGTCTGGAGCAGTCAAATCCGAGATATTCTCTCGAGTACTGCCCCTCCTCACCTCAGACAACTACAGATGACTCAACAGTGCAACAAGATCAGCCGTATCTCGGCCTCCGAAAATCTTTCAGTAAATAACACAACGAGCTCCTTGCCGCCTACAAGTCTTAAATATAGGGAGCCTATCTGGACTCACGCTTCACGCATTTATGACTTGCAAAACAACTGAGATCAGAATGGGCATCCTTTCAGCATGACAGCGACATGGCATACTTAGTTTCAACCAAAGAACTTCCAGGACATCATGATGTCGCCCAAACAGAATCAAAACAGTGGATGCGAGAACGATAGCTACGCTCTTTAAGTGGAAAATGGCTTAAAATCATCAGTGCGGCTATAGCGCTCCAAAACAAACAAAACCGTCCGTAATGGCAGAGTGTCCACACAGGAAATTCCAAGGGACGTGTGGATGATCTAGTAGCAGCAACAACTGAAGCAACTGAATGAACTTCACGAAGTGAAATGCTGTGTAAATACTAGATTTGTAATTGCCACTAAACATTCAGTATCTTCTATACTTTTTGCCAGTACTGTATAATTCTTAGTAAATGTATGTTTTGTATTTCAATAGGAGAAACTGATTACCACTGTAGACCCCACATGACAAATAAACAAATAAAAGTCGTTGCGGTTGCTCGGCCTAAGGTGGGACACAGCAGCTAGCCGTAATTTTCTAAATCGGTTCCGAGCACAAACTATTCACAATGAGATTTTAGCAGAGTGCCGAGAGCCGTGCAGACTGCGTCGACTAACGGACGCGTTTCCTTTAGAAGTCCACAGGGCCAGATTTTATACACGCACGTGGCAACACCCTTCCCAGAACAACTAGTGCCTGCAGCTGCCTCCAAAAACATACTCATTGTGGTAACTAAAACTATTCGCTTCCTCCATTTTTCTACTGGAAGGTGATCTACTGCTGAGTAAATCTGAATATAATCATCCTACGTTGCAGGATAAAACTAGAGGACATAAACTGCTACGTCGTCTGAAATAATCATTCGCATGTGGATTGCAGTTGAAACGTTTACGAAACAATAAAGAGAAGCCACGTCACATTATTATATTTCTGACTCTCAAACATATTAGCACTTCGAAACTGTAAGTCTAATGAAGAGATTTACAATCCGCACAGATTTTACTAATTTAGCCATTAAATATTGTAAAATAGAGAAGAATACTTCACTGAACGTATACTGTATCACAAGTAATAGGTTCCTGTCAAATTTGGGCACCCATATTTATTCCCAGCCACTCAAAAAAAAAAAAAAGCGAAAAACGTTTAGTAGCATCAAAATCGTTTGCTTCACCTTCTTGAAATTTTGCGAAATGTTGTATTTGTCCATTTAGTACAACTTAGCGATAGTCACGTAATAATACAAACAGTTATTATTACTCCATCCGAATGAAAGCAAAATGAACGTAATGTCACGCAACTGGGCTGTGAGTGGGCAGCAGGCAGGAGTACTTGCTTTTGTGATCAAAGCCATTGGGCGATGCGGACCAGATAAAGGACGCTTTACAGATACCAGATACTGTGGTTGGGATGGCCATAGTTTTATTCTCACAAACACTTTTTCTGTCACTAGGCATCAAACTGCAATTTGGTAACGTGTTTATAAGGTACAAAAGCTAGATATTCTTTTAGTTTTATTAATTGCTACTGAAAAGAAAAGTGTTTGTGCTTGGTCAAACATATTTACGCCCCAATCCTGTGACATTTAATGGCGCCTTATTGCACCTGTGATATTCGTTTATCTGCTGACATCTGCAATCGTCGGTTAGATGTTGTCGAGTATGTCATGCCAAATTCGACCTTATCCTACCGTTGCGCCAGTCGAGACCTGTAGAGACGTTGCATTGCGTATGTGAAGTTGCATTGTGTGTAGTTATTTGTGTAGTGAAGCATAAGACGTGTAGGCGGTTGTAAGTCAACCCCACTAACGTATTGCTATTAGGCGAGGTGCAGTTACAAAGAAATCTTCTTCGTGAAGATGGTATCGTTGTAAAAGATGAATCATTTGCGTGTTTTCTGATATCTGTTGTACTGAAAAAATGTAACCACCGGGTAGAAAAGGGTACTGTTCTAATGCTAACATTTAGTAATTATGATGCTACTGACGATAATGATGAACACCTCACTGTAAGCGATACTCATGTGGCATGTTCGAGAAGAAGTGATGGAAGCAGTGAAAGTGAATTCCAGCCTTCTTCTGATGAGAAGTTTAAAGTCAGAAGTGTCATCACGGTATTTGATGAAAACACACTAAAAAACATTCACGACTGTGATCATGTCAGAGGTTTCAACAGGTATGATAAGCTCTTGAAATGTTCCCACAGCTGAAGGCTAAAAGCAATATTGAAAGCATATTGCACAGTGTGCACAGAAAGGAGAAGGCAATACACTTTTCGAAGAAAATCGTACTCTGAAGTTCAATATCATCAAGCAAAGTGTAACGGCGAAGTTTGATGAAGCGCGAGAATGCGGTTTCTCCGTTCGTTATTGGTATTTACTTCACTGAGCATTGGACGTGGCCAGACACTTTTCACCGTCAGTCGGAGTTGTTACTAATTTGAAAAAAAAAAAAAAAAATTGAGCATAACGTCATGCTCCAAGCACGAAAAGATAAGGACGATGAAGAAAGTTCAAAAGAGCTTTGTTGCAGAATTGATGACCCATATCACGATAGAAAACATCGAAATAGGCACTGTATGGAACTTTGATCAGCGTCTGTTCAACTATCAGCTTTCTTCCGATATAACGCTATCTCATTGTCTAGACGTTGCAATCAGTTAACAGCTACACGATAGATGGTGCTATGTCAGTGGATGGATTAGTGCCAGACAACTGTATATATGATACCAAGAAACAAATGGAAAGTTGAGACCCCGTGTGTCAAGGGAAACCAAAAAAAGTGCCTTCCAAATGTCTTTGTAAGATGCAAGCGTGAGCTAGAAGATAAAGGAAGAAATCTGAAGACTTTTTCTCTGACATTTTTGAATTCACATTTGCGGAAAAAGTCACTATCACTTTGTGACTCCTGGTCTGGAAGCGTCTGGACGAAAACAAGTGGTTTTAGAAATCATTCCACCCAAAACCAGAAAATGTGCAAAACCTTTGGACGTGTATTTCTTCAGCCAGTGTGAGATGTATATCAAGTGAATAACAGACTTTCGTGAAATACGTTCCGCGAACATGCCGTTAAAAATGTAGGACATATTCTTTATCATGAAAATGCATCATGTCACTTACAATCAAATATCAGCTGAAGTATATAGCCCAAGGCTTCCCTCATTCGATTCGGCGTTTACAGTGACATCTGCAGTGACACTTAGAGCATGTTTGCAGAATCTTTGCACAAAAACGACTCTCACCAGCTCGTTGAGAGGTACTTTAAGGTTCTGTAACCAAAATTTCATACATATACGTTCGTTCGAATGGATCGAATGCAGATGCTTTTCTTGTGAGTAGAAGAGGACATTTAGGACACAGTAGGTGATGCTGGTCCTTACCTTTCTAGCCGATAAGATGTCAGGTAAACAGTGGGAAGGGAAAGAAAGAAGGAATGTCCAAACGACGTCGTTGGAACTCAACCGTCGATAAGGGAAGAAAATTATCAGGGCCCTATCATACCAGAAATAGTCTTCATGCATTTAGAGATATCGCGGGAAACATAAATTAGGATCCCGACGCGGGTTTCAACCACTGTCTTCCAGAATAAAAGCATCTTACCGCTGCGCTCCTGGAGCAGGGCAGTATGAAGAGAGCTATGAAGGGAATGTCGGTATTTCATGTGAACTGATACAAATTTTGTCTTTCTTGGTACCAAATAAAGTGGAGAAGACTAGACCTCAACGACCTCTCCGTATTGAGTTCATTACAGACGGTGGACTATCTTTGATGCAGAAAATGAAGAAAGGAAGAAGGCGTGATTGTGTAAGAGACACCGAGCGTCATTTGTTTGGAACGGTATATCGAAAGTACGGGGCGCTTAAATCAGGACTGCCAGGAAACCAGGCAATCAAGTTCGACATGTTTGATAATAGCGCCTCATTTTAGCGCCTCATCGACTATTAGGTCAATGCAGAAAGTGATGGTGTAAATGATTTTAATGATTGTGAATTTCATTATATGGTGCTTGTAAAAAATCATAAGTCACCGTCATTATAGTTTCGAGTACTGACGGCCCATTACCAACATAGCCTACAACTAGCATTAATTACAGCACCAATGTGTAAACAAACATTGCATTTCATTGGCAGCACACTTCGAAAATGTAACAGATCTAATAAAGAGAATGCCTAGACTACGCTTGTCCGTCCTCTTTTACAATTCTGCTGCGGGGTGTGGGATCCTTACCAGACAGGGCTGATGGAGTACATCGAGAAAGTTCAAAGAAGGGCAGGACGTTTTCTATTATCGCGAAATAGGGGAGAGAGTGCCTCTCTTAAATGCTACAGGATTTGGGGTGGACATCATTAAACCAAACGCGTTTTTCGTTGCGGCGAAATCATCTAACGAAATTTTGATCACCAACTTTCTCCGCCGAATGCGAAAATATCTTGTTGACACCGACCTACATAGGGATAAACGATCATCATAATTAGATATGGGAAATCAGAGCTCGCACGGACATATATATGTGTTCGTTTTTTCCGCACGCTGTACAAGATTGGAATAACAGAAAATTATTGTGAAGGTGGTTCGATGAACCCTCTTCCAGGCACTTAAATCTTATTTGCAGAGTGTCCATGTAGATGTAGATATAGATGTTGACTATAGGCTGTGGAAGGTCAGCGATCATGAGGCTGAATTTTGTTGTAGTGAGAAACTGTGCAAAATTAGCTCATTGCACTGTTTTCCATATCTCACGGAATACCAGTGTCCTAACTCATTGCTCATTATGATTGTCTGACAGAAAGAAACCAATATCCGTCCTAATACAACCACCAGAAGGAGAGTGTCGATATCATGCAACAGCTGGTCTCACATAAGTGAATGTTAGTGACGGATACGGACGTTTCCGGCGGATTTTGGTAATCCCAAGGGTCCCGCCCGTTTGTTAATGGAGATCGGACCTTCAGTTCGTAACGTGCTGCCCTCGGAATCGGCGACCCCGCCTCCGCGCCGGCCGCTATGACAGAGCGTAGGCGCTTGAGTCCGGAACCACGCTGCTGCTACATCTACATCTACATCTACATCTATACTCCGCGAGCCACCTTACGGTGTGTGGCGGAGGGTACTTATTGTACCACTATCTGATCCCCCCTTCCCTGTTCCATTCACGAATTGTGCGTGGGAAGAACGACTGCTTGTAAGTCTCCGTATTTGCTCTAATTTCTCGGATCTTTTCGTTGTGATCATTACGCGAGATATATGTGGGCGGTAGTAATATGTTGCCCATCTCTTCCCGGAATGTGCTCTCTCGTAATTTCGATAATAAATCTCTCCGTATTGCGTAACGCCATTCTTGAAGTGTCCGCCACTGGAGCTTGTTCAGCATCTCCGTAACGCTCTCGCGCTGACTAAATGTCCCCATGACGAATCGCGCTGCTTTTCGCTGGATCATGTCTATCTCTTCTATTAATCCAACCTGGTAAGGGTCCCATACTGACGAGCAATACTCAAGAATCGGACGAACAAGCGTTTTGTAAGCTACTTCTTTCGTCGATGAGTCACATTTTCTTAGAATTCTTCCTATGAATCTCAACCTGGCGCCTGCTTTTCCCACTATTTGTTTTATGTGATCATTCCACTTCAGATCGCTCCGGATAGTAACTCCTAAGTATTTTACGGTCGTTACCGCTTCCAATGATTTACCACCTATGGCATAATCGTACTGGAATGGATTTCTGCCCCTATGTATGCGGATTATATTACATTTATCTACGTTTAGGGAAAGCTGCCAGCTGTCGCACCATGCATTAATCCTCTGCAGGTCCTCCTGGAGTACGTACGAGTCTTCTGATGTTGCTACTTTCTTGTAGACAACCGTGTCATCTGCAAATAGCCTCACGGAGCTACCGATGTTGTCAACTAAGTCATTTATGTATATTGTAAACAATAAAGGTCCTATCACGCTTCCCTGCGGTACTCCCGAAATTACCTCTACATCTGCAGATTTTGAACCGTTAAGAATGACATGTTGTGTTCTTTCTTCTAGGAAATCCTGAATCCAATCACAAACCTGGTCCGATATTCCGTAAGCTCGTATTTTTTTCACTAAACGTAAGTGCGGAACCGTATCAAATGCCTTCCTGAAGTCCAGGAATACGGCATCAATCTGCTCGCCAGTGTCTACGGCACTGTGAATTTCTTGGGCAAATAGGGCGAGCTGAGTTTCACATGATCTCTGTTTGCAGAATCCATGTTGGTTATGATGAAGGAGATTTGTATTATCTAAGAACGTCATAATACGAGAACACAAAACATGTTCCATTATTCTACAACAGATTGACGTAAGCGAAATAGGCCTATAATTATTCGCATCTGATTTATGACCCTTCTTGAAAATGGGAACGACCTGCGCTTTCTTCCAGTCGCTAGGTACTTTACGTTCTTCCAGCGATCTACGATAAATTGCTGACAGAAAGGGGGCAAGTTCTTTAGCATAATCACTGTAGAATCTTAAGGGTATCTCGTCTGGTCCGGATGCTTTTCCGCTACTAAGTGATAGCAGTTGTTTTTCAATTCCGATATCGTTTATTTCAATATTTTCCATTTTGGCGTCCGTGCGACGGCTGAAGTCAGGGACCGTGTTACGATTTTCCGCAGTGAAACAGTTTCGGAACACTGAATTCAGTATTTCTGCCTTTCTTCGGTCGTCCTCTGTTTCGGTGCCATCGTGGTCAACGAGTGACTGAATAGGGGATTTAGATCCGCTTACCGATTTTACATATGACCAAAACTTTTTAGGGTTCTTGTTTAGATTGTTTGCCAATGTTTTATGTTCGAATTCGTTGAATGCTTCTCTCATTGCCCTCTTTACGCTCTTTTTCGCTTCGTTCAGCTTTTCCTTATCAGCTATGATTCGACTACTCTTAAACCTATGATGAAGCTTTCTTTGTTTCCGTAGTACCTTTCGTACATGATTGTTATACCACGGTGGATCTTTCCCCTCGCTTTGGACCTTAGTCGGTACGAACTTATCTAAGGCGTACTGGACGATGTTTCTGAATTTTTTCCATTTTTGTTCCACATCCTCTTCCTCAGAAATGAACGTTTGATGGTGGTCACTCAGATATTCTGCGATTTGTGCCCTATCACTCTTGTTAAGCAAATATATTTTCCTTCCTTTCTTGGCATTTCTTATTACACTTGTAGTCATTGATGCAACCACTGACTTATGATCACTGATACCCTCTTCTACATTCACGGAGTCGAAAAGTTCCGGTCTATTTGTTGCTATGAGGTCTAAAACGTTAGCTTCACGAGTTGGTTCTCTAACTATCTGCTCGAAGTAATTCTCGGACAAGGCAGTCAGGATAATGTCACAAGAGTCTCTGTCCCTGGCTCCAGCTCTGATTGTGTGACTATCCCATTCTATACCTGGTAGATTGAAGTCTCCCCCTATTACAATAGTATGATCACGAAACTTCTTCACGACGTTCTGCAGGTTCTCTCTGAGGCGCTCAACTACTACGGTTGCTGATGCAGGTGGTCTATAGAAGCATCCGACTATCATATCTGACCCACCTTTGATACTTAACTTAACCCAGATTATTTCACATTCGCATTCGCTAATAACTTCACTGGATATTATTGAATTCTTTACTGCTATAAATACTCCTCCACCATTGGCGTTTATCCTATCCTTGCGGTATATATTCCATTCTGTGTCTAGGATTTCGTTACTGTTCACTTCCGGTTTTAACCAACTTTCCGTTCCTAATACTATATGCGCACTATTTCCTTCAATAAGAGATACTAATTCAGGAACCTTGCCCTGGATACTCCTACAGTTTACCAATATTACGTTAACTTTTCCTGTTTTTGGTCTCTGAGGACGGACGTTCTTTATCAACGATGATAATGTCCTCTCTGGTAAGCCGTCAGGTATTTTATCGTTTCGCCCAAGGGGGGGGTCCCTCTAACCTAAAAAAACCCCGTGTGCACGCCACACGTACTCTGCTACCCTAGTAGCTGCTTCCGGTGTGTAGTGCACGCCTGACCTGTCTAGGGGGGCCCTACAGTTCTCCACCCAATAACGGAGGCCGATGAATTTGCAACCATTATAGTCGCAGAGTCGTCTGAGCCTCTGGTTTAGACCCTCCACACGGCTCCAAACCAGAGGACCGCGATCGACTCTGGGCACTATGCTGCAGATATTAAGCTCAGCTTGCACTCCGCGTGCGATGCTGGTTGTCTTCACCAAATCAGCCAGCCGCCGGAAGGAACCAAGGATGGCCTCAGAACCCAAGCGGCAGGCGTCATTCGTTCCGACATGTGCTACTATCTGCAGCCGGTCACACCCAGTGCGTTCAATAGCTGCCGGAAGGGCCTCCTCCACATTACGGACGAGACTCCCCGGCAAGCACACCGAGTGCACACTGGCATTCTTCCCCGACCTACCCGCTATTTTCCTGAGGGGCTCCATAACCCGCCTAACGTTGGAGCTCCCTATAACTAATAGGCCCGCCCTCTGTGACTGTCGGGACCTTGCCAGAGAATCGGCCACTGGCCCAACAGGCGAGGCATCCTGTGGTGGCTCGGAAACGATGTCATCACCACTAGCAAGCACCCCGTACCTGTTGGAAAGGGGTAAGGCAGCCGCCACGCGGCCAGATCCCACCTTCGCCTTTCGGCCAGGCACGCGCGAGCCCACCACTGTCCGCCATTCACCCTGGAGTGATGGCTGACCGGTAAGATGCTCACTGCCGGAAGACGCAGCGACATCAGGGGTTCCATGTGATTCCAAGGCCACCGAAGTAGGCATAGGTCTCACCACAGTTGCCCCAACACCACTACGAGCCGACGCCTGCGCCTCGAGCTCGATGAGCCTAACAGACAAAGCCTCCACCTGCCCCCGAAGAGTGGCCAATTCTCCTTGCGTCCGCTCACAACAACCACAGTCCCTACACATGACTATGTTTACCCTACTCTATACGGTGACAAATTCCCAAGATAATCTTCTGATGAGCTACTCTGATAATCAAGAAACACTCACTGAAATACGAGACGCGAAAACTACGCTAGGTTTTCCCAGAAAAACTATTTAAAAGCTAAGCGCAGCAAATAAGTACAAAAACGCTTTATACAAACAGTACTCGCTGCTGCTGGTGCTCTTGCTCTGGCTGTCACAAGACAACTGCTGATTCAAGTGACTAGTGGCTAACGGCCACGAAACAAACAAAAGACGGTTTTAGGGCGCTTTCTGTTCTAAACGATCAAGAAAACACTAAGAAATCTAACACGAAAACTACGTAAAGTTTTATCAAGAACTGTTAGTTACTATGCAGAGCAGATAAACACAAATAGAATCCCTTCCTTAGTGGAAGGTCGTAAACAAAATGCAAAATAAACGCTTTATACAAACAGTACTCGCTGCTGCTGGTGCTCTCGCTCGCTATGGTCGCAGGTTCGAGTCCTGCCTCGGGCATGGCTGTGTGTGCTGTCCTTAGGTTAGTTAGGTTTAAGTAGTTCTAAGCCTAGGGGACTGATGACCTCAGATGTTAAGTCCCATAGTGCTTAGAGCCATTTGAACCATTTGAACCCCCTTCCACAGTTGGGCATACGTCAGCATACATTGTATTTTATATAGCGTCAAAGACGCCGTCTTCCCAGTATATCAAATCTTCATGGGTATCAGGAGACTGGACGACGACACATAAATTTATGTAAGTACGGGTTAAATCATAGCAGGTCACGTAAATGAATATTCAGTGCATTCGGGGGAGAAAGCTGGTGATCGAAATTGCGTGAAAAGATTCCGCTGCAGCGAAATATGGGTTTGGTTAAATGATGTCCACCCAAAAATCTGGTAGTATTTCAGAGACACTGTGATTTGTACTCAGGTAATTCGCTTGATTAGGTTCCCTACGTTATTATGGTCACACTACGGGAATTAACAAAATGGCTCTGAGCACTGTGGGACTTACGGGAATTAACAGACTTTGAAAGGCGAATGGTAGTTGGAGCTAGATGCATGGGACATTCAGTTTCGAAAAGTCATTAGGGAAATCAGTATTCTGATACACAGTGTCTAGAGTGTGCCGACAATAAAAAATTTCAGGTATTACCTCTCACCACGAACAACGCGGTGGCCAACGGCATTTGCTTAACGACAGAAAGAAGCGACGTTAGCGTAGTCAGTGGTAACAAACAAGCAATATTTCGTCAAATAAGAGCAGTAATCAATGTATCCGTTAGGGCAGTGTGGCGAAATCAGGCGTTAAAGGGCTATGGCAGCAGGCGACCGACGCGAGTGCCTTTGCTAACTGCACGACATAGCTTGCAGCGTCTCTGCTGGGGTCGGGACCATATCGGTTCCTTTTTCCTTTGAGTCATTAGTCATCTGACTAGTTTGATGCGGCCTGCCAAGAATTCCTCTCCTCCGCAAATCTCTTTCTCTTAGAGTAGCACTTGCAACCTATGTCCTCATTTACTTCCTGGATGTATCCCAATCTCTGTCTTCCTCTACAGTTTCTACAGCTCCCTCTAGTACCATGGAAGTCATGCTCTGATGCCTTAACCGACTTCCTATGATCCTATCCCTTCTCCTTGTCAGTGTTTTCCACATATTCCATTCCCCTCAGATTCTGCGCAGAACCTCCTCATTCCTTTCCTTAGTTCACCTAATTTTCAACATTCGTCTGCAGCACCACATTCCAAATGCTTCGATTTTCTTCATCATCATCATCATTTAAGACTGATGATGCCTTTCAGCTTTCAGTCTGGAGCATATCCCCCCTTATACAATTCCTCCATGAGCCCCTATTCAGTGCTAACATTGGTGCCTCTTCTGATGTTAAACCTATTACTTCAAAATCATTCTTAACCGAATCCAGGTACCTTCTCCTCGGTCTGCCCCGACTCCTCCTACCCTCTACTGCTGAATCCATGAGTCTCTTGGGTAACCTTATTTCTCCCATGCGTGTAACATGGCCCCACCATCTAAGCCTGTTTGCCCTGACTGCTACATCTATAGAGTTCATTCCCAGTTTTTCTTTGATTTCCTCATTGTGGACACCCTCCTGCCATTGTTCCCATCTACTAGTACCTGCAATCATCCTAGCTACTTTCATATCCGTAACCTCAACCTTGTTGATAAGGTAACCTGAATCCACCCAGCTTTCGCTCCCATACAACAAAGTTCGTCGAAAGATTGAACGGTGCACAGATAACTTAGTCTTGGTACTGACTTCCTTCTTGCAGAAGAGAGTAGATCGTAGCTGAGCGCTCACTGCATTAGCTTTGCTACACCTCACTTCTAGTTCTTTCACTATGTTGCCATCCTGTGAGAATATGCATCCTACGTACTTGAAACCGTCCACCTGTTCTAACTTTGTTCCTCCTATTTGGCATTCAATCCGTTTATATTTCTTTCCCACTGACATTACTTTCGTTTTGGAGATGCTAATCTTCATACCATAGTCCTTACATTTCTGATCTAGCTCTGAAATGTTACTTTGCAAACTTTCAATCGAATCTGCCATCACAACTAAGTCATCCGCATATGCAAGACTGCTTATTTTGTGTTCACATATCTTAATCTCACCCAGCCAGTCTATTGTTTTCAACATATGATCCATAAATAATATGAACAACAGTGGAGACAGGTTTCAGCCTTGTCTTACCCCTGAAACTACTCTGAACCACGAACTCAACTTACCGTCAACTCTAACAGCTGCCTTACTATCCATGTAAAGAACTTTAATTGCTTGCAAAAGTTTGCCTCCTATTCCATAATCTTGTAGAACAGACAATAACTTCCTCCTAGGAACCCGGTCATATGCCTTTTCTAGATCTATAAAGCATAGATACAATTCCCTGTTCCACTCATAACACTTCTCCATTATTTGCCGTAAGCTACAGTGTCATCAAAGAATCCCCTGAATACACGTGTGTCCCTCACAGCCTTCCTGAATTCCTGATCTGTTATTATATAGTCAATGACAGATCTGGTTCCCCTGCCTTCCCAAGTATACCGGTGAATGTTCTTATGTTTAAAAAAGGAGTTTGTGATTACTAAGCCCATACTGGCACAGAAATCCAAGAGTTGTTTCCCGTTCCTGTTGGCCTTCATACCCTCTCCAAATTTACCCATAACCTTTTCATACCCTTCTGTTCGATTTCCAATCCTGGCGTTAAAATCACCCATGGGCAGAAAACTGTCTTTGTCCTTTACTCTAACAATTACATCACTGAGTGCCTCATAAAAACTATCCATCTTATCTTGATCTGTCCCTTCACACTGCGAATACACTGATACAATCCTAACTTTCTTGCTAGACACGGTCAAATCTATCCACATCAGTCGTTCGTTTACATATCTTATTGCAACTACGCTGGGTTCCATTTCTTTCCTGATGTAAAGCCCTACACCCCATTGTGCTATTCCTGCTTTGACTCCTGACAGATAGACCTTGTATTCTCCCACATCCTCTTCTTTCTCACCCCTTACCCGAATGTCACTAACAGCTAAAACGTCCAGCCCCATCTTACTTGCAGCCTCTGCCAGCTCTACCTTCTTCCCATAGCAGCCCCCATTGATATTAATAGCGCCCCATCTCATTACCATTTGTTTGCCAAGTCGTATCTTAGGAGTCCCTGGTTTGTCAGTTAGAGATGGGACTCCGTCACCTCCAAAGGTCCGAGGCATTTTGCTCTGATTGTTGCCAGCATTTCTTCTGTTCCGGTTTTCCCACAGTCCATGTTTCATTACCATAGAACGCTGTGCCCCAAACGTACTTTCTCAAAAATTACGTCCTCAAATTAAGGCCCATGTTTGATACCAGTAGACGTCTCTTGGCTAGGAATTCCTTTTTTCCCAGTGCTAGTACGCTTTCGATGTCCTCCTTACACCGTCCGTCATTCGTTATTTTGCTGCCTAAGTAGTAGAATTACTTAACTTCATTTACATCGTGACCGTCAAACCTGATGTTCTCACTGTTCTCATTTCTGCTACTTCTCGTTACTTTCGTCTTTCTTCGATTTACTCTCAGTCCGTATTTTGTACTCTTTAGCCAGTTCATTCCATTCAGCAGATCATGTAATACTTCTTCACTTTCACTCATGTTAGCAATGCCATGGTGCATCGTATCACCGGTATTCTTTTACCTTGAATTTTAATTTCACTCCTGAATCTTTCTTTTATTTCCATCATTGCTTCTTCGATGTACAGATTGAACAGTAGGGGCAAAAGACTAACACCGTTTTTAATCTGAGCACTTTGTTCTTGGTCATCCATTCTTATTGTTAATTAGAATGATATATTAATACCTTCAGCTGCTGACGGGGGTTGATATATATCAACGGGGACAGGTGAAAATGTGTGCCCTGACCTGGATTCGAACCCAGGATCTCCTGCTTACATGGCAGATGATCTACCTGTCTGAGCTACCGAGGCCGAAGTCCACTGTTTATGATGTGACTCTCAAGTGGAAACACGTTGAAACAACTACAGCTAAACCAAGACCAGGCAGACCTCGTGTACTAGCTTTCAATGACCATCGAGCGTTGCCGAAGGTAGTTGTAAGAAATCGCGCGAAACCAGTGGAAGGAATCACTCGTGAGCTCTAAAGTGCTGCCAGCAGTCCAGCTAGCACAGTGCCTGAGCGTATGGAGTCAAAAATAATGGGGTACAATGATCGGGCAGCGCGTCGTAAGCCGCTTATTTCTGTAGTCAGTGCTAGGGAGTGGGTGACTGGAAACGAGTCATTTCGAGTGATGAATGACGCCATATCCTGCGGCAATCCGGTGGAAGTGTTTGGGTTTGGCAAATGCCTCTGTAGTGACAACAGAGAAGTACGAAGAAGTTTTTGTTACGGTATGTGGGTGTTTTTTGTGTTTATGGTGATGTCTCTTTATCGAGCTTAAGTAACGCTAAATACGGAGGGTTGTGAACTCATTTTACAGTATTGCGTGCTGCGTACAGTAGAGGAACCGTGTGGAGATTTATCAGCTTGACAACGCATCTATATGGGAACGGTTTGTGGACAATAACATTCCCGACAGGGACTGGTTTGGTCACTGTCTCGATGTCAAGCCAATAGAATATCTTTGAGATGACTTGAAACCTCGACACCGCTCCGGATTCCAGTGTCAAACATTTTGTTAGTGTGAAGTCTTATGGGACTTAACTGCTAAGGTCGTGAGTCCCTAAGCTTACACACTACTTAACCTAAATTATCCTAAGGACATACACACACACACACCCATGCCCGAGGGAGGACTCGAACCTCCACCTGGATCAGCCGCACAGTCCAAGACTGCAGCGCTTTAGACCGCTCGGAATGTCAAACATCACGATGAGGATAGATCTAGCAGCGGAAACAAATATGTGCGGGTTAGATCATACCAGGAAATGATCATACAAAAAACAGAATCAGTAGCGTTAAAGAAGTATTAATAGTTGGGTAATTGATTGAGGAATTCTTTTTTAGTTGTGGTCTAGTAGCAGTAGAGGATAATTGCAATACTGGTATTTTTTTCTTTCTTCTTGTAGAATTAACATTTTTCAAATATTTATGAGTAGCAGAAACAAATAATTAATACATACATTTATTAATGTCCAACTGTATAGCTTATATTACCTTTCTAGATGATAAAGGATATAATAACATAAATAAAATATAATCAAATAAATAAAAATAAAAGATAATAAGGATATAAAATGTAGACTGGCAATGGCAAGGAAAGCGTTTCTGAAGAAGAGAAATTTGTTAACATCGAGTATAGATTTAAGTGTCAGGAAGTCGTTTATGAAAGTATTTGTGTGGAGTGTAGCCATGTATGGGAGTGAAACGTGGACGATTTAGACAAGAAGAGAATAGAAGCTTTCGAAATGTGGTGCTACAGAAGAATTTTGAAGATTAGATGGGTAGATCACATAACTAATGAACAGGTATTGAATAGGATTGGAGAGAAGAGAAATTTGTGGCACAACTTGACTAGAAGAAGGGATAGGTTGGTAGGGCATATTCTGAGGCATCAAGGGATCACCAATTTAGTATTGGAGGGCAGCGTGGAGGGTAAAAATCGTAGAGGGAGACCAAGTGATGAATACACTAAGGAGATTCAGAAGGATGTAGGTTGCAGTAGGTACTGGGAGATGAAGAAAATTGCACATGATAGAGTAGCATGGAGAGCTGCATCAAACCAGTCTCTAGACTGAAGACCACAACGACAACAAGCTGTAATGTGAAGAACAAGTAAATAAATACATAAGATCACTACCTTCTCTGGTTTCGGATATTGAGGAATAATCGGCTGCTATTCCTCGACAGACATTCAGACACCTCACTGAAATTCTTCCCAGCAAAGTTCAAGACGCCATACGGGCTAAGGCTGAATACACCACATATTAACCCTAATATTGTCCACCACTCCACACTGCATCCTATGACGCCAGGGGAGGACGACGATACGGCGATAGGTTGGTACTGAATGGCTCAAAAGGGCCTGTGGAGGGAGTAATAGGTGCCTGGATCCTTCTGATTAGGTAGTGTACTAATAAAATCTCCTGTCGATGCTGCACTGGAGGCTGTAAAGACGGAGCTTCAGGGCAGGCTGTCCATAGGGCTATCGTTGCTCAACAATACGGCCCGGGCTCATTCTACATCTACATTTATACTCCGTAAGCCACCCAACGGTGTGTGGCGGAGGCCACTTTACGTGCCACTGTCGTTACCTCCCTTTCGTGTTCCAGTCGCGTAAGTTTTGCGGGACGAACGACTGCCAAAAAGCATCCTTGCGCGCTCGAATCTCTCTAATTTTACATTAGTGATCTCTTCAGGAGGTATAAGTAGGGGGAAGCAATATATTCGATACCTCATCCAGAAAAGAACCCTTTCGAAACCTGGACAGCAAGCTACACCACGATGCAGAGCACCTCTCTTGCAGAGTCTGCAACTTGAGTAAGCTAAACGTGTCCGTAACGCTATCACGCTTACGGTGCGAAAAGTGAAGCAGTTGAACAACTTACACTGGAACCTGTAATCTTACGCAGCGAAATAAAGAACGCAATTCAACATCCGAAGAACTATAAATCCCCTGGTCTGCACAGAATATCTGCACACATGTCTGTACAAGAAAATGGGAAACTGGGGAGTGGACAGAAGACTGATCGAAGTCTCTTTTCGTTCTTTTACACGAGAAAGGATCTACCAGGAGCCGCTCAAATTATCGAATTATTGCTCTCATAACTCACGCAAGCAAAATTTTTGCTCTATATTTTGAATCGACGATTGAAGCCATAAATTCTGCCTCACAGAAGAAGCAGGTTTCGTTGAAAGAAAAGACAAATAATCGAGAAATCACGGGAGTTCTGTCTTCTTGTCCTCATCTGCTTTCTTGACTATAGGAAAGCCTTTTATTGTGTTGTCTGGGAATAACTGTGGCAGATCGGGCTTCCCGCCACACTTGACAGCACTGATCAGAAGTCTATACGATAATCGCCTGGCAGCTGTGAAGACAAGTGCTGCGCATCTGATTTCCTCAGGGTATCAAAATGTGTCAAACAAGGTTGTGTTCTATTCGCCCAACTGTCATTAGGAGCCGGCCGTTGTGGCCGAGTGGTTCTAGGCGCTTCAGTCCGGAACCGCGCTGCTGCTACGGTCGCAGGTTCGAATTAAGCCTCCGGCCTGGATGTGTGTGATGTCCTTCGTTAGGTTTAAGTAGTTCTAAGTCTAGGGGACTGATGACTTCCTATGTTAAGTCTCATAGTGCTTAGAGCCATTTGAACCATTTTTTTGTCATTAATAATTTGATGGTTGGACTAAAGGCATCTCTATCGGTGGTAGAAGTATTAGCAACCTCCGTTTTGCTACTGTCGCCATACTAGTAGCCAGTTGCAAAGATGAACTTGCTGAGATACTAACAAAAGTAAAGGACATCAGTCTATCATATGGACTGGAACTCAATCTCATCAAGTCCGAACTCTTAACAACTGATTGAGGAGCGTATGCTAAACTCACACTTAGATTAAACGAACAGGAAGCCGTGCATTCTTTCATTTATCTTGGGTCAACCATCTGCGATGCGGTAAGCTGTTGAAGGTGAGACAAGAAGACGGATCAGACTAAGGCGACTGGCTTTGAAGCAGTTCACCAAGGCTTGGCAGAATACAGCAATAACGAACACCACAAAGGTCCAGTTTGTTGAGACGCTCGAGTTTTCCGTCTTCTTTTATGGTCGAGAAACATGGACCCTTAAGGCTAGAGATACGCAGCACGTCGACGCTACTGGAGCTTTGGTGCCGGCGCTGGATGCTGCGCATAAAATGGACCGAAAGGAAAATATATATGTCCATTACTGATCAGTTCAATATCTCCGCGCGCCTTTCTTCTTGTGCCAACCAAAATATTCTAGAGAAAATAATCGTGGAAGGCGAGATCGAGGGCAAGAGACCAAGAAAAGCAAAGAGGCGGTGGATGGGTCAAATCAGGGGCTCTGGTGTAACTTTTCAGCAGGCTATAAGAGAAGCTGGTAACCTACCGGGATGGAGACAATTGATTCGTGGGGTCACCACGCTCGGCAATAAGCAGAATGACTTGTGATGATGATGAGCTAATCTTTATGACCATCCCGCGAACCATATCGAAGAAAGAGCAGAAAGGCAATAGAAGAATTAAGAAGCCACGTCACGCGATCCGCAGGTAGTAGCGTTGCGGCGGCAGGGCGTCGGGTTTACGGCGTCGCGACGGCGTGTCGCGTGAGCTAAGGCAGTGGCGGCAGCGGCGGCGCGTGGCAGTGGGCGGGTGCGAGCGGCAGCGAAACTGCCGGCAGCCACGGCACGCCCTTGCTGCTACCTGCGGCCTACCCACGTCACGCCTCCACTGCGGCAAAGTCAGCGCTAACTCGTCGCCACTCTCCCGTTCCACCACACACCTTTTCCTCCAAAGTTCTTTTCTTCAGTGCCGACGGTGGACACGTGTTAGTCTCAGTTCTCACTGAAGTGATACGATATGTTACATGGTGACCAGTCCTAAGCAAAGGAGGGAAAACTGAAAGGTGGAAGGAGTATGTAGACGGTCTATACAAGGAAGATGAACTTGAAAGCAATGTTATAGAAAGAGAAGTGAACGTAGATGAAGATGAGGTGGGAGATAGATACTGCGAGAAGGATTTCGCGAAACTCTCGAAAATCCAAGTCCAAAAAAGGCTTGGGCAGTATACGATATTCCGTTAGAACTACTGACAGCATCGGGAGAGCTAGCCGTGAGAAAACTCTTCCACCTGGTGAGAGAGATGTATGAGACAGATGAAATACCCTCAGATTTCAAGAATAATATAGTAATTCCAATACAAGAGAAAGCAGTTGCTGACAGGTGTGAAAATTACCGAACTATCAGTTTGATAAGCCTTAATTGCAAAATACTAACATTAATTCTTTAATGAAGAATGAAAAAAAACTGTTAGAATCCTATATCGGGAAAGATCAGTTTGGATATCGGAGAAATGTAGGAACACCCGGGGCAATACTGACCCTATGATTTACCTTAGAAGATAGATTAAGGAAAGACGAACTTGCGTTTATAGCATTCGTAGACTTACAGAAATCTTTTCAGAATGTTGATTGGAATACTCTCTTTCAAATTCTGAAAGTAATAGTGGTAAAATACAGGGAGTGAAAGATTACTTACAACTTGTACAGAAAGCAGGAGGCGTTAATAGGAGTCGAGGGGCTTGAAAGGGGGCAGTGGTTGGAAAAGACGTAAGGCACGGTTGTAGCGTATCATCGATGTTATTCAGTCTGCACATTGAACAAGCAGTAACGGAAAGCAAAGAAAAATTTGGAGTAGAAATTAAAATCCAGAGAGGATAAATAAAAACCTGAGGTTTGCCGATGGCATTGTAATAACGGTCAGAGACAGAAATGAACATGGAATCGCAGTTGAACAGAATGGCAGGATCTTGAAAGGAGGATATAAGGTAAACATGAACAAAAGCAGAACAAGGATAATGGAACTTAGTCGAATTAAATCAGGTGATGCTGAGGGAATTACATTAGGAAATGAGTCACTTAAAGTAGTAGATAAGTTTTGCTATTTGGGCAGCAAAATAGCTGAAGTGAAGCCATGTATTGAAGCGAAACATGGACGATAAACAATTGGGATGAAAAGAGAATAGAAACTTCTGAAATGTAGGGCTACAGAAGAATGCTGGATATTAGATGTGTCGATCACGCAAATAAAGAGCAATTGCTGTACAAAATTGGTACAACTTGACCAAAACGAGGGATCTTTTGATGGGACACATTCTGAGACATCAAGGGATCACCAGTTTAGCATTGGAAAGATGGGTGAGAGGTAAAAACCGTGGAGGGAGACCAACAGATAAATACAGTAAACATATTCAGAAGGATGTAGGTACTCTGAAATGAAGAGGCTCCCACAGAATGAAGAGCAGCATCAAACCAGTCGTCGGACTGAAGACCACAACATCAACATATGATGCCCGATGCGACTCGCGACACGACGCAGACGTAATCCTCATTGGTGGTGTGCGTAAAAACGAAGTCGAAGCGACTTAACTGGCTCACGCTGGGAGGGCTGCAGTTCAACACCGATTTTCTGTCGTAGGGCGCAAAATGGAGTGCTGGTTTCTCCACTTAACTGTATGACTCTATACACTAGAGTGGGGCATTTTAAGTCATCCGATCTTCCTAAACAAGTCGTTTTGTGTAGTTGGAGCACTGCTATCCTCTCTGTAGTGTCTCGGTAAAACTACTACTCGTGTAAAAAATTAAAAACCACTGTTTTGGGGTTGGTGCATACTCTCTGCTACGGAGTTTTCACCATTCGACTTTGAGGTAACCATTCGGGTAAAATTTTATGTTTTTGCACCTTATAGTATATCACGGCTTCATAATATGCTGTATTTTTTCCCAATATTGCCCATAGCTATTGTGATACTTAGAACTTAAACACCACGCAGTAAAAACTGTAGGCCCTGGCGGGTTTACTTTTGCTGCGTATTGGGTCATACGTTTGATGCATTTTAGGTCGTGTAGCTAACATATAGATGTTACAAACAATCATGCTGGGGGAACATGCAATACTCAGCATCGTAAAAGACATGGAAATCGTCATTTCAATTGTAAGGCTTTTATTTTTAAGTTCACGGTTGATTTTGGGCAAGCAAAAGCCCATCATCAAGTGCTGTTAGTCGTGTGCTCCGACCCCTATTGCAGCGAGACTCGGTAGGGCGGAGGCGAGCACCACGGGCAACGCGGTCACGAATTTAAAAGTCTTACAACTGAAGCGGTGATGTTCATGGCTGTATAGAAAGCGTTTTGTACGCTGCAAGAAGAGTCATAGCTCTTTCGAATCTCAAATAAATTCGTTCGCCTGCTGTCAAGTGGTGCTTGTCGGATCGCCCCTGTTAGGAACACGAGTGTGGCAGGGATAACAGGTACGTCGAGCGACCTTTATTGCAACGTATTGCATCGCTTTCATATCGCCTCAGTGAGAACCGCGCCTTGAGGGACAACCCACACAAATGTTGGTTGTAGGCTACGAAACAAGATTTTCGAACAAAGTTCCTCACCTTGAAAGCTGCCTGTTTATTTGGCAATTTCATTGTACCCCGCTATACTCGTAATTCTGTTTTTCATAAGCCATGACATTCTCTTTGCTATATTCACTGTGTTTCTGCTATACTCACCTTCAACTGATCCTAATAAAATCCTTGACCAACCTCTTCATATGGTCACAAAGATATTTTCGCATCATTGGGAAGTGTGTTTGTGTGAAATCTTATGGCACTTAACTGCTAAGTTCATCAGTCCCTAAGCTTATACACTAATTAACCTAAATTATCCTAAGGACGGACACACACACCCATGCCCGAGGGATGACTCGAACCTCCGACGGGACCAGCCACACAGTCCATGACTGCAGCGCCTTAGACATTGGGAAGTCGTTTGGTCTATTAGCTAGTGGGAAGACTTCGTGGTTTGGAAGTCACGATCTAATCCTTCTTTGAATGTGCATTCCATATTCTGGTGGTATGCTTCATTAGGTTCAGCCATTGCCTGGTTGGAGCAAGCTGCTTTGAAGTTTCTACGATGATGAAGAATCATTTCAATTCATTGCCATGGTGAATGAAAAGGGATTGGTTAGGTTATTTGTGCAGTGTATTCTAAATGTCGGCACAGTTTAATTCTCCATTACTCCGCACTTAGACTTGCTACAATGTTCTTCCGAATGGCGAAATGGGATCTTACAGATTGCTCATTTTTTATTAAATGGTAGATGATTAAAGAAACAAATGTTATCTCTTCATACCGTTGTACAGTAGATTCAAACTTATCGTCTACTCCTGAGTTATAAAAGAGTTATTATTTTGTTTAAAATTGTGTATCGAGAACAATCTCTTCCCATTATCCTTTGTGAGATTCACTTCTGTACCTACTACTTTTAGGACCCATGTGGTCTCGTAAATCAGCTCCACTATTTTGGTAACAATGTGTCTATATATTAAGGAAATTCTTTTCTGAATTATTTCCATCCAAACCAAGTCATTACTTTTTTATTTGTACATGATTCAGCGGCATGCTGCCATACCGCTAAAACTTGTTTATCCCACCCTCGCGTTCTGACGCATCGGAGCCAACTCACTGAATTAAATTTGCGATTGTAAAACATCATCAATATTATCTCTTTGCATGAAATTAGATTTCAGACGCAAAAATGTAAGTCAGCGGCTGCTGTTAAAGACGAACTTTATTTTTTTTAGTATATTATGGAGTGATTTGGCACTCGAACTAATGGGGGAAATAGTATCAATAACTAGTGATCTGATCTTAAGGGCTCAGTTGTTCTTTCATGCTTAGCATCAATCACTTATCTTAGAGGTCATTGTCATCTGCTGGAAGCTACAGCCTGAAAGCGAACACGTTATTCAATTCTTGGTCAGTTTCTTGATGAATCATATATCATTAAATATTTGAACAAAAACTATGGAAAATCCATTTTCTTTGCTCTTAGATTATGTAAATGTGTCCGTCGCCTGAATTTGGAATTTACAGATTATTTTCCGTGCTATAAAGATTCATACTTATTGTAGCTTAATAGTTCAGGGCTTTACTTTCACTGCTCACACCAGTAGTTTAGTTTTATGATACACTAAAGCAGTGACAACAAACGGTACTTTAAAATTATTTGTCTGTCACACGGGGCACTCCGCAGCTAGCAAGATCCCACTCTCAAGATTTATGACTGGTGGATGGACCACAACAATGTTTTAGAGTATAATAAATACGTAATAGTTGATTCAGAAAGCAGCTTAAATCCTATCCAAGGACCTCATGTTTTGCCTCTCATGAACAGCGCAACATTGTTTCTCTCAAACAAGACAATGGATTTGGCGATACACTAATGAAATTCCCTACTTCTTCCAAGTAAAGGTACATGCTACACAGTAAAGATAGGCATTCCTTTAGTCTCTCTAGTACAATGTCATCGTTTCCTCCTTAACTAAATGACATGTGCTTCAATTCAGTTCACACTATTTTGCAAGCTTCTGAAGTCCAGAACCTGTAATCTTCGCCACATCAGGTGACTAGCATTTTTTGTTCTGTAACGCTTGTATTCATACTTGGAGTAAATTGATAATATCACGACCTGAATGTAGCCGGTTTCAATACTGTTGGTGAAAAGATATTTTCATTGTTATAATTTGGCTAACAGATGAGGCAGCTTTACTTCCACCTGGACCTCATATTCCACTTTAAAATTTCCACAGAGGTTCACCTGTATACGTTGCGGCTACTACTGCCAGTCCTACAAGGTATGCAAGAGAACTTCCATGAAGTTTGAGGTTGGTGGTAAGTTCTCTGGGACCAAACTGCTGAAGTCATCGGTCCCTAGGCTTACACGCTACTTAATTTATCTTAAACTATCTTACGCTAAGGACAACACACACACCCATGCCCAAGAGAGGACTCGAACATCCTACGGGGTGAGCCGCGTGAACCGGGGCGACGCGGCCAAGACCGCACGGCTACCCCGCGCGGTGAAGTTTGAGAGGTACGAGATGAGGTATTGGCGGAGGTACTGCAGTGAGGGCGAGTCGTGAGTCGTGCTTAGACAGCTCAGTCGGTAGAGCACTATCTCGCAAAAAGCAAAGGTTCAAGTTTCGAGCCCTGGTCCGTCACACACTTCTAATCAGCCGTGAAGTTTCAAATCAGCGCACACTCCGCTGCGGAGCAAAAATTCACTAACAGTATCACTTCCTGTCGGGTTTGAAACTGATTGCCATTGTCAAGGTGTGACAACTGTCTCCAATCCTTGTCGGTACGTATCATTTTACGACCACTGTTCTTACGCTGTAAAGTGGACCATTAGACATGTTAAGAACGGATTTTCTTAAGATTTAGTTATGTTTAAGGGGGGATTTGTCCGCGGTAATTGGCTAGTTCATTTCATGCGGTAGCCCCAGGTTTCCGAGAAAATCCGTGTTGAAGTTTTATGTGTATCAGAAATACCCGTAACGGTTAATTATGTTTCGCCTAGAGAACGTCGCGCAGTGGCAGAGATTTGTGGATATCACGTTGATGGCACGGATATACAAATACCCCCCATGTGTTTTTATTATTTTCAGTTTCATCGTACAGAATATCGTTTAATAATGTACACAATGCAAAATTATTCAAAAAGAGTTATTTTCGCAGTAGTAATTTCATTAATTCATCAATCATTACAGCAAACTTTTTCCATATGTGTATTCCGTTCTTTGCGGAATAGATTGCAACATCGCCTTATTCGCTGTCATTTGCATCACTTGCTACGCTATAAGAGAACTACTGCTGGTATTTGCGGCAGAAATAACCGAAACAAAGATTCGTAGAGCACCATGTGCATTTAATGACAGCTGCTGCCTCACAAGTACAGAAATATTTCAGAAACGGTTCCAGGAAACAATGTTCGTTTTACTTCATAAAGATTCATAAAGATTGTTTTTTCTTCTGTCAACTTCTATGCGAACCACACATATTTGATCATTCCCGTGAAAGCAGGCACACTAAACTGATGCAGAATTAAATAATGTATGTTTATGGAATCTTCGCTCGAAGCGATTTATCTCTTAGTCTTCAATAATCTAGGAACATTTTGAAGTTTTTTTTCGCGGAAATTTTAACCTGCCTCTAAAAATAAACATCGAAGGGTTTGCAAAGTGGAGTAGATATAGGTGGTATAATTTTTGCATAATGTTTCACGACATATGCTATTAAATGATATTCTGTACGTTGAAACCGAATAAAAAGTACGCGAACGAAATATGAAACCGTATCACCAGCGTGGTAGCCTTTCCCGTTAGCCGCTGCGCTATGCTCTCCTGTTCGAAACACGATTAACGTTACTGGTGTAGGGAACGCCGGCCAGAGGGACCGTGCGGTTCTAGGCGCTACAGTCTGGAGCCGAGCGACTGCTACAGTCGCAGGTTCGAATCCTGCCTCGGGCATGGATGTGTGTGATGTGCTTAGGTTAGTTAGGTTTAATTAGTTCTAAGTTCTAGGCGACTGATGACCTCAGAAGTTAAGTCTCATAGTGCTCAGAGCCATTTTTGTGTAGGGAACGCACAAAATTTCAACACAGATTTTCTCGGAATGTAGGTTCCGTAGCATGAAAATCCACTAGCCGGCTACTCAAGACAACTCCCTCTGTGACATAGATGAGACTCATGAAAATCCGTCATTAATAAGTCTGATGGCCCTTTGTAATTAACGTGAGTGAGAGTGGAACACCATTCGCTATAGAGACGTTTGGCGCCCCGCACTGATACGCCAACAAACTGCGCCACTTCATTTACGTTACGGTCGTGGTCACGTCTCAACACGATAGCTCTTCTCTGACATTGTGTCGGGTCTCCACGTCGACCTATGTTATTCCCGTGCAATCGACTGACACATACATACTATTTCACTGCCATGACATACGGGAGCAATGTAGGGACACATGGTCAGTCGGTACAATTTCTACGTCCACAGCACTCCATAGCGACCCATATGCTATTTTAAGTGGGTGATAATATTTTTTCTTGTGAGATTATCTTGAGCAGAGTACACTTGTGTGGCTGTTCACTGCATACTGAGGAGCGTTTTCAGATGGTGTGGTTGGCCATCACTTTAAAATGTCCAGCGTTTCATCGACGAGTGAATTGCTGTGCTATGCTCCGTCAGATCAGTGTTACAATGTGCAAAAACCAGCAAGAGGTTGTTGCCCGAGGTAGTTGACTCTTACCTGGACAGTTTCCGCCAAATCGAGATACCAACGATACATACTTTACATAATGTCACATTCAACATGAAGCCGCTTCAGAACTCTGAGACAGTATCCCATGCGTCGGATACCCGCAACAAGTTTCAACTAATGCACTAATACCACGCATCTTGCCCATTCCCCTGCTCTCCTGGCTTGTCGAGCCCATTAAGCTCCCTGAAGACAATCGTGTGGCACTGAAGAACTGAAATGCTATGTAAGTGCTAGTCGGATTAACGATATATACTCTACACAATGTCACATTCAACGTGCAGCCGCTGCAGACCTATGAGACAGTATCCCATGTGTCTGGTACCCACAACTAGTTTCAACTGATGCACTAATAACGCGAATCTTGCCCATCCCTCTGCTCTCCTGGCTTGCCGAAGCCATTATGCTCGCTGAAGACAATCATGGGGCACTGAAGAACTGAAATGATATGTATGTGCCAGTCGGATGTACAGAAATAGTGCAATAACGTAAGTCAACTTGGAGACGTGGCAGCATGGAAGAAAAGAGCTATCGTGTTCAGACGTACCGGCAACCATACCGTAGATGGAGTGGTGCAGTTTGCTGATGTATCAACGCAGAGCGCCAAACGTCTACAACGATGACGTACCACGCGTGTGGCACCAAGAACTACAGTGCCTGGCAAAAAAGCGAAGCACCCGGAAGATGTCAACGTAACTTCTTAGGTGTTCACACCATTGGGGATGAAGCAAGTAAATTGCTGGAATTCCAATTCTCTGCCGCATGTAGAAGGGTCACCTGGGTATATTAGTGACATCCGTGCCTCATATAATTACCAGACCTGGTAGAGTATATGAGAGTCGTCTACAGCGTCAGTTGTTGAGTGATCACTGTGAAGAACACGGAGATGCCGCGCAATCGTGCGAGAAAGTGTCAGCAGCAACTGACAGAGTTTGAAATGGATCTCATTTTGTGGTCACCGTTTGGCCGACGGGTCGAATCATTCCATACTCAGATTTGTGGAGCATTCGGATGTCGCTATGCACGATGTTACACTACACGAGGTCGGGAGGTAAGGCAGACACGTCGTCTAGGTTCCAGTCGAACACTTCTGATCACCACAAGAGACGATCGTCGTATTGTTAACTAAGCACATTGTAGCGTCTTCATATCTGGTGTCGTTTACGAAGGAAGGTCTTTAACTCCCTAAGGATGCTGTTATAAGGCTGGAACTGACAAGAATCACATGGCAGTGAAGGACTTTGCCATGCTGCTGTCCGGGACTGTTCCTTTGTCCCCATAATTCACTCTGGAGGAGATTAAGGTGCGTAAATCTAGGATTTACTGAATGGTTAAGTTGGGTCTGGGCATTGGAGAAGTGCCTGCTGGGGTGGCCGAGCGGTTCTAGGCGCTACAGTCTCGGGCCGCGCGACCGCTACGGTCGCAGGTTCGAATCCTGCCTCGGGCATGGATGAGTGTGATGTCCTTAGGTTAGTTAGGTTTAAGTAGTTCTAAGTTCTAGGGGACTGATGACCTCAGAAGTTCCATAGTGCTCAGAGCCATTTTTGAACCATTGGAGAAGAGGAAGCTCAGGACGCAGAAGAAGAAAATTTGGGTGCTGAACTGAAACCAGGTGGTCGTGATAGTGAAGATGCCTCTCGAATGGGGAACGTTGTTAAATTTGTTTCCACGCGTTACTGGTTACTGTCAAAGACTGAATATAATTCCCCATACTGTGAGTGGTGTAGGTGATGACTCTAATTAGCTGTCACCTTATTTATGTCATTTCATTCTAAACTAACCACTTTTGTTGCTGAAACTTCCTTGCAGATTAAAACTGTGTGCCGGACCGAGACTCGAACTCGGGACCGTTGCCTTTTGCGAGCAAGTGCTCTACCAACTGAGCTACCCAAGTACGACTCACGCCCCGTCCTCACAGCTTTACTTCTGCCAGTACCTCGTCTCCTACCTTCCAAACTTTACAGAAGCTCTCCTGCGAACCATGCAGAAATAGCACTCCTGAAAGAAAGGATATTGCGGAGACATGGCTTAGCTACAACGTGGAGGATGTTTCCAGAATGAGATTTTCACTCTGCAGCGGAGTGTGCGCTGATATGAAACTTCCTTGCAGATTAAATCTGTGTGCCAGACCGAGACTCGAACTCGGGACCTTTGCCTTTCGCGGGCAAGTGTTCTACCATCTGAGCTACCGAAGCACGACTCACGCCCGGTACCCACAGCTTTACTTCTGCCAGTATCTCGTCTCCTACCTTCCAAACTTTACAGAAGCTCTCCTGCGAACCTTGCAGAACTAGCACTCCTGAAAGAAAGGATATTGCGGAGACATGGCTTAGCTACAGCGTGGAGGATGTTTCCAGAATGAGATTTTCACTCTGCAGGGGAGTGTGCGCTGATATGAAACTTCCTGGCAGATTAAAACTGTGTGCCAGACCGAGACTCGAACTCAGTCCCGAGTTCGAGTCTCGATCCGGCACACAGTTTTAATCTGTGGGTTCATAGTGCCAAGTTGTATATAAATTTGAATCAATTTTTAATCTCTGAAATGATAACACATACAATCTCAAACCCTGAAGTTTCATTTAGTCTCTTACTCCTTTTCTGCGTACTTCACTTTTTTTAGGGTAATGTATTTCATCCACCTTGCCGCTAAAACCAGTCTCTCGGCAATAAAACAGCTGTTTTCGCCTTAGTTGCTCATGAAAAAAACGATATTCTACAGACTTATTGTATTTCCAATAAGTTTCGGAAGTCTGTAAGAGAAGCTGGGTAAACGACTTCCCCTGTAACAGAATGAATAACTCGTAGATCAACGACTAAAATTATAAATCTCCCTCCTCTCTACAGAAATAATTTGGTGTTTCTGTAAATCAAGTTATTTCTGACAAAACGAGTAATATACACATCTTATGTTCCTCTAAAGTCTAAACGCATTTAACACGGGCTAAACTTGTGTATTAGTTCTAAAGCATTAAAGTTACATTGTACATGTGTCTTGCATCTATTTTTTCTTGAAAAGGTCTAAGACAATGATGTCTGAGATGTAATGCATTCTACACGTAAAGAATTAAAAATTAATCAGCCTAATTCTTCAGCACAAGTGGGATTAAACCACCACAAATCGAAGACTCGTTCGATGAACAGTCTGTGTTACAATGCTTCAATATATCAGCCATGCTAAAACAAGTGTCTTATTGTGTACTACTACCGTATTTGAGACATTTGGCACAAGTTAATCGGTTATAAACGTTTACCAACGAATTAGCTCACGACTTGCGTTTCATGGCTTTTCTTTATTCCTAATGCGGACCTTCTACGAAGTTAACATTACAGGGATATTGAGTTGCAAATGCAATAGAAACGTCACTACTTTTCGAAAACTATTCATAAAGGGAAAAATCTCTGTAAAAGATTTTTATTGCCTGAGGAAGAGGAAAATTAATATCAGGGTTATTACGCACTTGAGATTTGCCTATCAGTCACTCGAACAAGGTAATCATTCCCAAAATCAAATCATGAATCAGATTTGCAGTACCTTTCACCCATGAGAAGATGGGATAATTTATTCAGCATTGATGCTACATAAGGCCCGACTGTCATGCACTGGAGGTGGTCATACGAACCGAAACTCTTTTGATGGCGAGTGCCTGGCGCTTAACTACAGTGTGGTCCATTGATCGTGACCGGGCCAAATATTTCATGAAATAAGCGTCAAGCGAAAAAGCTATAAAGAACGGAACTTGTCTACCTTGAAGGGGGAAACCAGATGGCGCTATGGTTGGCCCGCTAGATGGCGCCGCCATAGGTCAAACGGTTATCAACTGCGTTTTCTAAAAACAGGAACCCCTATTTTTATTACATATTCGTCTAGTACGTAAAGAACTATGAATGTTTAAGTTGGACTACTTTTTTCGCTTTGTGATAGATGGTGCTGTAGTAGCCACAAACATATGACTCACAATTTTAGACGAACAGTTGTTAACACGTAGGGTTTTTTAAATTAAAATACAGAACATAGGTCCGTTTGAACATTTTATTTCGGTTGTCCCAATGTGATACATGTACCTTTGTGAACTTATCATTTCTGAGAACGCATACTGTTACAGCGTGATTACCTGTAAATACCACATTAATGCAATAAATGCTAAAAATGATGTCCGTCAACCTAAATGCATTTCGCAATATGTGTAACGACATTCCTTTCAACAGCGAGTAGTTTGCCTTCCGTAATGTTCACACATGCATTGGCAATGCGCTGACGCATGTTGTCAGGCGTTGTCGGTGGATCACGATAGCAAATATCCTTCAACTTTCCCCACAGAAAGAAATCCGGGGACGTCAGTTCCAGTGAATGTGCGGGCCATGGTATGGTGCTTCGGCGACCAATCCACTTGTCATGAAATATGTTTTACAATACCGCTTCAATCGCACGCGAGCTATGTGCCGGACATCCATCATGTTGGAAATACATCGCCATTCTGTCATGCAATGAAACATCTTGTAGTAAGATCGGTAGAACATTACGTAGGTAATTAGCATACATTGCCCCATTTAGATTGCCATAATGCCACACCATACAATAACTCGCCAAGATCGTTGATGTTCCACTCGTCGCAGCCATCGTGGATTTTCCGTTTCCCAATAGTGCATATTATGCCGGTTTACGTTACCGCTGTTGGTGAATGACGCTTGGTCGCTAAACAGAACACGTGCAAAATCTGTCATCGTCCCGTAATTTCTCTTGTGACCAGTGGTAGAACTGTACACGACATTCACAGTCGCCGCCATGCAATTCCTGGTGCATGGAAATATAGTACGGGTGCAATCGATGTTGATGTAGCATTCTCAAGACCGACGTTTTTGAGGTTTCCAATTCTCGCGCAATTTGTCTGTTACTGATGCGCGGATTAGCAGCGACAGCAGCTAAAACACTTATTTGGGCATCATCATTTGTTGCAGGTCGTGGTTGACGTTTCACGTATGGCTAAACACTTCCTTAAATAACGTAACTATCCGGCGAACGGTCCAGACACGCAGTTGATATCTGTTTGACCTATGGCAGCGCCATCTAGTGGGCCAACCATCGCGCCATCTGGTTTCCCCTTTCAAGCTCGACGAGTTTCGTTCTTTGTAGTTTTTTCGTTTGATGCTTATTTCGTGAGATATTTGGCCCGGTCACTATCAATGGATCACCCTGTATATTTACCGGAATGATCTTATGCTGTTAAAAAAGTATTAAATTTTCTAATGAAATTACAAGTAAAAAAGTACTGTCGTTATGTAGAGTATCTCAGCAAGTAGCAAGTAGCATACAATGCAGTCAATGTACTGGATTATTTGTGAAACGCATATGGTGATGTGAAAATTTATTAACAAAGATAGGATAGGAAAGAAGTTGTGAAATACCTTTCAGTAAAAGGGTTGTGTGCTGCAACACTTATCTGTAGTAGGCTAGACACTGGAAACATTACCGCGTAGGAAAAATGTAGGGGTAGGCAAAAATTATAAAACATAAAACAAGCAATCAAAAGTTGCTAAAGTAAAAGACAGAAATACAACAATGCATCAAATGGCTCTCAGCTCGTCTTACAGACAGCAAATAGTCATGATCAATATTACCAGGGGCATTCGTTCGTAAGATGTTCCATGGGTGTCATCGCCATAAAATGGAACATTTATGGCTGCGCAGCGACACCAGGTCTACGCACAAAAGAGAAAAGCAACTGTTAGAAACAAAATCGTGTTGACCTGAATACTGTCGCTACGACGCCAGTAAACGTGGAATAAAACAACACTGTATGGATGTTTCTCTTTTCGGTGCTTTGATATCAGGCGCCAAACAACCTATTACACCTTTTAGGTTTCATTTCACTAATTATGATCTAAAACAATTGTTGTGGAAGGTTTCGGCAATTGATCATTTACAGGGAATGTGGCTTTGCATTTGTTGATACGCACTTAGTTTTTATAGTATTGCTGTCGCTGTATTGGAAACAGATGGAGCTGCCAAAAAAAAAAAAAAAATTTCTCTTGTTTCACGTAAATGGAATTACCTGAGATTTTCCTATCTATCTGTCGTTCCATTTCGAATATTATGCAACTTGCAAACAGAGTAACGTTAGGGATTATACGAAGCAAACTTCCCTTTCAAACGAATTTAACATCGATTGCTCTCTGCGACTATTTGGATAATGGCACCATCAGAAAACAAAAGCTTAGGGCTTCACGTGGATTTCGCGCTGATAGCCGCAATTCACTACACGCGGCAGGCCACAACGGCGGCCGTCGTTGCCAACGTATAGTTTCAAGCTCTGCAAGGATGCGGTTTGCGATGCCCGTTCTAAACATTGCCAGTGGAGAGACTGCCATCTCCATGATCAGTTTCACTTATGAAATGACAAGTTTGATTACCCGGCATTGCCCGGGTATGTATTTATACAAATCTTCTGTCGGTTCATCTCTTCCTTCCCCCTCTGTCTGTCCCTCTCCCCCTTCCCCCTTGCTGTCTATCTACCTCGTATTCCCCTCTTCTCTCTCATCACGCTCACCCCAAAAAGAAGCTGTTGGTTCTTCCAGTATTTCTGTGCACATCTTAACTAATATGTGTAACAATTTAGGTTGTAATCCTTCCACTGTTTAGTATGAGCTTTTTAACCATGCGTTAGCCTCCGTATGCACATGTCAGATGTATTTCACATATATTTCGCATACTTTACACGTATCAGCGCACATATTTATCCTATATCTAGTGAATTTCGCTTTGCGGTTTCACTTCACGCGGCTCAGTGTTTATGACGTCGTATGTCCTGATCTATGTGCAGTAAAATGGCATAACGTAGCAGGTAAATCCATTGGTATATATGGCTAGTGTCTGCGAACTGCATTGTGAATAGAGTCTGTAGTAAATATGTAAGAAATTAAAACGTCGTGAATGATGCGGCAGTTTTTCACGCAGCTCATTGTTTATGACTTCATATCTCCTAAACTATATGTCGTTAATGATATATTTTTCTAGGTACATTTAACGCCGTGTGTGGGTACTGTCTGCAAAATATATTGGGAATACTGTTTGCAGTAAAGAAGTAATAAACAGATGGTGACATATGATGTCGCAGTTTTTCACACATATCTGTATATGTCGTCATATCTCTTGAACTATCTTTCGTATAGTGATAAATTTTTGTATGTACATTTGGTGATCTATGAAGATATTACCTGCGAAATGCGTTACGAATACAGTCAGTAACGAAGAAGTAATAAATTAAAGCGTCAGCATGATGCGGCATTTTATCACGCAACTCATTATTTGACATCATATCTCTTGAAATATGTGTCGTACAATGATAAAGTTTTGTAGGTACATTCAGCGGCATATGTGGATACTGTCCGTCAAACGTGTTGCGAGTAGAGTAAGTAGTAACGAAGTAATACATTTAAACATCTTGCATGGTGTATCAGTTTTTCACTCATCGCAGCATTTCACGTCGTATCTTCTGAACTATGTTGTCGTACACTGATATAAGTTTGCTGGTATATTATATATTATATGTGGATACTGTCGGAAAAGTGTGTCGTATATACACTTAGTCGTAAAGAAGTAATAAATTAAAACATCATGCTTCATGCGGCAGAATTACTATATGAACGGCGACTATGTAGTAAGCGACAACCTTTTTTATCTTTTATCATTTTGTGGGGTTTTTCAACAAGAAAATGTTTCGTTATGTTTTGAATTTATATCTAAAGTTTGTTGTAAGTCACTAAATGCTCTCATTCACAAATACCGGACGACCTGTTGTAGACTATGCTGTTTTTGTCACCCCCAGCACTTTGATTCGTAGATGATTCTCACCCAGACAGCGACGTTTTGCCAACAGTAAGAGATATGTGTACCAGGTGTGGTTGAAATCCGCACACACATATGTATACAGGGTGGTCCATTGATAGTGACCGGGTCAAATATCTCACGAAATAAGCATCTAACGAAAAGAATACAAAGAAGGAAACTCGTCTTACTTGAAGGGGGAACCAGATGGCGCTATGGTTGGCCCGCTAGATGGCGCAGCCATAGATCAAACGGATATCAACTGCGTTTCTTTAGATAGGAACCCCCATTTTATTACATATTCGTGTAGTACGTAAAGAAATATGAATGTTTGAGTTGGACCACTTTTTCCGCTTTGTGATAGACGGCGCTGTAATAGTCATAAACGTATAAGTACGTGGTATCACGTAACATTCCGCCAGTGCGGACGGTATCTGCTTCGTGATACATTACCCGCGTTAAAATGGACCGTTTACCAATTGCGGAAAAGGTCGATATCGTGGTGATGTATGGCTATTGTGATCAAAATGCCCAACGGGCGTGTGCTATGTATGCTGCTCGATATCCCGGAGGACATCATCCAAGTGTACGGACCGTTCGCCGGGTAGTTACGTTATTTAAGGAAACAGGAAGCGTTCAGCCACATGTGAAACGTCAACCACGACCTGCAACAAATGATGATGCCCAAGTAGGTGTTTTAGTTGCCGTCGCTGCTAATCCCCACATCAGTAGCAGACAAATTGCGCGAGAATCGGGAATCTCAAAAACATCGGTGTTGAGAAATCTACATCAACATCGATTACACCCGTACCATATTTCTATGCACCAGGAATTGCATGGCGACGACTTTGACCGTCGTGTACAGTTCTGCCACTGGGCACAGGAGAAATTACGGGACGATGACAGATTTTTTGCATGCGTTATATTTAGCGACCAAGCGGTAACGTAAACCGACATAATATGCATTACTAGGCAACGGAAAATCCACGATGGCTGCGACAAGTGGAACATTAGCGACCTTGTCGGGTTAATGCATGGTGTGGCATTATGGGAGGAAGGATAACAGCCCTCCGTTTTATCGATGGCAATCAAAATGGTGCAATGTATGCTGATTTCCTACGTAATGTCCTACCGATGTTACTACAAGATGTTTCACTGCATGACAGAATGGCGATGTACTTCCAACATGATAGATGTCCAGTACATAGCTCGCGTGCGGTTGAAGCGGTATTGAATAGCATATTTCATGACGGTTGGATTGGTCGTCGAAGCACGTTCGCCGGATCTGACGTCCCCGGATTTCTTTCTGTGGGAGAAGTTGAAGGATATTTTCTATTGTGATCCACCGATAACGCCTGACAACATGCTTCAGCGCATTGTCAATGCATATGCGAACATTGCGGAAGGCGAATTACCCGCTGTTGTGAGGAATGGCGTTACACATATTGCCAAATGCATTCAGGTCGACAGACATAATTTTGAGCATTTATTGCATTAATGTGGTATTTACAGGTACTCACGCTGTAACAGCATGCGTTCTCAGAAATGATAAGTTCACGAAGGTACATGTATCATATTGGAACAACCGAAAGAAAATGTTCAAACGTACTTACGTTTTGTATTTTAATTTAAAAAAGCTACCTGTTACCAACTGTTCGTGTAAAATTGTTAGCCATATGTTTGTGACTATTACAGCGCCATCTATCACAAAGCGGAAGAAGTGGTCCAACTAAAACATTCATATTTCTTTACGTACTACACTAATATGTAATATAATGCGGGTTCCTATTTTAAAAAAACGCAGTTTATATCCGTTTGACCTATGGCAGCGCCATTTAGCGGGCCAACCATAGCGTCATCTGGTTCCCTCCTTGAAGCTAAACGAATTTCGTTCTTTGTAGTTTTTTCGTTAGATGCTTATTTCGTGAGATATTTGGCCCGGTCACGATCAATGGACCACCCTGTATACACACGTTTTTATAATATGTATGGATTACTAAAATGATTCACTGCAAATGAAACTGGTTTCTTTTGCATATTAAGAGACCATTAGGCATTAGCTCAAATTTAACTAGAATGAGTTAAAGAGCAGCTCAAGCCATCCATTTCCTGCACGTGGTGATTACAGAAATCCAGCAACATCGTGAATCATGCACGCATCGAGACAAAAATTCATCGTTCTACTCTTTTATTTGTATCGTCGCTGTGCATTTAAAAATCAAACATCTGTTTGCATAAGTAAATCACATACATGTCTAATTTTCCGGTACGTTTAATTTTTAATACCCTTTCTGTCAGGAATCTGCCTCCATCCTTCTTGTTGCTTTGCCTCCATTATGCGTTGCGTAAAGCTGCGCTTCAGTATTGGCCTTTTTTTCATCTACGTTAGATGTATTACTGTTGTGTAGATACATAGAGAGATGTAAATTGATGCAGAACACGTCAGGCAAACAAATACTTCGTAATAAGCCTAAAATTAACGATCATTCCATAATTTATTAATGAAGTGCTCCTCAACGGTTTGGTACAATTTAAAACAGAAAAAGATTTGAACGTAATCTATTAACGAATTAATATAATAGTGATCATAAATATACGCTCTATACATATTTCATCCTTAGTTACTGTAGGTGAGTATTATGAAATGGAAGGTAGTTACATCTCATCTCACGGGCCTCGCTGCTGGAGCCTGTGGGCTACTATTCTTCATGAAGGCAGTCGGGCTTCGGTGGAAATTAATTAAAGCTGTACCTCTTGTTTCGTTGTTGTCGGTTTCTGCTTGGCAGGAAATATCCAGCCGACTTTTCTCCCTGCTGATGCTAAGACGTTATGAGTAGAGAATCCCATTTACCTCGTGATCCGCCACATTTGTAATTAATCGATACAACCTTTATACAGTCACTTGATTACTTGAAACTTGAAATTATTATCTTCTGGCATGAACATATATATATGTGTCCGTCTATTACAACATTAGACTACAGTAGAGAGAAACATCAGTCTGTAAGGAACTTCGTTTGTTCACTAAACAAAGTAAGCGAGAAATTCTTGAACATCGTTACAAAACATTAATTCGCTGGCGAACGCTGATTCACTTATGTCTTTGCTTTAATGACCAAAAAAGGTTTGGAGTCTCTTAGTTATACAACATAAGTTCATTTAAGATGTCTAGTAATGAGGGTTACATAAAAATCATATGATTACTAATAATAATGAACAATTCGTTCGGTTCTACAAAGAAATATTCTCCGGTAAAACTATAATTTTAATAATTTGTGTGCACGTGTCCTCATATTACATGAATTTGCTTGATTGAAACCTCTTAACGGATATGAACTGTTCTAGTCTGTCCTTACAAAATTTAGTGACACTAATCATATACAAATATTGTTGTAAATTTCATTAGTACCCCTTCCAGAAACCTACCTAATACACTATTTTTACACTATTTGTATCAATGTTAACAAATAAAAACTTACTATACCGCATAAGAAGTGTATACTCACAGAAAAGCAACTAACCTTCTATGGAGCTTGGGGGAACAAATAATTACTTACTGTTGGAAGACAATTGACACCTTTGTTCTTAGCTTTTTAAACTGATACGTACTTTCCCCGCTAAACAAGTGTCCAACCATTTTTCTTCCAGTTTCGCTGTAATAATCTAATTTAACTCTAGCGTATTTAAACCTCTCAGTAAATGTCCTAGTGATAAGCGACATGATTGCTACATAGCATCAAGACGTAAATAATCTCACAAGAACATTCTGTATTTAAGTTCTTTGATATTTAAGCTTAGTCAATTTTTTTTAATCTGAAATTTTTTAGATGTGTGTGTGTGTGTGTGTGTGTGTGTGTGTGTGTGAGAGAGAGAGAGAGAGAGAGAGAGAGAGAAAGAGAGAGAGAGAGAGAGAGAGCATGTGTGTTCTGATGAAGTGAGTCTCACACTCCCGTTAATTAAGTCTTTTTAAAGACTAGTCTCATAAATTTGAGCACAGTTTGATTTAGTGTACCTGACAACTTTATGTTATCAATAACAGACGCACATATTATGGTTACAGAGACTTATCATGCTGCAGTATATTTTTTCTGTTATTGTACCGATTACTCATAAAATTAACTGGTCCTCTCAAACCCTGGTTGTATGAGTCCCTCTTTTTCAAATACTTTTTGTGATTCTGAAGTATTTCCCGGGATGTAGTACAGTGTCAACATCAGAATATGTTCTTGGATGACGGACAAAAATATTCACTAAAAGACCTTTTTACTCCCAGAATATCATTAATTTATTGTCACTTTATTTACATTCAAAGAAAAATAGTTTTCATGCAAGGTGTAAAGAAGTGTTGTACATTTCTTTTGAGCACTATAACTTCTTTGGAATTCGTGGTTTACGGTACTCTCTAAAATACGTAATTACTTTCTTATTAAGTGTCCTCCTGAACAAAATTGGTATCCTGATCATTATTAGTACTTAATATAAGGAAATTTATGTCATAGTGTGGTAAACCAGCTTGACTTATCTCTATAGTTTCTTAGGGGAAGATAATCTTCCTCTTAGTTTGCTATGGAAGAGATTTTTATTGAAAAGTTTCAACACTTTATAAAAGTTTTAATGTACGGAAAGATTGGTGTTGTTCTCGATCTACTTGTTCTTCTTGTCAGTAGATGGCTCCTGTGTTCTTTGGATGGTGCATTTGTATCCAGATGGCATGGAATCCGCATTATGTTGTCCTAACTGCTTCTTGGATTATTCTCACAGTCTCCAATAGCTGGACAACCGCTTCAGATATGCGAGGGCTCTAGTATCGAATGAACCGCAACACGCTAAAAGAGCCTGAATCATGATACATCCAAAATGGAGTTAAGCAAACTGACGAATCGCTGAAGGTTAGCTGCGTTTTTTATGCTATAAGCCAGTCCGTCAGATGCTTGGTCGTGGTAGGAAAGATGCTACATGTGTCATATCATGTGCTACACTGAAGCGACAAAGAAACTGAAATAGGTATGCTTCTTCGAATTCAGAGAGATGTAAACAGACAGAACACTGTGCTGCGATCAGCAATGACTATGTAATACAACGAGTGTGTGACGCAGCTGTTAGATCGGTTACTGTTGCTACAATGGTAGGTTATCAAGATCTAAATGAGTTTGAACGTGATATTATAGTCGGTGCTCGAGCGATGGGACACAGTATCTCCGAGGTAGCGATGAAGTGGCGATTTTCCCGTACGACCGTTTCAAAAGTGTACCGTGAATATCAGGAATTCGATAAAACATCGAATTCCGACAACGCTGAGGCCGGAAGAAGATCCTGCAAGAACGGGACCAACGATGACTGAAGATAATTTTTCAACGTAGTAGAAGTGCAACCCTTCCCGCAAATTGCTGCATATTTCAGTGGTGGGCGAACCATTCAACGAAACATCATCGATATGGGCTTTCGGAGGCGAAGGCCCACTCGTGAACCCTTGATGACTGCTGTACGATGGCACCTACAAGCAGTACAGTGCAACGTTTCACACAGCTCGCAGTGTTCTTGCGTGTTTCGAAGAGCGCCAGGATGAGTTCGCCGTACTCCTCTGGCCAACAAACTCCCCGAGTATAAAGCCAGTTTAGGCTCTGTGAGACAACCTTGATCGGACTGTTCACGCCATGCATCCTTAATCGAGAAACCTAGCGCAGCTCGCCATGGAACTGGTGTCGCCATGGCTCCACATCCCTCTCGGTACATTCCAAAAACTCTTTGAGTCTCTCCCTGCACGTCCTACAGGAGCCTGCGCTGCAAATTATGATGTTTCAGGCTTTTGACAGGTTGTCAAGTTAATGTGACTGGACAGTGAAAATAGTGCTGAAGAATAACTCATCCACAAACATTATAAAAGCATGATAATGAATAAATAATGTTGTATGAACTCGTCTAGAATTTAGGAAATAGAAATTTGTAAGATGGACTTACGTGAGACTTACAGAGAGCACACAGAACGACTGATGAGAACTTAAATAGAGAAGGGACATGCTATAGGAAGGGCGCGTGGAGGGCAGAATATCTTTGCTAGCTATCGCGGTTCGTCTTAGGTTCTCTGTCGTCTGTTGTGGTTACTCTTCTTGTTGTTACTCTTTCCTTTTGTGATTTTTTGATACCTTCATATCTAGTGGGTTAGTTGTTTCTCCTCTGCGTCTAACATTTTACTGATGTACGAGTACGACCTTATTTTCCAGCTCGGTAGTAACGGCAACACTATGTGGGTTACACCCGTCAGTATAGACCCCCGTTTAGCATCCACGCATCCACTTCTCAAGACCTGATCTGTTGCCCAGGGAAAATACGCAGTAAAGGCTTGCTCTTGACACAATCTAAGAACCTGTTGTTCTGCACACTGTCCTCAGTGACTAATAAATATATTTGCTCTTTTACTTCTAGTACTATTATTTCGTTACGCTGTGTTACGATTTATGTTGATGCGTTGGTTTTCGGCATTATTTAGTACATGTTACGTTGTCTATTCTCAAATTGTGAACTAATTCCTACAACGTTATTTATTTTATTATGCTGCTATTATAATATCTGTGAATGAGTTGTTGTTCAACACTGTTTATTACATCTGTTGTTAACGACGCCTGTCGTTACAGTTTTTTCTACACTAGTAGCTCAGTTGTACTTTGTTTTTCAATACTTTTAAGGTAACAGCTGTATAATGGCCAAGGGGTGCGGAACGGGTGGTGGCGTTTAAAATAACAACAAATGTGGAACTACGACTGTCATTTAATTCCAAAGTAATACTACAGTTGTGGGACCACCATCACCATGCTCCATATGCTGGACAAGAAGTTATAATACTCCTGTTTCCAAATGCTTCTGAACCTCAGACGTGTACGTGGTACAATGCTATACTCATTTATACATGGTGGCCCATTGCCAGTGACCGGGCCAAATATCTCACGAAACAAGCGTCAAACTAAAAAACTACAAAGAACGGAACTCGTATAGCTTGAAGGTGGAAACCAGATGGCGCTAAGGTTGGCCCGCTAGATGGCGCTGCCATAGGTCAAACGGATATCCGCTGCGTTTTATAAATAGGAACGCCCATTTTTATTTCATATTTGTGTAGTACGTAAAGAAACATGAATGTTTTAGTTGGACCACTTTTTTCGTTTTCTGATAGCTGGCGCTGTAATAGCCACAAGCGTATAAGTACGTGGTATCAAGTAACATTCCGCCAGTGCGGACGGTATTTGCTTCGTGATACATTACCCGTGTTAAAATGAACCGTTCATCAATTGTGGAAAAGGTCGATATCGTGTTTATGTATGGCTATTGTGATAAAAATGCCCAACGGGCGTTTGCTATGTATGCTGCTCGGTATCCTTGACGACATCATCCAAGTGTCCGGAAAGTTCGCCGGATAGTTACGTTATTGAAGGAAACAGGAAGTGTTCAGCCACATGTGAAACGTCAAACACGACCTGCAACAAATGATGATGCCCAAGTAGGTGTTTTAGCTGCTGTCGCGGCTAATCCGCACATCAGTAGTAGACAAATTGCGCGAGAATAGGGTATCTCAAAATCGTCAGTGTTGAGAATGTCACATCAACATCGATTGCACCCGTCCCATATATCTATGCACCAGGAATTGCATGGGGACGACTTTGAACGTCATGTACAGTTCTGCCACTGGGCACAAGAGAAATTACGGGACGATGACAGATTTTTTGCACTCGTTCTAATTAGCGACGATACGTCATTCACCAACTGCGGTAAAGTAACCGGCATAATGTGCACTATTGACTATTCGTCACCGGAAAAGCCACGATGGCTGCGACAAGTGGAACATCAGCGACCTTTGCGGGTTAATGTATGGTGCGGCATTATGGGAGGAAGGATAATTGGCCCCCATTTTATCGATGGCAATCTAAATGGTGCAATGTATGCTGATTTTCTGTGTAATGTTCTACCGATGTTACTACAAGATGTTTCACTGCATGACAGAATGGCCATGTACTTCCAATATGATGGATGTTCGACACATAGCGCGCGTGCGGTTGAAGCGGTATTGAAAAGCATTTTTCATGACAGGTGGATTGGACGTCGAAGTACCAAACCATGCCCCGCACGTTCACCGGTTGTGACGTTCCTGGATTTCTTTCTGTGGGGAAAGTTGGAGGATATTTGCTATCGTGATCCACTGACAACGCCTGACAACATTGGAACAACCGAAATAAAATGTTTAAACGTACCCACGTTCTGTACTTTAATCTGAAAAACCCACCTGTTACCAACTGTTCGTGTAAAATTGTGAGCCATATGTTTGTGACTGTTACAGCGCCATGTATCACAAAGCGAAAAAAGTGGTCCAACTAAAACATTCATATTTCTTTACGTAGTACACGAATATGTAATAAAAAATGGAGCTTCCTATTTAAGAGAACGCAGTTGATATCCGTTTGACCTATGGCGGCGCCATCTAGCGGGCGAACCATAGCGCCATCTGGTTTCCACCTTCAAACTAGACAAGTTTCGTTCTTTGCAATTCTTTCGTTTGACGCTTATTTCGCGAGATATTTGGCCCGCTCACGATAGGTGGACCACCCTGTATACTTCCTTCTCAAACATAATTAGCAAGTGCCGATAAATTAAAATCTAAGAAAATTTGAACCTTAAATTATTTGCTGCTTAGCAGGTCCACCTGTTACCTCTGTGCTAATGGCCTCCAAACTGCTATATACAGAAAAGCGACGCGGCATTTCTCTGCCTGTCTTTCATCCCGTGACACATGCCAGACACCAAATTTTCCAGCGCGCCACCCCTTCCTCCCGAGAGCCCGTCAGTTTCGGCTGAAGCACGGCTACGTGGCTCCACCGCTAGCCGCCGCCGGACGTGCTCTCGCTCTTGCCCCCGCACACGCACACGCAGACGCAACGCACATTCCGCAGCCGGGCTGCGGACACAGGGGCGGCGTAATGAGTTTGCACGCCGTGTTTGCGCGCGAACGCAGCCATCAGCTATCCAGCGACAAAGGCGCCGCCCGAGCCGGCACGGCGATTGGCGTTTCCGCGCCGCCGGCTAATCGACTGCCGTTAGCCGTCGCCGGCCTCACGCTGTCAAACACGCCGGCAGTTGACAGGTGGACTGGCACGGTATCTTCTTAAACACACGTCTACGAGTACATACCCCGCAAGCCCTCTGTGAAGTGCGTGGCAGACTAGACATGGATATTCAGTTGCTTCTGAGGGAGTGAGGGCGGGGCGCGATAATCATACTTTATTTCTCCTTCTCCGTCCTTCATGTGTAGTTTCTTGTTACTCGTCTTTTCAACGTACCAACTTTGCCTACAATTTAATAACTATAACAATAGCGCATATAAAAGTAAGAGTGAAAACGAAAAGCGTTCTAAGTGCCAAATACCGGGTGATCAAAAAGTCAGTTGTTGTTGTTGTGGTCTTCAGTCCTGAGACTGGTTTGATGCAGCTCACCATCCTACTCTATCCTTGTGCAAGCTTCTTCATCTCCCAGTACCTACTGCAGCCTACATACTTCTGAATCTGCTTAATGTATTCATCTCTTGGGCTCCCTCTACGATTTTTACCCTCCACGCTGCCCTCCAGTACTAAATTCGTGATCCCTTGATGCCTCAGAACATGTCCTACCAACCGATCCCTTCTTCTAGTCAAGTTGTGCCACAAACTTCTCTTCTCCCCAATCCTATTCAATACCTATTCATTAGTTATGTGATCTACCCATCTAATCTTCAGCATTCTTCTGTAGCACCACATTTCGAAAGCTTCTATTCTCTTCTTGTCCCAACTATTTATCGTCCATGTTTCACTTCCATACATGGCTTCACTCCACACAGATACTTTCAGAGAAGACTTCCTGACACTTAAATCTATACTCTATGTTAAATTTCTCTTCTTCAGAAACGCTTTCCTTGCCATTGACAGTTTACATTTTATATCCTCTCTACTTCGACCATCATCAGTTATTTTGCTCCCAAATTAGCAAAACTCCTTTACTACTTTAAGTGTCTCATTTTCTAATCTAATTCCCTCAGCATCACCCGACTTAATCTGACTACATTCCATTATCCTCGTTTTGCTTTTGTTGATGTTCATCTTATATCCTCCCTTCAAGACACTTTCCATTACGTTCAACTGCTCTTCCAAGTCCTTTGCTGTCTCTTACAGAATTACAATGTCATCGGCGAACCTCAAAGTTTTTATTTCTTCTCCATGAATTTTAATACGTACTCCGAACTTTTCCTTTGTTTCCTTTACTGCTTGCTCAATATACAGATTGAATAGCATCGCGGAGAGACTACAACCCTGTCTCACTCTTCCCAACCACTGCTTACCTTTCATGCCTCTCGACTCTTATAACTGCCATCTGGTTTCTGTACAAATTGTAAATAGCCATTCGCTCCCTGTATTTTACCACTGCCAGCTTTACAATTTGAAAGAGAGTATTCCAGTCAACATTGTCAAAAGCTTTCTCTAAGTCTACAAATGCTAGAAACGTAGGTTTGCCTTTTCTTAGTCTAGGTTCTAAGATGTCGTAGGGTCAGTATTCCCTCACGTGTTCCCATATTTCTACGGAATCCAAACTGATCTTCCCCGAGGTCGGCTTCTACCAGTTTTTCCATTCGTCTGTAAAGAATTCGCGTTAATATTTTGCAGCCGTAACTTATTAAACTGATAGTTCGGTAATTTTCACATCTGTCAACGCCTGCTTTCTTTGGGATTGGAATTATTATATTCTTCTTGAAGTCTGAGGGTATTTCGCCCGTCTCATACATTTTGCTCACCAGATAGTAGAGTTTTGTTAGGACTGGCTCTCCCAAGGCCGTCAGTAGTTCTAATGCAATGTTGTCTACTCCTGGGGCCTTGTTTCGTCTTTCAGTGCTCTGTCAAACTCTTCACGCAGTATCGTATCTCCCATTTCATCTTCATCTACATTCTCTTCCCTTTCTATAACATTGCCCTTAAGTACATCGCCCTTGTATAGTCCCTCTATATACTCCTTCCACCTTTCTGCTTTCCCTTCTATGCTTAGAACTGGGTTTCCATCTGAGCTCTTGATATTCATACAGGTGATTCTCTTTTCTCCAAAGGTCTCTTTAATTTTCTTGTAGGCAGTATCTACCTTATCCCTAGTGAGATAAGCCTCTACATCCTTACATTTGTCCTATAGCCATGCCTGCTTAGCCATTTTGCACTTCCTGTCGATCTCATTTGAGACGTTTGTATTCCTTTTTGCCTGCTTCATTTACTGCATTTTTGTATTTTCTCCTTTCATCAATTAAATTCAATATTTCTTCTCTTACCCAAGGATTTCTACTAGCCCTCGTCTTATTACCTACTTGATCCTCAGCTGGCTTCACTATTTAATCCCTCAAAGATGGTTCAAATGGCTCTGAGCACTATGGGACTCAACTGCTGTGGTCATAAGTCCCCTAGAACTTAGAACTACTTAAACCTAACTAACCTAAGGACAGCACACAACACCCAGCCATCACGAGGCAGAGAAAATTCCTGACCCCGCCGGGAATCGAACCCGGGAACCCGGGCGTGGGAAGCGAGAACGCTACCGCACGACCACGAGATGCGGGCAATCCCTCAAAGCTACCCATTCTTCTTCTACCGTATTTCCTTCCCCCACTCCTGTCAATTGTTCCCTTATGATCTCCCTGAAACCCTGTACAACCTCTGGTTTAGTCAGGTTTATCCAGGTCCCATCTCCTTAAATTCCCACCTTTTTGCAGTTTCTTCAGTTTTAATCTACAGTTCATAACCGATAGATTGTGGTCAGAGTCCACATCTGCCCCTGGAAATGTTCTACAATTTAAAACCTGGTTCCTAAATCTCTGTCTTACCATTATATAATCTATCTGAAACCTGTCAGTATCTCCAAACTTCTTCCATGTATACGACTTTCTTTTATGATTCTTGAACCAAGTGTTAGCTATGATTAAGTTATGCTCTGTGCAAAATTCTACAAGGCGGCTTCCTCTTTCATTTCTTCCCCCCAATCCATATTCACCTACTACGTTTCCTTCTCTCCCTTTTCCTACTATCGCATTCCAGTTACCCATGACTATTACATTTTCGTCACCCTTCACTACCTGAATAATTTCTTTTATCTCATCATACATTTTTTTCAATTTCTTCGTCATGTGCAGAGCTAGATGGCATATAAACTTGTACTACTGTGGTAGGCGTGGGCTTCGTGTATATCTTGGCCACAATAATGCGTTCACTATGCTGTTTGCAGTAGCTTACCCGCACTCCTCTTTTTTTATTCATTATTAAACCTACTCCTGCATTACCCCTACTTGATTTTGTATTTATAAACCTGTATTCACCTGACCAAAAGTATTGGTCCTCCTGCCACCGAACTTCGCTAATTTCCACTATATCTAACTTTAACCTATCCATTTCCCTTTTTAAATTTTCTAATCTACCTGTGCGATTAAGGGATCTGACATTCCACGCTCCGATCCGTAGGATGCCAGTTTTCTTTCTTCTGATAACGACGTCCTCTTGAGTAGTCACCGCCCAGAGGTCCGAATGGGGGACTATTTTACCTCCGGAATATTTTACCCAAGAGGACGCCATCATCATTTATCCATACAGTAAAGCTGCATGCCCTCGGGAAAAATTACGGCCGTAGTTTCCCCTGGCTTTCAGCCGTTCGCAGTACCAGCACAGCGAGGCCGTTTTGGTTAGTGTTACAAGGCCAGATCAATCATCCAGACTGTTGCCCCTGCAACTACTGAAAAGGCTGCTGCCCTTCTTCAGAAACCATACGTTTGTCTGGCCTCTCAACAGAAACCCCTCCGTTGTGGTTGCACCTACGGTACGGCTATCTGTATCGCTGAGGCACGCAAGCTTCCCCACCAATGGCAAGGTCTATGGTTGATGGTGGGGGGGAGGGGGGGGGGCAAAAAGTCAGTATAAATCTGAAAACGTAATAAAACACGGAATAATGTAGGTAGAGAGGTAAAAATTGGCACACATGCTTGGAATGGCATGGGGTTTTATTAGAACAAAAAAAAAGTATTGCTAGAAGCGTGAAAGATCTCTTGCGCGCGTCGTTTAGTGATGATCGTATGCTCAGCCGCCACTTTCGTCATGCTTGGCATCTCAGGTCCGTGTGATTATTGGCTTTGGGGTTACCTGAAGTCGCAAGTGTATCGTGATCGACCGACATCTCTAGGGATGCTGAAAAACAACATCCGACGTCAATGCCTCACCATAATTCCGGACATGCTGTACAGTGCTCTTCACAACATTATTCCTCGACTACAGGTATTATCGAGGAATGATGGTGGACATATTGAACATTTCCTGTAAAGAATATTATCTTTGCTTTGTCTTACTTTGTTTTGTTAATTATTGCTGTTCTAATCAGATGAAGCGCCATCTGTCGGACCTTTTTTGAACTTTGTATTTTTTTTCGTTCTAATAAAACCCCATGTCATTCCAAACATGTGTGTTAATTTGTACGTTTCTATCTACATTATTCCGTGATTTATTCAGTTTTCAAATTTATACTGTCATTTTGATCACCCGGTATTCATTTGTCAGGCAAAAGAAAAACAATATATTTCTGATTTTACGTAACTGCTTTGTATATAAAAACTTGAGAAGATATGCTTTTCACCCCATCACCTCAAAAAATGATGACACAGACCAGAAAATAAAGACTCTATTAAGAACTTTATAAATGCCTTAGCAGAAAACTGACTGGTTGAGTGCCAATATGGATTTTTTTATAAGTTCAAAAAAATGTTCAAATGTGTGTGAAATCTTATGGGACTTAACTGCTAAGGTCATCAGTCCCTAAGCTTACACACTACTTAACCTAAATTTTCCTAAGGACAAACACACACACCCATGCCCGTGGGAGGATTCGAACCTCCGCCCGTACCAGCCGCACAGTTTTGTAAGTTCATTTGTGCAAAGAAGAAAAAAGCAATCAGCCACTGTAAAAAATCCTATTTACTCACACAAACATCACAGTTACTGTTTCATCTTCAGATGGCTGTTCACGTTTATATTACGTTTGTTGTACTTTATATCAGCTGTTTGCAAAAGGAAACAGTCAACAACTATTGTCAGCAACAACAAATGGATTGCGAACACGAACAGCAGTCTGAAGTTGAAACTGTCGGCTAGAAACGTAACGGCGCTGTGTGTGTAAACAGATAACTTTTCGAACGGTGGCTAGTTGTATTCTTTGTACAACTATGGTCTGAAGAAAGGTCAGTTTCCAATAAAACAGCAGGAAGAGAGTTTTTATTCCAAGAGCCTTCCAGGCTGAGGCACTACGTTTTATTTACAACAGTACAAGTACGGTCATAGCTTTTTATGTATTAGAACTGTAGTCATCAAAAACCACTGTTGTATCTTTTAAATTTTTGAGCTCCAGAGGGAAGCACAACTTGTCGCAAAGACAATGCACCACCTACTAAAGCATGTTTCGTGATGGTGGTGTGCATATAACAGCACACGGTCTAATTAATTAACAATCGTAAAGAAGTATCAACTCTGCGGTGTAATATTACTACAAAGGGCAACAGGAGTTGAGAGTGAAGTCAGAGAGAGTTGTAGCCGGTCTCCGAACTAGTTCAGTCCGTACATTCACCAAGCTGTGAAGACGACAAAAGATATGTGGAAAGGGAATTATATTTCAAAGAGAAGAAATAAAAACTTTACAGTTTGCTGTTTGTAATTTTGTCAGAGAGGTCAAAGGATTGGGAAGATCAGTTAAACTGAAAGAAGGCTGCCTTCGAAAGGCGTTATAATGAACATCAAAGTAAGTTAAAGAAGATTAATGAATTATAGTTGAATTAAATCAGGTGGTGTTCCAGAAAAAAAGCTGATAATGCCAGGAATAGAGGGGGATGTCAAGTGCTGACTGACAGTACGATGAAAATCATTTCCGAAAAAGAGAAATCTGTTAAGAGTGATTATAAATGAAAATCTCAGGAGGTCGTTTGTGAAGATATCTATTTGGAGTGTAGCCTCGTTATGGAAGTAAAAAGTAGAGGTTAAACAGTTCAGACAAGAAGAGTAATAGATTTTGAAATTTAGTGTTACGGAAAAATGCTGGAGATTAGATGCTTATATTGGGATACTAATGAAGAGGCACTTAACCAAATTGGGTAAAAAATTAATTTATGGCGCAACTTGACTAAAAAAGGTATCGGTTGATTGGACAGACTCTGAGTCATCAACGAACTGTAGAGGAAGGCTAAGGCAGCTGCAAACAGACTGGTGTGGCTGTAGACTGAGGTATTTATGCTGAGATGAAGCGACTTGCGCTGGATTGACTAGCGTGGACAGCGACAGCACACCAGGCTTATGACTAAAGATCGAAACATCCACGATAGCAACTTCTTTACATTAGATAATCTCTTTACCATAACTTATAAGAACAATAATTTACAAGATACAAAATTCGAGCGTATAAACGACGTGAATGTTGTTTCTTTCAGTCGCTTCCGTCTATGGTCAGGAAAACCAGTGTTTTTGTTTTTACTTTGTGGAGTGTCTTTCGCTCTCTGTCTTCGCTCGTTCAGCTTGATATGGTCTGTTGGTTCTACCTTGGACACAAGAAGTTTGTCAGGTTTCGTGTTTATTGAGGGTACGGTCAACTTGTGACTAGGCGCCGTTACCTGCCTGCAATACTCTCTGCAAACGATCAGTCCGCAAGCCTATCTATGGGAACTATGTGTTAGGAATACACGTGTTAAGTGGCGTGTGTTAAACATAGCTCCAGAATTTCTTGGAACTTTTAGACTGTTTGAGTACCCGGCATTACTCGAGTGTGTATTTATTTCTATCTTTTATTAGTTCATTTTCTCTTACTTCTTTATCTGCCTGTACCGCCGCAAGTAGCTAAGGAGACTCTACTCCCTCTCATTGCCGTTATAAAGGTTCATTGAGGTAATCACTGACTCCCAGTGTAGTTAAGGTCCTGATGGCACCACGAAGGCCACACGAACAATATGTCGGTAACGTGAAACTGTGTCGGGACGAGATACTCTGTCCATATTCTCCTGCCCTTCTCTCTGTTCCTCTTCCCTCTTTCTGTACACCTACTCCGTCACTCACTCTCTGTCCACCTGCTCATCCCCCCTCTCTCCCTCTACTCCTCCCCGATCAGTCGATCTTCTCCTTCCTCCTCTGTCCATCTCGTCCTCCCCTTTCTCTTTCTCCATTTCCTCTTCTCCATCCCTCTCTGTCCATCTCCTCCTCCGCCCACTCTCTCTCCCTCCATCTAGTACTCAACCTCGCTCTCTATCCGTCTCCTACTACCTCCTCTCTCTGTCTCTCTCCTTTCTCGGTCTATCTCCTCCTCCCCCTTCTCTCTTTCCAACTCATCCTCTGCCCCAATTTGTGTCCATTTCCTTCTGGCATCTCTCTCGTTGTCCATCTGGTCCTCCACCCTTCTCTCTTAACACTATCACCTGCACTCTGGTAAGAGGGTGGTGATTCTTACCCCTACAGTATTTCTTTCTGTATCAAATGGCTCTGAGCACTATGCGACTTAACTTCTGAGGTCATCAGTCGCCTAGAACTTAGAACTACTTAAACCTAACTAACCTAAGGACATCACACACATCCATGCCTGAGGTAGGATTCGAACCTGCGACCGTAGCTGTCCCGCGGTTCCGGACTGAGCGCCTAGAACCGCTAGACCACCGCGGCCGGCTTCTTTCTGTATCATAACTAATATGTATACCAAATTTCGTTGAAATCGTTCCAGGGATTTGAGTAGAGCTTTTTACCCGTGTCTTTGCCTGCGGACACGCACGTCAAATACATTTCACGTTTATTTAACATATCTCAAAGTATTTGTACACCTATTTCACCTGTACCATGAGCGAATTTGCCCTGCAGTTTCATATTCACTCAGCTCAGTATTTACGAGGCAACGGCTTTGCCGCAGTGGTAACACTGGTTCCTGTCAGATCACCAAAGTTAAGCACTGTCGGGCAGGGCTAGCACTTGGATGGGTGACCATCCGCTCTGCCGGGCGCTGTTGGCTAGTGGTGAGCACTCAGCCCTTCTGAGGCAAACTTGGAGCTACTTGATTGACAAGTAGCGGCTCCAGTCTTGTAAACTGACACACGGCCAAGAGGACGGTGTGCTCACCACATGCCCCTCCATACCCACATCAAGTAACGCCTGTGGGCTGGGGATGACACGGTGGCCGGACAGTACCGCTGGGCCTTCCAAGGCCTGTTCGGTCGGAGTTTAGCATTAATGACGTCGTATCCTTGAACTATTTGCCGCGCATTGATAAATTTTTGTACGTACCTTCAGCAAGCAATATGACTACTGTCTGCGAAATATGTGGGGACCAGAGTTATCAGTAAACAGGTAATAAATCAAAACGTCAAGCACACATGAGCAGGAAAAATGTAGTAAGCGATAAGCCTCTTTCCTTTCATTAATTTGGGGGGAATGGGTCGTCAGAGAGAAAAATTATTGTAAAGGCCCAAATTATTTGTAAAGTTCGTTGTAAGTCATATGTGCTCTCATTCTCTAATATTGGATGAATAAAATGTGTGTATTCGTGCATCGTGGGCTGCACTACTCTTTCACCCCCACCCCTAACCGTTTGATACGTGGGTATTGCTACCTTCCACGGCCATTCTCTCCGGACAATTAGTGCTCTGTGGACGAAGAGTGGTTGAAATCGATCCAGTGGTTTAGGAAATATGGATCTTACATACGTATTCACGTACATCCTATGGATTGTCATGTAAGAAACAAGGAAATTTATATACGTAAACACATAGATGCTTTTAGCAAAATGTTATTTGGTGAAGATGAGAATGTATGACACCCATCATCCTTCCTTTCGACCTCCTTCCCTCCCGATCTGGATTTCCCGGTCTGATAGGGGGTACTTAATATTGCACCACATTTCGCCGATTCATGCAGTTCCAATCGCCTATTGAGCGCGTGAAGAATGACTGCTTAAGTGACTCCGTAAGTATTACCGATTAGTTTAATTTGGTCTTTGATGTCTCTGTGGAAGTGATATTTAGAGTGCTAAAGAAAACCTCAAGATCCTTTATTTAATACTGAATTGAAATATGCCTCCAGCTTTACTTACGATGTGGCCTATATCATCACTCCATTTCATACCCTCACAAACTGTGGATCAGCTGCTTTATTTAACGAGCCTGATAAATTCATCGTCTCCACAAAAAGGTATCTCACATTCATGTATAACAGTTTGGCAAATACTGCAACATATATTAGGACATATTGCACTAATGGTGTGTAAGCGATTTATTTAGTACAGGAAATGCACTTTGCCAGTACCCTTGCCACTCATCCAAAAGTTTTTATTAGGTTTCTGTATTTACTATTTCTTATATTTGTTTGTACATAGTTTCATAGTATTGAATTGTACTGTATGTTAACCAGGGGCCTAGAAACGACGGAGAGGCTCCGTCCCCGCCGCTGCCGCAGTGGTCCACAACCCCACGACGACTAACTCAGTCGACTTCACCCCTCCGCCGCCCCGCACTGAACCACTCTTTCCGGGTTATTGTGCGGTGCTGCCCCCGGTGGAACCCCCCAGGCAACATCTCACACCAGACAAGTGTAACCTCTATGTTTGCGAAGTAGAGTAACGGTGGTGTGCTCGTACGTGGAGAACTTATTTGCGCAGGTAGTCGCCGACATAGTGTAGCTGAGGCGGAATATGGGGAACCAGCCCTCATTCGCCGAGGAAGATGGAAATCGCCTAAAAACCATCCACAGACCTCGACACAAGTCCGCCGGGCTGATCCTTGCGATGGATCAGGCGCTCTGTCCCACTCCGGAAAGCCATGCGTTAGACCGAACGGCTAACCAGGCGGGCTAGCTTCTTAGTACTAGCCCAAAGTTCTGTATCTAACTGAAGTGACAGTGCCAGAAGAACATTAATGGAGTAATGCAATAATGCCTGATTCTTTTTTCTGGTCTATGCGCATTATGTAGCATTTGTCTCCCTTTAATGACATTTGAAATTCAAGATACCAGATGGGAACGGTAAGTCACGCTGCATTCTCTAGTAATCTTCGAACAACCACACTTCGCTGTAGATTACTAGAAAATAATATGAGAATGCTCATGATGCTGCCTTACTGACTGTTTATTCAGAACAATAATGTTTCTAATCATGACACATACTGCCGTCGTCATTAGCCGGAAGGCCGACAGAATTTCTAATTTTTTGGAAAATAAGATTGCAATATGTCTGCAGCTTTACACATTACAGACAGACATAAACCGAAATCGTCAGGCATATAAAAGAATAACTGGCAATGTTCAGGTTAAAATTCAAAGAAAGTCTACGGTCAGTAGCGCGTAAATACTTAATCATGTAACGAGTTGGAGGCGGTTTTAACCTATCAAGTATAGTCGGGATGTCTATTCATTCATTGCGGGGGTTACAGACAGACCGTCGTGCGAAGTACTTTTGAGCACAGTTCCCTGATAACAGTCTTGAGAAGCTAATTCGGCAGCCCACACGCAAGGTAAATATGGTAGACCTTCTACACTCCTGGAAATTGAAATAAGAACACCGTGAATTCATTGTCCAGGAAGGGGAAACTTTATTGACACATTCCTGAGGTCAGATACATCACATGATCACACTGACAGAACCACAGGCACATAGACACAGGCAACAGAGCATGCACAATGTCGGCACTAGTACAGTGTATATCCACCTTTCGCAGCAATGCAGGCTGCTATTCTCCCATGGAGACGATCGTAGAGATGCTGGATGTAGTCCTGTGGAACGGCTTGCCATGCCATTTCCACCTGGCGCCTCAGTTGGACCAGCGTTCGTGCTGGACGTGCAGACCGCGTGAGACGACGCTTCATCCAGTCCCAAACATGCTCAATGGGGGACAGATCCGGAGATCTTGCTGGCCAGGGTAGTTGACTTACACCTTCTAGAGCACGTTGGGTGGCACGGGATACATGCGGACGTGCATTGTCCTGTTGGAACAGCAAGTTCCCTTGCCGGTCTAGGAATGGTAGAACGATGGGTTCTATGACGGTTTGGATGTACCGTGCACTATTCAGTGTCCCCTCGACGATCACCAGTGGTGTACGGCCAGTGTAGGAGATCGCTCCCCACACCATGATGCCGGGTGTTGGCCCTGTGTGCCTCGGTCGTATGCAGTCCTGATTGTGGCGCTCACCTGCACGGCGCCAAACACGCATACGACCATCATTGGCACCAAGGCAGAAGCGACTCTCATCGCTGAAGACGACACGTCTCCATTCGTCCCTCCTTTCACGCCTGTCGCGACACCACTGGAGGCGGGCTGCACGATGTTGGGGCGTGAGCGGAAGACGGCCTAACGGTGTGCGGGACCGTAGCCCAGCTCCATGGAGACGGTTGCGAATGGTCCTCGCCGATACCCCAGGAGCAACAGTGTCCCTAATTTGCTGGGAAGTGGCGGTACGGTCCCCTACGGCACTGCGTAGGATCCTACGGTCTTGGCGTGCATCCGTGCGTCGCTGCGGTCCGGTCCCAGGTCGACGGGCACGTGCACCTTCCGCCGACCACTGGCGACAACATCGATGTACTGTGGAGACCTCACACCCCACGTGTTGAGCAACTCGGCGGTACGTCCACCCGGCCTCCCGCATGCCCACTATACGCCCTCGCTCAAAGTCCGTCAACTGCACATACGGTTCACGTCCACGCTGTCGCGGCATGCTACCAGTGTTAAAGACTGCGATGGAGCTCCGTATGCCACGGCAAACTGGCTGACACTGACGGCGGCGGTGCACAAATGCTGTGCAGCTAGCGCCATTCGACGGCCAACACCGCGGTTCCTGGTGTGTCCGCTGTGCCGTGCGTGTGATCATTGCTTGTACAGCCCTCTCGCAATGTCCGGAGCAAGTATGGTGGGTCTGACACGCCGGTGTCAATGTGTTCTTTTTTCCATTTCCAGGAGTGTAGTTACAAACAGGCCAGACATTATCGACAACGTCAGTATCGAATAGATGATTAGTGATTTTGATGTCATTATAGCAACTATGCTTACGAAAGTTAGTAAATCAGTCAAGAAGGCTAGGACAGTTTTTCTGCCAGAAAGAGCAGATAAGCAACTGTTAGCATCTCAAGTAGGCAGTGAACTGGCATCACTTAGTTCCAGTAACATGGACGAGAGGAATGACGGACAACGTTTAAGCAGATTGTAAATCGTGATTTGGAGAATTGTGTGCCAAGTAAGTGGATTAAGGATGGAAAAAACGCATCATGGTTTAATAACGAAATTCAGAAAAATCTGAGGAAGCAGAAGCTACTGCACTTCAGTTCGAAACAGAAAGCATAAATGACGACGAGCAAAGGTTTGTGGAGATTCGCACTTCTGTGGAAAGATCTGTGTGTGATGCATACAACTACCACCGTCACAAAAATGGCTCTGAGCACTATGGGACTTAACATCTGAGGTCATCAGTCCCCTATAACTTAGAGCTACTTAAACCTAACTAACCTAAGGACATCACACACATCCATGCCCGAGGCAGAATTCGAACCTGCGACCGTAGTGGTCGCTCGGTTCCAGACTGAAGCGCCTAGAACCGCTGGGCCACACCGGCCGGCCACCGTCACACCTTAGCAAAAAATCTGGTAGAGAACCCGAGAAAATTCTGGTCCTATGTAAAATCACTAAATGGGTCTAAGGCTTCCATCCAGTCCCTTGTTGACCAGCCTAATGTGTTAATTGTAGGTAGGAAAACGAAAGCCGAAGTTTTAAATTTCACGTTCAAGATATCGTTTACACAGGAGAACCGAACAAACATACCGTCAATTGACCATCGGACAGATTCCCGCAAGGACGAGATAGTAGAAAGCATCCCTGGAGTAGAGAAACGACTGAAATATTTGGAGGGAAATAAGTCACCAGGTCCGGATGCAACCACAATTCGGTTTTACAAAGAGTACTTTACGGCATCGGCTCCTTACCTAGCTTGCTTTCATTGTGAATCTCTCGCCAGGTGCTAAGTACCAAGTGACTGAAAAATAACCGCAGGAGACTCCTGTATGTAAGAAGGGTAAAAGAACGGACATGTAAAGTTACAGACAAATATCCCTAACTTTGGTTTGCTAAACGATCTTTGAACATATTCTTATTTCGAATATTATAATTTTTCTTGAGACTGAGACGCTGATGTGTAGGATTCAGCATGGTTTTAGAAAGCGTCGCTTTCCACATGATACACTGCGAAATATGGAAGAAGGCAAATACCATATTTCTAGATTTCCGGAAAGTATTTCGCACGTTGCACTATTGCAGGCTGTTAAAGAAACTACGAGCATATGGAATAGGTTCACAGATACGTGAGATGCTCGAAGACTTTTTAAGTTGTAGAACCCGGTATGCTGTCGTCGACAGCAAGTATTCACCATAGACAAAGGCATCGTCAGCAGTGCCCCAGAGAAGGGTGATAGCACCGCTGTTGTTCTCTACATTCATAAATGATTTGGAGCACAGAGTGGCCAGCAGTCTGAGGTTGTATGCTGATGATGCTGTGGTGTACGGTAAGGTGTCGAAGTGGAGTGAATGTAGGAGGATACAAGATGCCTTAGAAAAAATTTCTAGTTGATGTTATGAATCGCAGCTAGCTCTAAATGTAGAAGAATATAAACTAATGCGAATGGTTAGGAAAAATAAATGGTTCAAATGGCTCTGAGCACTATGGGACTCAACTGCTGTGGTCATAAGTCCCCTAGAACTTAGAACTACTTAAACCTAACTAACCTAAGGACAGCACACAACACCCAGCCATCACGAGGCAGAGAAAATCCCTGACCCCGCAGGAAAAACAAATCCGTAATGTTCGGATATGGCGTTAGTTATGTCCCGCTTGAGAAAGTCACATCATTTAAATATCTGGGCGTAACGTTGCAAAGCGATATGAAATGGAACCAGCATTTGAGGACTGTGGTAGAGAAAATGAATCGTAGACTTCCGTTTATGGGGAGAATTTTAGGAAAGTGTGGTTCGTCTGTAAAGGAGATTGCATATAGGGCGCTAGTGCGACCTGTTCTCTAGTACTGCTCCAGTGTTTGGGATCCATACCAGACTGGATTAAAGGAAGATATCGAAGCAATTCACAGGTGGTCTGCTAGATTCGTTACCGGTAGGTTCGAATAACACGTCTTACGGAGAAGTTTCGGAAACTCAAGTGGATATTCCTAGAGTGAAGACGACATTCTTTCTGAGGAACACTATTCGGAAAATTTTGAGAACCGGCATTTGAAGACGACTGCCGAAAGATTCTACTTCCACCAACATATCGAGGGAAATCGACAATTAAAGAGACTTTTGGAATTTCTCGTCGTAGGTTCAAATGGCTCTAAGCACTATGGGACTTAACTTCTGAGGTCATTAGTCCCCTAGAACCTAAGCCATTCTCTTCATAACTGAGCGTTCTCTTTCCCGATACTGAAACGACGGTCAGACATGGAAGAGTGACTGTCGAGCTCACACGCGGAACGGCTCAGCAGCTTCCGAGCCGAATGTGTGTCGAGAGGGTTTTGTTTACCGGGCCGGCGGGCAGCGGACGCGAGTAATTGCGTCCCTGTGTGGAGCGCCAGTGGCTATCGGGCGGACGCCGGCTCGCCGGTGGGGGCGGTGGGGGGCGGGAGGGTGTGGTGCGGACGGACCGGCCGGGACGACCTGTCGGCGGCAGCATCGATAGTCGTTACGGGCCATCCGACCGGCAGAGAGCTAATCGACAATCGCCGCTGTCGGCGCTACAGGCCGGGTAATGACAGCCGCCAGCCAGCCATCCGATATAGCGACCCGGGAGGTGACCGTGCCAGCGCGTTGTACCCCGGCCGTTAACGGCACTACAGCAGCCTCTAAAACTGGCCTGTGCTGAAAGGCATAAGGCTTTACTTGAACGCTAGTGTGAAGGGAAACGATCCCTTTCCTGCATCGCCTCTCTATATTTTTTCTGGTTTCAAAAACTGAATTCGCATTTGCGAATGTGAACCATTTTCGGCTTTATATTATAACGGCGATAATGGAAATTTGTGCCGGACCGTGAGCCGAACACGGATTTCCCACTTGCAGCGAGCGATCGCCTTAAGCAATTCGGGTATCTGCGTACGAATCACGGCCAGAGCCAAAATTCCACATGAGGTCGCCCAAGTGTCACAACTAGCACTTGTGCGTTACGTGCCCAGAAAGGACATATTCAGTGAGAGTCGAGGGCCTGGTAAGGGCGAATAAATACAAAATAGCACTGCCTTTGCTATTAAGAAGTACGATGCTATGTTCCTTCAGACATACAAGCCTGTCCGAAGGAACATTATTTCGTATTTCTTAATAGCAAGGGCACTGCTTTTTCGTATTTTTCTTTGTTTAAACTGGAGAATTCAGCACCACGTAAAGGCGTAGTTTTTTTGAAACCTACTGTTGTGGGCTGGCAGGAGAGCCAACCCGTATGAATAGAGGAAGCCGAAAGGCACGCGTTTTAGCTCACGCAGGCTGGCGTGAGGTCTGGAACAGGACAAGGAAATTAGAACTTAGAAAAACGGACGCAGATGGTGGAATACTTAACTTTAATCCATTAATGTTGAACGTAGCTCTTGTCTGTACGTTATTTACAATATCAATAGCAACTGATACTGGCGCCTTGCTAGGTCGTAGCAAATGACGTAGCTGAAGGCTATGCTAACTATCGTCTCGGCAAATGAGAGCGTATTTTGTCAGAGAACCATCGCTAGCAAAGTCGGGTGTACAACTGGGGCGAGTGCTAGGAAGTCTCTCTAGACCTGCCGTGTGGCGGCGCTCGGTCTGCAATCACTGATAGTGGCGACACGCGGGTCCGACGTATACTATCGGACCGCGGCCGATTTAAAGGCTACCACCTAGTAAGTGTGGTGTCTGGCGGCGACACCACACCTACAATCGCTGGACATTGTCGTGCGAGTTTTACTATTTGGGAGAGCGTGCTACCTCAGATAGCTTCGAGGTACTCGGTGGATCAAGTTGCGAGTGAAGTTAAGGGAGATTTTGAGGAACAGAGCTATGCTGAATATTGCTGAAAATTAAAAGTCAAATGAATGTCGAAGATAATCAGTGAAAATGGAATGAGAGGAAGACTAAGAAGTGGAGAATTCAGAGAAAAAGACGGGAAACAGAGTTAATTGGCTCTGAGAACTATGGGACTCAACTGCTGAGGTCATTAGTCCCCTAGAACATAGAAATAGTTAAACCTAACTAACCTAAGGACATCACAAACATCCATGCCCGAGGCAGGATTCGAACCTGCGACCGTAGCGGTCTTGCGGTTCCAGACTGCAGCGCCTTTAACCGCACGGCTACTTCGGCCGGCAGAGTTAATTAAAAAGTGGCGTTCGAATGCATAGTGACTCAGACGTTAGCAATCTTGTGTGAATAATCAGAAAAAGTAGTTGTACTGTATCATGTTTCATTTAAGCTTCAGTAATTTTAATGGAGCAGTTTCCTGCCTGGCACTAATCAGAATGAAAATAGAGCTGTAAAAGTAGTTACGAGTTTGAGTGCGAGCTGAACCTTTTTTTTAGTTGAAATTTTTGTCTCATAAACAAGTGTCGTTTATCACAGTTACTGAACCAAGCACATTCTGTTATTACACTGACGTATAATCAAACTGTGTTAATATTTAAATGGTTCAAATGGCTGTGAGCACTATGGGACTTAACATCGGAGGTCATCAGTCCCCTAGAACGTAGAACTTCTTAAAACTAACTAACCTAATGACATGACACACATCCATGCCCGAGGCAGGATTCGAACCTGCGACCGTATCAGTCGCGCGGTTGCGGACTGAAGCGCCTAGAAACACTCGGCCACCGCGGCCGGCGTTAATATCTAAACAGGGACATGGAATTGCTACCTATCACACTGTCACATTACTTGTTATTCCCCTGTTTGCATGTAACTTACTTCTCCGTCTACACCTAAATAATTTCCAACTGACTTTGATTCAATTTGCGACCATTAATAACCACTTAACCCTCCGTTGGAACGATGGGCCCTGTGCCACCAACACCAAGCTGGGATGCAGTACACCCCAATGCCTTCAACTATCGTGTCCCCTTGATCTCTCATGTAAGACCTCTACTACTTTGTTGATTTACGTTTCGTTTCTTTTTCACACTTTATTATGGCTTCAGAACAGTTTACAATGAACAAATTAAGTATCAAGAAAACATTTTACAATGAATAACTTACCTGTTTTTATAAAATTTGACAATGAACACATCAGTCCTTGCATAACAAATACAGCACACAATAAACGTCCAAGTTTTATATCTGTTCCTGTGTTTGTCTTTCATAATGGTCTTAGAGTCAATTGGCAGGTGCTTCAGCTTCAGGGACGCAGCCGGGGCAAAGGAAGGTCGCATATTCGGCGAGACTAATGTACTGACGGTAGCTTTGCATATGTAGTTCGTCTTTCTGTTCTTCTTGCGGCCGCACGGCCCACACCTTGAATTCTTCTTCACTTTTTTGGCGAAGGAAGTGTAATGGTTTGGCTGCTGGAACTAGGAACGATGTCCTTCAGATGCTGCTGCAACGATTGAGGAAGGTGCTTTGATGATTTCTGGCGCTTGTAAAGCTGACCTCGAAGAAGGAATTCGGGCGCGTAAGAGTGGCCAGAGGCGAGCTGCAGAAGTGGATCACTTGCGCATTGATTCCAGCGACGTTGAGTAGCGAGAGGCAGATCCTGAGTGGCCATCTCCTGCACGTTAGGCTCACATCGAAGGCTCCGCGCCACCATCACCGGTGTCGATACCGCCTTTCGTCTTATTGTATTAGGTAATCACCTCAGGCTTCTCCTTGCCCCAGTCGATTCGTCTATATGATTATCGCTGTGAAAGGTGGAGAGACGAACCACAACCTTCTTGCTTTTTTTGGAACCCAGGATGCCAGGATGACCTGGTTATTGAATCCGAACATGCTGTTGCAGACTGTGCGGCCGATGGTCTCAGTGAAAGCCTTAGAGACTTCTTTTTTGTTCTTTCTAACCGTTCCAACCAGGGTCATCTTGTGGTTGCGTAGGAGTGTAGTGGCTAGTGGAACGCTGGTGTACAAGTTGTCCGTCGTTACGTTTGTTCCTGATTCAGATATTTTGACTATGAGGCGTTAAGTCACAACAGATGGGGAGTTGCTCTCGTGCAAAGCTCCGTCAGGTTGTTTTCCGAAGTACACCTCGATGCAAGAGGTACAGAACACCTCGGAGTCGCACATGGCGGAGACCTTGACGCTGTATTTGGGGCCGTCAGAGCGAAGACGTGTCAGATCTACACATACAGAAGATCTCCGACAGTAAAGGCCACTCTGTCGAAGTTTCCTGTACACTGTTTGCCTCGCTACAATACGTACTGTGGATGTTGCGATGTCAGATGCCAGTTGCCGTACGGTACTATGGCGGTTCAGTCGTGCCCTTACAGCCAAATACCGGCTCTCTTTCTGATGTTACACGTGGTCGGTCCCGACCTGGTATTCGCGACTCAGTTTCGATCTCTCTAAACCGTCGCCACGACCGAAAAACAAATGAACGATTCCCATTAAACCATCGGGTCACATCAGTTTGCGATTGTCCTGGTTCCATTCTTCCCATGTCCTTCCACCGCAGAGAGCCTGGTAGGCGTTTTCTCCGTACCATACTGCACCGTCTGTGACTCTGTACACAACGATTGTGGATGTGGGGCTACCTGACTTTTTTTTCTTTATTGTTATTTTTAAACATGTTGCAGGCAGACCATCAACACAAAAGAGACATATGAAGACAATTAGAGAAAAAAATACGGTGGACATAGAAACGGAGACATACACTTTTAAAATACATGGAGACGTTCACGGGCGTAGAGTCCAATATAAAAGTTGTTCAAAGACTTGGACACACACAGAGACGAAAATTGTCACTCGCGAACGTAGGAGCACAAAACGAATAGCACTGAACCACTTGAGCACAAACGACGGCACACACAAAAACACGAGGCGTTGCTCTTCGGCGCGCGAATGTTCACTAAGCGTGTACGAGTCCGGGGACCTGCCAAGAGAGGAGGAGGGGGGGTGGTAGAGGGAGCGGGCAGAGCGGAGATGCCACGGGCAGGGGAGACAGGGTGGAGGGAGGAAGGGGGAGTGGAATCCTGGGGGAAGAGGGGTAGAGGAAGGGGGGGGGAGGAGAGAGAATGGAGGGAGGGTGCCCAAAGGAAAAGAACCAGGAAGTGGGAGGGGAGGATCAAAGTTGATAGGAGGGGTAGATGGAGGGGAGGAGGACATCATCAGGGAGGTGGAGCTGGCGGAAGCCACCTTGGGAGAGGGAAAGGAGGGTGGAGAGATGGTGACCGGGTGGGACGTGGGAATACAGGCGCGGCAGCAGGCGGGGGTGGGAGAGAATGGGTGAGACAAGCAGGTGATGAGGATCGAGTTTACGGGAGGTGTACAGGATCTGTATCCTTTCAAGGAAAAGGAGGAGGTGCGGGAATGGAATGAGGTCGTACAGGATCCACATGGCGGAGGGGAGATGGATGCGATAGGCGAGGCGGATAGCATGGCGTTCAAGGATCTGAAGGGATTTATAAAAGGTAGGGGGGGCAGAGATCCCGGCCAGATGGTCGTAACAAAGGATAGGGCAGATGAGGGATTTATGGGTGTGGAGTGTTGTGGAGGAGTCCAACCCCACATACAACCAGAAAGGAGCTTGAGGAGATGGAGTTGGGAGCATGCCTTGGCTTGTCCGGAGATGGGGGGTCCAGGAGAGGCGACGGTCGAGGGTGACACCAAGGTACTTAAGGGTGGGGGTGAGGGCGATAGGACGGCCATAGATAGTTAGATAGAAATCGAGGAGGCGGAAGGAAGGGGTGGTTTTGCCTACAATGATCACCTGGGTTTTGGAGACATTGACCTTGAGCAGCCACTGGTTGCACCAAGCAGTGAACCGGTCAAGATGGGATTGGAGAAGGTGTTGGGAGCGCTGCAGGGTGGGGGCAAGGGCAAGGAAGGTGGTGTCATCGGCAAACTGGAGGAGGTGGAAGGGGGGTGACGGTGGCGGCATGTCCGCCGTATACAAAAGTTACAGAAGGGGGGAGAGGACGGAGCCTTGGGGCACACCGGCGGAGGGAAAAAAGGTGTAGGAATCCGTGTTTTGTATGGTGACATAGGAAGGTGAGGAGCTGATCAGACGGACGTAGTTAATGGGAAGGGCGAAGGTTTGGAGCTTGAAGAGGAGACCGGAATGCCATACGTGATCATAGGCATGTTCGAGGTCCAGGGAGAGGAAGATTGCAGAGCGACGGGAATGAAGCTGCTCAGAAAGGAGATGAATGAGGTGAAGCAGAAGGTCATCGGAAGAGAAGGACGGCCAAAAGCCTCACTGGGTATCGGGAAGGAGGCGGTGCTGGTGGAGATGCTGGTGGATGCTTCGGGTGAGGATGGATTCCAGGACCTTGCTGAAGACCAAGGTAAGGCTGATGGGATGGTAGGAGGAGACGGCAGATGGCGGTTTACTAGGTTTAAGGAACATCAGGATACGGGAGGTTTTCCACAGGTCGGGGTAGTAGCCGGTGGACATGACCACATTGTGAGCCTTGCCAGGGTGGAGAGCTTCACGAAGGTGGCAGTAGGTGACACGATCGTGACCAGGAGTGGTGTTGCGTTGTGTGCGGAGTGTAGCAATGAGATCCTGTGTAGTGATAGGGGCATTGAGTTCCGTGTGTGCAATGTTGTCCAAGTACTGGAAACCAGGTGCGGGGGGAGGCACAGAGGTGTCAGTTCGATCGCAGACATCTGGGAAGAGGGAGTAATCGAACTGGGGATCATCGGGGATGCCAAAGATATCGGAGAGGTAGGAGGCATAGTGATTGGCCTTGCTAAGGGTGTCAGGGAAGGGGCGATCATCATGGAGAAGAGGATAGTAGGGGGAGGGTTTAGTTTCGGTAAGGCGACCGAAGGCTGACCAGAACTTGGACGAGTTTATAGGTAGGGTAGCATTTAAACGGGTGCATGTCTGTCGCCAGTCCCGGCGTTTCTTACCCGCGAGCAAATTTCGTATGTGTTGCTGGAGTTGCCGGTGGCGTTGTATTGTGTCTGGGTCACGCGTGTGGAGGAGGGCACAGTAGAGACGGAGGGATTCGTAGAGGAGGAGGACGGCCTGTGGGGGTAAGGTAGGACGGTGGGGGTGGATGGCGACAGTAGGGACATGCGCCTCCATGGCCTCAGACAAGATCTGATGGAGAAAGGAGGCGGCATGGCTAACATCATCAGGGTGGTGGTAGGTGAAGGGGTGGCTATCGACCTGGGTGGAGAGGGTATCCCGGTAGGCATTCCAGTTGGCATGGGAATAGTCATGGACGATGGAGGAGGACACAGAGATGGTCGCTACCAATAGGCTCCAGGACATCCACCGTTATGCGGCCAAGGAGGTTAGGGGAGGAAAGGATAACATCGGGAGTGGAGTTGGATTCGGGATGGGTATGCTGGGGAAATGGGATGAGGTCGCCTTGAAGGGAGGAGAGGAACCAATGCCACCGCCATAACTGGGCGGCGGAACGACTATGGATGTTGAGGTCGGCGGCGATCACATAGGAAGAGAAGGTACGGTCAATGTGGGAGAGGAAGTTGAAGGGAATAGGGGCGTTAGGGTGGACATAGATGGTGGCGCAGGTGACGGTAAGGCCGGGGAAGAAGAGACTAAGGATCAGGTGTTCGGTGGGGTCAGGAAGGAGAGGTTGGAGCCAAACTGGGATCTGGCGGTGGTGACCAATGGCAACTATGCCATGCGCAATCAGGAGGGGATTATTGGAGCGGTGAAGGAGGTAGGGCAAAGTGTGGACAGTGTGGTGGGGTTGGAGGAAGGCTTCATTGAGGAGGAAGGCATCCATGCGGTGGGTACCAAGGGTGTGCAGGAAGAGGTTCTTGTTGGCGGGAAGGGAGCGGATGTTGTTGAAAAGGATATGGTGCTGTCATGCCATGACAGGGATTTAAACGAGGGTGTCAAGATGGGAGAGGGTGAAATGAGCCTGGTTGTTGGAGTAGTTGTCATACATTTGTAGGTGGAAAACAGAACGGGCAGCGAGGGATATCTGTTGGAGATTGTGGGGGCACTGGAAAGGGTGAACATTTTGGAGGACGATGGTGAGGAATCTGATGATGTCGTCAGCGGTAGGGGGTGGGCAAAGGGAACTGCCGGGAGGGGTGGGGGCGTCCATAGGGTGGACAGGAACGGTGAGTTCAGGCATGGTAGGAGGGGGTCGGGCCTTACATTTCTGGGAGTAAGTAGGATGAGGGATGTTACAGGTATTACAGGAGGGGGAGGACTGGAGATTGGGGCACTACTGTAAGAAGTGGGTTTGCTAACTGTGCGGGCAGGTGGGGGCCTCACAGCACTCAGATGGTGGGTGTGCATTATACCGCAAGCACCTCTGGCAGTGGAGGGATTGAGGAGGGGAACAGGAAGGTTCAACTTGGTAGCGCTGGTGAAAGAGAAGGGCACCCTCCTTCAGGAGACGGTCTATGGAGGGGGCGTGTTCGGAATGGGGCTACCTGGCAAATTCTATCCCGTTTTATAGGTGACAGGTGCGCTGACGTCGTCGTTGGCGCGGTTGTCCGTTGACCGGAATGCCATCTTCCGTACAAGACGCGATCGAACGGACTTGTGTTGACAGTCTGTACGATTATATAATAAATTAGACACAGGATGGGGAAATCGCGGTTTGTTGCTTTAATTTGGGAGGCCAGTGTATTTAAGCAAGTAAAGTATGAAACAATATCTTCTCTGCGGAGTTTTGAACATAGTTTATTTAGTTATTTTCCAGAGAATTACATCAACGAGTTATACATTTGTAAACAGAACATCATTTGTGTGTCAGTTGATGCACCTAAACTAATTCTGTACAAATCAATTTAAATTAGATTTCTATCAAAAACTATCTGTGTACAAATCAGTTTATATAAGCTTTCTACCAGTTATCAACAGGGAACGAGAAACGTTAAAAGATACAGGAGTGGACGATCCGTGCTGTGTATAGCTGGATGTGTGCAGATGAATGCTCTCGTGGTGGAATGCTCATTTACGTAAGATGTTCAAAATTGTGCGCATTTTCCTGAATGTGCAACTCACAGTCACCTTCTACTGCAGACGAGATGTGAAGTGGCTTGTAGCACGAAGCGACAAGCTTCTTCGATTGACTGTTCGAAGTCATATGGGGTTGTGGGTTCGTAAACAAACACAATTCTTTAGGTTTTCTGGATGATGGATAGAATAGCGTGGTCGACTTCACACCCGATGATTTCGAACAGCGCGTCGATGACACTTGTTGCTCCGTGGCACCAACAACATACTCCCACGTGACGAAACAGGAAGCTGATTTAATTATGTAAATGTGTATAAGCAAGTACACTGCTGGCCACCGTAAATGCAACACCAAGAAAAACAAGAGGTAGCACAACAAACTTTATTTTGTAGATAACATGTTGACCAAGTATCAAATGATTTCGTTTACAGACGTCTGTGACATGTGGTTCCTGCCAGAATCAGTAGCCAGAGTAGCCGCCATTGTTGGAGATCACCGCTGCCACACGTCTCGGCATTGAGTCAAAGAGACGTTGGATGTGTTCCTGGGATACAGCAGCCCAAGCAGCTTCCACACGTTGCCAAAGATCATCTGGTGTGGCAGCTGGGGATGTAATCTGGGTCACTCGTTGAGCAACCATGGACCACATGTTTTCTATCGGCGAAAGATCCGGAGAGCGAGCCGGCCAGGGAAGCAATTCAATCTGGTTATTGACGAAGAACCTTTGGACAATGCGTGCCACGTGTGGTCGCGCATTATCCTGTTGAAATATGGCTGTGGCTGAGCCCCGAAGGTAAGGAAGGACAACTGGCTCCAGCACCTCGCATATGTAGCGCCGGCTATTTAAAGTACCGGCAATGCGTACTAGAGGCGTGCGAGAGTAATATCCAATACCGCCCCATACCATAATACCCGGTGCAAGACCAGTGTGGCGGTGCATAATGCAGCTGTTCAGCATCCTCTTTCCACGGTGTCTCCACACTCAAATCCGACCATCGTGGTGCTGCAGACAGAAGCGCGCCTCGTCAGTAAAGGCGTCATTCCATTCTGCCGTCCACATCCATCTGTCATCACATCATTGGCGACGGTGACGTCTGTGGTTCTGTGTCAATGGTAGACGAAGCAATGGACGTCTTGCGGACAGACCACTCTGCTGTAAACGGCGTCGAATGGTACGCGCAGACACTGGATGATGCGTTACAGACGCAACGTGCTGTGCTATGGTTCGGGATGTCACTGAGTGATCCGTCACTGCCATGCGCACAATTTGCCTATCAGCACGCGCAGTGGTGCACCGAGGTGAATGCGATCGACCACGTCGGTCCGTCGTACCCTCCTGCATCCAACGGTCACATATCCGCATTACAGTTGTTTGGTTTCGTCCAACACGACTAGCGATTTCACTGTATGATAATCCACAATCTCGGTAAGCCACTATCCTTCCTCTGTCGAACTCGGATACTTGATCAAACGATGTTCGCTGTTGTCTACGAGGCAAAACTGATCGTCTTGTGAAACAACCACAAGGTAAACACACGTGCCGAACGTACACTCGTCGAAATCGCCAAGCCTGAAATGGCGCTATGAGGTGGCGCCACAGGCGCGCGTGATGTGCGTCTGCGCTGAAATTCTAATCAGTTGCATATCTCATCGCTGCAAACCCATGGTGTAAATTTCACTTGATTCGGATGCTTCCTTCAGGGTGTTGCATTTACGGTGGCCAGCAGTGTAGTCAGAGAAGATATTTGGCTTGTAAACTGATGATAACAACATCGACCTTACGATGAGCGTGGTTGTAATAATAAAAACATGGGAGGTAAAAATCAAGAAGAGCTGTTGGTTGTAGTAGGTACAGTAACGCCCGGGAATTATCGATGCACACGGATTACTTCCACCGTTATTCTATGTGGTTCTATTCATTCGAAGCTAACACGTAGGTAGCACTTAGTTGACAAATTTTAGATATAAATGCTACTGAATAGACAGTAGATGCTCTTACGAAGAACGGGAAACAACAAAAGGAACAAAATAAATTAGCTTTTAGCACGATACTTGCGAGTCGTTTCCGCTAAGCGCCTCAGTATTTTTACCAACTTGAATGTGACCAACCTCCCGGAAAATGGACAATCGAATCGCGAAATTCGCTGCCTGCCCAATTCTGACGTGATTGGAAGATTGCAGTTAGAGAGAGAGCACTATCGCGACTTCTCAGAAATGTTACTTCGTCCAAATGACCAACGATGTATTTGCCACAACAACTTTAAAGTAACTCGTTGAGCAAACACAACGAGAGTCATTTCACTCGTAATGTAGTGAGGCGCGGCATGTCGGAAGGATTGGAAAATAGATAAGTCGCTTTTCAGTCTGTCTCGCTCTGTTTTCCTCGTTCCTTTTTCGTTTTACATGTACCTTAGTCTCCAAAAAATGATGGTGGAAGGGGGGGGGGGTAAGAATTACACATCTGAAGTGTCCATCATTCAAACGTTGATTATAGAAATAACAGACGCGTGAAACACTGTTAGATTTTCACTCTACTGTTTTTATCTGAACTTTGAAGCGAATTAGCACTTCATGTATGCAACCTGTTACTATGTTTGAATTTGATCAACTCGTAAAACCAAGTGTAGTCACTTTCAAAATTCCCCGATTTGTGTTGATTGTAGAATGGCGGAGCGGATGTATTACAAATCAAACAGAAGAGACTTAACTATAAAAACGATAGAAATATGATGAAATAGTTATTTGCGAATCCGATTGGAAGGTTTATTGTCATTGTGGGGTCTGTGATATTAGAAACGGAAAGTTACTCTCGAAGCAGCATCGAATGATGGCAGAAGTGCTGTCATCTCATCTCTGGCTCTTAATAAGTTTTGAGTAAACCGACTTTGGACAGCCTAAATGCTTTTACAGAGTGGCCAACACAAAAACCTTCCGGAAAAGTATTTTCGGCATTTCACAACAAAATAATTTAATTAGTAGCAGTGTCATTAGAAAACCATCTCATCGGGTCTCGACGCCATTAATCATCGCTCAAGTGAAAAAAATCGTGATGCCGCTTACCTGCGCATGTTAACTTAAAATCATCGTTTGAGAACTCTTAACCGTGCAAACAATTCTTATTCATGAGTCGAAGGTTGATGTCGAGGCATCTGAATGCTTAATTTTTCATCAGATGACGCTTGGGTCAGCCGCGCGGGATTAGCCGAGCGGTCTCAGGCGCTGCAGTCATGGACTGTGCGGCTAGTCACGGCGGAGGTTCGAGTCCTCCCTCGGGCATGGGTGTGTGTGTTTGTCCTTAGGATAATTTAGATTAAGTAGTGTGAACGCTAGGGACTGATGACCTTAGCAGTTAAGTCCCATAAGATTTCACAGACATTTGAACATTTTGACGCTTGGGTCAGCCTGTTCGGAACGAAAGTTCAAAAATGATTCCAATGGCTCTAAACACTATGGGACTTAACATCTGAAGCCATCAGTCCCCTAGACTTAGAACTACTTAAACCTAACTAACCGATGGTCATTACACACATCCATGCCCGAGGCAGGATTTGAACCTGAGACCGTAGCAGGAGCGCGGTTGCGTACTGAAGCGCCTAGTACTGCTCGGCCACAGTGGCCGGCTTACGACAGTTGGTAGGTGCATTCTATATCTGACAGATGATGTCTATTAAAATTTCGTCGCATGAGAGTGGCACTAGTAGCACCGTTACGAGGATGTAAATCAGGTATGCTTTAAATACATGCAGTTATTTTCGTGGTTGTTAGTTACCTTTGAGATCGAACATGGCGAGCTGATGTTGTTCAAGAGTACCTAAGTTTGAGAAACGTCGTGTAATAGGACTTCGAGAAGCTGGACGTTCCTACTGCGACATTGCAGAGAGCCTTGGCGGGAATGCAGCCACTGTACATGATTGCTGGCAGCGGTGGTCACGAGAAGGCACGGTCGCTAAAAGACAGGGCTCCGGACGGTCACGTTGCAGTACCGAGAGAGAAGACCATCGTGTTCGGCGTATGGCTCTGGCGCATCGTACTGCATCTGCAGCAGCAATTTGAGCAGCAGTTAGCACCACTATGACACAACGAACTGTTGGAAATCGATTACTTGAAGGACATTTCCGAGCCGTACGCGTTGCAGCGTGCATTCCGTTGACCCCAACGCACCGCCATTTGCGACTTCAGTGGTGTCAAACGAGACCTAATTGCAGGGCAGGGTGGAGGTCTGCTGTGTTTTCTCATGAAAGTTGGTTCTGCCTCAGTACCCGCCAGGGTAGCCGAGAGATGGCAGCTGGAAGTGTGGTCAACTACCGAAAATCACAATTCATGCATGTGGGGCGTGGACTAGAACCAGGAACGGAAGGACCCTTACCTGCGGTGGAAACCCTCCGCTGTTTGGGTATCACCTTTCATAAAGAGACAGCGAGAACGGCTGCGGACAACTACCGAAGATTGTTACTCAGAGTCCGCACGGCAGTACGACTAAACGCCCTACGGTCGATGGATATGCTGCAGCGAGTGTTACTCGTCAACCTTTATCTCGCGCCCATGATGTGCCACCTGACACACCTTCTTCCCTTGACGCGCACGATGGCTATGAGGATTCAGGCGGCTTTTGGGTACTATGTGTGCCTGGGACAACTCTTTAAGGTACAGTACAACACGCTTACCCTCCCAGCGCGAGAGGGGGGCGTTGGTTTAGTGAACGTGCACGAGAAGGCGCGTGCCATGTATATTAATACTATGCTCAAACGGTGGCGCAACGGGAATCACTCGCTTACGGGGACGATCATCAAAGAACTCGTACCCACATCGCATCTTCCTCCAGTCAGTGTCGGCCATATATCACCCCCTTTAACGTATGTGCGCACGTTCCTCGTGGAACACAGTTACGTTCGAGAGCGTTTACCGACGACCCGACAGTCGACATCGAAGGACGTGTACCATCTGCTTCTTCGACAGATCGCCCGGAATAGAGTGGAATGCAAACATCCAGCTGTTAATTGGCACGTGGTGTGGCGCACGGTCCACCACCCCCACCTACCTACATCTGTCAGGTCAACATGGTACATTGTCGTCAACAGAAAATACCCTACAAATGATAAAAAGTACGCAATACATTTGGCGGATTCGCCCTTGTGTCAGCAATGCGGCGTGCTGGATACGGACGACCATCGGCTGTTCTGCGGCGAGGCATTGGCTGTCTGGACTCTCGCAAGAAAGATAATAGCGTTTATGCGGCGCACTATCTATACAGCAGTCTGTTCTGACATAGTCCTTTTTCCAGAGGAAACGTATTTTCCGCGTCATAAGACGAACGCAGTGGCATGGATCACAGGTATGACGGTCCATTACATCTATAGAGACACACGTACGAACTTACTGAACGTCCTGGATTACTGGCAATACTTGCAAGATGGACACACAAAACTATTACGGCTACAAAAGTACAAGGATTGGTATGCCAATTTCCTGGTAACGGTATTTGCGGACCCGCCACATACTTGGGGTGTGCCGGGTACGCAAAGATGAGCGGCGGTGCTTTCGTTGTGAAACCGACCAAGTAATGTGATCGACTAAGAACACTATGCGAGTATGCGACCTACGAATAACTCACGCTTGAACAGTTAGCAAATGGATGTACTTCAAATTTTGTTTTCATATCCATAAATACTTTTCTTTAGGGTGCCGGAGGTGACCCCATTTTGATTTTGTAAAAAAAAAAAAAAAAAAAAAAGTGTGAGGTATAACGGGATTAGCGAGGTACGCGCCCAAAAGAGGAACATAGACCGTAAAAAAAAAAAAAAAAAAGAGCGCTAACGCGCTGTTTTCTGCACTCGGATAGGCGCGCCGGTTCCGGATCAAATCCGCCCGATGGATTAACGACGAGGGCCAATATGCCGGGCAGCCTGGATGTGGTTTTTAGGCAGTTTTCCACATGTTCCGCCTCAGTTACACGGCTCGCAGACATCTGAACACTTTCGCACTATTCCATGGATTACACTCGACGCAGGCAGTTGGGGTACACCAATTCCGTGCCGGGGGCTGCGGGGTGGCGGCAGGAAGGGCATTCGGCCACCCTTTAAACATTAACATGCCAACTCCGATTAATGATGACTGACCGTGCGTAAGTGCGGGACAAAGCTCAAGCCTCAGTGCCAGAGATGACCGTGTGTTGGTTAGAAGGAGGCCAGCTAAGCCTATCTGCGCGTTACACACACTGGGCCTACCATAGGGTCGGCCAGGAATTTACAAACGTGCGGAGCTGCTGCACGTGTGATGCATCCTGGTCACAGTGCGCACACTTGCCATACGTGTGAACAGGGAAACGGAACCGTCACTGCTCATTTAGTATAGGTCTCTAGCTGCAGATGTCGCCTCTTCGTTTTACACACTAGCTGGGGTACACTGAACCTGGGGCACTCTCGTGCTCTTTTCACAGAGTGCAATGTAGTCATGTGAAGGTGTCGTGTTTATCCATCGCCCTATCAACAAACATAATACTTCTAAAAGAAAACATAATCGAATGGCGCATAGATGTGCCGGACTGGTTTCACAAATGGTTCAAATGGCTCTGAGCACTATGGGACTCAACTGCTGAGGTCATTAGTCCCCTAGAACTTAGAACTAGTTAAACCTAACTAACCTAAGGACATCACAAACATCCATGCCCGAGGCAGGATTCGAGCCTGCGACCGTAGCGGTCTTGCGGTTCCAGACTGCAGCGCCTTTAACCGCACGGCCACTTCGGCCGGCCTGGTTTCACACTCACGTTAAGTACCTAAATATTCTTCATGGCAAGGGTGACAAACATGTCTCTCTAATTTAAGGAAAATTTTTAAGCATGTAAGTATGCGTCGAGCAACCGGTTTAATGCCAAAGTATTCATATAACAATATTCGCCTATGTAACATGGAGCATGATGAGGGACAGTAAGTAAATGACAATTTTAAATCAGAGAAAGAAAGAATTTCCAAAGTTTAAACGTGGCCGAAGCAACAACTGTTGAAAATCTTCACGGTAAATGATTAAAACCAAACATTTTCAGGATAAAGATTTATTGAAATCCTTGACCACAGTTTCGGTGTATCTAAATATATCTTTATCAGACTCTTCTTAATTATGCTGAACAGATGGTGGTGATATTTTAATTTTGCCTAGTGACGACGCCTTTGGCACGATTGTTTTATGCATCTCCACTGCAGGATTTTATTTTAGTGTATTTTTGCATCTGCTCAAGGTATATTTAGATACACCGAAACCGTGGTCAAGGATTTCAATAAATCTTCATCCTGCAACTGTTTGGCTGTTATCATTTACCGTGAAGAAAAAGAAAGATTTCCGAAATATGTCTATCATTGGCGATGAAAAACTATTAAGTTAACGTCTGGCTCTAAAGCACGGTTCACTGATAAACGCAAGCAGTTGCTAAGGTTTTCGTCACTAATATTCGACCAAACATTGTTTTATTCATTTTCATTGTAAATAAAAATCTTTCACACACATAAGTAAATCCGCACATGGACATAACTCTCACGGTCTCTTGATGTAGGCGTGGAAATTCTTGCTGCGGAAAGTTTTCATAGAATTTCTTTGTACTTCGTACTGCAAAGGATTTGTCCTTCAGCCGTGTACTGCACTGCTGTTCGATCAGTTCTATCAATAGTCGATTCGGAGTATCTTCAACTGATGCTGGATAGGCTCGTGCAAAACAGCGAATGATAAGAGTCAATTGTAATGTCTACAAATAGTCCGCGAAATTGCTCCTTAATTTTTACAGTTATGGCCACTTGTTCTTGAAATATAGCACTTTCGCGGACCAAACCAAGGGTAGGGAAATGTGCAATGTTTCCAGAAAATAGATCGCTCTCCCAAATGGCAAGCTTCCTTTCGAAAGCATTTCCTTTTGCCAACTTGTCAGAAATTAAATTGTTTTCGTCTTGCAAACTGACGTCCAGGTTGTTCAAATGGTTCAAATGGCTCTGAGCACTATGGCACTCAACTGCTGAGGTCATTAGTCCCCTAGAACGTAGAACTAGTTAAAACTAACTAACCTAAGGATATCACAAACATCCATGCCCGAGGAAGGATTCGAACCTGCGACCGTAGCGGTCGTGCGGTTCCAGACTGCAGCGCCTTTAACCGCACGGCCACTTCGGCCGGCCCAGGTTGTTCATGTGAGATGTAATGTCTGATATCCAGCAAGGGTCTCCTATTTTGGGTTCCCTCTTTGCATTCTCATTAAAGAAATGTACTACGGCCACACGTAAATCTAAAAATCTTTTCAGCATTTTACCTCGACAGAGCCACGGTACTTCGGTATAGTAAGGTTTGTCTCCGTACTCCTCTCCTAATTCCTCCAAGAACTGTTGAAACTGGCGATGCGTAAGCCCATGTGTTTTCAGATAGTACAAAATACGGACAACATCTTACGCATACAACGTCTCTTCTGTGTGACGTAGATTTTCGGGCATTAGTGCTATGAGTATTCTCTGATGGCCCCGCATTTCCAATGGTCCGAAACGTCCTCTGTTACACACAGAGCGCTATCGACACCTTGTATGTATATCACCGTCTAAGCTGTGTGTTTAAGATTTATTGCTTCATCCACCGCAACAGAGAAAGCAATAAAGTCCTTAGCTTTATCTTTTAACTGCCTGTGCACATCGCTGGATAATTACACTTACACATCATGTCACTACTTGTTTGGAAAAGCCGATTTCTTGAAACCTGCTAACATTCGTGGAACACCAAAATTGCGCAGTTTCAGTGATATAGTCTTCAAGAAACTCCCTTTCAGAAAACGGTTTCCCCAATCTTGCTATTCTTAATGAAATTTTGAAACATGCTCCCAATGCAGATGTACTGTGAGTGTTATTCTGCAAAACTGAAAACTGTACGAGGTACAAATAGACACGAATGTAATACAAGAAACTAAGAGTTCAAGAGGTATCAGTTATTTTGACTTACACAAAAAACCTGCTGCATACTTAAAAAAACCTGTTGATGTGCCTCATCCAGTTTCTTAAGTGGACTTCATTTGGCTTGCCGTTCCTCACTGTTCAGTACACTACACTCGTCTTTATGAAATGAGTTGTAGTGTCTTTCAATTGTGAATTTGCGCCGGCCGTCTGTTATTCGACGGCACAGTAAACACTGTGATGATGATGTTAGGTTTGTGGGGCGCTTAGCTGCGGGGTCATCAGCGCCCGGACAAAGTCCCAAGTTTTACACAGTCCAATTTTTACACAATCCAATCTAGCCACTGTCCCGAATGATGATGATGTGGATGAAATGATGAGGACAACACAAACACCCAGTCCGCGGGCAGAGAAAATCCCCAACCCAGCCGGGCATCGAAACCGGGACCCCATGATCAAGAGGCAGCAACGCTGGCCACTAGATCGCGAGCTGCGGACATAAACACCGTGTTTTCACCCACTGCTGCAAAGAAGAATTGCTGTTCCTGGTCGAGTTTAAATGACTGAGAACACGTATCTCCGAATCTTTCCTTTTTATCAGTACTCGCTATTTCCCAGTACGCCTCACGTAAGGTCACATTCGCCAGACTGAGTGTGCTTCGGTCCTCCTGGTACCGCGTAAGCAAGGAGGCGGAACCGTCGCCGCCCATTTCGTGTGCGTGTTCAGTCGCAGTGCTATTCTGTTTTGCCCGCGGACTGAGATGTGATCACCTGTGCCACATTTCCATGCTTCTGCACAGAGTGCAGCATTTGGCTGGCCCTGACCTACACCCTGAGTTATGGCCTGGGGTGTGATCTCGTATGACAGCAGGAGCACTCTCGTGCTTATCCCACGTAACCTGGTTGCAAATTTGTACGTATGCTTGCAGTTTGACCTGTTGTGCTGTCTTTCTTTAGCAGCATTCCGGGGGATGTTTTCAAGAGGATAACGCGCGCCTACATACCGCTGTTGTAACGCAACGTGCTCCACAGAGTGCCTTGGGCTGCTCGATCACCAGATCTTTCTCCATTCGGCTACATATGGGACATCATCGGACCACTATTCCACCGTTATCCACAAACTGCATTAACCGTGCCTTTATTGACCGACCAATTGCAACAGTAATGGAACTCCATCCCACAAACTGACATGCGGCACCTGTATAACACAATACATGCGCTTTTGCACGCCTACGTACATCCTCTGGTGATTACACTAGTTATTTGTGTGCCACCGTTTCACATTTGCAATGGCTTATTTCGTGTTTACGTTAACCTGTTATCTTTCAATTTTAATCACTTATATATGTTACCTAGATAAATGTATTCCCGGAATTTCATTGTTCTACAGTAACTGCTTTTGGCGTTGCGATTATTTTTTCCGTCAGTGTAGTTTTCAGTGCCCTAGAACAGAAACTAATTGTTTATAGAATGGGTGTTACATAACGTCATTCCTCGCGTTACCTCACTGCTGCATCTTCATTCTCTAATTTATTTGACCTCTCACTCTCTAGTGTCCTTAAACTGCACCACGTTAAAAGGCTTGCAGCGTCCCGTTCACCGGTGTGTACTGTGTGTCAGACACACAGTTTAAGCAGTATCTTCCTAAGTTACACGTAAAAGCTTAGCGGAAGTAGAGTCCTTGAAATCGCGAGAACTATCTTCATCTGCACTGACGTGATTTTGACGACTCCCTTGCTCGGTAAACTTACTTCCTGTGTCGAAGATACCTTTCACTTCTATTGAGATGGCATTTAATTTTTAGCTAGTCGATATTTGTCTATTCCTCGTCATTGTTGTTTCCATTTCATCAAAATTTTGTTCAACTACACCTCATAATAATAACAATAATAACCAGATCTAAGTCTCCTACACGCAGTCCCCGATGTAGTGGGAGGACACTGAACCCTAACAGTACTACTACACTTGTATATACTAGAACACATCAGCAGGAGAGCAAAGCCGTAATCGCTCACGTACAAGGCGTTCTCTTATCTTCGTTGATTTTCGGAACATGGAAAGAAATAACTGATAAACAACATAAAAACAACGAACAATACTCTGAAACGCTGTCATTGATTATTGTTTTCAGGTACATTCATGAATGGTTCCAGGAAATGTGTAAATGCACTGATAAACTCATTCGGTATGTATATCCTTCTTTAAAATTACTTAAATGGTTCAAATGGCTCTAAGCACTATGGGACTTAACATTGAAGGTAATCAGTTCCCTAGACTTAGAACTACTTAAACCTAACTAACGTAAGGACATCACACACATCCATGCCCGAGGCAGGATTCGAACCTGCGACCGTAGCAGCAGCGCGGTTCCGCACTGAAGTGCCTAGAACCGTACGGCCACAGCGCCCGGCTAATTAATTAAAAGTGTTATCAAAATTTATTGGAATCGTTCTTAAACAGTGATCATATTATAGCCGTACTAAGTGTTTCAATCATGAAAAATGTAATATTTGATTTCTGCTCTATGATTATCGTTACTGAGGTATGACTCTCTCAGATTTTCATGTGATGTTACTACACGTTGTTATTCAATGCTCCAGATGTCGTCGGTCCATTGCTGTCGGTCTTAGGACTTAGAATCCGCGGGCGAGGAAAACAAGTCCACTGTTCCATTTGCTCCTCCTCTTTTACTATATTCGCATCTACATCTGTACTCTACGATTCACTATGAATTCCCAGGCAGGAGGCATTTTTTAGAACTGTGTTTCAATGTTTCCTTTTTTTCACAAAGGAAAGTAGGAATCATGACTGCTTGTACACCTCTGTACGAGTTATTATCCGTCTAATTTTTTCTACAAAACCTCTGCGGGGCCCATGTTTAGTGGCCTGGGGAGATTCGTAGTGGCTACCCCGAAAGAGGCTATACTGACGTACGGCGTTTGCGTTTTGCCCCGACTGTGTACCACTTATGATCTTAGAACATTTCTGTTATCCTATCTCACGTTCGACAATGTTCCTGAGTGCTTTATGAACCCTCAGATAGCTAGAGGTGGAAACATGCTACGTAGCCAGCAACATAATCGCCTTGAGGGTCCAGTTGTTATGGTGCGGCGAGGAACAACGTTACACTGACGTAGTGATCTCACTATCTTTAAACACGGTATACTCACCGTCAACGTTATTATGACACTGTACTTCCTCCCCACGTGCGCCTTTTCAGAGGTGCACTCGTTCATGGATTCGTTTCTATGCCTGGCAATGTTTGAACCCTTCGAAGGGCGCAGGTGGAGGAGCTACTGGAACGAGAGGATATTCGGTGAATGAGCTCGCCTTTCCGTTTCCACGACTTAAATCCCATAGCACACATCTGCGATATGTTGGGAGACGTATTGAAACACATCCACAAACACGAACGACCATCCAGAAATTGCCATCCGCTCTGGTGGAGGAACAGACCGCCCTACCCCAAGAACTCATTACCAGCCTTGTGAACAGCATGGGAGGGCTTTACAGAGCACGCACTGCCGTCCGTGGTGATCACGCCCCCTGTTAAGGAGCATCTCCTCCATATTGTAATGTCCAGGGATCCATCACAAATCTTGTTGGATTCAGAGTAATTATTGTCTTTGAATTAAACTGTCATTTCCGTTTGCCTCACTGCATATTTCTTTTAATTGCCTTCATTGGTATACTGTAGCAGGTTTTTCTATGTATAATGCGTGTTTCATCGATCTATATTACTTGGTTGTGATACACCATGGGGAAGTTATTTTATTTCTTAAATTTTGTGCACCAGTGTAGAGCACGTAACAGACTACTTTGTAAGAACTGTAAACTACTGGAGACTTTTCTGCTGTAGCCAGTCGAATGCAGTGGGTGTGCTAATGCCACACCAGAATATCGCGTTTGTTTCAAGCGACGGACATAGCAGTTGCGAGACGGCAATGAAACTGTAGATGATGCACCGCTTTGAAGTAGACCGACAACAAGAGATCAAGTACCAAAGACGTGTGCTGTTTAGGTTTTTATGTTGGTAACGCCACGTAGTGCTCTGTATGAAAGTCGCTGACTGCGCTGTGTGCAGTCTGTGACTGGTTGGACTCATTGTGGGGTTATTCGTTAGTGTAGTGTTGGGCAGTTGCATGACAACAGCGCGTATCGTTGGGCAGTTGTAGGTGAGCCGCCAGCAGTGGTGGATGTGGGGAGAGAGATGCCAGAGTTTTGAGAGGTTACTACGAGCGGACGATCTGGACGTCTGTCCGTCAGAAAAAGGAAATTTGTAAGACTGGATGTCATAAACTGATTATATATGACTTTTGAACACTATTAAGGTAAATATATTGTTTGTTCTCTATCAAAATCTTTCATTTGCTAACTATGCCTATCAGTGGTTAGTGCGAATCTTTTATTTAGCTGGCAGTATTGGCGCTAGCTGTATTGCAGTAGTTTGAGTAACGAAGATTTTTGTGAGGTAAGTGATTCATGAAAGATAGGTTATTGTTAGTCAGGACCATTCTTTTGTATGGATTTTTGAAAGTCAGATTGCGTTGCGCTAAAAATATTGTATGTCAGTTTAGTGATGATCAGAATAAGTAAAAAGAGAACTGTCTGAGTATGTTCAGTTTTGCTCACCTGTATGAAAATGAAATAACGTAAGAGTTTTTCCAGCATTGTCATTCTGTACATATAAAGGGGTTGTTTCAGACGTTTCACAAGACCGCAGCTGAGGCGGATATCAGTAGGAAGGAAAATCAGGTTCTAACGTGCCACCGAGAAAAAGGCCTACAGCGTGGAGAAATGGATATCAGAGTAATTGCTGAATAACAGTACAATTAAAAAATCTTTGGAACGGTAGAAGATCTTTTCTCGATAGGAGGCGGACAAGTCATCTGACGAAAGTAGGAAAAATGGATGAAACCTCAGATTTCGTTGAACGTGTGTCCGAAATGCTCCTTTTCTACGCGTAATCACAGATGATGCTATCGTGCTCTACCAGTTCAATCTGAAGTAGGGTAGGGACCAGCACAATCTTGGAGGAAATCTGTCTCCGTCACCAAAAACAGCATTCCAGCAGATTTATAAAATTGCTGTTTAAGGTCCTCCCGGTGTAGAATTTTAGAATCTGAGAAAGTGCTATGTAATCGCTGACTACGGTATATTGTATCCACTGTAGACTAATTTGGAAAATGAAACATTATAGTCACAAAAGCCTTGATAGACAGAGTATTTTGAAATCTTTACATCAAAGTCGATAAATCTGACAATAACTAAGCATATTTTATTTGTTTCTTCCGTTTTCTTTCCTTTAAAATACTATACTTCTAGATGTACCTTACAGTGATTTCGCCACTGTGTTCCTCCGAAAAGTTTCAACCTCATATGAAAGGAAACTGCACTGTTGCAGAAGCTACGAATGTTCTCATTAATTTTCAGTAATTATCGCATGACATTTACAATGCTGACTATTGAGGTACATGGAAACAGCAATTTCTGTATAATACGTTGAAAAATCCATCCGGATGTTATGCGGACTAATCCCTTAAAAGTTGTAGGAGACGTAGATGACAGACTGAGATTTATTAGGAGAATCTTCAGGAAATTTAATTCATACGCGAAAGAAGTTGCTTACAAAGTAACTCATTGGAGAATATGTCTATTGCTCATCACAGTTATCGAATGGATTGATAGAAGAAACAGGTAAGATGTAACTAGGAGAGACGCGTTTCGTCACGGTGTGGGTTCGCTTAGTTGTTGCAAGAGTCTTGTTGAAATGCTTAAGTATATCCCGAGAGCATTTTAGATCCACACAAACATCAGGCAAAATATTAAAAGGGCGTGCTAAAAACTAATGCCTCCAAATTTTTTATTGTGTTCTCAGTATCAGTTGATATATTACATGTCATGCTCATCACTCGGTCGACTTTCCTGCTTCACTGACGCAATTTGCAATCCTCTACCACTAGGGGGTTCATAATTGTAGTGTGGAACATGGCGGTGAGTAACGTAACTACGTCGGTGCTCGAAAAACAGCGTGGTGTAGTCCCTCAGAAAACTGAAAGCACGAATTGGAAGAGTTCCTCCACACATGGGGCACCCTCTTCTTCAGCATGACGACGCTGTGACACATGCAACAATCCGACGCCTTGGGGTTCGCTGTCATCGATCATTCTCAATACACTCTTGACTTGGCCTCATCCGATTTTCATCTGTTTACAAACTTTGAGGAACGTCTTCGAGGACTTCACTTTGATAGTGACGAAAGATGCAAGCAGAATTGTGGCTGCGTTAACGAAGTCAAAAGGAATGAACAAACTCATCTCACACTGGGAGAAATGCGTATCGACAGGGTGACTATCTTCAGAAGCAAATATGTAGATATTAAAAATGAGGATAGAGAATGTTAATAAAATTAGTTTTATGTGAAAAGCTTTGATAGTTTTCACACAAAAATTTAGGAAGCATTGGTTTTCAGAACACCCTTGTACTTTCTCCCACACAAGTCTCGCCAAATGACCACGACGAAAAATCAGAGAAATTAGACCTCATATGGAGGCTTAATGGCAATCGTTCTTCTCAAGCGCCATTCACGAATAAAACAGAGAAGAAGGAAAATTATAATGATACTGGACATAACTTCTGCCGTAAGGTCACTTGCAGAGTACAGATGCAGATGTCGATGGAGTACGACAATGAGGCGAATGCGTGCTGAAATCGAGGCAGGACACTGACGATACGCTGTGGATAGATTATCTAAAATAGCGTGCGCTGGTACTGGAAGACTGCCCTCGGAGATCGGCAAGTGGTCCACGGGTACAGTGGTTTGCTTTCAGCTCGCAGACAGACGGCACGGTGCGCTATCGACGAGATCTGCAGAAAGCCGCGAGCTCTTCCCTGCACCGGACCAGCTTTTAGGTCAGGTTAAGGTTTCACGAGCAATCTTGCTGAGTGCGCCTCGCAGCCAGGCTATCGTTACCCGCCAAGAGACTCTGCGAACGCTTCGGGTTCCGGCGTGTGATGCACGTGCCTCAGTGGCTGGATCGCTGGACTGCCCGATTCGCTAATCATGGGGCTTCCGCTCAGAGCGCTCAGTGGCGTGTGCTCTCTGGGGCAACAGTTCAAGTACTGAAGGACAGAGGCTGCTACCTCACGAAAAATTTGCTTCAGTGACCCAGTCATTACGTGTCACACTAATGATCCTGAGGTCTGGATTTCGATCCGGGTCACTCCAGAGTTTGCCGACGGTCATTTTTCACTTCGTTCACCGCTGACAGTGTTTGGTAACGCGAAGAGTGCTGAGTTGCACTGTGACTCGGAGACCACGTAATACTCCAGCCCGATTAAAATTACTTGACGGTTGATTTCTGTCACTTGCCGCTGCAGTGTTGCCACATCGGCTCCCGCCCGTTTAAAGGCAATATGTAAACACAGCACGTCACTTCACAGATACCGAAGTCCTGTCCATCTAAAGCTGAATAATATTGGAAGCGGCTGCTGTCAAGTATGGGTGAAACGCGAGAAGCTCTGTCAACAGCTGATTTCAAGTAACCAATGACAGAACTGCGACAGCCGACGTGTTGTGTAGCCCTGAACTTACTCTCGTCTCCTAACGTAACCACACCTTCGTGATGTGCAATGTCTAGGAGAGAACGGAGGTCATAAAACTGCGCAGAGCTGTTAATCACGCTCACTCCGTTCACGACGATTAAACCTGATCTCTAGGAGCAAACTCAGGAGAAAAAAATTCTAGTTTCAACACTAAACGCGAAAAGAAACCTCTTGTTTTCATCGGTTACCCAAAACTGTCCTCACACTGGCTACACGAGCTGACGCGATACCAAGTTTTCATTGGCACTCGGTTGCAGGTTATAGGCGACAAAGACTGATTCAAAACGAAAAAAGAACGGTCGGAAGAGGAAACAAAAGCAATTAAAAAAGTCAAGATGGTGATGGAAACGATGCCACAAAAGGCTAAAAACGTAAAAACTCATTTAAGTAAATTAACAGAAATAATAATAGTCACTGTCGTAAGTATTTAAAAGTAATAGAGGTTATGTCACATGATTAGACTCGAACCCATGATATTTTACACGTCAGGTATCCACGTTCACAACTCCGCTACAGCGCCCTTGGGCCAAATTAAGGTGTTTTATTTTTTGCCTCTATAGGACCAGCATACCTTCCAAGCATTGAGCCTCATTAAATTTCGTATAAAGCTTATCTATGTAGGCCGACTTCTCTGATGATAATACTTGTATATGTGACGCTGAATCGCGTCTTGAGCGAAATGATCCAGTAGTGGTTAGTTAGTGCCATGAACGAAACGAGCGCATTTCGTTACCATCCTTTTGTTTGTGTGTGTGTGTGTGTGTGTGTGTGTGTGTGTGTGTGTGTCTGTTGTTGGTGTGGTTATCACGACTGATGAATTTCGAAATGAGAGAGCCAGACCCAGGATTCGGGATCCAAACATGCTAAGAAAGACAGCCAGTCAAGGAATTGGAAATGAATTGACCACTTTTGTGGCACTTTGGCAACGGCAAACCGCTCGGGTGTGACATTGAGGGTGGTGGCCGTGCGGTTCTAGGCGCTTCAGTCCGGAACCGCGTGACTGCTACGGTCGCAGGTTCGAATCCTGCCTCGGGCATGGGTGTGTGTGATGTCCTTAGGTTAGTTAGGTTTAAGTAGTTCTAAGTTCTAGGGGACTGGTGACCTCAGATGTTAAGTCCCATAGTGCTCAGAGCCATTTTTGACATTGAGGGCTCTGATCGCAGTAAGACAGTTCCAACTCGTGAAGTTTCAACTACTTTATGTGATCAAAAGTATCCGGACACCTGGCTGAAAATGACTTACAAGTTCGCGGTGCCCTCTACCGGTAATGCTGGAATTCAGTATGGTGTTGGCCCACCCTTAGCCTTTATGACAGCTTCCACTCTCGCAGGCATCCGTACAATCAGCCGCTGGAATGTTTCTTGGGGAATGGCACCCATTCTTCACGGATTGCTGCACTGGGGAGAGGTATCGACGTCTGTCGGTGAGGTGTGGCATGAAGTCGGCGTTCCAAAACATCCCACAAGTGTTCTATAGGATTCAGTTCTCGATTCTGTGCAGGCCAGTCCATTACCGGGATGTTATTGTCGTGTAACCACTCCATCACAGGCCGTGCATTATGAACAGGTGCTCAGTCGTCCAATGTTTATGCTCCTTACCCCAAGCAAGGCGTCGTTTGGCACTTACCGGCGTGATGTGTGGCTAATGAGCAGTCGCTCGACCATGAAATTCAAGTTTTCTCACATCCCGCCTAACTGTCATAGAACTTGCTGTGGATCGTAATGCGGTTTGGAATTCCTGTGTGATTGTCTGAATAGATGTCTGCCTATTACCCTTTACGACCCTCTTCAACTGTCGGCAGTCTCTGTCAGTCAACAGACGAGGTCGGCCTGCACGCTTTTGTGCTTGAAAGGGTACAGTACCGCCCGACATTGAAAAATAGGTACAACATACTTCAGTATTTTTGTCAGAACAACACATTTTTTTTTGTGAAATAACTCAATTTCAATTAATACAGCGAAGCCGGATACCAGTGTGGGAAAGAATGACAATTTATTTATTTAATTGATCACATGTGCACTCCCACAAAGTAAATCCCTACATCCAGTTTGGTGAGATCTGTGAAATGAATGAATGTATGGTCGTCTGCTAACTGCAGATAGTGAATGTGAATATTTGATCATCTTTGAGTCGATCCTTTGGCCACCTTTGGTGGGACCAAAGAGATGAAATTTACCAGAGCTTTGAGCGCCTGAAATGTGGCTGACCAGTACGATAGCAAGGTGCTTCCCCCACCTCGACAGAGATGGGAGAGGACCTAGAGAACGGCCATGTTTCAGCACTCTGCCGCTGGATCTTGTGCTGTTAAGACCTGTTTTAGTTGTGCTCCGTAATGACAAAAGAGTGGAGACATGGTATGCATGTGGAATATTTAAGAGTAGTTTGAAATAATAATTTCTCTATTTCAGGAACTTTTGTGGGGAGAATTAAATGTCAGGCAGGTAATATTAAAGGGATTGTAGTAATCTTTGGAACTGACCAACGGTCGCAATGAAACATCATGTAGCAATTAGTTGAAATACTTCCGTGTGCTTAAGTTAAGCTGAATTACTAGCGTGTGTACAATAAGTTGAAATATTTAAGAAATAGCGTGTGTACCATAAGTTGAAATATTTAAGAAATGGCGTGTGCAGGACTTGAAATTAGAGACGAGTACTTCCACATGGTGAGTACTGTGTGAGTCTCAATCTGTGGATGAGACAAAGGATAAAGAGAAGTACTCGTCCATGGTATCAGTTGAGGACTCGTGTGTGTGATGTTCTTAATATTACTTTGCGTGATATGATTCCGTGTGACGCTTGATTCAAACTCTGAGAGAGAAGCAAGGTGAGTCGGCCGTCTATCCAGCAACGCCACTTGGCTTGCATTGCACAGGAAGACGGGCATATATCTCCAGAGTTCATAGTAGGAAAGTAGAATTACGAAGTGGGGCAGTGTCATGTGAAACTGGGATAAATATTAATTGAAGTGGGAAAGCTGAAAGTGATAATGTTGTGACTATTCTCTGTGTAGTATTTCATGTTGTAGTGTGGTGTATGTCATGTAATTTGGGTATGTGTGGTTTGCATGGGAGAGTAGCGAGGTAGTTTCAAAAGATTAGTGGGTTATGGTTGTTCCTTCGGTACCGCTCGGTCTGGAGGAAAGTTTCGTGATGATGATTGTGAGAGTCGAAGTGTGAGGTACAATAAAAGATCCACCATCCTATCCAGAAAGTGCACTGTAGCGTTAAAAATAATTACGAGACCATAATATAGAGATTCACCATTGTAAAGCCATGCCCACTGGGCGGAATTTCTCATGTGTTATTGTTGTAGGTTATAGAATTTGAGTGTTTAGGTTAGAGAATTTATCGGAATAAATAAGATAGTGAAAAGAAAAAGATGGGTGGACTTTTCCATTGAATTGTATGTTGTCATAATGTCCCGAATTTATGTGTGCGCCATTCATATTCAGTGCGGTGGCCACGTGTGGATAAAAGCCGTTAAATAAAAGACAAAAAGAAAATGTGGTATTGCCAGTGCGTAGTGAACAGTCAGAGTTCTGTAAATCACTGATAGTCAGATGAGCGTAAAATTATGAGAGGCACCCACATGCCTTGCTCATACTGTGGCATCAAGCAGTCAGGCCTGCAAGATGAGTGGTCTGCCAAGCGAGTAGATTCATTCTTATTTATCGAGTAACATGAACTCTAGTACTCACACTTAAGTTACAAATTATCCACCTGTATGAATAATACGCAACGGGAACGCTCATCTGACTATCAGTGATTTACAGAACTCTGACTGTTCACTACGCACTGGCAATACCACATTTTCTTTTTGTCTTTTATTTGACGGCTTTTATCCACACATGGCCACCGCACTGAATATGAATGGCGCACACATAAATTCGGGACATTATGACAACATACAATTCAATGGAAAAGTCCACCCATCTTTTTCTTTTCACTATCTTATTTATTCCGATAAATTCTCTAACCTAAACACTCAAATTCTATAACCTACAACAATAACACATGAGAAATTCCGCCCAGTGGGCATGGCTTTACAATGGTGAATCTCTATATTATGGTCTCGTAATTATTTTTAACGCTACAGTGCACTTTCTGGATAGGATGGTGGATCATTTATTGTACCTCTCACTTCGACTCTCACAATCATCATCACGAAACTTTCCTCCAGACCGAGCGGTACCGAAGGAACTACCATAACCCACTAATCTTTTGAAACTACCTCGCTACTCTCCCATGCAAACCACACATACCCAAATTACATGACATACACCACACTACAACATGAAATACTACACAGAGAATAGTCACAACATTATCACTTTCAGCTTTCCCACTTCAATTAATATTTATCCCAGTTTCACACGACACTGCCCCACTTCGTAATTCTACTTTCCTACTATGAACTCTGGAGATATATGCCCATTTTCCTGTGCAATGCAAGCCAAGTGGCGTTGCTGGATAGACGGCTGACTCACCTTGCTTCTCTCTCAGAGTTTGAATCAAGCGTCATACGGAATCATATCACACAGAGTAATATTAAGAACATCACACACACGAGTCCTCAACTGATACCATGGACGAGTACTTCTCTTTATCCTTTGTCTCATCCACAGATTGAGACTCACACAGTACTCACCATGTGGAAGTACTCGTCTCTAATTTCAAGTCCTGCACACGCCATTTCTTAAATATTTCAACTTATGGTACACGCGCTATTTCTTAAATATTTCAACTTATTGTACACACGCTAGTAATTCAGCTTAACTTAAGCACACGGAAGTATTTCAACTTATTGCTACACGTGGTTTCATTGTGACCATTGGTCACTTCCGACGATTACTACAGTCCCTTTAATATTACCTGCCTGACATTTAATTCTCCCCACAAAAGTTCCTGAAATAGAGAAATTATTATTTCAAACTACTCTTAAATATTCCACATGCATAACATGTCTCCACTCTTTTGTCATTACAGAGCACAACTAAAACAGGTCTTAACAGCACAAGATCCAGCGGCAGAGTGCTGAAACATGGCCGTTCTCCAGGTCCTCTCCCATCTCTGTCGAGGTGGGGGAAGCACCTTGCTATCATATTGGTCAGCCACATTTCAGGCGCTCAAAGCTCTGGTAAATTTCATCTCTTTGGTCCCACCAAAGGTGGCCAAAGGATCGACTCAAAGATGATCAAATATTCACATTCACTATCTGCAGTTAGCAGACGACCATACATTCATTCATTTCACAGATCTCACCAAACTGGATGTAGGGATTTACTTTGTGGGAGTGCACATGTGATCAATTAAATAAATAAATTGTCATTGTTTCCCACACTGGTATCCGGCTTCGCTGTATTAATTGAAATTGAGTTATTTTACAAAAAAATGTGTTGTTCTGACAAAAATACTGAAGTATGTTGTACCTATTTTTCAATGTCGGGCGGTACTGTACCCTTTCACCACTGGCTACCCATGCAGAAAAAAATGGCACGGTACTATCCTTGCAATGCGAGTGTAGTTCCGAACATTTTTTTAAGAAAACTGTATTAGAACAATCGTAGCAAGTCATCAAAATAACCAGGAGGAGACCTTAGCCCCTGGTGACCTCAAATAGACGACCAAATGCTGTTAGTTTACCAAATTACTGACACAGTTGTTGCATTATTGTACTCTCCACAATCCGGAGTAATGTACACATACAAATTTACAACAATCCACATGACAAATAAAACATTACATCATACAAATAAAAAATAATGTTGAGATAAAAATTTGCTTGGTTACTGGGATCTTCGTTATTTTTATGAGTAATCCAAACTTCAATAATTCTAAAACAAATAAAAAAAATACTAATTGTACTCGTGAAATTCTAAATAGCTCACCGTCCAAACACAGAACAAGTAATCTGACATTCATAAATTGCGTTGTAATAATCTTTACACGGCAGTGTCTAAATACAAAACAAAATCAACAAAAGGAAAAAAAATTACTCTAGTGCTCATTTCTCTGTTGTCACACATTTAGACGACAAGAACTTGCATTTCGACTAGCCTTCGTTACACTTTAATGTGAAATATCACCACTGTGATAATAAAATAAGTGGCTTCAGTCACCACACCAACAAGATCATTACTGTCCACGACACCAAAATGCATCAATTAATTCCGATATTTGTTGTGCAATACAAACTCTTCTCCCCTGTTACAACCTTACTGACCAATGCAACAAGAGCCACTACATTAGCATTACGCCACTGGCTAATAATTAAAGCATCATTGTACCAAATATTCTAATAAACATGCTACATGAACTTGATAACTCAGAACAAACAAAAAACAAACACTAACTATTCTAATCACAAATGTTAATGAAATACAATTACACTTGCTGTCCCTTCAGGAATGAAACGTATAAAAAAAAAACATTTACACCATTACAAATACATTATTCCCTATCTTGCGAGTCACACGGAATCATTTCATTCTGTGATTTTCTTGGGGTAAAAAAGGTTGCTGATAGTTGTCCTAGAAACACTGTCTCGGCGTCAAAGCTCTCCCATGGTTACCCGGACGAAAGTCTTTAAGTCACTCAAATCGGCATTTTGAACACGCACCGAACAGTAAACTGTATCTCACATTAAAAACAAATGTCATAGTCACATTCAGCGTACCATCCACACGAATCTGGTCGTCCAGAAATGGCCCTACAACTACCGTTACTCACGATTCTGTCCTTTCAGTTCATGGTGTAATTAAAAGTCGTAAGTTCCTACAAACATCACTTATTCCCGCACCAACTCAAGAAATGTCTCCTACTACAGACTCAAATGTCAATGCCCCACTCTAGTTTCTTGCATTCATACAATAATTAGTCACCAAACGACAACTGTCCTCTTTAAGTATACCAAGCGTCCCACATGCAATTCACAAAGCACACTTAACCAGTCACTGCCAAAGGTTTGTGGATCCCACCGTTCAGTGGTCAAGACAAAACAAAACAACAAAATCTTTTCCACCACTCACAACGTGGGAACACCAGTCTTTCACTTTCCACCTTATGGAGACATACGAGCAGTCATCTTGCTTCACAGCTCCACAGTCGAGTACTAGTTAATGGGCTCTGCTGCGCGTCGTCCATTCTGCCGTGGCGCCGCTGCGCGCCCCATTGAGCAGAACAAACCACCCGCTGTTGCCTCCGCGGGATACTTTCCCCAGTCATAAGGGTGGCGGAACTTATGAATGGCCAGTGGTACCAGCGTGTCGCCCCAGGCCGTTGACCTGCTGTAGCGGGCGCGTGGAGTGTACCCCGTCCGGCAGTGGAGTGGGGAGTGCCGCGGCTCTGTCGCCCGTCGCCATGGCTACGTCAGCTCGGCCCGCTAGTGGTATGGGCATTACGACACCCAATCAGTCAGACCCTTCCATGCATCTCACAACATTACAGACAAAAGGATATATTTAAATACTCATTGATTACATGTATGATCTATTAGATACATTGGTAATGAAAGAATCTTTGTTCTAAAAAAACATAAAATCATACCCCCTAGTTTTCTACACATACAACATCAACATTTATCCCTTTTCTATATACAGCCCACACCTGCACTATTGATTGTACCTGTCGTCCCTCATACAAAAACATGAAAGTATAAAAACAAAACAAAAGGAATAATAAACAATCTATACAGCTCATAATTACAATATCAAATAGTAGGCTACTCTTACATCCCATCACAGTGAAAATATTAGAAACTGTTTATTCTAAAACTACAATATACAGTGAACCTTTGTGCTTGTGACAGACTGAAATTAATACCCCTTGAAAGTGTTCTAACAAAAAAATAAGAAATAATCTACACAGCTCACAATTACCTACCACAGGTTATTAAATATTAAACTACTTTAACATCCTAACACAATAAACATTTTAGAAACTGATGACTCTAAATCTACAACATACAATGCACCTTTGTGCTTGTGACAGACTGAAATTAGTATCTCTTTATATATTTTACATTTTATTATATATAACAATATTTCTAGGACATGTATGAACCATCCACATGATGTCAAATCCTGACCTGCCATCGAGGTTCATCCAAATCAAACAATACACAATAATGATTTTGTTACAGATCGGTAGTATCCCCTTTACGGGAGTGTGCGCATTGATCACACTACTCTACGACTCTCACTCACCAGACATCACATTTTCCTTCTCATTCAATCCATTAATACACTAACAGAATAGGTCTAGAACTCAGCTAACCTTAACACCACCACACTCACGACAACATACCATACCTTTGCTCCCTTATGCTCAACCACATAACACATGAAGCTGTTTCGGAGATAGCATTCCAGTCTCCGAATTCGTCCTTTCACTTTGGCACCTCTCTCCATCGGCTTATCTCTGCATCCGCTTTACCGACTATTCCTCCTGCTAAATATCACTTTAGAATTGCGACATTTCATCGAAGAACAAAAATACACAAATTATTCAACCTGCAAAATAACTGTACACATTCTTGGTACCGTTTTGATTAGTTATACTGGTACCAGGCTTCAACAACAACAACAACAAATATTATTTTTGCCAAATCGCAAATGTTATGCTAAGAATTAGATCTACACTTATATTACATCTTACGTCAGTATTCCACAACGTTCACCATCTGGATCTCATACTCCGTTTATGTCCTTTCACATTGTGCAGTTGTCCTCATCTCTTCATTCGTATTTCGGCTCTCCGTCCGTCCATTACTCCATCATTTCCTGGTCTTCCTTCGCCATTGGCATCAATCTCTATTGCAGCATACACAGGCCTCTCTGTAACATACATCTAAGACATCTCCACATTATTAATGTCGAATCTCTACTTATTAATCACACTGCTTCACGTCGCTTCTCTCCTTAAATATCCCCTTTATCCACTACTATTTATCACGTCGCTTCTCTATCTACCATCTTTATCCACTCATAAATCATCACGTCGTTTCTGCTTGATCCTTATTCATACGACAAAAAATACGTACATACGCCACTCTGTCGACTCCTGTTCATGACTCATTCGACCAGTCTATTCCGTCATACTTCCTGACATCCCGCCTGAAGATTCTTATGTTCGATTTGAAGCTGCACAACGTTACACACCACAAATAAATACACTGACTATCTACCATAAATTGCCTACTTTCGATCTATCCTTAACTTTTCCACAATTTGATGTTTGAAATGTGATGAAGCCCACGAGAGTGTTTTCCCTTGATCGTCTCAATCAGTACAGCATTTTCATGGACAATCCGCCTCACTCTTAATGGTCCACTATACACAGTAAAGAATTTGCTAGTTAGGAATCTAAGTTTATATGAAAATTAAATGTGTGCAGAGAATATACAGGCTGGGAGAGATGGGACAGCCCAAGTGTTAGAAACTTTGGTGCTGGTGGCCTCTTTCGCTAACACCAGATTCCGAACAACCATACGCAGCACCTCATTATAATTGTCACCATGACAATGACATACTACCGATCAGATGGCAGCCAATCTAAAAACTTCGGTCACAATGTTTACTTTTTACATTACATGTTAAGTACCTGCAATAGTCAAATCGCACTAATTAAACTGGACTTATTGGCATTATTACATAAAATTTTAGCAACTGGTTTCTTTGAGGAAACAGTCTTTTTACTTTACTGTTCCAAATAAAAATTTTCAAATTTTGCTCTGAGAGACCAGCCAAACAGATGCCATTACTGGTGTTTTATTCCCTGATCAAAAGTATGGTATTTGCATTCCTACATATCAGTAGAGTATGTCTGCTACATAGACAATTTTCAGTGCCAGCTGCATGTGTTTTAAGGCAAGATGCTAAGGGCTGATATGTTGGATTAGTTTCTCCTATCCTTCAATACATTATGACAAGAATGAAATGCCAGGATTCCATGCTCTCCTGTCACTCTCATAGTTTCTGCCGTTCCTATCCTCGACTCTGTCTGACCTATGAGTCGTGTCTCCGTTCACAATGTCGCTCTCATTACCCAGTTCCTGTAAGAAGTGCTGAAATGATGCAGAATCGTCTAAGCCTCTGCCTGCTATCACTATATCTCTGCGCAATCTCACTGGCAACTTCGTTATACAGATCCTAATGAACTCCCCAGTTTCGTATGGCACATCCAAATACCTGTTTCGTCTCAGCATTTCCTGATAGCACGACACTGGATCCCTTATACCACCTTCGTTACAATTTGGCATCATCAATATGCTTTGCTTAACCTGGTCCTGCTTACTCTTCGGCCAGAATTCATTTAAATAGCTACTACAGTCTTTAATGTCTTCCTGCAAATTCGCTCTAGCCTCGTCCCCCAAATGGTTATACACCAACTTCGTTTTGAGGAGCAGTCCCCACGATGAAGGTAATGAATCGTGAAATTGAGACACCCTTGGACTATACCCAGTTGGGTTTGCCCCCTGTTTTATCCGACACAACCGTTCCTCTGACTCTCTGAATTCGTCTTGCTCTTTCTGCCTATTTTCGCTTTTTGAGTTTATCTCACTCTCCCTCTGCAATCTACCTGGTGGTGTGTCACCTTCGCTACTGCACGCTAATTGCAACTGTGCTAGTTCCTTACTATGTTTCCTACTTATTTCTAATTGTGCCTCTTTAAACTGTAATAGTGATTGTATCTCCTCCTGGTCGGCATAAACCTCTCGCTGCGTACTATCAGAGCCTGTTTCACCTCTTATACCGATCTTTTCTACATCTGCGCTAATCGTATTCATTCTGAGCACTAACTCCGCAACTTCATCCCTGTGTTTATTTAGCGCCACTTCCTGCCGGGTGACTTGAGCTTCTACGCTGTCTAATGCCCCTTGTTTATCTGCGAGTAAGTCTTCCTCTATCTCTTTGATTCGCTCATCCGGCAACACGTCCCCACGTTCTGTAATACCGCTCTCTATTGCACTTACTCGTACCTCCAAATTATTGGCTTTTTCTTTCACGGCATCACATTCTTGCTTCACTGCATCCAGATTCTTCTCCCCCTCATCTAACCGATTATTAACTGCGGACAGATGCTCATCGATAACTGTGTGTAGCTTCCTCATTGCCTCTTTATTTCCCTCATCCATTGCCTCCAATCTTTTCTTATTTGCTTCCCAATCTTTCCTTAGTCTCCCTATCTCTCTCCTTATTATCTCTGTTCATCGTTTCCAATCTTTCCTTAGTCTCCCTATCCATCGCTCCCAATCTTTCCTTATTATCTCTATCCATCGCTTCCAATCTTTCCTTAGTTGCTTCAAATCTTTCCTTATTCTCCCTATCTCTCTCCTTATTCTCCCTATCTCTCTCCTTATTATCTCTATTCATCGCTTCTAATCTTTCCTTATTATCTCTATCCATCCTCTGTAAAACTGCAGTAGCTGCTATCGGTGCGCTCACATTGTTCGCCTGAGAAACCGTCGCTTCGCTAAGGGTAGCTGCACTTTCACTGCATACCTGACCTAGTCCCGGCTCGCCAGTGTCGTCGGGAAAAGCCCCCGATTGTGGACAAAGCCCGCCGCATAAAGGATCACCTAGCCGCGGTCCGCTGAACAATTCAGCCCCTTCTGAGTGCTTGCCGTCCCCGCTCATTAACCCATGGTCAACAGCTACTTCCTGCTGTACTGCTACGTCCACCCCAGAATCGCTATTCTCCATGGTGGCTACACTTTTCGACTGTGACCTAGTTACTACAGACATTACACAAAAAAAAAAAATTATACCACAATCTTCCAGCCTTGGACGATATAGCAATTAATTACATAAAAAAATAAAAGATCCTCACCAATCCAGAAAGAAATTGCAAACAGAAAAAATTTTACTTCTTAGCGCTATCACCATACATTCCATCAAAAAATAAAAAAAAATCTCAACAGCAAACCCTAACAGCAAAATATCCTGGCAAAATATCCTGGCAAAAAAGAATATACTGGTAGGGTCGAAATTATGAGAGGCACCCACATGCCTTGCTCATACTGTGGCATCAAGCAGTCAGGCCTGCAAGATGAGTGGTCTGCCAAGCGAGTGGATTCATTCTTATTTATCGAGTAACATGAACTCTAGTACTCACACTTAAGTTACAAATTATCCACCTGTATGAATAATACGCAACGGAAACGCTCATCTCACTATCAGTGATTTACAGAACTCTGACTGTTCACTACGCACTGGCAATACCACATTTTCTCTTTGTCTTTTATTTAACAGCTTTTATCCACACGTGGCCACCGCACTGAATATGAATGGCGCACACATAAATTCGGGACATTATGACAACATACAATTCAATGGAAAAGTCCACCCATCTTTTTCTTTTCACTATCTTATTTATTCCGATAAATTCTCTAACCTAAACACACAAATTCTATAACCTACAACAATAACACATGAGAAATTCCGCCCAGTGGGCATGGCTTTACAATGGTGAATCACTATATTATGGTCTCGTAATTATTTTTAACGCTACAGTGCACTTTCTGGATAGGATGGTGGATCATTTATTGTACCTCACACTTCGACTCTCACAATCATCATCACGAAACTTTCCTCCAGATCGAGCGGTACCGAAGGAACAACCATAACCCACTAATCTTTTGAAACTACCTCGCTACTCTCCCATGCAAACCACACATACCCAAATTACATGACATACACCACACTACAACATGAAATACTACACAGAGAATAGTCACAACATTATCACTTTCAGCTTTCCCACTTCAATTAATATTTATCCCAGTTTCACACGACACTGCCCCACTTCGTAATTCTACTTTCCTACTATGAACTCTGGAGATATATGCCCGTCTTCCTGTGCAATGCAAGCCAAGTGGCGTTGCTGGATAGACGGCCGACTCACCTTGCTTCTCTCTCAGAGTTTGAATCAAGCGTCACACGGAATCATATCACGCAAAGTAATATTAAGAACATCACACACACGAGTCCTCAACTGATACCATGGACGAGTACTTCTCTTTATCCTTTGTCTCATCCACAGATTGAGACTCACACAGTACTCACCACGTGGAAGTACTCGTCTATAATTTCAAGTCCTGCACACGCCATTTCTTAAATATTTCAACTTATGGTACACGCGCTATTTCTTAAATATTTCAACTAATTGTACACACGCTAGTAATTCAGCTTAACTTAAGCACACGGAAGTATTTCAACTTATTGCTACACGTGGTTTCATTGTGACCGTTGGTCAGTTCCGAAGATTACTACAATCCCTTTAATATTACCTGCCTGACATTTAATTCTCCCCACAAAAGTTCCTGAAATAGAGAAATTATTATTTCAAACTACTCTTAAATATTCCACATGCATACCATGTCTCCACTCTTTTGTCATTACAGAGCACAACTAAAACAGGTCTTAACAGCACAAGATCCAGCGGCAGAGTGCTGAAACATGGCCGTTCTCCAGGTCCTCTCCCATCTCTGTCGAGGTGGGGGAAGCACCTTGCTATCATATTGGTCAGCCACATTTCAGGCGCTCAAAGCTCTGGTAAATTTCATCTCTTTGGTCCCACCAAAGGTGGCCAAAGGATCGACTCAAAGATGATCAAATATTCACATTCACTATCTGCAGTTAGCAGACGACCATACATTCATTCATTTCACAGATCTCACCAAACTGGATGTAGGGATTTACTTTGTGGGAGTGCACATGTGATCAATTAAATAAATAAATTGTCATTGTTTCCCACACTGGTATCCGGCTTCGCTGTATTAATTGAAATTGAGTTATTTTACAAAAAAATGTGTTGTTCTGACAAAAATACTGAAGTATGTTGTACCTATTTTTCAATGTCGGGCGGTACTGTACCCTTTCATGCTGTACGCGTAACTTCACGTTTCCACTTCACTATCACATCAGAAACAGTGGACCTATGGATGTTTAGGTGTGTGGAAATCTCCCGTGCAGACATATGGCGCAAGCGACGCCCAATCACCTGACCACGTTCGAAATCCATGAAGTCCGCGGAGCGCCTCATTCTGCTCTCTCACGATGTCTGATGGCTACTAAGGTCGCTGATACGGAGTGCCTGGCAGTAGGTGGCAGCACAATGCACCTAATATGAAAACCGTATGTTTTTAGGGGTGTCCGGATATTTTTGATCACATAGTGTATCGAGTAAAGGTCCCTCTGTGACTGGTACATCAACTCATTTCATACGACCGAGAAGAGAAAGGCAAGGGCATAGCACATCCAACAGAGCCACTTCTGGTAGAGCCCTGTGGTGTTCAAACCAACCTTCAGGCTGATGACAGCCTTACCTCTTACCTGATGTTATAGGCTGTTTAAAAAGGGATAATTCGGTTTTAGTTAATAGCACTGTACCAAGAAGGAAACATAAATGGAATGATATTTCTATTAAGTGATGGAAACCGATGTAATTTTTCAGGAAGCTGAAGTAATACATCCTTTGTGTAACACTGAGTATCGCTCTGAAGTGATTTCATTTGTGGCACCGTAGGAACCAGTTCCATAACGCTCATTGAAGATCGTTAGTCGTGCAGTGGTTTTCGCGGACATATTCACCTGACCTGTTTTATGATGTTGTTGTCTTGCAGACTGCATAGCATTGTAGCAAAGAAGTAGAACTACGTGGGCGTCGGAGCAAAGCTTTACGGTGGATGAAGAGCTGCCGACCAGCTGAGGTAGCCGTGTGACTCAGAGGGGTTCAACCGCGTATTGTGATGAATAATCTGGGTAGGTGGCAGACTTTCCGTCTCACCATTTCAATATCTCATCATTTTAATGTCTCACCTAAGCTTTTCGAGTGCCTCAGTGTTCCGCTAGGTATTAGTGGTTTGCCCGCGTTTGTAGGAAACTAAGTAAACTGACGCACTTTTCCCCCCAAAGAAGTCTTAGTTTTGCTTTTGGTGCTCATCGTTAGCTCTGCAATGACCTTTCGAATGCAGTACTGTTTTGCAGTTAACTTAATGTGGTACGTGCGAAAACCAAGCTGCGTTTTCCAGTGGTTAGCACCATCTAAATGGTTTATTCAAATGCTGCGTCGTTCGTTTCAGAAGGACACAGTTGATTTCTTTTTCCTACGTCACTCAAGCACAGATTGTGCTCCGTCTCTAATGGGCCCGCAGAAGTGGTAGTAGTTTTAGTCATCGGTAGATCACTTTTATACGGATATTGGACATATAGTGGCCTTAAAATTTAAGAACAGCAAAAATAATGTAACTTGTACATACAGAGTTTTACGTATTACAGGTCTAGTATTCAGGTATGTGATAAGCAGATCCATACAATTTCGGGCTTGCAGCCTCACAAATTCGGCTTCTTCTTCTAATATTTCGGCTGAATACCGTCCAGCCATCTTCAGAGTGAGCCGAGGTAACTGACGCTCCAGCACATGCTCTGTCCTTTTAAACCCGTGGACCACATCACTGCGCATGCGGCCACACATACACAAGGCGCCAGAGACGTTGATCGGCGGCAAAGAGGTGCAGCATACGCAGTTGATCCACACGGTGATATGGATGAATCACTGCGACCTGCACCCTCGTGACATCTTTGTTATTTTGTTATAGATATTGCCGGATTCCATGATTTGTCGAAGCTGAAGCCGCTATCTCTGTTAATTAAATTCGTCGCCAACCGAATTTCAATTGCTTCCTTCACTACTGAGTCCCAGAAAGATGAAGTCGAGGCTAAAATTTCGATTTTATCGTACACCATAGAGCGCCCACTGTCAATAGAGTGGTCTTCCACCGCAGATTTATTAGGTTGTAAGAGCCGGGTGTACCTGCGATGCTCTTTGCATCTCTCCTGGACAGTACGTGTCGTCTGTACGATGTATCAACCGTCTCGTTCACAGAGGATCTTGAATCATCTTTAACGGAACGCAGGAGTGGCCGAAAAATCGCTTTCACTTTGTGCTTACTGAGGTTCTGTCCTATTTTTGACGATAGGCTTCCCACGTATGGTAGGAAAGCCATCGATTTAAAACATTCCATGTCTTCTTCTGCTTTTCTTATAACCCCAGTTGATTTCATTTGTAGCGCCTTGGGGAACCCGCTGTGTAAAATACTCGTTGGCTTTAAAAACTCTTCTCCGGTGTAGAAGCTCGTCCTCCAGACTGCTTTCGTCAGCAGTGACGTGTGCTCTGTGTGCTAGAGTTCTGAGTACACTGACGGTATACGAAGGATCATGGCAGCTATTTGCACGTATTTTCGATATACTGCGTGTCCCAAAGTGCTATCATCTTAGCGCCGTACCAACACATTCAAAAAGGCATCCACCTTTCTCGATTTCCATCGTGAACTGAATTTGTCTGTGGATGGAATCCAGATGATCTAAAAATTCTTTTAACTTGTCTTCACCATGAGGCCACACTATAAACGTGTCATCAACATACCTCCACAACACTGTGGGCTTCAAGGCAGCAGATTCCAGCGCCTTCTCTTTGAAGTCCTCCACAAAAATTTGGCCATCAAAGGCGACAAAGGACTACCCATGGCGACACCGTCAGTCTGTTATTAAATGAAAAATATGTCGAGGTCAAAACATGTTCAAACAAAGCCGAAATCTCTTTATCGAAACTTTTCCCAATGAGAAACATTGATTCCGAAAGAGGAACATTTGCGTACAACGACACTACATCGAAGCTGACTAACATATCAGAATTGCTCAGTTTGAGTCGTTTCAGTTTGCCAATGAAGTCCTCAGAGTTACGTATGTGATGAGCACATTTTCCCAACAGAGACTTTAATATACACTCCTGGAAATGGAAAAAAGAACACATTGACACCGGTGTGTCAGACCCACCATACTTGCTCCGGACACTGCGAGAGGGCTGTACAAGCAATGATCACACGCACGGCACAGCGGACACACCAGGAACCGCGGTGTAGGCCGTCGAATGGCGCTAGCTGCGCAGCATTTGTGCACCGCCGCCGTCAGTGTCAGCCAGTTTGCCGTGGCATACGGAGCTCCATCGCAGTCTTTAACACTGGTAGCATGCCGCGACAGCGTGGACGTGAACCGTATGTGCAGTTGACGGACTTTGAGCGAGGGCGTATAGTGGGCATGCAGGAGGCCGGGAGGACGTACCGCCGAATTGCTCAACACGTGGGGCGTGAGGTCTCCACAGTACATCGATGTTGTCGCCAGTAGTCGGCGGAAGGTGCACGTGCCCGTCGACCTGGGACCGGACCGCAGCGACGCACGGATGCACGCCAAGACCGTAGGATCCTACGCAGTGCCGTAGGGGACCGCACCGCGACTTCCCAGCAAATTAGGGACACTGTTGCTCCTGGGGTATCGGCGAGGACCATTCGCAACCGTCTCCATGAAGCTGGGCTACGGTCCCGCACACCGTTAGGCCGTCTTCCGCTCACGCCCCAACATCGTGCAGCCCGCCTCCAGTGGTGTCGCGACAGGCGTGAATGGAGGGACGAATGGAGACGTGTCGTCTTCAGCGATGAGAGTCGCTTCTGCCTTGGTGCCAATGATGGTCGTATGCGTGTTTGGCGCCGTGCAGGTGAGCGGCACAATCAGGACTGCATACGACCGAGGCACACAGGGCCAACACCCGGCATCATGGTGTGGGGAGCGATCTCCTACACTGGCCGTACACCACTGGTGACCGTCGAGGGGACACTGAATAGTGCACGGTACATCCAAACCGTCATCGAACCCATCGTTCTACCATTCCTAGACCGGCAAGGGAACTTGCTGTTCCAACAGGACAATGCACGTCCGCATGTATCCCGTGCCACCCAACGTGCTCTAGAAGGTGTAAGTCAACTACCCTGGCCAGCAAGATCTCCGGATCTGTCCCCCATTGAGCATGTTTGGGACTGGATGAAGCGTCGTCTCACGCGGTCTGCACGTCCAGCACGAACGCTGGTCCAACTGAGGCGCCAGGTGGAAATGGCATGGCAAGCCATTCCACAGGACTACATCCAGCATCTCTACGATCGTCTCCATGGGAGAATAGCAGCCTGCATTGCTGCGAAAGGTGGATATACACTGTACTAGTGCCGACATTGTGCATGCTCTGTTGCCTGTGTCTATGTGCCTGTGGTTCTGTCAGTGTGATCATGTGATGTATCTGACCCCAGGAATGTGTCAATAAAGTTTCCCCTTCCTGGGACAATGAATTCACGGTGTTCTTATTTCAATTTCCAGGAGTGTAGATGATAAGTGGCAAAGTCATAGGTTGGAGAGCAGATGTTACTTACTACCGGACGCAGAGGAACACCATTCTTGTGGATCTTCGGAAGTCCATAAAGCCTTGGAGGCACCACACTACTTGGTTTCAGTCTTCGCACAACTTCTGGTTGAAGGGGGGAGGCGTTCAAAAACGAAGCAGTCTTCCTTACCAACTGGTTGGTAGGGTATTTACTGATTTTCCGGTATGTGCTGCACTCAGCAAACTGTTCATTTTTTCTTGATAGTAGTCAGAAGACATTAAAATGTGGCATTACCTTTATCAGCTGGAAGAACCACCGCCTCGGTATCCTGGAGAAGTTCACGTAGTGCAGCCCTCTCTGCCACAGATATGTTACTCCCTTGTGGGCGAGCCTTCATAACTCCCCGACACATTTCGCGTCTTATTTCTTCTGCTGATTGCGTAGAAAGAGAACGAACACCTTCTTCAACGGCACTGATGAAAGCTAGTATTGGTAATACCTTCGGCGTGGGTGCAAATTTCAGTCCTTCACTTAAATCCATCATCGTAGCGTCGTCCAAATCTTTTTCCGTCGTATTAGTGACGGAGCGTCGAATAACAGTTTCTTGCTGCCAGAACGTCTCAAGCTGGCTAAAGTTTGCCATCGGTCTCGATGTGACTACCTCACGAATCCAGTCTGACTTGGCCCACGTCATACCATCAATCCATTAGAATGCACATGGGATAAGCAATCAGCCGTGGCCTTCTGGTAAGAACCATGCAGGCATTTGCCTGAAATAATTTAGGTAAACCATGGAAAATTTAAATTAGGATGACGAGACGAAGATTGGAACCTTCACACTTCCGTATATAAAGACAGTCAGTGTAAAACAGTGCTATCTAATTCAGTTTACCATTAGAGCACAATGCTGTTTTACGGAGGAGTTACTGAATAACATATAAGGCTGATGCTACACTTTCAGAAGCTGCGACATGGTCGCAAATAAAACAATGATCCGAATATAGAATAAATTTCCTTTACTTTACGTCTATGGTTACAAATTTTTTTGTGACGATAGACGTAAAGTAAAGGAAATTTTTAGTGCTACACTGTTCGTTGACTTCTCACTCCCGATCATTGCACACACTGTATACATATTTTTCATACCATAACATCGTACACACTATCAATGGACGTCAGGGCCACAGCGGTGATGTCTACCTCCGTTTTGGGCAACGCTACTTGCCGTTTGGTAGCCTGTGAAAGTGAGTCAGCAACCCACTATGACGAGCGAGCTGCTGAGCTCACAAGAAAAGATAAAGTCTTAGTATTATAATTGCACACCTTTGGCAGCAAGTTTTTCCAGGAAACGGAAAGAGAAGGAAAATCATATTGTGAAAGTGACTATGTTATATTTTTTCCAAACCTGCACTCTGTGTTATCTAAGTAATCATTTATTGTATAGGATTAATTGCTTAAATGTACTGTACAATAAACACTAATCGGTGTGTTCGTGCCGCGAGGCGTTGCCGCGCGGTCTTGCCGCCTTGGAACGGTTCCCGCAGCTGCCCCGTCGGAGGATCGAGTCCTTCCTCGGGCATGAGTGTTTGTGTTGTCCTTAGCGTAAGTTAGTTTAAGTTACATTAATTAGTGTGTAAGCATAGGGACCGATGACCTCAGCAGTTTGGTCACATAGAACCATACTACAAAATTTTCTTTCTTTTAGTTTTTATCTACGTGCATCACCCTGGGCACTTCTTGACTCCTCGTGTCACCAGTCGCAGTCGATGGTCTCCTAGTTCGCTGTTTGTATTTAATTCTTGTTTTCCTTTACGTAAACTTCTTGTCGGCAAGGAAAGAAAGTATTCGGGAACTAAAGTGCGAAGGTTGAATCGCCCCAACTGCGTATACAGTCCGGACAATTTACATCAGTAAATAAAAAGAGTGATGATTAACAGAGCGCAGTGTCACTGTGGTTAAGGCACTAAACTCGTATTCGGGAGGAACAGGTTTCAAATCTGTTGTTCTTGAGAAGAGTTAGACCACATTGACTGAAATGATGGTTTCGTAGAAAACATTAGCTTTCCGTCGAGACTAAAATTCACTCTTTGGAAATAGTTACTCGAATTACATCTGAATGTAAAGTTCGCAGTGTGTCTGGAACCACCAAGTTTTATGCATGATGTGGGCTGCCTTATTACCTTGCCATGAAAACATTTTTCTTCACAGGAAAGACCATCAGTACATCTAAAATTCCTGACTGAAATGCCTTTCTACAGCTAACATGTCTAAAATCTCACATCTAGTTTCTCCAAGTTTTGTCCCATATATCTATATGCTGGAAGTAGTGGACTGTCTTCTGAAAACGTCTTCAAAGCGTACCGCTAATGTGGCCACCACTGTAAGTTCTAGCTTTTCAATCTGTTGTTCGGGGGATATGTTTAGGGCCCTATCAAGATCACACACGATGTGTAAAGGCAACAACTTTTCAGAATCTTAATTAATGAAATTAGTGTATGTACTACAAGTCTCAGTGCAATCCGAAAGCGTTCTTACAGGGAAATCTTATCCGTCTGTGCGCAGAGGCCGATCACTATAACTACCCGTATCGAATGTTTTAGAGTTCGATTGAACCTACCAATATCAGGAGTCGCCTATGTCCTATGACGTAACAGTGTCATGGCACGTGACATTATACAGTGATGTGTAAAACTTAAGAAGGAAAGAATCTTTCGTAATATGTGCCACTCCCAAGTAAAGTAGTTCGATAAAACTTTTGACCATACGTAGAAACAACTGCTACAGTGCAGCACGTAAGATAACTGCAGGGAATGTGACGCAACGAGACGAACAGAAATGACACTTGTATCCAGAGACAATAGTTGTTCTTGAGTGCCGGCCGCGGTGGCCGTGCGGTTCTAGGCGCTGCAGTCCGGAGCCGCGCTGCCGCTACGGTCGCAGGTTCGAATCCTGCCTCGGGCATGGGTGCGTGCGATGTCCTTAGGTTAGTTAGGTGTAAGTAGTTCTAAGTTCTAAGGTACTGATGACCACAGCAGTTGAGTCCCATAGTGCTCAGAGCCATTTTTTTGTTCCTGAGTCACCGCTATTTACAGTGGTCCCTTAGCCATTACAGAAGGCAGGGCATGGTTCCTCATAAACTGTTCGATCAGCACAGACGGCTGCGCATGCTTTGCAACGTGCTTCCATACTTATCACAAGGTTGGTAAGAATTTCTTGTGGTGGGGCGTTCCCTTCCTCCACCATGCGATTAAGAAATGCTGCAGTACATCACCACAAGGCGTCCCATACGTGTTCTATGGGCTATAAGCAGGGGAAACGGGCAGACCAGTGCATTCGCCGAATATCTTCTCATTCCAAAACCAGCTGCTTCACCTGCAATATTCGATGCAGTCACGTATTGTCACACATGGAAATTAAGTCAGAGCCGAATGCAGCCTGGTAAAGATTCACATGGGGAATGATCACAGTGTCGCAACGTCGTTTACAGGTGAGTGTGCCCCGATTCCTTGCCGACAAGCAGATTTTTCTCCGCTCGGGGACTGAGTGTTGTGTTTTCCTTACATTTGTGTGGACATGAGTGACATTTCACTATTGAGTTGGTGTACGGGGCACGTCCCGAAAGACAATAAATTTAAAAAAAAGGAAAACATTATGTCTCCCCACACCATGACAGATACCCCACTAAAATCATCATGTCTTGCAACGCTGTACATAGCATAACGTCTAGAGAGCTGTAAGAACCTAATGCAACAACAAACATTGTAGAACACGATCGTTATGATGGTTTTATGATGTGGGGAGTTGTAATACTGTACAAGAGTACTTATCTTCAGATCATTAAAGACGGTAGACTCAATGGTGAATGTTATTGTGGCACTATACTTGTACGCCAAATTCATGTTCTCAGGGGTGCATTCGGCATAACTTAATTTTTGCTGACGACAATGTGTGAACGCTTCGAGCAGCGATGGTGAGGCAGCTTTTGGAACTAGAGGATATTCAGCGAATGGACTGGAGTGCCCCTTGCCCCAACTGAAATCCCATCGAGGACGTGTTGGATGCATTAGGGAGAAGTATTACAGCACATCCTCATGAACCAAAGACCATCCAGCAGTTGTCAATCTTGCTGGTTGAGGAATGGAATGCACCACCAAAAGAAACCCTTACCAGCCGTGTCACCGGCATGGAAGGACGTTGTACAGCATGCGTTGCCATCCTTAGCGATCACGTACCCTATTTAGAAGCACGTTCTGTATTTTGTAATATCCAGAGAACCATCATAAATCGCCATGAATTAAGTATAATTAATGTCTTTGAACACAAGTGTAAAGTAATGAAACTCCGGGAGTACATTTATCTAGGTTACATATGTAACTGATTAACAGTGCAAGATCACAGGTTCACACAAGCATGAACTAAGCCATTGCAGATGTGAAATCCTGGTGCACAAACAATCAGTGTAATCTCCAGAGGATGAATGTAAGCACGAAAAAGTATAGGTATTTTGTTCTACAGGTGCCGCATTTCAGTTTGTGGGACGGAGCAACAGATCAAAATGGAAGAGCGCACTGATAATTCGGAATGTATACATAAGGTGGTCATAAGGTTTTAATTACCATGTCGAAAAAAGTGTTGACCTATTGATTTGTTTGTTTGTTTGTAAATAAGTGTCATGACTTCCTTTACACACTGACACCTCCACACCGCTGCATCGTGCCACGATACTAAAAGAAGAAAAAAAAAAAGCACTCCGTCTTCAGGCCACGAGTGGCCTACCGGGACCATCCGACCGCCGTGTCATCCTCGGATGCGGATAGGAGGGCGTGGGGTCAGCATACCGCTCTCCCGGTCGTTATGATGGTATTCTTGACCGAAGCCGCTACTATTCGGTCGAGTAGATCCTCAACTGGCATCACGAGGCTGAGTGCATCCCGAAAAATGGTAACAGTGCATGGTGGCCTACATGGTCACCAATACAAGTGCCGACCAAGCCCGACAGCACTTAACTTCAGTGATCTCCCGGGAACCGGCGTATCCACTGCGGCAATGGCGTTGCCATGATTCTAAAAGAGCTAAAATAAATTTGTTCAGCGCATCTTTGCTCTACCACTGGGCTGCGCCCCTTTGTTTTTCTTGCTTTATCAGTGTGCTATAGTGCTGTTGCGAGGTATTTCAATGTCCGCCAGGACTGCAGTCATGTTACTGTAAACAAACAAATAATAAATTTAGTAACTCTGTTTTCCACGCTGACAGTTAAAACTTCATTAAAACCTATCCTACGCAATCAAACACAGACATAAAAGAAAACGTATTATTTACTTTGCTTCGATATCACTGTTTGGTCCAAATGTTCAACTGAGTGTGAATTCCCAAAGGAACAAACTACTGACGTCATCAGTCCCTAAGCTTACACACTACTTAAACTAACTTATGCTAAGAAAAAGCCACACACCATTGTCCGAGGGAGGACTCGAACCTCCGGTGGGAGGAGCAGCGCATTCCGTGACATGGCGCCTCAAACCGCGGGACCACTCCGCGCGACGTCATTGTTTGGAAGGCAGATCCTGGTGACAGAGTGATTTTTTGCGTAGTCTGAGGCCGAGATCGGAATGTGATAGTTTCATTATGCCGACTGGGTATGGCGCCATGAGATTAACTACACACAAAAGTCCTGTAATGTCGATATGCACTTGTACATATGGCAGTACTGTCGCGTGCACAAGGTACAGAAGGGCAGTGCACTGCCGGAGATTCTTTTTGTACTCAGATGAATCATGTGAAGAGATTTGCGACGTGATTCGGACTATACGAAGGAAATTAATTGCCTTTGAACACAGAATGGTGGTTGGAGAAAGACGCATGGGATATTCCAATTTGGAAATCATTAGGGAATTCAGTATTCCGAAATCCACATTCAAGAGGTGCCGGGGTTACCAAATTTCAGGCATTACCATTACAGCTACTGCTAGCCTTGGAAAAAGTAACCCTGACAAAACTCTACCATCTGGTGAGCAAGATGTATGAGACAGGTGAAATACGCTCAGACTTCAAGGAGAATATAATAATTCCAATACCAAAGAAAGCAGATTTTGACAGATATGAAAATTACCGAACGATCAGCTTAACAAGTCACGGCTGCAAAATACTAAAACGAATTCCTTACAGACGAATGGAAAAACTGGTGGCAGCCGATCTGGGGGAAGAGCAGTTTGGATTCCGTAGAAATGTTGGAACACGTGAGGCAATACTGACCCTACGACTTATGTCAGAAGATGGATTAAGTAAAGGCAAACCTACATGTCTAGCATTTGTAGACTTAGAGAAATTTTTGACAATGTTGACTGGAATACTCTCTTTCAAATTCTGAAGGTAGCAGGGGTCAAATACAGGGAGCGAAAGGCTATTTACAATTTGTACAGAAACCAGATGGCAGTTATAAGAGTCGAGGGGCATGAAAGGGAAGCAGTGGTTGAGAAGGGAGTGAGACAGGGTTGTAGCTTATCCCCGATATTATTCAATCTGTATAATGAGCATGCAGTAAAGGAAACAAATAATTCAGAGTACGAATTAAAATCCATGGAAAAGAAATAAAAACTTTGATGTTTGCCGATGACGTAATTCTGTGAGAGACAGCAAAGGACCTGGAAGAGCCATAGAACGGAATGGACAGTGTCTTGAAAGGAGTAGATAAGATGAACATCAACAAAAGCAAAACGAGGATAATGGAATGTAGTCAATTTAAATAGGGTGATGCTGAGGGAACTAGATTAGGAAATGCGACACTTAAAGTAGTAAAGAAGTTTTGCTATTTGGGGAGCAAAATAACTGATGATGGTCGAAGTAGAGAGGATACAGAATGTAGACTGGCAATGGCAAGGAAAGCGTTCCTGAAGAAGAGATATTTATTAACATCGAGTAGCGATTTAAGTGTCAGGAAGGCGTTTCTGAAAGTATTTGTATGGAGCGTAGCCATGTATGGAAGTGAAACATGGACGATAAGTAGTTTGGACAAGAAGAGAATAGAAGCTTTCGAAATGTGGTGCTACAGAAGAATGCTGAAGATTAAATGGGTAGATCACATAACTGATGAGGAGGTATTGAATAGAATTGGGGAGAAGAGAAGTTTGTGGCACAACTTGACAAGAAGAAGGGATCGGTTGGTAGGAAATGTTCTGAGGCATCAAGGGATCACCAATTTAGTATTGGAGGGATGCGTGGAGGGTAAAAATCGTGGAGGGAGACCAAGATTCACTAAGTAGATTCAGAATGATGTAGGCTGGAGTAGGTATGGGAGATGAAGAAGCTTGCACAGGATATAGCAGCATGGAGAGGTGCATCAAACCAGTCTCTGGACTGACGACAACAACAACAACAACAACAACCTCTCACCATGGACAACACAATAGCCTACGGGCTTCACTTAACGACCGAGAGTAGCTGTGTTTGTGTGGAGTTATCAGTGCTAACAAGCTGGTAACACTCTGGAAATAACCGAACAAATCAATGTGGGAAGTACGATGAATGTATCCGTTAGGATAACTCACCGAAATATTACTTTAATGGGCTACGGTAGCAGACGACCGACGGGACTACATTTGCTAAGAGCATGACATCGCCTGCATCGCTTCTCCTCGACTCGTGAGCGTATCAGTTTAGACCACTGGAAAACAATGGCCTGTTTAGATGAGTCCCGGTTTCAGTTGGTAAGAGCTGATGGTAGGATTCGAGTGCGGTGCAGACCTCAGAAAGCCATGGACCCAAGTTGTCAACAAGGCACCGTGCAAGCTGGTGGTGGATCTATCAGGGTATGGGCTCTGTTTACCTGGAATGGATTGTCTCCTCTGGAGTTTTGGCTACTTGGAGACCATTTGCAGCCATTCGCCGACGTCATGTTTCCGCACAACATTTATGGATGACAACCACAGCTAATCGCCATCGATCTGAAGAACGTTCTCGACAGTTCGAGAGAATGATTTGGCCACCCAGATCGCCTGACATGAGTCCCATAGAATATTTATGGAACGTAATCGAGAGGTCAGTTGGTGCACAAAATCCTGCGCAAGCAGCGTTTTCACAATTATGGAGCGCTATAGAAGCAGGATGGCTCAACATTTCTGCAGTCAACGACTTATCGAGTACTTGCCACGTCGAATTGCTGCACTACGTTGGGAAAATAGAGGTCCGCCACGATACTAGGAGGTATCCTATGACATTAGTCAGCTCTGTGAAATTATTTTTATGAAGCGGATTTTACTATTATTTTCATGAAGTGTATTTTAAGACTGCTGCACGCGATGGATGGGTTATGTCTACCTTGTTCATGATTTAATGGGTGACATATGATATCGTTTGGTTCAGCACTTCCAAAGAGGATTTTCAGCTGAAAAGTTGAGGTACCAATGACGTAAAACGAAAGGGTGGAACTTGTCCCTAGAGGAGCGGCACCGGCGGAGCCTGCTGTGGGGAGGTGGCACAAAGCGCGAGGCGCGGGGTCGCCGGGCGCCCGGAGAGGCGGCCGCTGAAAGCTGAAAGGCCCGCTGATGAAAGGCTCCGCGCCGGCAGAAAGGCCGCCCGGCCGCCGACGTGCCGCCTCCCGAGTAACTTCTTAATTTGGCGCCTGCGTCCGGCGCCCACCGGCGGCGACACGTGCGCGGCGGCGCTGCAGCGCTCCACGAGACCACACCGAGGCACGGCCAGTCGTAATGAGGACTGTTCGGACGCACGACGCCGAGGTCTTTAGCACCCACACTAAAATCTGATGATAACACTGTCGTTAAAATGAATCCGAGGACACACACACACACACACACACAGAGAGAGAGAGAGAGAGAGAGAGAACCACACTTCCACATTTTACCGAGTACGCGAGCGTACGCAAACACGCCCACAAACTAAAAATTTGTCTTACGTTAGGTTTCAAGAACGTTGCTTAAAGTAGAGGAAGTTTTCTTTTTTTATCTTACTACAGTCGGCCTATCACCAGTTAACCTTCCCCTCCACCTCTCGCCAGAATATGAAATACACTCGATTATACAAGAAGTAAAGAGTCGGTTGTGCGATACGTTCTGCGCAGGCATACGGAGAATAATTTGGGAAGTCGCCAGCGTGTTCTCTATGTTTTTCCAGTGTCTCAAGTTCCTGCTGTTGCCTGCGATGGTAAATAGCAACGGTGGCGTTAATGTCACATTGTGCCACTGTTGCTGCATCTGACTCTTCCTGGGTAAATGTATATGCTCGGATAGCTGCCGCTGTCACTGTTGTAAATAGCAACGGTGGCGTTAATGTCACATTGTGCCACTGTTGCTGCATCTGACTCTTCCTGGGTAAATGTATATGCTCGGATAGCTGCCGCTGTCACTGTTAACGCAATGATTATCGTGTTTGTAAAATTTCTTCCACTCTGTTACGCCGTGTGGTACAGCAAATGTATGTAGAATATTTTAATGAAAAACATTCTTGGCTGCAATTTTTTTAACAACGCGTTTTAGCCTTCGAGGTACATCTTCACATTATCTGTAGTAATAATAAAAGAACCAAAAATCAGCGTATGGTGAAAGCTCTCACGGTTCAAAATGCAGGTCAGAAATCCTTACTGACCTTAAAATTTATCTTTTCCAACGTAATAAAAACCGTAATGCTGCTGTGTATTAGACTGAAGCGTGCGTGAAATCAGCGCAGAAACGTTTTGCATTTCCAACATTTTAAAGGTCCTGTGTTAGAGTGAACCCGCAGAAACATAGTCAGAAACAACTGATATAACATCTTGTATGTAAATAAATGATCAAATTGAGCGAGACATACCTTAATAAAGTCATACCAGCAGGCCAGAATGGTGCAATGGCAGGACCACACTCAAAAAGAAGTATACGCATTTAAACATAATGTACAGTGCTGTCGCCGTAACTTCACTGCAGGGGCGTCAAAGGGGCACACAGGGGAGCAATAAAATGAGGCTTCCATACAATGTGTGCAGTGGACGCACGTAGGTGGCGCTTGAAGCATTTATGTGACAGTCAACGTATTTAATGCTTAAAAGAAAGATCTAAAAATGGTTACAAGTAATCAGAGCTCAGTTGCCCATAAAGAAACCTTTAAAGTACTGTAAGTAGATAAATTGGCACCATCAGTCGTAACTAAATAAAACAGTAAGATAACCGCCAAAGACCAAAGACTGGTGTCATCCCAATAACTAGGGATAAAAATGGGGATAAAACAATTTCTTAAGACAACAGTTTCCGATCTTTAGAAGTATAATGTCTAGGAATGAATCATTTGGTAGGGAGGGGGAGGGGTTTAATCTAGCGTCTGTGTGTTTAGGTCCTATGGGCGCTCGACAGAGAGGTTATCAGTGCCCTTATACGTATCAAAACAAACGACTGTGTAGATGAAACCTCTGATTGTTGCACACTCATGCACTCGAAATGACTACACAGTCACTCTATTCACATGCGCTAAAACAATTTAGAACGCGGGGAAGTAGCTATAAATAAAATTAAATCACAGAGAAAGCAAAACGCCGAAGAACTAAAAAAGAAGCATAGGGAAATGTGACTGGCTGACCACTTTCAAATCGAAATGTAACCCATTAGAAGAGCGTAACAAAGTTCATCTGAAAATTTTAAAAGCTGACATCACTGAATCGTAATAGCCTCTGTTCCTACTAGTGAGCATATCGATCAGCGTCTGTTCGTGACAGTACACGTATGCTTAACGATTTCCAACTCTTCCAATAAATCAAGAGTTTCACCTTTCCGAGCACGATTTAAGATGCTGAGATCATCAAGCGTGGGTGTATGGTGCCCTGCAGTCTTCAGGTATTCAGCAAATATAGAGTGCTGCTGTGCTTGACCTTTCTTGGTTAACAAACGCTCGCTAAATCTCGTTCTAAAAATTCTCCCAGTTTGACCAGCGTTCAGTTTACTACAGACATTGCATTCCAGTTAGTAAACCCAAGAGGCGGCAATCGAATCCTAAGTAGTCCGCTCATTATGCATAACGTAAGAGTTCTGAACTTCATGATGCGGTGGATAAGTTATACACTAGTTGAGATTTTTGAATAACTCACCTACCTGTGATACCCACACAAAGAGAAGCTTTACACAGGGTGAGTCACTTACTATTGCCACCAAGAATAACTCCGAAAGTATGGTAGGAGTTGAAAAGTTTGTGGGACAAAAGTTGCTTGTGACAACGGGGGCCATCATATGACATTCGTTATTTGTTGCTAGGTGGGTGATACCAATGGTCAACACTTCGAACACTCATTTGAAGGGCAACGAAGGTCACAAAGGTGGCATGAACGTCCATTGAAAGAAGGTGTTCGAAGTGATGATCATTGGTATCAATGCAGTGCTGCAATCTTCTTAACATAGATTGAGTGGAAGTCCTTATCGCTTCGCCACTTATCCGAGCACATGCTCTGACAATTCTCTCTCGCATATCTTCAGGTGTAGTTGGAACGTCTATATATACAATGTATTTTACGAATCACCACAATAAAAAATTCAGATGCGTCAAGTCTGGCGAACGAGCCGGCCACGACACACATCTCCCCCGCGTCCAATCCAACGAATTGCCGCTGTAACTCATTTCTAACCATCAGCGAAAAATGTGCCGGACACCCATCATGTTGATACCACATTCTGTTCCTTGTTCCTGAAGGTATGTCTTCAGTAACAGATCTAACGTTTCTTGCTGGTATGTGGTGTACTTCCTGCCATTAAGATTTCCTTCGATGGAATGGGGGCCTATAATTCTGTCCTCAAGAATCCCACACCATAGATTCACTCACCACGGTTTTTGGTGTGCAACTTACCGCAGCTAACATGGATTTTCAGTTGTCCAATAGTGCATGTTATATAAATTAACATTTCCATGGTTCATGAATGTAGCCTAGTCAGTAAATAAATCAAATTAATAAATGTGTCATCCACCGACTCTGAAGTTGAGCCCATCGGCTGAATTCAATGCGACGCGTACAATCCGTACCAGTTAATTCTTGGTGGAGACTGAAATGGTGAGGATGCTATTTGTGGCGATGCAGAACAAGAACAACACTACTCTGGCTCATGCCAGACTCCCTAGCGATTTGACGCGAAATAACACAAGGATCTCGAACCACCGTGGCAAGAGTATCAATTTCCGTTTCTTCGCTAGTAACTTTCGTTTGTTGGATGTGTTTCCGATGCTTTAAAGATCAAAAATGGTTCAAATGGCTCTGAGCACTATGGGACTTAACATCTGAGGTCATCAGTCCCCTGGAACTTAGAACTACTTAAACCTAACTAACCTTAGGACATCACACACATCTGTGCCCGAGGCAGGATTGGAATCTGCGGGCGTATCGGTCGCGTGGTTCCAGAATGAAGCGCCTAGACCGCTCGGCCACGCCGGCCGGACTTTAAAGATCCACTTGTTCTCAATGTAACATATTTAAATATACGACGGGTAGGGTGAGTACGTTGAGGATATCTTTCAGCGTATAAGTCTCTAGCTCTCACTGAATTTCGTGGCATTCCCCGTAAATGAGAAGCATATCGACTTGTTCTTCGAAGGAATACATCATTCACATTCGCTTGGTTCGACAATACTAGTCTTACCGTTCCTATTAGTGTTGTATTGCGAAACCGTCGAATGGTGTTTACATGTCAATGACACGTTAGACGGATACGTCGTATTCGGCGAATATTTTCTTTTTGCACGATATAAGAGAGAGAATTTTCAGAGCATATGTTTCAGTAAGTGCCGAAGGGATAAGCAATACCACTCAATCCATGATAACTATATTGCAACACTGCATTGATACCAATGGTCATCACTTCAAACACGCTCTGTAAATGGACGTTCATGCCACCTTTTTGACCTTCGTTGACCTTCAAAGACCTTACTGTTACACATTATTGGATTCGTCTAGATAGCCGCTATCAGAAAATATGTACCAAACTGTAGCATCCCAGTAAAAAAAACATTACCTTCATTTCTCTGACGTGACCCCACCGAGCAATAAAAAACCGTCATATTATGGCCCCCATTCTCCCATGCAACGTCTGTCCCACAAACGTTTCAGCTACTATCATACTTTCGGTGTGATTCTACGTGGTAGTAGTTAGTGACTCACCCTGTATATCTATGTGGTGGTGGCATAAGATTCGTTGCGTCTCCTTCGACGCGTGTTTCAATGTAGAACTTGGACGGTATAAGGTTTTTAAATGTTGGAAAAGGAAAAGCTTCTGCAGGTTTATCTGACTCGACGCGTGCTTCAGTCTAACACAAAAGCCTTATATGGTTTTAATATATTGTAGAAGAAAAATTTTAAGGTCAGTAACAATTCCTTATTCACTTTTAGAATCGTGGAAGCTAGGAGGCTAGGAGTATACCTTAATTTTTGCTTCCTTTGTTGTCGGTACAGATAAACTGACTCAGCTGAACGCCGTAATTTACTGCTGCGTCACGTGATATATGGCGCACCGCCCCATCACCCAGTTCTTTACGTATCCTCAACTATAAAACATTGCATTCGCACGCCACAGACACCGCAGACAGGTGAAGTAGGAGGAGGTAGGGGTTATGTGTCGTCCTTCTGGTCTGTGGCACGGCACAGGTTTCACCATAGGCAGCTCCTTGTCGTTCACCGCAAGCCACTCTTCCCCATATAGCTGAATGGTATATTGACTCAACAGCGAGATGACACCCTGTAGGTTAAAAAATGGTTCAAATGGCTCTGAGCACTACGGGACTTAACTTCTGAGGTCATCAGTCCCCTATAGCTTAGAACTACTTAAACCTAACTAACCTATGGACATCACACACATCCATGACCAAGGCGGGATTCGAACCTGCGACCATAGCGGTCGCGCGGTTCCAGACTGTAGCGCCTAGAACCGCTTGGCCACCCCGGCCGGCCAACCTGTAAGCGAATAGCACAGCTACATCCAAGAATGATACGTATATTTGTCTATCTGTTACGATTTAGAATTTCTAAGCTTGCAGATGAATTAGAAAAAAAAATGTAGACAAATTTTAATAAATCGTGAAAGTCTTGATGAAGACGTCTTCCCACCAACAACCTGAAGTGACGTTGATCAAAGAACACTATTCTAAGTCTCTAGCGTGAAAAGTTACGTTACTAGGGTGTACATTTATGTCAACGTTTGCCTCTCGTAAAAGATTTGTAGGAGACCTATGATATGAAATTGTGCCTAGTAAAAGAGTGCATACAAACTTTTTTATATGAAAATCCTAGTATTTTTATACGCACCTCTGTCACTGACAAAGATTCTCTGCAGTATATAATTGTTTAATATTTCAGAGCGAAAAATAGTACGTATGTTTGTATTAACAAAATATTAGCTCCTGAATTTGACTCTGATACTTCCCATCGCATTTACTACGCTTAACAAGAGCTACCTAAGATCTTTGACTGTCATGAACCCTGTGAGATCTTTGATGGCGAATACTTTTTGGCATGAACAAGAAAGTGCTTGTAAAAGTAGGTGTACAAAGCTGTTGCTCTTTTGGAGTATATTTTTAGGTGGTCGTATGTCAGATTCCATCGCATAGTGTGTTCGTGTTGTCTGTGTTACAGCATTTCGTGTTTCCACTCAAAATTTTATACTAACGAAAGAGACAGGAACATAGTTCTCTGGACAAAACTCCTTATTCACTGGCCGGCCGGGGTGGCCAAGCGGTTCTAGGCGCTACAGTCTGGAACCGCGCGACCGCTACGGTCGCAGGTTCTAATCCTGCCTCGGGCATGGATGTGTGTGATATCCTTAGGTTAGTTAGGTTTAAGTAGTTCTATGTTCTAGGGGACTGATGACCTTAGAAGTTAAGTCCCGTAGTGCTCAGAGCCATTTTTGAACCTTCTTCACTATATACGACATCCGTTGTATTGTAACGTCCCCTTAGAAAAATTATACATGACTGTGCTTAAACTGACATACAATATTTTTTAGCGCAACGCAATCTGACTTTCAATAATCCCTACAAGAGAATGGCCCTGACTAAATTAACCTATACGTTTCACAAATCACTTACGTCACAAAAATCTTCGTTACTCGAACTACTGCAATACAGCGAGCGCTACTACTGCCAGCTAAATAAAAGATTCAAACTACTGAAGGCACTAACTACTGATAGGCATAGATAGCAAAAGAAAGATTTTGATAGAGAACAAACAATGCAATTACCTTAATAGTGTTCAAAAGTCATAATATATATATCAGTCCATGATATCCAATATTACAAATTTACTCTTTCTTAATGAGACACGTCCAGATCATCCGCTCTCAAAATTCCGCCATCTCTCTGCTCACATCCACCACTGCTGGCGGCTCACCTCCAACTGCGCAACGCTACGCGCTGTTAACAGCCAACTGCCCAACACTACAATAGCGACTATTGCACCAATGCCGACCAGCTTCAGATTGCACACAGCACAGTCAGTGATTTTCGTATAGAGTGCTACGTGGCGTTACCAATAAAAAACCTAAACAGCCTACTTACAGTATTCACATTATCATCTTTTTACATAAATAGTGGCTGAAAACAGTCCGAAGAGCCTGTAATGATGTTGCAGCAGGGTATGTTGTGATTAGGTTTTAAGCAAAAAATTAGACACCTTGCGCCGTTTCCGGGTTAATCAGTACTGAAGTTAGCCAATCAGGCCTTCGCTTGCTCAAATTCCAGCGGCCTGTCAGAGACGATGTCGCTAAAACTGTTCCTCGTTTGAATGTTGGGCTCCATAAGGTTCCCTTTCGGTTTAGCGATCGTGGAATATAAAATTATAAAGAATGTAGCAACCAGTCGCGGAAACATAATTTATTTATCGTGTTGTAAATCGATTTCGACTGATTTCAGTCATCATCGGTGCATTTTTCTAACCGATACATGCCATAAGTAGAAGAACTGTCCTTGGCAGATTTCTATCATGAAAGACAATACCTCTACTTATGGCATGTATCGGTCAGAAGAATGCACAGGTGATGACTGATATCAGTCGAAATCGATTTACAACAAGATAAATAAATTATGTTTCGGCGACTGGTTGCTACACTCTTTATAATTTTATAATTGTTCTTCGTTTGTTTTCCTTAAACCAAGCAGGAGTGCGATACAAAAATTCGGACAACACAGTTATAAATAGTACCAAAAGACGCGTCTGTCAAGCAGGCATCAATAATTGTTAAGCAATTATAGCGACAATTTCTTGTCAGTTAACGTTAGCCCACTTGCGCTACGATGCTCATTTATTTATTAATGAACAAAGTTTTATTTATAAGTATTGTAAATAATCTGAGCGTAACCAAAGGTTTCTGATGTTTCATTATTTATATGTTGCTGTAACACATTAGATGAATTTTATCCACAGTGACTGTTCCTTTATCGGGTGTAGAAAAATTTCCTCTTCCCGTCACAATAAAGGGTTATTTATTTGTCTCACAACCGGTTTCGGGCTTGAGCCCATCTTCAGGTTTTTATACATTCATGTACATATTTGTATGCTGAAGATAACTGCAGGTCGTGTGACAAATAAATAACCTTTTATTGCGACTGGTAGCGGAAATTTTTCTACACCCTACATTAGTTTATGCGGTTAGTGGTCATGTTGATTCAAATAATATCTTTAGAGCGTGCGAACGATGTACTTTCGGTGGGGACGGCCTTCAGCGAATGAGAGTTGGACAGTGGCGGAACACTGCTGGAGTAAAATGGAGACTGGGACTTTTCCTGGGAAGAGCTCAAGAGTGCGATATGGAACTTTTACGCGAGTTCTGGACGGAGGCAGATGGTTGAAATGGCTCTGAGCACTATGGGACTTAACATCTGAGGTCATCAATCCCCTAGAACTTAGAACTAGTTAAACCTAACTAACCTAAGGACATCACACACATCCATGCCCAAGGCAGGATTCGAATCTGCGACCTTAGCGGTAGCGCGGTTCCAGACTGAAGCGCCTAGAACCTCTCGGACACAGCGGCCGGCAAGGAGGCAGACCAGTGCAGAATAACGTGAGCGATGCCGTCGCGTAGGTGACTGATTCTGGCCGGTGAACGGTCGCTACCATTCTTTAATTTCTGAAAGGACTTCGTATTTCGAGAAGTCTGAGTTTGCTTCCGAGCGAGGTGCCGCAGTGGCTAGCACACTGGACTCGCGTCCGGTCATACTAATTTAGGTTTTCCGTGATTTCCCTAAATCGCTCCAGGCAAATGCCGGGATGGTTCGTTTGAAAGGGCACGGCCGACTTCCCTCTCCGTCCTTCCGTAATCCGATGAGGCCGATGACCTCGCTGTCTGGTCTCCTCCCTCAAACAGCCCAGCCTTGAATTTGCTACAGGCGCAGGACTCTAACTTCTTCCTCTTGATTTACGGACTTGGGAATAGACAGAGTATGAGTTACTATTGTTTGTATTGCGTATGTTAATTTGCGAATCATCATGTTGGGCTCTGAACTGTATTGAGCTGGTGATTTTTTCGTGTGTTGTGGTTACGAAATGGAATTTGTTTTCGAGTAACTTTGATGACTAGTTGGGGATTTTGCTACCATTTTCGTAACGCTCTCGACATAGCTTTACTGCTTTTAATAAAGATGTTTCGTCTTTATTTTAACTGAATATCGTAGGACCACTTACCCTTTATTTGAAATGTCCTTTCGTGAATAAACGTTATTCAACATAATTCTCTGTGGACAACATCAATTAAAGCCGTCAGAATAGAATCCTTGTTATTATATTATTCATTTAACTTTTATTTGTATTTCTATATGCTTTAATTACTCACAGTTATAGCCAGTGCGTAGACTGTTTGACTTAAGGATAACGGCTACAGGTTATTAATAGCAGCGAATTAGGTGCGAGGCATGAAAGCCCACATGCACAGCTCGACCCTGTGAAAATATCGAGCTATTTTTCTTAAACAGAGCCGTGCATACCCCATTACCTAAAGTATGAGTAACCATTGATAAAGTCGCTACTGGTCTGCCCATTTGGACTGCTGTTTGGAAGAGCAAGTAGATGCAGCAGTAACCATTAGGTATCTTCCCAACTTCAAAGCTAGTTGACCTGGACACGGCGCAACGTATCAACTTTATTCTTAATAATATTTCTCAACACAACCTAACCTCCAACATCCTTGCAAGCTTTTCAGTTTGTTTCTGATCACCCTGAATATGGAGTCATCCAAACAGAACACAAATTAGCGCTAACAAAATAAATATTATCATATAGTGCTAGAGCAGACGGCATACTGCTGATAATACTGACAGTTTAATAACACCATGGCCCAGAAACGGTCACATAATTAAAATAACAATTTTTTTTAGTATTCATTGCTGATTGCAACCTCTCTCAAAGATGTTTAACTGAACAACAGGCACAGCCACGGAGTTCAGCCAGTTCTGTCACGCATGAAGTAAAAGTGAAGTTGCATTCTCAACTGTAACACTTAAAACTGCTAACTGAAGGTTATGAACATAATTCAGTCTGCAAATCTGTAGAGCCTTAATGCTAACTATCCAATGGAGCTAGAGTTAGCACAGTAGAAGCGAATTCGGCGTACTAACACCCCACAACATTCTCCATAACAGCTGCAGCTTCACATGTCTACTTTACAAACAAGGTACTTTTACAAACAAGGATTATCCACCAAGTACAGATCTCACTGACTTTCGAGAATCAAGGATTTGGGCTACGTCTTAATAAGCATACAGTATGTGTGGGAAGGTGGCACATGTCAACACAGAAAAAAATATCAGCTCCAACAAACATACTATTTGTGGGATCCAACACGAAAAATGGTGTGGCCGATTAGCTCTCTTTTTCTGTGGTGAACATATGGAAGCAGTGGCTCTCTGAAATAGAAGACAGGAAAAGATTTACCTCCACCCCTTTCCAATTTGTTTCCAGCTTGCAAATCTTTCCCAAAGGACAGCCACTCAGACAAGTTTCTTCACCAGTGAAATAACAAAAAATGTGACAACAAATCTATCAGCCGAAATCATGAAAAATCGGGAAGATGTACGATTGTTCATAACAACTGCCCCAGGAAACACTGGCAGAAATTTTAACTTAACATATTCAGAAGGTTCTGCAGGCTAAAATTAAATGTCCTCTGGTACTGCAGAACTCTCGTCCACCTTATTCTTCGGAATGTAAACGTACATTACTCAGGCCTACTTCAATGGCTAGCCATGGAACTGAGTGTAATAAACAGATTTATTGCTGTATTTAAATACAATAGCCTTTTTCAGTGCGATGGATCCCAAATGACTGAATCTATATAATATCCAATTGATATTCCTTTTCTATATTGCACTGTTAGCGTTTTACCAAGGAAGGCCTCTGTTGAGAATTATTCCGTGGGGCGACGTAGGGCTCCCTAGAAATATGGATCCCGCAGCGATCTTGTGGCTAACACCAACTGCCTTGCCCGACATAAATTGCGAGCGCTCTGCTCTGTTATCACAAGATTGAAGGTTACACCTGTGCTGACGACAGACCGTCTATTGCTGCTTCCACATCATCAGACAAGGCCCAACGAGTTCCTCGAAAAAAAATTACGAAATATAGCCAGAAACTTAATGTAGTACATGTTACATAAATAAATCATTGTTTACAAAATTTAAACCTCACTCAGTCGTAACTCGTACTTCACTGGTGTTGCAAAAGATGAAGTAGTTCGCCAATTCTACAGAACCATCAGCTGTCACGATCGCCACATGCGAGAGTTCTACAGGATAAAAATAAATGTCATCTAGTCCTGCAAAACTTTTCGTCCGCCTTATTCTTCAGAACGTAAACGTACTTATTTTACTCAAACCTACTTCAACGAGTAGTCATAGAGTTGAGTGTAAAAAAAAAAATTTATTGCTGTATTGAAATAAAATATACTTTTTCAACGTAGAGGTTCTCAAACGTCGGAATGTTGTTAACGTTTTCCAAGAACGCCTCTGTTTGAAGCTTTCAGTGCAGCGACGTACGGCTTTGAGGTCTCTCTCCTACGCCTCTGCTGACGTCAGAGAATCTGTCACTGCTTTAACACAGCATCAAGTCCAGAGAATAACTTAAACAGAAATTACGAAATATAGTGCATGTTACATAAATAAATCACTTTTTTACAAAATCGAAACCTCATTTAATGATATCCTATTAATTCATTAGAAAATTATACTACGTTTGCTCATTCATAAGCAATGCAGACAGCACAAAAATTAAAAAAAAAGAAGGTATTCGTGAGAATCTGGCAAACTAAAACTTCAAATTTATGTACCCTTTCGAAATCTATGCCGTTAGATTAAAAACTTTCGATGTGTCCGCTTTTGCCACTCATATGGACCAACTTGGCCAGTGTGTTTTAATCATTACACACAATTTGCAAAACTGACGCACCTGCAGCAAAATCAAGAATATGGACCTCCTTGAAGAACTGGAAACATAAACCCCCACCCTCACGGCACCTGAATATATTCTTCACTTAGTCTATAAACTATTTCTGCGGGTATACCTTGAAATATTCACACAAGTTAAACAGAACATAGACCCCAAAGAGTCTGAATTCTCAGCGAGAAATTCTTCACTACAAGGGCCAGTCAGTATGTAATGCAACACATTTTTCTTCTGAAATCAGGTTGGTTTTATTCAGTATTCCAGTACACCCTATGGGTCCACAATCTTTGGATACAAAATCATATTTTCAATGCGATAGTCATACGCCACCCTGCCTGCGGGGCGTGTATGCCCTCACGGTACCACCCTGCTGGTCGGTGTCGGCGCAGTGTCTTGGTGCATCAATAACCTACCCATCAACCACGTACTGCTTCCCGCAGAGTGTATCTTTCATTCCTTTGAGCTTTTTTCCCGGAGGAGATGTGATGTGGCGCCACTCCATGGATTGCCGTTTTGTTCGCAGTTCGAAGCAATGACCGAGCGAGGTGGCGCAGCGGTTAGCACACTCGACGGTTCAAACCCGCGTCTTGTCATCCACACTAGGTTATCCATGATTTCCCTTAACTGCCCCAGGTGAAACCCAGGATGTTCCCTTTGAAAGGGCACGTCCGATTTCTATACCCATTTTTGACACAGTCCGAGTCTGTGCTCCGCTTGTAATTACCTCGATGTCGACGGGAACGTTAAACTCAATCTTCCTTCCTTCGTTTCCGAAGCGATGAAGACATGTCTCACTGCATGTGGCAATATTCGACAAAAAATTGTCACGATCTGCCTCGTAACGCGCAAGCAATTCCACACAGCTGGTCCGTAGTTGCTCTTTGTGGTCTTCTGTTACGTGGCTAGGAACCTAGCGTGCACACACCTTTGAATACCCCAATTGGTGGACGAGTGTATCATCACTACCGACAAAGTTGTCCAGTTGAGCAGCGAAGCGTTTGAATGCGATCCTCCAATCATCCCGAGTGAGAGTGTCCGCACGTTCCAACATTTCAGAATCACAGGTGTGTGCGGTCGGTTGGCATGCGGGAGGTCGGACACTTTTCCGCGAACTTGTAGTGATGATGAGAGACACCTCGCCCTACAATTCATCGCGCTTTTGTTCACAGCCAGGTCTCCGTAGAAAAGTGACTATGAATATCTGCGATAATCAGGGTTCCTGGCAAAAGGAACCGAATCTCAGCTCCTAGCTTCCAACGCACCTCCGTTACAGACGCCATTTTGAAGGCTACGTAAAGAGCCACCGCCTATCGGAGCTTTAGGGGCTGAAGCAGGAATATTCCACGATGTCCCGCAACAAATTCCGCCTTTTTTCAACCGAAATTGTCCGAGAGAAAAACGTGTTGCATTATTTTTTTAATGCCGCTCATATATTAGAAAACGTGTCCACTATAACAATCTTAACAGCTGCCAAAGAAAAAAATGAACTGATATGTAAACCAAATTAACGTACTAGCCAAAAAAATTCCATTATAAAAACATTTATTTGTGTAGCGAGACACGAACCGTCACTACAGGTCCTGGATCCGTTGCATGGGGGCCTAATTATTTTTTGATGAAAATACTTTTTAAGTTTTTAGTTTGTAGCTGTCTGTCCGATTACGCAAGTCTCGTAAACGGTGGGTCCTGACTAGTATTATTACGCAATCTGACTGCATAGAATAACAACAAACAATGAAAGAAAATTTTCGTTAACACAGTTAATTAATTAAGTCCCCAGCAACTATAAAACCTACTAAACCGAAGCACAAGTGTAATTGCTCTGTGTGTGGGAGTGTGACTCGACGTACACATCTGGCACGGTTCTTCTTCAACAAGACAAGAAATTTTAAATACCATTTATACTGAAGTAACCAAAAAATAGAAATACTATAATTGCGTAAGGAAAGCAGAATTACACTCTAATACAAGAACACAAGCCAGATGCTTTGTTGACTGAACCTGTAATGACTCATTATACAGGACATTGAAATACTGAGAAAAAAAGAAACGGAGTTTGTTACCTCACTTATATTGATGAAAATCACTCTAATCCTTACAATATATCTCCACACCGACTCTCTACTACCACATCTCAACAAGACTCTCTAGTGTCACATCTCAGCAAGCACTGCCTGCTAGCACATCTCAACAAACACTCCTCACTACGACATCTCAGCACAGACTACCTCGAGTCCTCGACAGGCACTGACTACTACGAGCTCTCCCCAAGCACTGTGGAGGCGGCTTAATAATACTCTTTGGCGCAATCTCTGGCGCAGTGGCTCAGTGTAGCCACCTTTCACCGTATGACCATGACGAACGCAGTTCAAATGTTTCAAATGGCTCTGAGCACTATGGGACTCAACTTCTGAGGTCATTAGTCCCCTAGAACTTACAACTAGTTAAACCTAACTAACCTAAGGACATCACACACATCCATGCCCGAGGCAGGATTCGAACCTGCGACCGTAGCGGTCTCGCGGTTTTAGACTGCAGCGCCTAGAACCGCACGACCACTACGGCCGGCGACGAACGCAGTGTTGGAGCCTTAGTTCTCTTCGGACTCTCCACACACGGATTCGTCCATCGTGATTATGCGCACAGAACAAGCACTCATCTGAAAGGGCGACTTGATGGTGCGCATCCTTTTTATCTTTTAAGCTGTTGAGAGCAGTTTTTCCGGATTACCAAAAATTTACATGAAACTACAAATAAACTTAAACCTGCTTTCAGTTATGCGCCGTTAATAAAATGTTTGTAATAATCATAGACATTTCAGTTACAGTCATAAAACGACAAGAATTTAAAATGCGTGAAACTGTACAGAGGATATACGATGACTGCTACTGTTGACTTAGGGAGAGGTGAATAACATTACATTCACAGGGTGGATGAAATCAATAAAAGATTCGAAACTGTTTCAGTGTGGATGAGTATCTTGCTTTACCCAGGAGTCACCACTGTCAGCGCGCCTCTCTCTGCTGCCGTGCCAAGGAAAGCTGTGAGACTGGCCGCCGTGCTGACAGTCAGCGGTGTTGGATACGTCGTCACACCGGCCGTGTGGGCGCTTGTCTCGCTGCAAACAGACCCGCTGCATCACTCAGCTTTAGAGTTGCGCTAGCTTTGGTGGGGCACGTACATGACGTAGTAAATATTAGGATTATCGGTAGTGTTGGTAACATAAGCTTGGAAAGAAACACAAATTAATGTGTGAGACAGAAACTGGGTGCCGACGACTTGTCTTTGATTTTTATTTGTCTTTTAATTTGTTTTGGACGTTATCAGTGTTAGTCCATTGTGTATTTTATGTCCTTACAGAATATAAATTACCTTTTATAAGTAATAAAAAAATTTTGTTCATCGCTTAACTATTGCAGTTTTACGTAACCTAAGCAATTACATTTGATACACACGTACAGTTTACATGCGCAGACATAAAAATATCTGCATAATTAACATTTTTATTTTGTACTCAGTACAACGTTATTCATGATGATCAAAGGCATGTTTTATAGAGGCTCGACGAGGTATTGAAGCGTTGTCTGATATGTTTATGTTTTGTATTTTCTTTTTCGAGGAAATCGCTTTTCCTAGCGCTATATGATAAATCTGATCTTTTTATTTTCCCCACAATATCCTTCTCTTTCACGTTACAAATCAACAATTTTCGAATAAAATATAAACTAAACATTGAGAATTTCAATTTTCCTATAAATATTGTTTATTTTTAAGTACGTCAGGAGGCTAACTATGTGGTACAGAAATGTTCCGTAGCGTACGCGGCCGTTTACAGGTGTATCCTCACTCAGTTTCTAGACGTCTCACCACTTCCGGTTTCTAGAAGAACGCCGATGGGTATGCAACACCTAATGCTGTTACGATGCTCTTTTTCTTTCAGTTTATTGACTTTCAGAAGTTATCCATACAGCCGGCTACTCACATGAAATGTCATATTACAATTCATGGGGTAGACATTTGAGATATTCCCAGTTCGGTCCACGTTAATGACTATATATTTAAATTAGCAATAAAATGTTCTTCGTACGTCTTGTGAGAATTGTTTCAAAAGTAGCGGATAGAGAATTGAATATTTGTGCAGGTCTATACGTACCATCTTCACAGAAGAAGAGAACAGTTTACAAGCACCAGAGTTGTGTATTCCAGCCACACGTGTAGTTACAATAGTATTCAGACTCATACGCACTGGACATACATTTAAAATCTAAGCGTTCCACGATGTGCAGAGTAGCACTTAGAGATGTAGTCACTTAATTAAGCTTTGGTCTTCCCTGTAATTTTAAGTACCAGGAGGGCTGGATTAGCAGCGCTCGGAGATGTGTCTTGATGTTCACACTGTTGACGAACTCGTACCTTAGCTCATACGTTGCAGTATGGTTGTATGCTTACAAGGCTTGGAAACTACTTGGGAACTGACGAGCAGGAGCCCGAAAAATACTAGTAAGGACGTTTATTTGGTGCATGTTCCGAGGACATTGTAGAAACGCATGATTCGGTTGTTCTTCATCTCCGCAAAACATAGAAGGGGTGGCGGTTGGTTGGAGCCGATAGAGGTGTTCGTTGAACTTCCAATTATTAAATTTCAGCCGTGCTATAATTGACGCGGAGCTCCTTGGAGTGTGTACCTTATTATACCATCCTAGACTTGGAATCGTGGAATGATTTACTGCGTGGTGACTGCCCTTAAGTTTAGATGTCCGCGACCATGCCTTTTGCCAGTACGATGACAACCGCTGTCTAAGGATAGGTATCATATATTTGAGAGAGAGATTATCGTATTTAATTAGCCCATGCAGAGATGCCTACTTTGCTAGGGCATATACTTATTCTGATCCAGGTATCCCACAGCAGTTTTTCATTCATACTATCACGACATAGAGACAGTTCCTCTGTACCCGAAACACTGCGTTGACAATTGCTGCAACAGTGGAGTTGGTACCACTATTATGATGGTTTATAATCACTTGTGGGACTGACACACTATCAGAGATGATAGCTACTGTGTCTGCTGTGGATGTCTTCGAGAACAGTAGAGCTTCCAAAAGGGCAAGCAGTTCCTTTGTCATAATAGTGGAGTATGGATCCAGCTTGTATAGACCTCGTTGTTTGCTTCGTGGTATAAGCACTACCAGCGCCTTCAGTAGTTGAAACCTGGTTGTGAGACGTTAAACTGGTAGTAGCATCAATCCGCAGAGTCGTCGTTTCGTATGGTTTGTTGTAGTACGATATAAGAGCACTTTCATACGCCTGGTGCCTTAATATCTGCATCTCCTTATACTCAGCTGTGACGGGTGGAAATTGCTTCCGCACACAAAGTGGGATGTTTATTGCCGGATTTTGTCGTCAAGGGGCTCATATTCGTCGAAGTAGAGTCGCAGGAGGAATTTCTTGCAGAAGAATATTCGTCGCAACTTTGACGATGGTTCATACACTACAACCAGTAAAGCATGGATTGCGGTTGACATGAACGACCCACTAACTATACCAAGGCTTTATACTGCATTGTATCGAGTCACTGAGTGCGCTGTCTGATGCTTATCTACAGTATAGGTGTACGCAATCGAAGTGTGTCCTTAGTAGCGACCGGTATAAAGACATCGCTGTCTGCCTATCACAGCCCCACCATACTCCAGCCGTAGGTCTGATGAGATTGCAGGCCTTTTCACATTTGTTAATGATATGTCTGATATGAGGAGCCAATCTTAGCTTACCATCGTTAATCATCCCAAGATATTTATCTGTTTTCCCAATTGGAAAAGTATATTGTTGCAGCTGTATTGCTTGGGTAAGTGAAATCCTATGGCGAGTAAGGATCACAAGATTAGACTTGATGTCAGAGATTTCGCAGCCACTTTCTGTATGTCACTGAAGCGCGGGGTAGCCGTGCGGTCTATGGCGTCTTGTCACGGTTCGCGCGGCTTGGCGGCGTGGCGTAAGTTAGTTTAAGTTAGATTAAGTAGTGTGTAAGCCTAGGGAACCGATGACCTCAGCACTTTGGTCCCACAGGAACTTACCACAAATTTCCAACCTGTACCCCACTCGTGCAGACGTATGAGCGTGGCATGCATTTTCAGATGACAGGTCTGAGGAGCACTGGCTTCGGAATTTATGCGTACATCGTCTGCGTACCGTAATATTTGGATGTCACTGGCAAAGAGATCTTGAAGGTCTGCGGTATAGAGACTGAATAATAAGAGATCCTAGATTGATCCCTGTGGGAGTCCTTCGCTGGTTGCTCTGGGCCCATTGTAGCTCCGTGTTGCAAAATGATGGTCTTCCTGTAATTCAGAACGCTTACAATGTTATGCCAGAGTCGTTTTGGAATCTAGAGTTCCTTCAGTTTTTTCCCTGCAATTGACTAAATTGCGTGAGTCAAGTCTTTGAACGCAACTATCACATACTTATTCACTGAGTAATTTAGCTGTATGTTAGTAACTAATCGTAAAAGGATTTCAGTTGTATCTCTTCCTTTTCGAAATGCAAGTTGTTTTTCTGCCAATAGTTGATTGTTTTCACGCCTTCATTCTGAGCGCCGGTTAATAATCCTTTCCATTAGATTCACCGAACTCGGTAGTAGGATGGTACGCCGATATGACTCGGGTTTATCCCATCTTTCTCCTGATTTGTGTATATGGACCACGTGACATGTTTTTTAGCGGTGAGATTTTGGTCTTTTGTGTCCATACACTGTCACAAATTTTGAGCAGCAGCAGGTTCTCTTTGTGTGGGATGCGTCATAGCATTGGTAAGTCAATAGAATCCGGGCCAGGTGGAGCCCCTCTCCCTTGGCACAGCGCAGTCTGGAGTCCTTACAACGAAAAGTGTTGTGCACTGACACTGTTGTCCTCTTCAAATTCGTCCTTCTCTTCCATTTTCATTGCATCGCGTGGAGCTGTCACACATAAGAACTATTTAAAATTTCCTCTGATTGTGGAAGTGCGTGCATATCCGTTGTATGATCGGTTTTAATGTTCCATACTGCATTCCACAGCCTAATGAATGGAGTTTATTTGCAGACTGTAGTACAGAAATTGTGCCACGATTTTTTTTTTTTTTTTTTTTTTGCGCTTGAATATTTTCTTGGCAGCAGCTTGTTCTTTCTTAAGAACAACAAAGTTTCTATCATTAGAGAGATTTTTGTATTTTCTTAATGCCTCCCTTCGTTCCTTGGAGACTGCTTCACAGTCTCAGTCCCACCAACAGGGCTATGATCTGTGAGCCTTTTTGAGATATTGAGACTTCTGCTGATACGCGACGCTAAGACCTCATAGGATCTTTCGGGATTCCCAGTTTCGATGACAGACTCCGGTTTATCTTTCAGTAGTGTTTCTTATAGGTTCCAGTTGGCATTGTATCTATTCCGTTTCCAGCTGATTGCGTGTTTAACTGTCTCCCAAGGCTATGCGTTTATTACAATGAATTATATAATGAACTGGCAAGTGATCCGAGCCTTAAATATCCGGTATCAGTCCCCATGTTGCTCCGGTAGACAGTGCAGGGGATGCTATACTCGAGTTCACTGACATCGGGGCTTCATTTGGTCAGACTGCTGGTGTGGGTGAGCCATCATTTAATAGTAAAAGGTTTTCAAATCTAGAACATCCACTAGCATTTTTGCCCGTTTTTCGTCATTTCTGCAGCCCTACTGTGCATGGTAGCCATTAAAATAACCTAGTAGCAGAAGAGGTTTTCCGATGGATGCAATGATTGTTGTTAACTGTTGTTTGGAATGCCTTTTGTCAGGTACTTTGTATACTGAGATCCAAGTAAGATGGAGGTCCTTGATCCACAGACGAATACCTACCAGTTGCAGTGGTTCATGGTGAGTGTTAGTAGTAACAACTGGAAAGTGGATACCTTGTTTTACCATCAACGCCGCACCACCGTTGCCATCATCTCTATTTTCTCTAATGACAGAGAAGCCTGGAAGTGAGAATGGTCCCTTTCTTTTCAACCAGTTTTCGACAAAGGCACAGGTGTCTACTTTCGATTAGAAAATGTCAAAGACTATCTTCGTTTGCCTTGAGCTATCTTGCGTTCCATTGGGTGATTTTAGAGGTCGTTTTGGGATGCAAGGAGTGGGGTCAACATATTTTAATTGACATCCGCATCGTATCTGTTTGCAACACCTTACTGGGCCCATTAATAGCCTGCTGGTACGATATTTCGTTCACCACTGTCATAACTGTACTTAAAATGCTGTTAACGAGGTAGTTCCCAACATCACCCTGTTGGTTGAGTCTGTGAAGTAGTGGGCCGGCCGAAGTGGCCGTGCGGTTCTAGGCGCTGCAGTCTGGAACCGCGAGGCCACTAAGGTCGCAGGTTCGAATCCTTCCTCGGGCATGGATGTGTGTGATGTCCTTAGGTTAGTTAGGTTTAACTAGTTCTGAGTTCTAGGGGACTAATGACCCCAGAAATTGAGTCCCATAGTGCTCAGAGCCATTTGAACCATTTTTTGAAGTGGTGGACAAGGCTAGGTCCGACTGGAGTAAGATCAAGCCACAGTTCCCGTTGGTACAACTGGTCCTTCGGGACCACGTTCTGGTGGAGTCCTATCTTCTGCAGAATTTATGCGTTGATGGAAGGAAACTGAGCATGCTTTATGAGAGGAGGGGGCGGTGGTACCAGCGATGCATGCACTGGAGCCATCGTTCCTGGAAAGAGACCGGAATTCTGTATGTCTCGTAATGTTTTGGGGTGAAGTAACTCCATTCACATAAGGTCTGTTTTGAAACACAGCTTCTTCTCCTGGAAGGTAGCATTATTGGTAGTCATTATTTCATTAATTTCCTTGTTGCAGGCACGAGATAGGGCACTGTGACCACCGATACAATGAACACAGGGTGGTTGTTTGGCCCTTGCACAGGCGTCACTTCTGTGTGGCCTCGCACAGTACGCACACCTTGTGTTGCTTCTGCACTGTTTGCTGTAACGTTCATATCGCAAACAATTGTACCATAGTAAGTCGGAAGGTACATATGCGTCCAATGGACAGCGAACGCCATAAATATAAACAAACTTCGGAAGCCGCTGTGATCTAAATGGGACAACACAAAGTGGAGACGGCGTTTTCAGCTTTTGCCAGTTAGGAATTACAATATTATTAAACCTCCTGATGGCAATAGTTTCGCAGCAACACGTCGTTTTCGTGAGTAATTCGTTCCCCGTAAAGGACCTTTCAACAGTATTGATGAGCCTTGTTTAATACTGAAGAGCTTTGCTTTCAACAGTAAAGAATGTTCAACTAAGGCATTGGAAGTTAATCCTGACAAAGTCTGAATTTTCACGTGGTTTTACCCTGCAGCCGTAATTCTGGTTTGCCTAGTACCATGGAGTGGAGTCTGCCTATAATTCTGTCACTGCTTTCAAGAAATAAGATGAATGGTCACTTGTCTGTAGTTGTGTATAAATTAGCAGTAGAACTTAATGAGGGTGGGTGATGGTACCTTCTTGGGTGACGTCGTCACGCAGGACTTTCTCGATTTTGTTCCGTTGGTCGTCGTCTCCTTCCAACTCCGCGCGATTCAGTTGGCGTTTCTGCGTAGGCTGCAGGTCTCTTGCTGTAGTTTGATCGAGAGGTAGAACATGTTGGAGTGTCCAGAATGAAATTTTCACTCTGCAGCGGAGTGTGCGCTGATATGAAACTTCCTGGCAGATTAGAACTGTGTGCCCGACCGAGACTCGAACTCGGGACCTTTGCCTTTCGCGGGCAAGTGCTCTATCATCTGAGCTACCGAAGCACGACTCACGTCCGGTACTCACAGCTTTACTTCTGCCAGTATCTCGTCTCCTACCTTGCAAACTTTACAGAAGCTCTCCTGCGAAACTTGCAGAACTAGCACTCCTGAAAGAAAGGATATTGCGGAGACATGGCTTAGCCACAGCCTGGGGGATGTTTCCAGAATGAAATTTTCACTCTGCAGCGGAGTGTGCGCTGATATGAAACTTCCTGGCAGATTAAAACTGTGTGCCCGACCGAGACTCGAACTCGGGACCTTTGCCTTTCGCGGGCAAGTGCTCTGCCATTTGAGCTACCGAAGCACGACTCGCGTCCGGTACTCACAGCTTTACTTCTGCCAGTATCTCGTCTCCTACCTTGCAAACTTTACAGAAGCTCTCCTGCGAAACTTGCAGAACTAGCGCTCCTGAAAGAAAGGATCTGCCAGGGAGTTTCATATCAGCGCACACTCCGCTGCAGAGTGAAAATTTCATTGTGGAAACATCCCCCAGGCTGTGGCTAAGCCATGTCTCCGCATATCCTTTCCTTCAGGAGTGCTAGTTCTGCAAGTTTCGCAGGAGAGCGTCTGTAAAGTTTGGAAGGTAGGAGACGAGAGACTGGCAGAAGTAAAGCTGTGAGTACCGGACGTGAGTCGTGCTTCGGTAGCTCAGATGGCAGAGCACTTGCCCGCGAAAGGCAAAGGTCCCGAGTTCGAGTCTCGGTCAGGCACACAGTTTTAATCTGCCAGGAAGTTTCATGTTGGAGTGTTTCTATATTGTGGGACGCGATGATTGCGTTGCTAATCACTTCACTGATGGGTGCATGAAGTACTTTGGTATCCATTGTGACACTTTAAGGCTGGTTTTGTGAAGTTTGCAGGGCAGGGGTCTGCAATCGCCACCGTCGATGTTGGTTGCCGCAGCGTAACAAAAGCTGCAACGATTTGGCAGACGCTATGGAAGAAGAGCAAACACCAAAACGAACCATCTCTTTATACTCTCCGGGAACAATAGCCAGATAGGAAATGTTTGCACCGTAGCGCACCCGAATTGTCGTCTCTTCCACTTTCCGGAACGAACGGTTACTATCTTAACTGACCAAGGTTAGTACGAAAAAAAATGGTTCAAATGGCTCTGAGCACTATGGGACTTAGCATCTGTGGTCATCAGTCCCCTAGAACTTAGAACTACTTAAAACTAACTAACCTAAGGACATCACACACATCCATGCCCGAGGCAGGATTCGAACCTGCGACCGTAGCAGCCGCGCGGTTCCGGACTGCGCGCCTGGAATTAGTACGAAAGTTACCGTGGTCTACACTTACTTACTTCTGATAGACTGCGGTAGCCTACATGGTTTTATAATTTCACGCGAGATGAATGTCACGGCTATACGATCCAGCATGGAAAAACGAATCATGTGTCTCTCCTCTTGGGTGCTAGACTCATGAGGCCGTTTAGATACTGCGTGCCATCGAGGGTGGCCCTTCCGCACCCATTGATTTTACATTGACAGGACAATCATGGGCTAACTAATTCTGGCACGTTCTGATGCCTTTGTCCTTCTTACACCAGACATCAGACATTAGTCGTAAGAACACGATCTTCACACAACCGACCAACATCAAAATGCAGTTTCTGAGTGAGATAACCCGCTGCGTAATGTTTCCTTAGATACAGAAACTATATGGCATTACTACTATCCCCTTTGTGCCGTTCCATTGAGATGTTAATAATTTACTTATCCACTTACGCAGTATGCTTCATCCCATTTTTACGTTTGTTGCATGCTGTCTTCATTGTGTTGCACTTTCAATGGCTGGCACACGCAATAGACAAATGGACAGAGCCGGAATAATGTAACATTCTCAGCAGTTAGACTGGCCATATCAGCATATTTTGGTCCCCAGTGTAGGCCACCAGTATGAAGCACGACAAGGATGCGGTGGTCAGGCCGCAGCCTCAAAGAAGTTTCAAAACATTGCCTGACATCAGAACTGTGATCTAGAAAATGCGTCGGACGTTGTTTCTTATAAATTACGAGGGTTGTTCTAAAAGTGAAGAATGCTTACTTCTCCAGACATTGTTGTTCAGATTAATGAAAGAAAACTTATTTCGCAAAATATTTGATACCTTAGTTATCTATGATACTATATAAAACCAATTCGTAGTTTAACGTTGTTATCAAAATCTCAAGAAGTTCCTAAACGAATTCCTTCAAATTTTTGCACAAAACTATAAAAAATAACACTGTAATTGATTTGGTATCCTTTCTTGCAGCCAATTTTAACTACGATATCAGAGCATTTAAACCATTAGACATATTGTTTCTCCTAAACATGAAATGTATTCGCAGCCATCAATTTCTGTTAGGGAATAACGACAACGAAAATTTGCGGCGGACTAGGACTCGAATGTGGATTCCCCGCTTTAAGTGAGGTGTCCTCTTAACCGCTTTTTTTTTTCTTGATAACTTCCTGATTACTAACCAAAGACGCTACCCCTTTTCTTATTTATCGTTTTACTTTTTTGTTCTCTACCGCATTTTTTATTATAAAAAATGGTGAAGAGGAGAGTGATCAGTTCTGAGCGGGTGGAGAAAGGGTGGACAGGGGTCGAAACGTGAGGCCTGACCGCGATGCCTCCCCCTTCCCATTCCTGAATCACTCCCATCTAGTTTTTTTTTACCGGGAACAGGATAAGTAAACAAGCACAAATACAACAGAAATTGCATACGTCCGGCGGAATCAACACGAGACATTACATTCGAACAAGGCGAGCAAGAGTCTTTATTAACAAGGTGTCGGAAAAAAAATTATAACAGTAATACTGAAGTAAGCTAGGGGTGTGAGGGAACAGACAAAAAGGAAAGAATGTGCGGGGGTATGACAAGATTTGCAGGCAGCTGCCCGACAGATGGAGCGTGTAAGCAGAGTGGGCAGGGATCAACATGCGAGGACTGGCGACTGCGTCCTCGGCACTACTACCGGGAAGAAGAGCCCGAAAGGAGGGCAGAAGCCAACTAAGAGGGGACAACAGAGTTGCGGGAATGACCTGCGTGCTCTGGTATAGTGCATAAAATAAAGGGGTCCGTGTCCATGCGCCTACTCCACTGTGGGTTACGATGTCAGCAGGGGGAAAGGGGGGGGGGGGAGGCGGGAGTGTCGTCCGCGTGTGGTACCATCCAGCTGAGCGGGGGTGATGGAAAGAGCGCGTGTCGTTAATTGGCGAAGAAGGCGAAGTAGTGCGGTCAGTGCTCGACTTCACTGTGGGCGGTTTGTAAGTACTGCCACAAGTCAAGGCGTGATTTGTCGTTGTCATTCTCGTACATGTAGGTGAACGTCCACCCCTTGACCTATACAATCGCATGATTTTTGGTGGCGAGGGAATAAGTATCCTCAGGACGGATAAAAGTCCATGGGTCAATCGAATCCGGCGGAACGCGGACGTAACAGGCAACGAACTGTCGGGCAAGTTTCCAGACGTCACTGATGACAGCACAAGTCAGTTGGTGGATATCGTCATCTATGAGGTGGAAAACTGAACAAAGCGGAGAGTCCGTTAGTCCGATGGGGTGAAGACGTTGATTTGTGGAGAATTTTCCACATGCGACGTGGTACCATGATGGTCGGAGTTGCACAATGACAAGACCGAGGCCTCCCGCTCGCGGGGGGAGGGAGGGGTTAAGCGTTTCGTAACGGATCTTTAAAGAGTGTACCGGCCGTAAGGAAGTATCCGAAAGCAACCTACAGGCTGGCTTTGTCCATTCTTTCATGACTCACGGCGCTAACCCAACTTCCAAGAATCCTCGTTCCTGCGAAACACGCTGTACTCGAGCGCATGTTACGTAATTCCCGTACAGGCGGAGGACATTTTAAGTGAAAGTTGCTATCTGGTATTGGCGGATAAAAACGCAATTGAAGTGTCTGTTTTACCAAGAAGTATGATGCAATGTTCCTTCGGACATGTAAGCAGTCCGAAGGAAAATTCCATCGTTGTTCTTAATAACACAGCCATTGCAATATCGTGTTTCCGTTACACATATTCTTTCTCTGTATGTATAATTTTAAACAAAATTTTCGTACACAAACATGTGCTGTTTCGTTTTATTCCTCGCTGTTGGTTTTAATGGTAAACAGGAAAATTATATTTATGGCTTATCGACTCGAGACTAGACTACTGCTACCAAATCGGAATCGTCCGGAGCTTGCTAGTCCTACTCGTTCGCAGATTAAAAACATGCGAAATACTGTAGTTGAAGCTACTCTCCTCACAGATCCGGCAGACGGGGACCTCTCTTTCATACCCCGCACACGAATGATCCCAGCCAATTTAACCATTCATTTTAAGCGACTTCAGTTTCCAATCAAGCTTTCCTTTGCGAAACCAGTAAATAAGATTCAAAGTCAGAGAGAGAGGGGAAGAGCAGGTAGACAGAGACGTAGGCGGGAATTTAACGTCACAGAAGCGTTGGACAGCAACCCACGCCGTATGTTTTGAACGGTGCTGCGCAGTCAGTGAAGGTTCTTGCAGAAGTTTATCAATTGAAGATATAAATTCTGAAAAAAATTCCGTGATCATATTGTGGCATTTTGTTTTAAAGCTCCATCTTGAACACACATCTTCAAATCATAAAATATTCTGATGTGGGCATCAACGCAAATTATAAATGTAGGTACACCGAAGGACACTGCATTTGTGGCCTATGCTGTAGACATGAAGTCGATGAGTGGGACGCCCTTTCCATTCCAAAATACGGCGGCCATAACTATTTTGGCTGTTTTGGATTTTTGCTGTGTTGGTGTTGTTGGTCACGAATCATGTGATTCCATTGACTAGCGCTCTGTTTCTGTACTTACATGCGAAACACAGTTCCCGGTGCCATTAAAAGTTTGGTTAAGAAATTCTTCACCATCCTTGTCGTACCGAGCAAGAAAAGTCACGGCACCTTCCATTCGTTACCTTTGTGTCCATGTGTCACAGGTCTAGGAACCCACCTGGCATACAGTTTTCTATGGCCTAATCAACAGGAACAATTTGGTAAGGGACTGGGTCTGTTTTCACGAAAGCAGCCCATCAATAGCGAAACGTCTGTCTTGTTTTGTTTTATCGTCATCCTTGATTTTAGTTCACCAGTCACAGCTGAAGGCCTGCGTGATCGTTCATTTTCTCCTCCTCCTTCTTTTTTCCCTTTTCATCTCCTTCTTCTTTTCCCCTCACAGATTAGATGATTTCATCTGTTCTGCTCCACAAGATCCAGACTTGGAGTCAAGAATTTGTTTTGGAAGTCTGTTTTGATGCATTCTAGTTCCAAGTTCCGACCATTAGTTTCTTGTGCACTGAATCGACTAGAAATTCATTTTTAATAACTTCATTTCTAAAGCCATCTTTTGTGGTGCACACTACGGAGAAATCTCAGTGGGACCTCAGGTTTCAGGTCCGTGAAGCAGAGTATGTACTGCCATAGCTTTGAAAAACTTCATCTGTTTCTCTTTTGTGGCCTCTCTTTTGTAGCATATTTCTAATTGTTCCATAGATTGTGTCAAATTTTAGGATGTTGTTATCAATGTCATTAGTGAAATTTCGTCCTGTGTCGCAGCCAAGATCCTGAAATACGATTACCTGTTCCATCGTTACATGATTTATTACGAGTATAGAGCTTATAAGCAATTTTGCAATGAATAGTAAAACTTTTATTTTGTTAGTGGTGATGTTCATGTTATATTTAGAAGGTAACAAATCACGACTATAAATGACTCTTTGAGGATTATCTTTACTTTGTTGTAGTATTATTTAATCAGATGCTTTTAGTAAAGTGTTAAAAAATTTCTCTCTGTCGAGCTTCATGCCGTAGGTGAGATTTTGTTTCCAAGCTCTGACTAGGCATCTGTGCAGATGTTCAGTAGAGTCGGAGACAGGCCTGATTGTTCTTCATTATGAATATGCGAGCGCCCGTCAGTAAACAAGATGCTCTATTTTCGAACTGAAGCTTTGTTCACCAAATTTCCACAAACTTCAGTTACACATCTGTAAATTCCGGTAGGTTGGGCATTTTTTTGCACTTAGAAACTATATTCCACTACGAATCGTATATTTACCACGATGTTTAATGTTGTTACACATATTAAAAAACGAACGAGGTGTCGCAGTGGTTAGCTCACTGGACTCGCATTCGGAAGGACGACGGTTCAAATATGTGTCCGGCCATCCTGATTTTCCACGATTCCCCTAAATGCCGGGATGGTACCTTTCAAAGGGCACGGCCGACTTCCTTCCCATTCCCTCCCTAATCCGATGCGACCGATGACCTTGCTGTTTGATCCTCTCCCCACGAATCGACCAACCAACCTTTTTAAAATCGCATAAGTGAACGGTAAACGATCGTTCCTGCTCGTCATTAGAGACATACTGGTGCCAGCGGTTAGGAAGGCCTATGGCACCGTGATGAGGGTAGAAGGGAGGATAGGCTGCTCATCACATCAAACATTTCCGAATGGACTGCGCGTCGGTGTCTTTGTACGAGGGTCACGCCAAAAGAAATCCATCTTCTATTCTACATGTTTGAAACGTTTACAGTATGTAGATACATCCTTTAGGAACAATATTTTCATTTCTCCACATAATTTCCATCCCTCTCAACTGCCTTACGCCATCTTGGAACCAGCGCCTGTATACCAGCATGGTAAAATTCTGGACCAACCTGTTGGAGCCACTGTTTGGCAGCGTGCACAAGGGAGTCATCATCTTCAAACCTTGTTCTACGAAGAGAGTCCTTCAGTTTTCCAAAGAGATGATAGGCACATGGAGCAGGGTCAGGGCTGTAAGGCGGGTGTTTCAGTGTTGTCCATCCGAGTTTGGTGATCGCTTCCATGGTTTTTTGACTGACATGTGACCGTGCATTGTCGTGCAACAGCAAAACATCCTGCTTTTGCCAATGTGGTCAAACACGATTCAGTCGAGCTTGAAGTTTCTTCAGTGTCGTCACATATGCATCAGAATTTATGGTGGTTCCACTTGGCATGATGTCCACAAGCAAGAGTCCTTCGGAATCGAAAAACACGGTAGCCATAACTTTTCCATCAGAAGGTGTGGTTTTGAATTTTTTTTTTCTTGGGTGAATTTGCATGATGCCACTCCATTGATTGCCTCTTCGTCTCTGGTGAAAAATGATGGAGCCATGTTTCATCACCTGTCACAGTTCTTCCAAGAAATTCATCTCCACCAGTCTCGTACTGTTCCAAACGTTCGCTGCATACCGTTTTTCTTGTTTCTTCGTGAGCCACTGTCAACATCCTGGGAACCCATCTGGCACAAACCTTTTTTAACGCCAACACTTTCAGTATTCTGCAAGCACTTCCTCCCCCTGTCTCAACGTTGCGTGACAATTCGTTCACTGTGATGCGTCTGTCAGCATTCACCAATTCATTAACTCTCTCCACATTGTCTGGAGTGTGTTCAGTGCGAGGCCTGCCGCTGTGAGGACAATCCTCAATATTCCCGTGCCCGCTTTCATTACGTAACCTGCTTGCCCACCGACTAACTGTACTGCGATCGACATCAGCATCTCCATACACCTTTTTCAACCTCTTGTGGGTGTTTCTCACTGCCTTGTTTTCACAGCACAGGAATTCTATGACAGCACGTTGCTTCTGACTAACGTCAAGTGTAGCAGCCATCTTGAAGACATGCTGTGACGGCGCCACTCGCGGGAACAGGTTGAACTAAGTTTGAAAACAAGCGGGAAGGATGTATCTACATATTGTAAAACTTTTACACATGCAGAATGAAAACTGTATTTTTACAAAAATAGTGTGCATTTCGTATATGTATTGTGCCAGGGGCAGAATTAGGCGCAGCAGCCGGTTATTGCGAGGCGGCACTGCGGTTGGAGCGTCGCATAGCCAGAGCACAGGAAGAGGCTGCCTGCACGCCTCCAGCGCAGCAGGACACGCCAGAGCCCCGCCTTCCTTCCTTCCTTCCTTCCGCAGGAAGCGGCGCTTATCTGCCTCGGCCGGCAGCCGCCTACCCGCCCACCACTGTAATCACCGCCAGCCTTCCCTTCGGGGAAACACCAGTCCAGGGCACCGTGCAGCACTAGACTCTAGTTAGGACCGCAGCGGCGACATGACATAACGTCACTGGGAATATGACCACTAATAAAGGTCTGCGTGCATGTCAATAGTATTGCCTGCGTCGATGTGGATGTCCGCTGATGTGTCTCCCGATATCGGCTATATTGTTTACTTTGCGGTTAAAAATTAAAGAACACTGTCAATATTACCATTTTCATCTAGTGTTGGAGTAGAAGTAATCGACAACACTGATTATTATTGCTTAACTCACAATTATTCTTTTCTGGACTCCATTTATCAGGAGTGCGCAGTGTACTAAAGAGGATGATTGCGTTGTTGACGTCTCCAAGAGCTTAGTCCTTATTTTAAAGCCGGTCGGAGTGGCCGAGCGGTTCTAGGCGCTACAGTCTAGAAGCGCGCGACCGCTACGGTCGCAGGTTCAAATCCTGCCTCGGGCATGGATGTGGGTGATGTCCTTAGGTTAGTTAGGTTTAAGTAGACCTAAGTTCTAGGGGACTGATGACCTCAGAAGTTAAGTCCCATAGTGCTCAGAGTCATTTTGAACCATTTGAACCTTATTTTAGAAACAGAATATAGAAATTTACCATAGGGCCTAGGCTACTCAAATAATACAAAGAGGGGCATCATCCACAAATGGGAGACATTAGGGTGGGAGTCCTCACCATTACAATTTTTGATTCATATTATTGATTTAACATTACATATGAGTCAGGAGGCATGATTAGTCCTGTCTGCAGATGATACAATTGTTGTGAAGCTGAGCAAAGAAGCATTAAGAGTACCGAATCGTGAAAAGGGGGCAAAAATTTGGAAAAAAGTTCTGCTCTATAGAAAAGAGAATTTTATGCCGATTGCAGAAATATATAACTTACGGACATTTTCATTTTCCATTTATTCGTAAATTCGGTTTGAATGTAAAGCTGCATGGCTGCTACGCTCCACTGTCATATTAAAGTGCGTCTAGTGTGCCATGCACTCATCTCTCTCTTTTTTTCTTACTTTTTTTCCGGTTTTAGATATGGTTCGAAGACACAAGTTTCTTCTAGTACAGGCGTATCTAGTACAGGCGTATCTGGAAGGCTGTGGCTTAGTTGCAACCAAAGATCTTGTGCTTTATTGTTTTACATCATGGTTTTGGAATTTCAAAGGTGTGTGTTTCGTAGTTACTTCTGTGTTGTTCTATTTAAGTATGTGTGTTTTCTGTGTTAGAAACGCTCAGAATAAAGTACTTTCACACCAAACAGAGGTTTCGAGGCAATCAGTTTCAAGCGATATCTATAATACACATCATTTGCTTTGATAGTCACCTACAGAAATTTGGTGTACAGTCATACAGCACATTCGCAAGCATTCCTTGCAATTATGGAGGCTATTAAGCATAAATAAAGGGATCTGCAAAATATATACTTTCTTAGGATATATCTTTGTGGTCGCTCAAGAATCACAATGAAACATTCAACACCTGCACAGGGGAGCGAATACTCAAATCTGTATGTCAGTTTGACAGCGCTGAATATGGGTGTAATGGTACAGTAACAACTTTGAATTATGGTATAATTTCTAGGTATCATGTTATGAAAATTAAATATAAAGATTGGAAATAATATGGTTTAAGCTGTAACTGTTATTGATAAGCTACGATCAACCGAAGTGGGGAGAGCTGCGGAAGCTGTTAGCAGGGAGGCTAGGATAAATAAAAGAGGGAAGAGAAAAAAATATGGAGTGTAAAGAAACGGGTAACCAACAGGAACACGCAGCATGAATGTTCTAAAACTGTATAGTTCTAAGTTAATACGTTTTTAAATTGTCTTTTGCAGTTTACTAAAAACCTGAATTTCCATCATTCAGGTGTACTTTTGCCTAAATGACTGAAGCTACATTCACCAAAATTGTCATGCGTAATGATAAGGACCTTTACTACGCCCTTTGCCCAATATTTTCATAAAATTCTAAAATATAGTGATAATGTGTGTGATTATTCAACTAAATTTTTAAATATATTTCTCGCAGTAAATTTTTCATACATAATCATTAGAAAATGAAACTGGAGACAGAACAAAATTACCTGAATGTTGTCTGACTGTTTTCATAAGCTGTGGAGTTAGTAGTACAAAAAAAAATGGTACCTGAGTAAAACAGAGGTCTGTTTTTCAGCATTTTATAAACATTGTTGTCAACGCTACAATATAGTATCTATGTATCTGATTTTATACAGAAATGCTTTGACTAATGACTCTAATTCTTTACCAAATTTTTAGCTACTTCGAATTTATAGCTAAGCAATACTGTGAGGAGGGAGAGAATATTATAAACGCAGCTTGTTCAGGGATAGATGCCCTTAACAAACAAAATGGCAAATGATGTTTTTGTGAAAGTTACTGACTGGTTTTGCACAAGTAGTCTAGCTTTAATCTTTGAAAAAACACAGCTCATCCAGTTTTTGCACTGTTGTAAATGTCCCATTTCCTAACATATTACAAATGGCTCCGAGCACTATGGGACTCAACTTCTGAGGTCATTAGTCCCCTAGAACTTAGAACTACTTAAACCTAACTAACCTAAGGACATCACACACATCCATGCCCGAGGCAGGATTCGAACCTGCGACCGTAGCGGTCTCGCGGTTCCAGACTGAAGCGCCTAGAACCGCATGGCCACATCGGCTGGCTTAACATATTACACTATCTGGACTTAGGCTACCACAAATAGATATGGAGGCTGTTCTTAGTCACTCCGTCAACTGGAACCTTCGTTTCATTATCTCACTCGAGTTTTGTGCATCACATGCGACGTAAATAATGTCCAGTATAAAATCAATAACTCTATCAACGCTTCTCTTAAACAAATTTTCTATTACACTTTGTAATTATGAATATTGCTTTAGAAATATAACAGGTTAAGCCACTTAAATGTTATAGCTCTAAACGTACTATATGAATATCCTTTAACATCATGCATGATACGACGAGAACCTGTAACACTGCCTTGCTTGACGCGACTATAATTACGAAAAAAGTAGCTGAATATTTTACAAAAGTATTGTGACACAAAGCTGTAACTTCCAGATTGCGTAATGTATAGGACACACTATGTTGAATGAAAATGAGACCACGATCGGAAACTAGGTACATTCTTAGTCTATGGAATGAAAAACTATGAGGTCCAATTTCAGGTCACGAATATTCAGGCCAGGCGCACCAAATGGCTTACAGTTATTAACAATCATTTAACATTGGTAGATGCAGATATAAGACTTGTTCGTGGCCATATGTACCATCTCTGCTTGCTCCTAATCAACTGGCTCGTGAACAACACCGACTATTGCTGTGCTATATTGTTACCGGTTCTAGTGTTCTGCTGTTGGCAAGAAGTAACTAACTGTCAGTTTGAACACACTTTACCATAATTAAAGAAAAACGTCTTCTTGGTATACACTAAGTCATAAACGCAAGAACAAGAAGAAATAACCACAACTCTTGTGGTGGCAAACCAGATAAGGAATCAAGGAGAAAATACTGGCCAAAATCTACTCTACCAATTACAAAATACAATGTGCTACTACAATGCTACGGCGAGTGTATACAGTGCTAGAGCAGGCGTAAGTACTGGCTGCAGCTGTTCCCAGTGGTAGGTAAACACTGCCGGTCTGACACACTAGGCTTGCTTATAAAGCCAGGTTGGTGGATTATTACATTAGTCACATGAGTTCCGATTGTCGGAACACTGTCACATGTTGTCTGGCAAAGTAGTTCCGTGTTTATTTGGAAAGCATGTTATTGTTTATATCTGCTGGCGATGTTCATCTGTGTGTTCCTGAAAGGAGGTCAGCAGCCAATCTTGCGTGTCGGTTGTGTGGGCCCTCTAACTAATAGGGGGCTGCTATGACATTTCTCTCCTGGGAAAAAATGAATAGCACCACAAACTTCCATAGAAGTAGGGGCATCCTGGTCGACATCCATTGGTTCGTGGCCAGCATGGGTGGGAGGCGGCGATGCAGCTTGGCAGATGGTGGCAGAAACAGCGGGTGAGGTAGAGGCGGAAGCGGAGATTCCGCGACATGGCGGCCCGCAATAGGCACTGGCAGAGCCCCTGGGACATTGTGATCCACCAGATGAGGACAGACCTGGTTGAGGTGTCGGCAGGTGGCAGAACCGTTGTCACACTGGAGAGATGCCATTGACCAACCGCAGAGCTTGGTGATGACCGCATGCGCCCAGCGCATTCATGAATGAGAGAATATCCACACCCAGACTTCCTTCCCGAAGCAAAAGAAGTGGGTTGGTGTGTGGGTGGGAAAGTGAGAAACCTCGAGAACCAGGACAAAAAAGGGAGAGCATAATGCTCGATCGTGAAGTACCTCGGCTGGACTTTTACCAGCATGTGGGGTAGCCAAAAGAAGAAGTACAAGCTCCTCCAGTGGGTGATGGCTCAGCAGCTTATCAAGCTGGGTCTAGAACATCTGCACAAAACGTTCTGCCTGGCAATTAGAATCAGGGTGGAAAGGGTCAGTCTGGAGGAGGGAAATTCCCTTGGCAGTACAGAATTGCTGAAATTCAGTCGAAGTAAACTGTGGACTGCTATCCATAACAATCGGTTTGGGGAGTCTATAGACAGCAAAGAGGTGCTGGAGAATTTTGAGAGTCTCAGCGGAAGTGTTGTTAATCATTCTGGAGACATAAGGCTATCCCAACTTGGGGTCGATCAGTATGAGCCACTGGAAACCATGAAATGGCCCTGCAAAATCCAAATGGAGACGTTCCCATGGAGCAGCTGCAGCTGGCCACGAAACATACCGGCGCAGTGGTGCTGCCTGATGTGTTTGGCACATGGTACGGGATGACACGAGGGTGGCAATGTCTTTGTCCAAACCGCGCCAATAAAGATATTGGCAGGCCAGCTGTTTGGTGAGGATGATGCCCCAATGGCCAGCATGGAGGAGGTCGAGGACACAGCGGCGCAATGCCTGCAGTATGACCACCCGGGAAACGTCAGAATCACTATGCAAAAGGATGAAGCCACTGCGGAGAAAGAGACTGTGCCGATGATCCCAAACATATTGGACCTCTGCATCATGGACGCTACGACGTCTGGTCGGCGAAAGCACAGCGATTTGTCGGCACAGAGCTTGCAGTGTCTGATCGTGAGCGGTGGACTGCCGGAGCGCTTCGGCATCCAATGGAAGAACGTCCAAGATTGGTTCCACACGGAAACAAACCAAGGGGTAGGCGTCAAACTCTAGGTCCGCCCCAGCAGGCAGCCGGAACAGAAAATCGGCGTTTGCATGCCGTTCAGAGGTGCGATAGACAATATCAAAGTGTACTCTCACCAGGAAGAGCGCCCAATGCTGGAGGGGGCGCGCCATCAGGGTGGGCACTGCAGCACATGAGTGAAACAAAGAAACCAAAGGTTTGTGGTTGGTCTGCAGAGTGAAATGACGACCATACACGAAATAGTAGAATTTCGACAGGGCGAAAACCAGCGCCAAAGCTTCGTTTTCAGTTTGACTGTACTTGGTTTGAGCGTCGGTCAATTTTTCGATGTGAAAGCCATCAGCCTCTCACCGCCGTCGACCACTTGCGAGAGGACCGCAACCAGGCCATAGTCCGATGCATTGGCGGTGACGATGAGGGGCAGGGAAGGATCGCAAGCGGTGAGACAAGGAGGATTGTAGAGAGCTGACTTGAAATGTGTGAAAGCCTGCTTACATGCTGTGTCCCAAACCCAATGCGCACCCTTGTGCAATAACCGAGTCAGTGGCGCCGAAACCTCGGTGGCGTGGGGTATAAAACACCGATAATAGTTGATTTGACCGAGGACGGATTGCAGTTGCTTCACGTTGGTGGGAGGAGGCAAGTTTTGAATCACCTCGACATACTCCTTAGAGTCGTGTAGGCCACAGACATCAATCGCGAACCCGAGGTAACTGACTTCTTATGCGAAAAAGTCGCTTTTCATTCTGGCAATGCAGGTTAGCCTCAGAAAAAAAAACCTGAAGCAGTCAGTCCTGCTTGTCTCCGAAGTCCACCAAGGACAAGCCACCGACGATGACATCGTCTAGACAATTGGCCGCCCCGGACAGCTGGCTTGTGAGGTGCTCCAAATACCGTAGGAAAATGGCAGGGGCGCTGGCAATGCCAAACGGGTCGTGGTTGAACAGGAAAAGGTCACTTGGGGTATTTATAAATACGATATGCAGCGATTGCTCGTCCAACGGCAGCTGGAAATAAGCAACGCAGAAGTCAATTTTGGCGAAAACAGTTGAGCCTCCAAGACATGTGATTATGTCATAAACCGATGGGACAGGATATGCATCAATGACAGAGAACTGACTGTGACCTTCAAATGGCCACAGATGCGTAAAGCACTTTTAGGCTTCTCAACTATCACGATAGGCGTCGGTCAGGGACTGGAGGGAGGATGAGGAAGAATGCCTCCATCTTGTAAGGGGCGAAGGTCCACCTGGAATGTCTCGGAGAGCAAAGGGGACTGTGTGGGCCTTAAAGAAACGAGGAACAGCAGAGGGAAGAAGCTGACTATGCGCGGTGAAATCCTTCGCCCCTGGTGCGGAGAATGAGAACAGCGTTTCGTATTTGCTGATCAACTGGGAGACTGGTGTCCGATGTGGGAATGGACTCCGCGTTTACGTTGTCCTGCGCTGCTAAACCCAGACGACCAAAAATCACACCCATAAGGTTAGTAGTGCCACGGGATTCGACCACCAAAAACTGAGCGCTGAAGGAACGACCAATGTATGAAATTTGTGTTGAATAAACGCCGCCGACTGATATAGAGTGATTGTTGAAACTGCGCAAGGCACGAGTGCAGGGAGATAAAGCCGGCGAGCCAAAGCGTTGGTATGTGGCACCAACCACAATAGAAACGACGGATGCCGCGTCAATATGGAAGACCACCAGAACAGGCACGACCTCCAAGGTAAGATGAAAACGGACAGCCGACTGGGGAATGACGGAGAATACTTGATCCTCAAGGGAATGCGAGGCTTCCCGGTCCTGAGGTGTCGATTCGTGATGAGCCTGTATGTCCGCAGGAAGCGTGGCATCTACGCGATGTTTCTGCGAAGCCTGACACACCACAGTGATATGGCCTTCTGCTGCAAGCATGCATCTTGCTTACCGGTGAAGCCTCTGACCATTGGTCAATCCGGAAATAGTCCGGACAGGATGTAAGCCAGTTGAAAGACTTCTTGTCACCTAATGGACTAATGAATCGACGAGACTCTCGCTCGGTGCAAGGCAACTGGCGAGCTACGATAACAGCTGGATCAAGACACGGTGGTTGTAGCCGGTGAGACTGTTCAAATGCACTAATGATTGGCAGACAGGTGTCGAAGGATGGGTCCAGTAAATTCAAAATGTCAGCTCGAAGACCCTCCTCTGGTGCGTGAAACACTACCACATTGTGAATCAACGAAGAGGCATAGGACTGCTTCCAGGCAACAGTGGCGCACCCCAATTTACAATCGCGGGAGAGAGCATGGAACGTCGTAATCCATTCCTGATAATTCTGACCTGGGGGCTTTCAACAAAAATGTTCAAATGTGTGTGAAATCTTATGGGACTTAACTGCTAAGGTCATCAGTCCCTAAGCTTACACACTACTTAACCTAAATTATCCTAAGGACAAACACACACATCCATGCCCGAGGGAGGACTCGAACCTCCACCGGGACCAGCCACACAATCCAAGACTGCAGTGCCCTAGACCGCTCGGCTAATCCCGCGCGGTGGACTTTCAACAAGAGAAGAAAGTCTGATGGGTGAAGGTGACGTGTTTTTGTGCATCAAAGTGTTCACAAAGGCAGCCTTTAATGTGGGTAAATGAGAGATCGCGAGAGGACTGCTCAGGGTCCAATTGTTGAACAAAACGGTACACCTGTGGACCGACTGTTGCTAGAAAAAAAGGCCAACTTCGATTTTCTTCATGGATCCCATGTGACATGTAACTTCCCCCTCACTTATCGACCTTAATGACAGTGAAAAATTAAACCGCGTGTACCTAATGGAAATTTGGGAAAAGCAATCGTCACCGAAGTTAATTTGTCGGTAAAGGGTTACATCTAAATGAAAGGAAAAATGCAAATGAAACTGGTGGAAATTAATTTTGAAAAGGGGTAAAGTTAATAAAGAAAGTAAATGTGCAGCCGTTACCTTAACAATTAACTAGCGGTAATTAGATATTTGAGATTTGGGGGAAATTACGGTCGCCAGTCCTAGGGACAGTTACTATAGTAACTGAAAAAGAAAGTGTGGCAACTAAAGGTTGACACGTGTAGTGTGAAAACTGAAAGTTTGTCAGAAGTAATAAATTTCGCTACACTCTGACTTAATTTAGCAAAAGAATTAATATAACCGGAAAATCGAAAGTTAATTTAGTGACTGGAGTTAATAGTGAGCTTTCTTTCCGAAGCACATCGAAATTCAGTAAAATACGGTTAGTCTTGGACTACCTCAACAATCACTTCAAAAGCTACTTGAATCTACGCAATTTAGAAATAAGAGATTTAACTTTGATCTTGAATTAAATGATCCTGAACAATTAACAATAGTAAAATTTAGTACGTACCAAGCTGAACTGCAGTCATAGGTAAGCTAAAGTACGGTAACAAAACTCGCACTCTTAATTTGTGCTTGTGTAATCTAAATATTGTAGCCAGCTATGAATATCATAACTGAACTTTGAAATTAAAGCAGTGAAATCGAATGATGCTGGCGTTTGAATTTCAACGACACTCGGGTTCATTCCGGAAAAGGAAGGGCTGAGGTCTGCCATACAGTTCTAAAACTTTACGTGCTTCCAGTCTTCCTTGTTGGTTGATTGAGGGTTTGAAGCCGTCGTTCGAGGAGGTGGCGACAGTCACTCATTGTCGGCCGTCGCTGTTGCAGAAGCTGGATGTTGGCGCGCCTTCTTCTCGACACGGTCACCAGGCGAAACGGGCTCTTGATGTGCGCCAGCTAATGCTTCTCGTCCGCGACACTGTGTCAGAAACTATCATAACAAGTCGAGCGCTATTACATGCTGCCCAATCCCAAAAGAGCGGCAACTCGCGGGAGCGTCACACAACACACCTGCTCCACTGCACTACCCCAGCCAGACTTCCCCATCTGCCCGCGCTCCACGCGACAGAGTTCACACTACCAAAGATCCTAAACACTTTGGTTCTCCACACGACCTATCGATGTATTCGTTCGATAGCATAGTTTTCCCTAGGCTAGACCCAGCATAAAAATACAAATAATATTTACAAAACAAACCAATTATACATCGACATAAATGCATAAATATATATAAAAATAGTGAAACAATTACAATAAAGAGACAGAAATGTCATATCTTCAGGTGACAAAATAAGGAAAAAATTTATAGTACAATCGATGGAAACAGGAGGATATCCATTTCCGGCGTTACACGTGCCCCACATTTTCTGAGGATGTTCGTGTAACCTAAACAGACTCAGGAAATGTCCCAAAAAAGAAACAGCGGAAATGCATATGCTCAAAACATCAACAAAATTTAGCATTCGTCTAATTAACCATAAATCAATTTTTAGACCATAATAATTGAGTGGAGACACTCCTAATCTTATTCCACTCTGTCATCTTGCACAAAATAAAACAGGTTGACAACATACTAAAATTCATAGATAACACAGAAAATGGTTTAGCTATTCCAAAGTCATTAAAATTCGTAACACTATAAGAAATGGAATACTATTTACAAAATTAATTAGAGTGCATGGTCATAAAAACAGGTAGATCAAAATACGCAAATAAATAATTACGTAGACTACACATTTTGTATAACCTTTTCATAATTAATATTCTCGTCATGAGAATCTATTTAACGCTAAACAAGAAAATAATATACAGCAGATCGACAAAAACATAAATATTAACAGTAGAATTCTTTCACATCAGCTGTCCGGTAAGAAAAACAACTCCTCCTTCTGTGCCCGCAAGTACAAAGAATGCCGACAGCGGCACAAGAGCCGACAGCGACTCCGCCTCGCCAGTATTGTTGCGCCCGCCTGTGTGGCACGCTTGATCTCACTCGCCCTTGTAACGGCACTTCCATAACGTCCGTTTCACTGAATTCTTTCGGAAAAACTCACTCCCGAGTAATCTCAAGGAGTCCATTAACACTATCACAGTGGATAACTCAACACTGTCCATCATAATACTCATGTACTAGCCTGAAACTTAAAACAGCGTCTAACTACACAGGCAATGACTATTAAAACACACATTCATGAAATCTTACAGCTAGTTACAAAATCATATTTACATTCCTTTATCTACTGTGACTCAGCTGAAAACTTGAACTAGCAGCTTGGAGTTTTCAATTAATAAATAATCAGTTAATCTTAAAACATTTAATCAAAATTAATTAATCATTAATTACAACTTCTTTAATGACCTCTTAGTCCGGCAAAAGCATGGCAACATGGCAAATCCTTAAGTCTTACACTCTATATTTACATACTGTACAAATTACCCTTTCTGTGGTATCAATCAATCCTTGGTTGGTACAATTTCAAGTCTACAATATTCCGTATACCTAATAGTTGTCCAGAGCTTGGATACTCTAAGCAATAAGCATTTGTATGAGGTATACCAATGACTTTATATGGTCCATTATAAACAAACTTAAATTTAGAGATTTCATTGTCTATCTCGCACGATTTCTCATTGGCCTTTACAAGTACTAAGTCTACGATTGCAAACTTAGTAAAACGCGCTTTAGCGTCATGACGACGTATGCGAGCATCGGCTTTTAGCTTCATTATTTCTGGCAAACGATCTTTTTTCACACCAATACTCGGTTTGTCTGGAAACACACTCTTCTTCCTCATTATTACTTCATACAGGCCTCGTCTTTGTTCGTGTGTTATGTTTGACACATCGTCTACAATACTTTCCAGTTCACTTTCTACAATATTGTCAATGCCAAGATTCCTCACGTTACAGTAGTTCAAATTCATACCTACGTCAATAGCATCCGGCCAGTTAACAATGTGTAAAGGCTGGTGCTGCCTATGCACACCGCCTCCTGCCTCGTCAAAACCAACTACTATTGCTTTATCTTGTGACGTACATGTCAAAGTTTTGCTTTCGCAATTAATCACTGCTCGGTACTTTAATAGCCAATCTAACCCGATAATTACTTCCGTAGTTAAGTCTGGCACGAAGACAAACTCTTGTTCAAATCGTGCCCCACATATCTCGAAGTTGACAAAAATCTGTTTTGTGACCGGTTTACTGGCCTTCCCAGTAGCACCGATAATTTTCAGTCCTGTTACTGGCATAACTACGATGCCAGGTCTGTCTTTCAGTAACTCAAATATGTTCCCAGATACAGCACTCAATTGTGCACCGGTGTCAATCAACACATTTAGTTGTAGGCCGCGCATATTAACAGACACTACTATCTGTCTAAACTTGTCCTCGACTGTTTCTTTATTTTCCCACAGTAAATCTTCATCTATATCCAGGTCATCCCAGAAAAAAACCATCTGGCTTTGATCCTAAATCCGGTTTATCTGGCGGCTTTTTCAGCCTCTGTTCACATACAGTTTTAATTTCAACACGTTTGTCCTGAGGCTTAGTCTGTAGCTTCGCCTCCAATACCGAAACCTTTTCCTGTAACTCGTCAACTATTGAGTGTTGCTTTGCTATCAATTCACTAATTGTCACCTTCGTTGATTCATCTTTGGCCAGATTGATCTCATCTGCCAATCTACCTGGAGGAATGTTCCCAGTAGTATCTGCAATTACTTCCTCTGGATCTGCGCAACCCACACTGCTATCGTCCGACCGTATAACGTCAGCTCTAACCTCATACACGCAGTAATCTACGTGCTTTTCTACCAATCGTGTCCGGCTGTCACTAAAATTCTCGTAATCTTTCTCCTTAATACTTTCGCAATGTTTAAACTGGAGTTTTGCGTCGGCTGGGTCGGCCACTTCTCCCACTATAACTTTCGGTAAAGTCTGCCGGTCAGGGCCAGAACTTTCCGTTACTACTTCAACATTCAACTCCTGCGGGACGAAACACGACGAATCTTGCTCGTGCTCCCCATTAACATCAACTATTTCTGGTAAAGTCTGCCGGTTAGGGCCAGAACTTTCTATCACTTCACAAACACCACCTTCCTGCGGGACGAGACGCGGCAAATCCTGCCCGCGCTCCCCATAAACACTTCTCCCATACAGGCCCCTATAATCTCTTAGTTCGTCGTATAAGCGACCGAACTGCCTTAACCTGACCTCATCCCTCTCTGCATCTCCTCGCTCGATGACGGACGTGTTATCCGACATCTCATCTTCTTTCAACAATTGCGAATCATTCTTAAACCCAATCTCCATTTCCGCTGTGGGTATTACAGCTGCCACTTTATAATCGTTTACCGGAACACTACTTAAATTGTTCTCACTGACAGTGAATGTATTTTCTACTGCCGTGTCTACAGCTGATCTACTACTTGTGGGCGCACTCCTTTCTCCTAACACTGGCACACTCTCCCGCCGTTGAATATTCCATACGGAATTTTCATAACGACGACACCTTGGTTTTCTCCTGTAATTGGGCCTCCATAATTTCTCCACGCCCGGTGGGCTCCTCACCGGCGCGGCTAATGGTTTCCCTGTCTCGTCCAAGCAGATCTGCTCCCCGGATGCTGCTGAGGCGGCTTATCGCACCCTCGGGCGTTATTACTATCCTGTGAAGCCCGTATCACGTTAGTATGATACTGGTTTCCGTCATTCCTGTTATTATTTGCATTGTACCGATTGTTATTACGGTCCGAACCATTATTGTTATTGCTGCCATGGTTGCGGTATGCATTATTCCCATGGTTATCGTTGTTGTGGTTGCTGTGGTACCCGTTGTTGTTACCACGGCCTCTACCACTATCGCGATTATTGCGCCAATTGTCCTCATCCTTAACTCTTTCCAGGAAATCATTGATGGTCCTGTAATTGCTTTCTATGTAGCGTTTTGTATCATCTGGAAGCTTCTTGTAGAGTTCCCAGACTATTTCGGATTCCGTGCGGCGATCACGCAAATATTCCAACTTGCGGATCCAGCCCTCACAAAACTCCTTCATCGAGCCGCGCGAATTCGCATCGAAAGGCCTCGATACGACAAATTCGCGCCAGACACTTTGCTGTTTTTGCTCTGACCAGTATTCAGCCAGAAACAAATTTTTAAACTCGTCAAAAGTCAGGTTGGTAATGTTGAGGTTTAAGCCCCAATGCTTGGCATCACCAGCCAACACATAAATAACCGCATTAATTTTTCTCTCATTAGTCCATGATCTGGGTAAAACTCTTTCACAATTTTTAATGAAATCCTTCGGGTGTATACCGCCTTTCTTCAAGGGGTCAAACCGCTCCTCTTTCGTCATCAATTCCGAACTATGTGCACAGATTGGCACGTAGCTCTGTTTTTCGTCAAGTTTCTTTTCTAATTCCGACACTCTCGTAATTACTTGGCAAGTGGTTGTCGCAAGCGTTTCCACCTCCCTCTTTTTCTTCGCTGGTATTAGCCTGCTTCGTCACTTTGGTATCTACTTCGGATACTAAAGCATTTAAAGTTTCCACCTTCTTTTGATCCTCTTTTTTCACTAATTGAATTTGTTCCGCCACCTTATTCTCGATGATCGGAGCAACTGCTTCTACTACACTTCTCTCGATTCTGCTAATTTCGGAATAAGAACGAGTATTTATGCTCGCAACTTCCGCCTGAAGGCCTATCATTTCCTGTTTAAGATTACCGATTTCGGTATTAATCACAACAATACCTTCTTTGATTTTATCAACTTTTGTGTTAACAACTCCAACATTGTTGTTAACAACGTTAATAGCATTGTTCTGATTGTCTAGCTTCCGTTCAATTTTTTTAGACTGACTCGTGATTTCGTTAATCAAAACATTCAATAAATCAGTTAAATTCCCGGAAACTACCGGTTTCACTTCCGTAGCGGCTTCCTCTTTAATTGTCCCCCCGTATTCGTCATAAAAGGATTCACATTTGATTTTCACTTCCGATTCCGAAACATTTTCTAAAGTTTGGAATTCCATTTCTGCTCTTTGTTGCGTTTCGGCGGTCGCGTCTTTCATGCTAGCCACCTGTCCCTGAACAATGGGTACCGCTGTGCGCGTTTCCCACTGTTCGACCGATTGTTCCGTATCCAAGTCTACCAAATTTTGGTAGTTGTTACCTTCACTCATTTTAATAATTTTCAATATAAATGACAAATCTCAAATCTAATTAGGATTCCTCCCACTACTTAATCTCGCTGACGTAACGACCTGTTCGTAACCAATACTTTGTTACGAGATTTGCACCATACAAATTTCGTGTCCAGAACAACTTCAAATCTGAAGATTGTCCTGTCACCAGGTCGCCATGTGTAACCTCCCTTCACTTAATGACAGTGAAAAATTAAACCGCGTGTACCTAATGGAAATTTGGGAAAAGCAATCGTCACCGAAGTTAATTTGTCGGTAAAGAGGGAGGAAAGGGTTACATCTAAATGAAAGGAAAAATGCAAATGAAACTGGTGGAAATTAATTTTGAAAAGGGGTAAAGTTAATAAAGAAAGTAAATGTGCAGCCGTTACCATAACAATTAACTAGCGGTAATTAGATATTTGAGATTTGGGGGAAATTACGATCGCCAGTCCTAGGGACAATTACTACAGTAACTGAAAAAGAAAGGTTATTACACATATAATTAGCACTAGAAGCGTGACAACTAAAGGTTGACATGTGTAGTGTGAAAACTGAAAGTTTATCAGAAGTAATAAATTTCGCTACACTCTGACTTAATTTAGCAAAAGAATTAATAAAACCGGAAAATCGAAAGTTAATTTAGTGACTGAAGTTAATAGTCAGCTTTCTTTCTGAAGCACATCGAAATTCAGTAAAATACGGTTAGTCTTGGACTACCTCCACAATCATTTCAAAAGCTACTTGAATCTACGCAATTTAGAAATAAGAGATTTAACTTTGATCTTGAATTAAATGATTCTGAACAATTAACAATAGTAAAATTTATTACGTACCAAGCTGAACTGCAGTCATAGGCAAGCTAAAGTACGGTAACAAAACTCGCACTCTTAATTTGTGCTTGTGTAATCTAAATATTGTAGCCAGCTATGAATACCTTAACTGAACTTTGAAATTAAAGCAGTGAAATCGAATGATGCTGGCGCTTGAATTTCAACGACACTCGGGTTCATTCCGGGAAAGGAAGGGACCCTGCTTGGTAATGCAATTGGGACAATGAGCAACAAAGGTTCATGCTACGTTGCTGTAATTTTGTGATTTGAATAGTTTGAAAAGCTGAGGTCTGTCATACAGTTCTAGGACTTTACGTGCTTCCAGTCTTCCTTGTTGGTTGATTGAAGGCTTGAAGCCGTCGATCGAGGAGGTGGCGACAGTCACTCATTGCCGGCCGTCGCTGTTGCAGAATCTGGATGTTGGCGCGCCTTCTTCTCGACACGGACACCAGGCGAAACGGGCTCTTGATGTGCGCCAGCTAATGCTTCCCATCCGCGACACCGTGTCAGAAACTATCATAGCAAGTCGAGCGCTATTACATGCTGCCTAACCCCGAAAGCGCGGCAACTCGCGGGAGCGTCACACAACACACCTGCTCCACTGCACTACCCCAGCCAGACTCCCCCTCTGCCCGCGCTCCACGCGACAGAGTTCACACTACCAAAGATCCTTAACACTTTGGTTCTCCACACGACCTATCGATGTATTCGTTCGATAGCATAGTTTTCCCTAGGCAAGACCCAGCGTAAAAATACAAATAATATTTACAAAACAAACCAATTATAAATTGACATAAATGCATAAATATATATAAAAATAGTGAAACAATTACAATAAAGAGACAGAAATGTCATATCTTCAGGTGACAAAATAAGGAAAAAATTTATAGTACAATCGATGGAAACAGGAGGATATCCATTTCCGGCGTTACAGACAGTAAAAGTTGTTCCAACCATTTGATGTAATTTGACCATTGTTCGACAGACCTACTGAAAGCCGGAAACATCGGTGGAGCCACGTGAAAACTGTTCTATTTATCTGCGATGGAATCAACCCTATGAGCTTCCTCTTGCAACGCTGGCGAGTGAAGGCGAAGTTCTGAACGCGTGAGTTCTTCCTGAATCTGCTGTAGAGTTTCGACCAAGGACTGAAGAAGTTCCTCAGAGGAGGAAATTTCATTCGAAAATGAAAGTTTTATCCACGGTGACAATAACTGTAGTGTCCTGTGGTCAGCAGCAAAGAACTAACAGTTAATCTGAACACACTTTATTATAATTAAAGAAAAACGCATACACCATGTTTTAAACGCCAGAACAACCAGATAAGGAATCAAGACAATGGAAGAAAATACAGACGAAAATCTATTCTACCAATGAAAGGTCTCTTGGATTCCTTTCACGTTAATTTTTGAAAACTGTTGTCATTTACGGCATACATTCCACTTCTAAATTTACTGTGGTGTTTCTGACTATCTGGGAGGAGACTGAGTAGTGGAACGTGTTACTTTTACACATAATCAAGAACGATCTGTCACACTACTACACTTTAAAACACATTTTATAAGTAATTCATGTCACACAGTCTCATACGGAACCTACATCCGCTTTCTTTTATATACTGTATATGATAAGATACTGTCATCCTCCTTCCCTTCTGTGTGAAAGGAAGAATGAGCAAATGTATTTCTAGTTGCATGCTTGATGGTAGCAGACAAGCCTGTCTGCTAGAGAACAGTAGGACCAACGTCGGAACAGGTAGTTACGCTTTCTAAAAGCAAAGAGGTTTCTATTCTTAGTATGGTCCTGTCCGTCCCTTGTCATGTTGGTATAGGAAGCTGCCCCTCTGGCCACTTCCGTTTGTATTTGTGAGCCACCCCTCAGGAAGGGACCAGTCAGTCGGTCCGTGGCGAGCGTCTGAAGTGGTAAGATCTCTGGCTAAGCGCGTCTCTGGATTTCTTAAGTTCAGCCTAACTGAAAACTTAATCACCATTATTTCAGGTTTAGATCTAAAATATCTAATGTTATCTTAAATTGCAACGCAGTGTATTTCGAGTGTGAAGTTCAGAATATCTTCCAGTAGTTGCTTTGTCACTACTTTTTGAGTAAAGTAGAACCACGTGTTCATCAGTAACTCTAACTAAGATCATCAATCTTAAATGCGAATGTGCGTTAGATTATAACATCTCGTCTTGACCATATTTTTCAATATATCAACTTTTCTTTATGTTCAACCCAAGTGGGGTGCACTTTGTGAGACCAGTACCACGTGCTTATATAATTGTTTGACCCATCAGGTTAATAGTAAGACGTTAGTAACCAGTTCGAGGTTTTTCTTTTGTAATTTGTGTTTCGATGAAATTTATTTTAATTATCAAAATTATTGTGGGGCTACACTCTTTGTGTAAACCAAGTTGACCACGTGAAGCATGTAGTGTAATCATCAAAGTAGCCCTCAGCTATTCTTTTCGGGAAGATTTCACAGAGAGTTAGTATGAATTTAGTATAGCAATGTGCGGTATTTTCATGACGGACAGGATTGCACTACGAACGTAACTTCTTTGTGTGAAAATTGAATCGTTTGTTTGTGGTTAATTTCCTCTTGCTATGTTTCAACGTTATTCGTGTATTATTTTATGAATGCAGTGTTGTATGCAGTCTCCCAATCTTGACTCCATATTTGATGTGTTCCGTAAGATTACAAACTCACATTTTGACAATCCTAAATAAGGCACCAGTTTAGTTATGAATCAAGTTTAATATGCTGAAATTTTAACGGAACAATGATCAATGTTAAAATAAATGTCCAAAAATAAACTGTTTTATTTCTTTTTGCTTAAATTCTCTTTATATATATATACAGGGTGAGTCATCTAACATTACCGCTGGATATATTTCGTAAGCCACATCAAATACTGACGAATCGATTCCACAGACCGAACGTGAGGAGAGGGGCTGGTGTAATTGGTTAATACAAACCATACAAAAATGCACGGAAGTATGTTTTTTAACACAAACCTACGTTTTTTTAAAATGGAACCCCGTTAGTTTTGTTAGCACATCTGAACATATAAACAAATACGTAATCAGTACCGTTTGTTGCATTGTAAAATGTTAATTGCATTTGGAGATATTGTAACCTAAAGTTGACGCTTGAGTACCACTCCTCCGCTGTTCGATCGTGTGTATCGGAGAGCACCGAATTACGTAGGGATCCAAAGGGAACGGTGATGGATCTTAGGTACAGAAGAGACTGGAACAGCACATTACGTCCACATGCTAACACCTTTTTATTGGCCTTTTTCACTGACGCACATGTACATTACCATGAGGGGTGAGGTACACGTACACACGCGGTTTCCGTTTTCAATTACGGAGTGGAATAGAGTGTGTCCCTACATGTCAGGCCAATAGATGTTCAATGCGGTGGCCATCATTTGCTGCACACAATTGCAATCTCTGGCGTAATAAATGTCGTGCACGCCGCAGTACATCTGGTGTAATGTCGCCGCAGGCTGCCACAGTATGCTGTTTCATATCCTCTGGGGTTGTAGGCATATCACGGTACACATTCTCCTTTAACGTACCCCACAGAAAGAAGTCCAGAGGTGTAAGATCAGGAGAGCGGGCTGGCCAATTTATGCGTCCTCCACGTCCTATGAAACGCCCGTCGAACATCCTGTCAAGGGTCAGCCTAGTGTTAATTGCTGAATGTGCAGGTGCACCATCATGCTGATACCACATACGTCGACGCGTTTCCAGTGGGACATTTTCGAGCAACGTTGGCAGATCATTCTGTAGAAACGCGATGTATGTTGCAGCTATTTGGGGGTGTCCCTGCAGATGCTGCTCGCCGACCGTGGCCCGTGATTGTTACAACACGCAACTGAACGTCGGAGGTTTCAAGCGTCAACTTTAGGTTACAATATCTCCGGATGTAATTAACATTTTACAATGCAACAAACGGCACTGATTACTTATTTGTTTATATGTTCAGATGTGCTAACAAAACTAATGTGGTTCCATTTAAAAAACGTAGGTTTGTGTTAAAAATCATACTTCCGTGCATTTTTGTATGGTTTATATTAAACAATTACACTAGCCCCTCTCCTCACGTTCGGTCTGTGGAATCGGTTCGTCAGTATTTGATGTGGTTTACGAAATATATCCAGCGGTAACGTTAGGTGACTCACCCTATATATCTCCGGTTGTCGTAAGATGACTATTAAAAGATTATAATTAATGTTAGTCTGGTTGGGAATTTGGTAAGATGGACTGGATACCTGGTGAAACAGTTGCTCAGTAATGCAAGGTTAACTTCCCCAGATAGCTCACAGCTTTTAACCCGCTTTTATTGTCTTGAATATCAGCACCGCTTTCACAACAAATTAATGCATCAACATTACACCAAGTACCGGCTGGAGCTGTTCCTAGTGGTAGGTAAACACTGCCAGTCTGGGTCTGCCAGGCTGGGTCGGCGGAGTGCTACATCAGTAATATGAGTTCCAATTGGTGGACCACAGTCACATGTTGTCTGGTGAAGTAGTTCCGTGTTTACTTGGAAAGCCTGTTATTGTTTATATTCGCTGGCGATATTTCTCTCCATGCCCCTGAAAGGAGGCCGGCAGCCGATCTTGCGTGTCGTTTGTGCGGGCTCTCTAACTAGTAATGGGCAGCTACGACACTGGTGACGAGGAATTGTTTCTTTATGGTAACATAAGAAAAGAAAGGAATGGCTGAACCCAAACAAAACAGCAACTCCCACATGCGTGCATCCACAAAAGGTATCTTTTTGCATCTGGTGGAAAGGTGATGGTGTTGTTTACTACAATTTGCTTCCCTGAGGTATAACCATCACTGCTGATATTTATTGCCAACAACTCAGACGTCATTCAGACTGAGTCCAGGAACAACGATCAAAAGACTGTGTGAAGTGATGTTACTCCACGATAATGTGCACCAGAATTCTGATAAGTGACAGAAAATACTATAAAGGGTCAGGTTAGGGAGTCATTCCACATGCACTTTTTCCATTTCAGGTACTGTACACCTTCTTTTAAATACTGAAGGTGGCAGGAGTAAAATACAGTGAGCGAAAGGCTATTTACAATTTGTGCAGAAACCAGATGGCAGTTATAAGAGACGAGGGGCATGAAAGGGATGCAGTGGTTGAGAAGAGAATGAGACAGCGTTGTAGCCTATCCCCAATGTTACTCGATCTGTATATTGAATAAGCAGTAAAGGAAACAAAAAAAAAGTTAAGGAACTAAAACCCATGGAGAAGAAATAAAAACTTTGATGTTTGCCGACGACATTGTAAATGTGTCAGAGTTGGGTTAAATTGGTGGGGAGGGAGGGGGAGATCAAATAGCGAGGTCTTGGATTAAGGAAGGAAGTCGGCCGTGCCCCTTCAGAGGAGCCATCCCGGCATTTACCTAAAGCGATTTAAGGAAATCATGGAAAACCTAAACGAGGATGGCCAGACGCGAAATTGAACCGTCGTCCTCTCGAATGTGAGTCCAATGTGATAACCGCTGCGCCACCTCGCTATGCTTCTGTCAGAGACAGAAAAGAACCTGGAAGAGGAGCTGAATGGAATAGACAGTGTCTTGAATCGAGGATATAAGATGCACATCCGCAAAAGCAAAACGACGTTAATTCGATGAATTAAATCAGGTGATGCGGAGGTTATCAGATTAGGAAATGAGGCACCAGTAGATGAGTTTTGCTATTTGGGGAGCAAAATAACTGATGATGGTCGAGGTAGAGAGGATATAAAATGTAGACTGGCTATGGCAAGGAAAGCGTTTCTGAAGAAGAGAAATTTGTTAACATCGAGTATAGATTTAAGTGTCAGGAATTCTTTTCTGGAAGCATTTGTATGCAGGGAAGCCATGGATGGAGGTGAAACATGGACGATAAGTAGTTTAGATAAGAAGAGAATAGAAACTTTCGAAATGTGGTTTACAGAAACAGAAAAATGCTGTAGATCACGTAACTAATGAAAGGGTATTGAATAGAATTGGGGAGAGGAGAAACTTGTGGCACAACTTCACTAGGAGAAGGGATCGGTTGGTAGGACACATTCTGAGGCATCAAGGAATCATTTATTTAGTGTTGGAGGGAAGGGTGCAGGGTAAAAATGGTAGAGGGAGACCAAGAGATGAATACACTAAGCAGATTCAGAACGATGTGGGTTGCAGTAGTAGCTTGGAGATGAGTAAGTTTGCACAGGACAGAGTAGCATGGAGAGCTGCATCAAACCAGTCTCAGGACTGAAGACGAGAACAACAACCACCGCTCTCTATCGAACAACCTTAAGAAAGTTCCTTTCTGGATGAAAATGAACTAAAATGACTCGACGAGTTATTCGCCTTAAAACCACGCGATTTCTACACTTTCTGAATTGAAAAGTTGCCACAGCATTGGCGGACTGTTGTAAATAGTGTTACTGATGACTAAAGTCTCTGCTACGTGTATCTGTTGTGTTTATTAAACTTCGGAAAAAACTCAACGAATTTTGCACCAACACGATACAATTTAGTCACTTACATTATCTCTTACACATCGTTACCATAGAGAACGTGACAATAAAATATCACTTTACATTTAGGAGTTATAAACCAATTAATGAAACTTAATCAATCCTCATTATAGGGTACAAGAAAGAAGAACTGTGTCCCATATTTAAAAGGGATCTGAAGGTATACATAGCCACTGGCTGTGGTACACATCGAAGCTTGTGCGATCGAATATCACGAGCGATAGGAATGTGAGCAGGCGAACTGATCTGGTCACTGTATAAGATTCAGGCTAAGCCAGTAAGCATACAGTTTACGTAACAGACATTGTTCGAAGAAACGCAGTCGGATTGTTCGATCACTGCTTCATTAGTCGAGGATTTTGTGGCTTTTGAGGCAATAGTTTCTGTTGACGCAGAGTAGAAGAGAGGATAAAAACTCAGAAGAAAGGGCCAATAAATATCAGGAGTGAATTAAAAAGCTGGAGTTCTGCATCGCAACAGGAAATTTATGTGACACACCAGGTAGTCGAGTAATGCGAGGAGAGTTTGTCAAAGCACTGTGAGAGGTAAATTTGATTACGACAGCAAGAACAGTTGTAACCGGTTACCGGATCACCTAGCGAGATATTTCTTGAGGTCTCTGCAATATTTTGAGAAGAAGAATATCTGTTAAGGTATGTCAACTTCTCGGTTTTCCAGCCATGTCAATACGCAGGGGGTCTGCGACGCTTCGAGAAGAGTAATCTGTCAGCCCATCTTCTGGCTCCTCAGGTTTCCAACCGCGTCGGTGTGCTCGCCACCTTTCGAGGAAAGTAATCTCTCTTCCCATCTTATTGTAGAAGCGACACGTCGCGAGAACCTACATCTGCACACTGGTCGACAGCAGTCCGTGGGATACCACCGCAGTTCTCAAAATAAATGTAATGAAAAGCTGAACTGAATGTTATGTAAGTCGTGGGAAAAGCGCTATGAAACAGAAGGAATTATCATCACACTTCCGAATAAAAAACGAGAGCATGATTCTGAGAATTGTCGAATGACATCATACTGCACAGTGCTGTGTTACATTTATGTTCATCATTGTCGATATAATTTATGTATGCAACACAACTTTCTTTAGGTTTGGACTATTTTTTGGCTGTATCTGTGCCATACTTTTGACGGAAATGACCTGCTGAAACCATTAGTGTGAGCATTTTCCTGTTTATTCGCTTTCCTGACTGAACAAAAGCAATTGCAGAAGACACCTATAGTTTCTACATTATTGACATATGCAACAGAAAGATTGACCGAAAACCTGAGTACAAACCGGCCAAAGATGTGCCTACCTTCACAAAAGAAAAAAAAAATCATGGCAGCAAAACACCTCTTTTGTTATTTTAAAGGGAAAGAATAATGATAATATTACGCCATTTCTGGACGATGAAGTAAACGGCTGCAGGATGAAGAAAAAAAAATGTTTAGAGGCCATGTTTCACATTTCCGTCACTGTTGTTTCAACTGTTCGTCCAAAATAAAAACAATGACGGAGTTGAGAGAAGTTTCAAAACAGCAACAAAAAATCAGACGCTAAGATTCGTAGTTGACCCAGTGGTTCTGGCGAAAATTGGAGAACTCACGGTTGGAGGCTGGAAACTCTTGCACGAAGACTTGAACGATACTAAGCAGTGGCTGTGCAGTCACGAAGACAAATAGGGAGTCGATTCACACACACAGCCAACTCATAAGCAATCGGCGAGCCAATTCACGTCGTCCGGTAGGACGACCATCCGACGACCCATGATGACCGTCCCCGGCTCAAGCGATGGGTGACGGCAGTGGCCTGGCGAGCCATGGACATGTGGGCCTCCTGCTGCTCCAACCCGACTGAACTAGTGTCTAGTTCCAACTCCCAACTGGCAGGTCCGAACTGCACTCCCGGCACGTTCCAACTGGTTCAAATGGCTGTGAGCACTATCGGACTTAACAGCTGAGGTCATCAGTCCCCTAGAACTTAGAACTACTTAAACATAACAAACCTAAGGACATCACACACATCCGTGCCCGAGGCAGGATTCCAACCTGCGACCGTAGCAGTTGCGCGGTTCCGGACTGAGGCGCCTAGAACCGCTCGGTCACGGAGGCCGGCCACGTTCCAACTGACCCCACGACAAACGACAACTGGGAAGTAATAGCAGAGCAGCAAAGATAACATGTGAGGGCTATATCGATAGGCGCTGCTGCTGCTGCTGTCGGGCAGACAAAGCAGCAACTCAGTGACGATAGAAATTGAAACTAACATAAAGAGGTGGCAACACGAAAGAAAACCAGGATGTAAAATAAGAGGTGGCACGAAGGCGAGCCACACACGGCTCAGGTATTTTGTATTAGGATTTTGTCTCCTTGTGTAATGATTCCTGTATTTGAATAATCTGTTAATGAAATCTCGAATAATATTCCTCCGTAATTCAGATACCTTTTTTGTTCTTGACTGGTGTTTTCCCCTCTTGTCTTCTCTCAGTGTTCCATTCACTTTCGTCATATAGGTTGTAAAATTCTTTGCTATTTTAATTCCAAAACCGCTCGCTCGTGCTTATTTAAAAACTATAATGTTCTCTGTACTTACAGATAGGCTACATGGTACACTGATGCTTCCGTCTTTTTTTGTGGTCTAGCTGCACAACACTTCTTTGGCGGCAAAAGAGTGATGCAACTAGAGAGAAAAAATCTCTAAGCAGAGGGATCGGGAAGGCTGTATTATTGAGATATCGAAAATAGAATGTTCGCAATATGAATATTCAAATTTCACTAATTTATTCTCTTTTGCTGCTGGTGATGATATGGTACACACCTTCCATTATTTTAATTGAATAAGTGGATTTTACAATAAATAAGTTCATACACTCCTGGAAATGGAAAAAAGAACACATTGACACCGGTGTGTCAGACCCACCATACTTGCTCTGGACACTGCGAGAGGGCTGTACAAGCAATGATCACACGCACGGCACAGCGGACACACCAGGAACCGCGGTGTTGGCCGTCGAATGGCGCTAGCTGCGCAGCATTTGTGCACCGCCGCCGTCAGTGTCAGCCAGTTTGCCGTGGCATACGGAGCTCCATCGCAGTCTTTAACACTGGTAGCATGCCGCGACAGCGTGGACGTGAACCGTATGTGCAGTTGACGGACTTTGAGCGAGGGCGTATAGTGGGCATGCGGGAGGTCGGGTGGACGTACCGCCGAATTGCTCAACACGTGGGGCGTGAGGCCTCCACAGTACATCGATGTTGTCGCCAGTGGTCGGCGGAAGGTGCACGTGCCCGTCGACCTGGGACCGGACCGCAGCGACGCACGGATGCACGCCAAGACCGTAGGATCCTACGCAGTGCCGTAGGGGACCGCACCGCCACTTTCCAGCAAATTAGGGACACTGTTGCTCCTGGGGTATCGGCGAGGACCATTCGCAACCGTCTCCATGAAGCTGGGCTACGGTCCCGCACACCGTTAGGCCGTCTTCGCTCACGCCCCAACATCGTGCAGCCCGCCTCCAGTGGTGTCGCGACAGGCGTGAATGGAGGGACGAATGGAGACGTGTCGTCTTCAGCGATGAGAGTCGCTTCTGCCTTGGTGCCAATGATGGTCGTATGCGTGTTTGGCGCCGTGCAGGTGAGCGCCACAATCAGGACTGCATACGACCGAGGCACACAGGGCCAACACCCGGCATCATGGTGTGGGAAGCGATCTCCTACACTGGCCGTACACCACTGGTGATCGTCGAGGGGACACTGAATAGTGCACGGTACATCCAAACCGTCATCGAACCCATCGTTCTACCATTCCTAGACCGGCAAGGGAACTTGTTGTTCCAACAGGACAATGCACGTCCGCATGTATCCCGTGCCACCCAACGTGCTCTAGAAGGTGTAAGTCAACTACCCTGGCCAGCAAGATCTCCGGATCTGTCCCCCATTGAGCATGTTTGGGACTGGATGAAGCGTCGTCTCACGCGGTCTGCACGTCCAGCACGAACGCTGGTCCAACTGAGGCGCCAGGTGGAAATGGCATGGCGAGCCGTTCCACAGGACTACATCCAGCATCTCTACGATCGTCTCCATGGGAGAATAGCAGCCTGCATTGCTGCGAAAGGTGGATATACACTGTACTAGTGCCGACATTGTGCATGCTCTGTTGCCTGTGTCTATGTGCCTGTGGTTCTGTCAGTGTGATCATGTGATGTATCTGACCCCAGGAATGTGTCAATAAAGTTTCCCCTTCCTGGGACAATGAATTCACGGTGTTCTTATTTCAATTTCCAGGAGTGTATGTTTATACGATTAATAATATATTTCAGTATTCTAAATCAAAGTACATTAGACTCCGCTACCCCTGAAAAGTCAAGCGTTCTTGCAGCAGAAAGTTTCTTATTACTTTCTTCAGCCATTTGGCGGTGGTTATCAGGTTCTTGTACAAGAGAATGCTTAGCTGAAAATGTGGTGTGAAAATGGAAATAGAAATGAGCTCCATTATTTAGCAAATGACAACAGATGGCATTAGCAATTACGCAGTTGTATTAACTCAGTTTTTAAGATATGTGGGTTATCAGGTTGATGCACCAGGTCACAGAATTGCGGAATGATTTAGATAATCTATCCGTATGATTCTAAATAATGAAAAGTGTGTAGTCATTCACATGAGTGCTAGAAGGAATCCGTTAAATAATTATGAAAAATCCGCATTGATTGCAGAAGCTACCTAGTGTTTACCTAGGTTTCAGCGTGGGTAACCGAGTCTTCTTCAGAACAAATATAAAACAGCTTGCCTAAATAGGCATAGTCAAAGGCTAAAATCGACACCTACAGCGGCAATACCCCATGATTTTTTTTTTGTTACAAATACACGGCACATATGTACCAAGTCAGTAATATTACTTATCTCAACCCTGTGTGTGCTGCCTCGCCCCAGCCAACGTACGATAGTCACAGGCTCTCCACCGAACTGAGGCATCGCAGGCTGCTCACATGCGCGGCTATCGAAATCACTGCGCATGCTCGCGGCCAGGAAACACTCTTCTTATGCATGGGAGCGGGATTACAAAGTTAACACGGGTCGGGACTTAACTGATTGCCATAAGTTGTCGCACACATAGCAAATTGAGCAAATGATAAAAGCGATGATGGGGGAATTAAGACATATTTAATAGCAACGCACGACAAACTTTGTGCACGGATGGTAAATCAGCCACAAGCTAATATGGAGGCCCTAGAATTAGGTAGAAATTACAACTAAACTAAAAAGATAGCTATGCTAAGGACGTTATTGTTAACGGATAAAACAGCACTAATTATCTGCAGCAGAAACAACCATAGTTGCTACATCGCCATGATACTAAGCGGCCGATCAGGCCGTAATCAGAAGACGTTAAAGGTTTATAACATACCTTGGCTCCATGATGTTATAATTACATAGAAGCCAAAGAAGATACATACAATACCTCCTAAAAGCGCGCAGCAATAAGAAAATACAAATGGTGTTCTTCTCGGCTAACCAAACCCTCAACACATGAGGGAAAACGTACCAAAATGGGTGGGGGGGGGGGGGGCGTCCTTACCATCCGTGAACAATCAACATCGTGCGCGTGCATCAACGAACTTCCACGTCAGCAACTTAATGTGAAGAATTAAGTAAGGGACCGAAACCTTCAAAGAAATTTCTGTTTTTTAATTGGAGCTGATCCTTAAGGACATCGTCTTTGGCATACTGCAGCTGTTTAAAACAGCCTGTGACCATCGTACGGTGGCTGGGGCGAGGCAACACACACGGGGTTGAGATAAGTAATATTATTGACTTGGTACATATGAACCGCGTAATTGTAAAAAAAAAAAAAAAAATAAATAAATTATGGGGTCTTCCCGCTGTAGGTGTTGATTTTAGCCTTTGACTATGCCTATTTAGGCAAGCTGTTTCGTATTTGTTCTGAAGAAGGCTAGGTTACCCACGCTGAAACCTACGTTAGCACCATGTAGTTTGTGCAATCGAGGCGGATTTTTCATAATTATTTCGATACTTACGATTGCTGACGCACTGCAATGCTGAAAGTTCTTGAATCCGTTAAACATCGGTTACACGATAAATGAACCAATTCTAAAGGTTGTAAATTCAATTAAATGCCTAGGAGCTACAGTTAGAACAACTTAAACTGAGAAGAACGCATAGAAAATGTTGTGAGGAAGGTGAACCAAAGACTGCGTTTTACGAGGATGCAGTAGATTTACTAAAGAGACTGCCTGCACTACCCTCACCTGTCCCGTGTGGAATCCACACCAGGCAGGGCAGCACGTTTTGAACTATTTAGAAATAGGGGAGAGAGTATCGCGTTTCTCGTTGCGGCGTGAGTTACTCACGAAATTTCAGTCACCAACTTTCTCCCCCGAGTGCGAATATTTTGCTGACGCCGACCTACATAGTGAGAAACAACCATTAGATTAATAAAATAAATCAGAGCTCGCACGGAAAGATAAAGGTGTTCGTTTCTTCTGCCGTATGTTCAAGAGTGGAGTAACAGAGAATTATCGTGAAGGTGGACCGGTGAACCCTCTGCCGGGCACTTAAGTGTGATTTGCAGACTAGCCATCAAGGTGTAAAGGTAGCTGTAGATTTTAATGAATGTCAGTTTGGTTTAGGTCTTTATTAAATTCTGTTAGCCAGTTGTTACGCTTTACCGTCGACAACGCGGAGTTCAGTATTTTCTTATTTAGCCTACGAGGGGCGTTTAACTCTTGTTTTCTCGGTCAGTTTCGGCTGAAAAATGCATAATTTTCTGTGGGACAACGTTAAACATAACCACTTCAGTCCCTACAGTTTCATAAAGTTCCCATAGGTGACGGCGTTATATGTAGCATTCCAAATGGCTTTTAGGACGGAGGTGCGCTCCAAGTAGAGAGTTGTCATTGAGTTTCTTTTGGTCGATAGCCGGTGCATCGCAGATATTCAAAGGCGCTTGCAGAAAGTCTATGGATACCTGGCAGTGAACAAAAGCACGGTGAGTCGTCAGAGGAGGTATCTGTCATCATCGCAACAAGGTGACGCAAATCTGTACGATATCCCTCCCCTGTGCCGGCCGGGCGCACAAAGAATTTCAGTGTTTTCGTCACCACAAAAATGTAAAAGAACTTCTGCTTATCCACGAAAACGCAAGGTCTCACAAATCTGCGTACCCGATAGAAGCTCACGTAAGTTCATCGGACTGTTCTTCCTTATCCATCTTACAGCCCGGACCACGCACCTTCCGACTTCCATCTGTTTTGCCCCGTGAATGCTGCATTCCGCGGGATGAAGTACGTGCACGAAAGTGAGGTTGTTGATGCAGCAAGACATTGGCTCCAACAGCGACCAGTAGAGTGGCACCATGCGGGCATACAGGCCCTCCCAGTAAGGTGGCGTAAGGCCGTCACATTTAACGGAGATTATGCTGATAAACAGGATTTTGGAGCCCAAAGAATGGCAATATTATGGTGTATTGGAATCCTGAATAAAACGAACCTGTTTGCAGAGCAAAAATGTGTTGCATCACATACTGAACGCCTCTCGTATATAGGTGACTCTGAAATTGTAATCTCCAATTCGTTATAGTATCTGCTGCGATTTCTTTATCATCCAAATTCCATTTTTGCAATTTGCTCCTAAAATGATTATGAGAATCTTCCCTTCATTTTTCCAATCATTTCAATTTGTGTTCTGGCGCCAATTATCATACTTCCACATATATAAAGGACTTCTATACCAGAATGAGATTTTCACTATGCAGCGGAGGGTGCGCTGATATGAAACTTCCTTGCAGATTAAAACTGTGTGCCGGACCGAGACTTGAACTCTACCACCGCTCTCAATGGTAGAGCAGTTCCCCGCGAAAGGCAATGGTGCCGAGTGGGAGTCTCGGTCCGGCACACAGTTTTAATCTGCCGGGAAGTTTCAGCTTCTGTTTCAATAATCATGTTATAGTGTCGTAATTTCCTTACTTGGTGCTATTTTTCAGACGAATTTGTACGCTGTTTGTAATTTTTGAATTTTTTCTTTTTTAGTTTCCCTATTTACTCCTACCGACGAAATTATTTTTTTTTCCCAAGTCTTAAATTTGTCTACGTGGAAGATGTCTATTTTGATTATTAATGATTGTTTGTTGACTAGTGATCCTTTTTGAGTGTCACTTTCTATGAAGTTTGGAGCCTATGTTTTTCCCTCTGTGGCATCTCATTGCAGAAGACACAAAAGTGAAAAGCTCGTGCTTTGAAGATGGCTAATGCTTTTCTCCCACAACTTCCGTGGGAATTGGTCCGTGCTGTTCCGTGTATGTGCTGTGCACGAGGCAGGCCCGCAGATACAAATCAAACAGCAGGCGTTAATCAAGTTGCATTGTAGCCTCTGCGATCGGATGGTTCATCAGGGAGCCTGGCCTAATCAGGCGGTGTGTGTTGTGAATTTCCGGCGGAATGGGCGACGCTGCCGCCCCGCTGACCCACAAACGTTCGACGGCTGCGAAGCGAGGCCTCAGCGGTCGCTACGCAGTGAGAATTTGGCGCGGCTCGCGGGGCTGGAGCCCTGTTACCAACTCCCCCTCAGTTCTACCCGACCACGATATCATTAGACTTGGCCTCCAGAGGGTTTACAGTAAAGTGCTGAATAGAGTTATAAAACTGTTGTAGGCAACTGTAGATTATCATAAGTAAGCGTATACTACGATAGTTCTCCTGGTAGCTTTGGTCAGTGAACATCATAGCTGCGGTACATGTACGTTAGGAGTATTGCATACCTATGGGGCGTTTCCTCATTTCGATTACCCTGTTTGCGTATGCGACCAATCTCTTACTAGATTTCCCTAGAAAGACGCAGCAATGAACCATTTAGATAGAGTGAGGATACATAAAGCACCATATAACTTATGGAACATTCTTGTTCTACTCTCGGTAAAATACAAGAAAAACTACTCTGCAAAAGACTACAAGCACACCAAACACTATGGGGACTCACATCAAACCAATACGGCTTCAGGGAAGGGAAATCTATAGACGACGCAATTAACAGAGCATTCCAAATAGTACACGACACACCCTCCAAATACACACTTGCAATTATGATAGACAACTCAGGTGCCTTCGACAACCTCTGGTGGCCGGCCTTGTTCAAGAGGTTCAGACACCTGTAGGTACCGGAGTCTCTGTATAATAGTTTCATGGAGTATTGCAGAGACAGAGTGGTCATTTGGCAAATGGAGAACCAGAAAGTGATTGAACGAATTACAAAAGGCTGTCCACAAGGGTCGATCTGCGGCCCCATCTTCTGGGACATAGTTATAGAACCGCTCCTACAGTTACTAGAGGAGCTCATCTTGACAGATGGAATTGTCTCTTATGCTGATGATCTACTCGTCGTAGTTTCAGCAAACAACCGTGCCCAGCTAGAAGAAAGAGCCAATGGAACACTCTGGACAATAACCCAATGGTGCACAGATAACAAATTAAAGATAGCAGGAAACAAAATAACTTATACATTGCTAAAAAGGTATCCTGCGCAGGAACCCAACAGTCAAAATCGGGGACACAAACATAAAAAGACTAGCAGTCACACGCTATCTAGAAGTATACATTGACGGACGACTGAACTTGCATGAACACATGCGAATATGCACAAACAAAGCAGAAAAGATACTATACAAACTGGCGAGGCTAAATTCGGAACAATTCAGACTACCCCTGTCAGTCACACAAACATAGCATTGTGCTCTCTTCGAGTCAGTACTATGCTTTGCTGCCAGTACGTGGGCCCACAGATTTAATCTCTGTCTGCAGCTCGTGGTCGTGCGGTAGCGTTATCGCTTCCCGCACCCTGGTTCCCGGGTTCGATTCCCGATGGGGTCAGGGATTTTCCCTGCCTCGTGATGACTGGGTGTTGTGTGCTGCCCTTAGGTTAGTTAGGTTTAAGTAGTTCTATGTTCTAGGGGACTGATGACCATACATGTTAAGTCCCATAGTGCTCAGAGCCATTTGAACCTCTTTTTATCTGTTAAATCTCTGAACTAACAGAACCCATTCAGCGTCGAGGGCAAAGAAGTGTTCTACTTCGACTAACAGGGGCATTCAACATAGCTTCAAATGATGCACTATGTGTTGTCATGGAAATCTTCCCCATAGATATCACCATTGTAACATGGCAAGAACTATGCCCCATACATGAAGTCATTAGAGATCACCTAACTCACGTTGAGCGAAGAGTAGGGTTGAAAAAAATGACTGACTAGGCACAAAGCATCTTGTAGATGGTATACTACGGATGTATTGGAATAATTAATGTCAGGTGATGGTTTTAAAGTAATTCACACGACATGAAAACTTTGTGGAAACGAGTCAATTTACTGGACGCTAGTTTACCCCAGGGAAGTATTTAGAGTTGACTGTGGCTGGCTGGGGAACGGCGAAGTGAAGTGACAATAGGCAGCTTAGGGCGGCTCAAGCTCTGAGAAAGCGGTAACGTGGCGTGGCTTCCAGCCGCCTTAAAATGAGTGACAGTGAGTGGGTGGTTGACCCCGACTCCATGCTGGTGTACTGGGAAACAGACGGAGAACTTGTATGCCTGTTGATAAATGTCCATCGTCCCGTTTTCTGTGAAACATGCGACAAAGCCGCGCAAAGCTACTGTGGAGCGGTCAACAGAGGTCAAAATATGAATGTTTGTGAATATAGCAACTTCACACTGAATTGACGGTCCGCAGAGCCTGAAGTAAATCAGGTGAAGAGTGACAGCATGAAATACGCTGGCCTCCAGTGGGAACATAGGACCAAGGAATTTTAAGTACTCTCCTGGCAGTCAGAATTCCAGAAAACTTGGTGTTTGTGCAGACGCTAACCTTGATGGGTGGCCTGGGAGGAGCTAAATTGAAGAAATTGAGAGGAAGGGAAATTTTGTGGGAATTTGTTAACTTCCCAGAGCAGGCATTGGTTGGCGCTGGAAGCGACGCTAACCTTGATGGGTGGCCTGGGAGGAGCTAAATTGAAGAAATTGAGAGGAAGGGAAATTTTGTGGGAATTTGTTAACTTCCCAGAGCAGGCATTGGTTGGCGCTGGAAGCGACGCATAATTAACGTGACTTGCGCAGCAATGGGCGTAAGTGCTTTTGCTGGAGGGAAAGCTGAGGCGAAGAGCAGACTGGGAGAAGTCCCCATAGAGGTCTTCCATTCCCAGCTTGCCTAGAGTGCGGACGTGGTGTTCTTTGCTCAGCTTGCCTGAGAAAGAGTGAGCATCTCTGCAGTTTAGGACTTAGCAAATGGAACGATTGAGCTTGGAGATAGGAAGTTTTGGTTCAGCTGTATACCGGGCAAGATAGCTAGGAGTGAATAGATGAGCCCAGCCTTGCAGCACCACGAGGTCAGCCGATGGGGTCTGCACAACGACGACGCTCTGCCACGCTGTATTCGGTGATATTGCGCTCTCTCCAGCCACTGATTAATTTGTTGGATCACGTTGGCACAGTTTCCACGAGGTTTTCATTGGCCATGTATTGTAGAATTTTCTCGCACTTTGCACTACACCTGGGTCAGTCGACAGGAATTTCTTTTGAGTTATCGCGCTTTACTCCACGCAAACGCAATTTATTACCACTGCCTGATAGGAGAGTCTTGTAATGTGATGATTGAAGGTCGGGAGTTAAAATAAATTTGTGCTAATCGACTCCATCTGTTTTCAATCAAGTAGATGAAATCCAAAGTCACTTTCATAATTAGTTTTATGTTCAACATTTGCATCTGGTGTTCAATAGCTGAATATAACATCACTGTGCACCCCTTTTTAATAAAAAGTGATCAATTCTGAATAAATTAATGTCAACACTGCCACCGCAGTTCAATCAGGAGTCACAGGGCCATATTACTTTTTTGCGTTATCCGATATTGCGGCAGTTTTGCACTCTCTGTTGATCTGTCAGTCAATTAGTTGGGGTGAACACACGCCAAAACCATCTAAGTGATGGGTGGGGTGTTACACCATCAGGTGCCGCGCAGCAATTTAGGATGTGGAGAATAGACCAGGCTCGGCAGATCACTGGTGTACTGATTGAGACAACACGTCAACTCAGAGCTAGGCGAGTGGATACGTGGCAAAGCGAGTGGGCCAACTTCGATATGGGCCGCTGTGTATACAACTTCTTCCCTGACATCCGGGAAAGACTAAAACTAAAACATATCGATCCCAGCCGCGGTAAGGACATGGCCCTTATCCCACGCACCTGTAACGCGTGAGTTTGCAGCAGACTAATAGATGCACATGCGGGGAAGAAGGTTCCCATGAACACACTGTCTTCTTCTGCGGACAACGCACAAACAAAAGACACACGGTACACATAAATCGCCCGAACACATAGAGCGAACTACATGCCATAATACGCGACCCGGAAAGGTGGACTGAACTCAACAAACTAACTGACGAAATCTCGAAGATCCAACAAACAGAATACTTGCGCAACAGACCCTACCGAAGGCAAGTCGGTCCAAACAGACATCATGATGACCAGGGGGACACAGACATGATTATCACCACGAGTGATGAAGAAGAACCAGATACAGACCAGGGCACCAACACAGATATTGAAGTGTCCAGCGCGAATGATCCATAGTGTCAACCAAGTCCACTTCAACGAACAGTCTGGAACAACCGACAAGAAGTGCACAAGTCACACACAACCCTAATAACAGATTGCACCTTATATGTAAATAGTTAACAGCTTAAAGCTAGCTAGGTACTTCTTCAAGGGACCTACGCCTTCCGTTAAGAGGCAGCGCACAGTCTGGATGGAAGGATCTTAATTGTGGTCCCTCTCTTTTGAGCCCAACCCGAAGGCTACCTATGGTAGATCGGAGAAAACCACCGTTCAGGTCGTGTTGTCGGCGGGGCCGGGAGGTGCTTGTGCCTGATGTACTCTACTAGGAGCCTTGTAGGCTCAACACAAACCGTTAGCGTTATTACCTTTGTTACTTTTACCACAAGTACCCTTTCATTAGCAACTTTGAGCCAAGCACAAAAGCCGGCCGGTGTGGCCGTGCGGTTCTAAGCGCTTCAGTTTGGAACCGCGTGACCGCTACGGTCGCAGGTTCGAATCCTGCTTCGGACATGGATGTGTGTGACGTCCTTAGGTTAGTTAGGTTTAAGTAGTTCTAAGTTATAGGGGACTGTTGACCTCAGGAGTTAAGTCCCATAGTGCTCAGAGCCATTTGAACCATTTGAACCAAGCACAAAATCAGTCACCTCTCTATTGTATATCGTAAATAGTTTAGCAGGCTGGACATGGAGGTCTTGGTCTTAGTTTCTAGCTTTAACGTACCCTAATCGTTTTAGGATGTTAGATGTTAAAGGCATGGTGAGCGATGGCCAGCGTCTTGAGGGTCGTTCAAAGACCCGGGCCTTCGCCTACAACCAGAAGACGGGCAATATTATACCTATCTCTTCTCTATTCAATTCTCTTCCTTCCTTCTTTCTAAATATTTAATTTCGTTTTGTTTATTATTATCTCGCTTGATTTTGTGTTTGTTACAAGTTTTTCTAATGCTGCACAAAAAAAGGTATCAAATTGATGTAAAGAAATAGGGCCCGCCTCCACGTGGCGGGACACGGGCAACGGTGTGAGTGGGGACAGGAGCTGGGGTGGTGTTGCTTTCAGTCACACCGGACCCCGGACCCAGTCACAGCAGCTAAGTGGAAACATACGACCCATCATAAGAAATTAGACGGTGGGTCATAAAAAATAAGCAGCTAGTGAAAAAATAAGTGCTGAGGGGCCCAGGGGAGGCCTAATGCTTTGTGTCATGCTGTCATCAAGGGTACACGAGTGGGCCTTCGGCTCCGATGGTGTTTCATTGAATGGTTCACACGCTGTTGATGGACCAGGAATAAATTCCGCATATTTGCAGGAGGGTTGCACTTCTGTCGCTTTGATCTTTTCTCTTCAGTCGTCGTTGGTCTCGTGGTTGCAGGATCTTTTTCCGGCCGCAGCATTGCCGGAGATTTGATGTTTCACAGAGTACCTCATATTCACGGTACCCTCGTGAAATGGTAGTACGGAAAATCTCCACTTCATTGCTACCTCGGAGACTCTGTGTCCCATCGCTCGTCCGCAGACTATAACACCACGATCAAACTCACATCTTGATAACCTGCCGTTGTAGCAGCACTAACCGATCTAACAACTGCGCCAGAAACTTATTATCTTTTATAGCCGTTGTCGACCGCCGCGCCGTATTCTGCCTTGTACATATCTCTGCATTTGAATATGCATGCCTATACCAGATTCTTTGGAGCTTCAGTATACTTGTACAGGATGTCAAATGGCGCAGTCAGTTGCAATATACTTGAATCAACATGTGGACACAGAAAAAAATTCGTAGTAGAGTGTTAATAAATGCTGCTTTAATTTTTTTTTTATTTTTTTTTTATTTGGACATTGAGATTATACTTATTGTTAGACCCACGTCCCTGACAACGGCATAATTAGGGTTACTGACCCATAGGTCAAACTTAAAATATGACCTTCCCCCCTTGCTGACTACATCTGCCTGTTTTTTGTTTAATCCTGATTGTTTTTTACCACATTCTTTCGTTTATTGCTCTCAACACAACTTGAGAGTGAAGTAAAAAGTACACGTTTCCATAATTAGTTTTTGTATGCTTCAGTCAAACGCATGGAGAAACAGACAGTCTAAAGTCGGGTTGCTTGCAGCCAAAACGTATATGCGTTTCCGATCAAACCATACCTGTATCACAAAACACTGAATTCTAAAACAATGTTCCTCATCATTTCGTTACTTTGGCTTACATGGTGTAACGAGACTGGCGCCATCTGGAAACCGAAAGCAAGAAGCAAACTAAGCAGGGAGAGTTAGGTCTTATGGAACTGTTGCCCAACAAAATCACATCCGAATTTCCGCATTATTTCCTTCCATACATCTCTCACCGCTCTCCAGTTCATTTACCACCGGCTCATACTTCTTCTTCTCATCCTACTTACCTACCCTCCTCCCCTTTTCTTTTGCCGTAGCTCCTTGTTGTTTCTTCGTATCTCACAATACCTAACCCTCACAGAAATAGCGCACTTGGCTACCATCCCCTCGTTACGCCACTGATCCTCCAGCAACCGGATTAAAGTTCTCCTAAAAGGCACGACTGCTGGAAATCTTCCTTGCTGTTTGTCGTTGCTAGGCGACCAGCCGGCGGCACAGTCGTGACGACCATGTTTTTCCGCGCGGCCCGTTTACGAGCGGAATAGCAGGGGGGCGGCGCCTGGCTGGAGCGGCCTGCCCTGCCCTGGGAGGAGAGGAGAATTAGCAGCGTGGCAGGGACGGGGCACCCAGCGGCGGCCCAAATGGACGCGCGAGTCGCCGGGCAGGGCTGCGCGCCACTAATAAAACGGCCCGCGGCAGTAAACGAGGGCCTAATACGCGCGTCACGGCTCCCGCTGTTCCCCCGCCCGCACTTGACCTCGGTTTACGCCACACGACGCTTTCAGGCGGACAGGCTTTTACTACTTCATTTATCCATTCCCCTATATTTGCCCACAGTTAATTGTTCTGTCTGTAATACCTTCCATGTCGCGGTTATTAATCTTTCTATTTGTATAAGTAAAATTATTTCTTATTTGAAGTAAGAGAAGAAGAAGGTAGGACGTATGGATACAGGCTGTGTGTAATTGCTATATGCAACGCTTCGTGATGGTCCGAAGCCATTACAACTTGATCCTCCCCTAGTGATGAATTTACCAAATACGCTACTCGTTTAGCTGCAGTATTAGGCCCCACAAATACAGAGTGAACCAAAAGTTCGTTAGCATTTGTAAATTGAGTACCTCACTGAATGACTTAAGTAGAGAGGTAAAAATTGACACACGTTCTTGAAATGACATGAGGTTTTAATGAAACCAACAAAATTGAACAAAGTGACCAAGATATGGCTCTTCACATGACAAAAAAAACCGTAATTAGCATAATAACTGATTTTAGTGAAAGACGAAGATTTTTAAAACAGCTGCTCAACATGTCGGCCGTCATTCATCATCAATACATGTAGTCGAGAGACGACGTTGTGAAAACTGCTGTACGGTAGGTACGGTGAGAAATTTCCGTCGGATGTTGTCTTTTTAACATCCCTAACGAGGTTGGATGATCACGGTGGACATGCGACTTCAGGTAACCCCACAACGAACAATGATACGGATTGAGGTTTGGGGACGTGGGAGGCCTGGGAGGCCAAGCATGACGGACGTGGTGGCTCAACAGGCGGTCCTCAGCAAACGGTGTGCGAAACAGAGTTTTTACGAGTATATGAAATACGAGACGGAGTGACATCTTGCGCACAAGTCGTGAATTCTTGCGCACAAGTCGTGAATTCTAGCAACTGTTTATCAAGCAGGCGCTGTGGCAATTAGAAAAGCAGCACCCCTCATTTCCTCGAAGAAATGGTAAAGTGTCACTACATAGTGACTTCTCCGTCATGCAATGAGATTTCCAGGACAGTTCTACGATCTTCGGTAGCCCACATTCTGCTGTTGGCGGGTGTTGACAGATCCTCGGAGTGTGAAATGGGGTTCGGTGGTCCACAAGACGTTAGACAACCAATCGTAGTCTTCCTCCATTTTTTTAAGTGCCCATACCGCAAATACTCTCCACATCTCACTCTCTCTCTCTCAGTGAATGCCGTCTATGCTGCGTCACTGACCTGCTCCTATCCAGCTCCATCTGTTTGCCGGCTTTTGTTCTAGTTTTCGGGCTCAATAAACCTCAATGTCATTTCAGGCATCTTTTACCGCTCTACCCACATTATTCCGTGAGTTAGGGCATTTTGAATTGTTAACGGATTTTTGGATCACCCTGTACATAGCAAAGATTTAAATATTAAGATGTAGCAAAATTGCTCTGTGTGTTGAAAGCACGACGTGAGGTCTCCGTTAAAATTTCAACACCGTGAAGGTGACTTTGCAGCAAGAGTCAACTTGGCACGAAGTGTAGGCCTAATACATGCTTGGTGTGGAAATGATTATTATTTCATCGCAAGTGGGAAAAAGCAGGTAAAAGTAATGCTAACCGAAATTATGTTAACAACGAAGGATGACGTAGAAGGAGAAATGTCTTCTGGTATATATCGGAATTTGTCAGTGGCACGTTCGCGAGCTATCGAGATTGCAATATTGCTGTCACGGTGGTTAAACCGAGACAGGACCTCCCAACTTGAGGCGTGCTTCATTTTTCGCACATAAATCAAAGCGGCAGCAGGCTATGGCTAGTAGGGAAGCAGTTGCTCCGCCCTGCATGACCCTACAAGGGGACCGCTACTTGTCTGGGGCTGCGCGTTAATCACGCAGTGTCGGGGAAACAGAGGGCGCCGCAGTGCTGAGGAGGGTTGTGGAGGAGCACCTGCTGCTGCAACTTAGCCCTGCGCCTACTCACAGGTCGCCCTGAGCAAATTGTGAAGCAGTGTTAACCGACCAAGCTAACTTTGCTCTCCTCCAGTATAGTTCTTGCACGCTCTTGTTTGGTTCTGTATACAAATGCACCGAGTCTTTATTAATTCACCATTAAACAAGCAAAGTACAGCGTTAAAAATGTACAATATCTGTAAGGGCTGGGTCGACGTGAGTAAGCAAACTTGATGGTGGAAGCATAAGGCCACCACAGATGCTCACATAATCGTAATCACACAGAAAAAAGTAGTCCGTATAGCAAGCAGTTCATACACCTATAAATAGAGAGCAACCAGGTCCCAGTAGCGCATCACGAGCATTACAACAACAGTCTTCAGTAGGTGAACGATCTGTCAATGGAACTACCGTCAGTTGCTTGCAGAAGTATTCCAGCCTCTATGCGTCAGGCCCAGATGATTCGGTGGGAGCGCTGCGTATCTTGAGTTGCCGTGATCCAAAATCTTCTTGACTCAGTAACATGTGACATCGCTGTCGTTATCTGGACTAGATACAAGAGTGGTATTATCTACTTAAATAAGTAGATCCTTATGCCTTTGCAAGCCAGGCAACATATGAGCTGCTCTCTTGTATGTTCTTCGCAAGTGCCCATTTTAGTCGTGAGTGGCTCTTGAGCCGCTTTTAGTGAGTGACCTTCTGTTAGATTGTGCAGCGAAAACAAAAGAGCGGAAGACTAAATGGAGATGGCACCGTTGCATGTTAGTAAGTGTGTAGGAGCTCGTGACCAATCTCATAAAATGCTCTGGCTAGAATAAGTAGCAGTTACCCCTCGGCCAAGAATTGTGGTCGTGGAGGTTGAATAGGTGAGCTGGTGGTGCTACAAGAGTAGGATGCAGAACTTGTGGAGCCAGTGAGGGTGGCTGTCATACACCCAAAGCCATCATTCAAATTGCATTATCTAGATACAAATTAACTGTTCGTGATTTTGCAACATGGGCTGTCTTGTCCAGTGCGGCAAAAGGCACCCTGAGTGGCGCACTCGTGCACAGCGAGAAATGTGTAAGCATCACTCTGAAGGCTCTGGGCATCGCTGCAGATCGGGACCCAACAGCCACGTTGTACTGGTAGCCAGATCGGAAGTCTGCAGGCGCAAGCCTACAGCGGCTCACCAACAGCGAGTGTGGCACACCCCAGTGCTCTCGCAGGTGTACGCACGCTAAGGCGTGTACCAGTGGCATACCAAACACACGTCAGGAGTCGAGAAGGCTGAAGCCAAGGATCCCAACCAGTAACATAGCATACAGCCAGGGAGACGGTATCAATTACAGCCAGGAAGGTAGTACACATGTGCCTTGCCCTACAGGTTGAAGGTGGCAGCTTGGAGCATCTAAGTCCTATCACAGCCGGCTGGCTGCAGATTCGGAGGTGAAGTCTTCACACAGGCAACATCTAACACAATAGAAATTAACCACAGGTTCGTCTCAGTGAAGACCTATGCAGAGTGCAAATCATCGGACCATGGTGCTTATTGCAAATTCCCTTCCCCCCCTCCACCCGCACCCCCTCCGTCCCCCCCCCCCCCCCCGTCCCGACAGAGACCTCCTTTATTAGCACAAGGCAGACCCTGTGAGACCTGCTGGGAGGGGGGGGTGGAGGGGCGGTTACCTACGCCTGCTAATATAAGCATATGTTAGCAATAGGCAAATTCTTCTATTTACCGATACTGCACAAAACACACCAAAACTCCTCCAGTACGAAAAAGGTGCCGAAAAAATGCAAATTAAATGACAAATTGAGTTAAGCAGTCGTAAATCGAATACTGTACCCCGCTACTGTCTATCAGTGTTATGTGGTAGACCTACGTTGAATGAAACACGTCAAAACCCAGAACTTATAGTTTGGGAGCTCTAACAACAGATCAGAACACCACAAGTCGGAGGTGCGTATGTTACCGGCCAAATACTGCACGTCGATGCCTCACTGACGTCGACTGCAAGATGAAGTCCTCTGAGTTTCAAAGAGGTGTCGTCTGAACTGAATATCTATCGTTGGCATCCCCGACAGTTATAACTATTGCCCAGATGACCAGACGAGCAAACGTCACTCAGGAATTCTCACAGGGAGAGCAGCTGAGAGGGACGACAACCAAACAGCGAGTTCCTGAGAACTTCTCTTCCACAGCACAAGGTGAGCTTCTGCTTCACTGTGTGAGAAATTGGCTAGTGGTGGCCGTCCAGCAATCAAAGCACCAATCCTAAGACTTTAACAGATGTTCTAAGCTTCCCAATACCATTCTCTGTTAATTTTACTACCGATTGTAATACCCCACCCGTCACTTAGCTGGCTTTGGCGTGTGTTCACCCCATCTAATTGACTAACAGATCAACAGAGAGTGCAAAACTGCCGCAATATCAGATAACGCAAAAAAGTAATATGGCCCTGTGACTCCTGATTGAACTGCGGTGGCAGTGTTGACATTAATTTATTCAGAACTGATCAATTTTAATTAAAAAGGGGTGCACATTGATGTTATATTCAGCTATTGAACACCAGATGCAAATGTTGAGCATAAAATTTATTAAGAAAATGGAAAGGTCTTTTAGGAAAAAAATTCCACCGTCCTGCTCAAAAAGGCAGGAAAAGGCTACATCGGGTTCGGTGGGTAGTCAACCAGAAGACAGCAACGAATCGGAGCGTTTGCAACCATCCAAATGCACACTAAAACACAAAAAGAAGATTAAACATGAGCAAATAAATTATATAGCAGCACACAACGTAAACTCACTACTTCAGACCGGAAAACTCAAGGAGCTCACAGCTGAACTAAATAAACAAAAAATTTTAATAACAGGGATGCATGAAATGAGAAACACCACAGAGGACCCATTCGAATCACAAGGATACAGAATTTATAATGGGAAACCAGGACCGAGGGCAATGAAACAATGTCCCTAGTTTGGAACAGGGTTTTTAGTAAACATAAAAATAATAGATTCAGTAACGGAATTCCAAACGGTATCATCAAGAACTGCGACTCTAAGCTTTAAAACAATAAATAAAACCTATACAATAATAAATTCTCATGCCCCAACAAATGAAACAAATTGTCTAACAAAAACAAAGGAAGAGGTAGATAAATTTTGGGACCTCCTAGTACAAACTGTGAACAGAGTAAATAAAAAGAATGTAAAAATCTTATTGGGAGATTTCAATGCTCAGTTGGGAAAAGAAAGGACATTTAAAGATATAATTGGAAAATGGAGTCTACATAAATTTACGAACAAAAACGGTCAAAGACTTGTAGAACTCTGCAGAGAACACAACCTTATATCTAAATCAACATACTTTAAGAGGAAGCCAAGTAAACTTAATACATGGAAACATCCAGACAGGAGTAAGGGTGAGTGGCAGCTAGACCATGTCTGTAAGGACAAAAATTTTCATAAGGAGATCCACAATGTTAAAGTACTGAGAGGAGAAGACACAGGCTCAGACCATTATATGGTTAAAATAAAAATCAAATTCACTCCGTTAAAGAAGAGGACCGGAAAAACTAATAAAATAAAAAGGAGGTTTGACCCACATCAGCTAATTAAAAATAATAAGTACCAACAAATAACACAAACCATCAAATTAACAGATGATCTAGAACAACTAGTGCCTAATCTTAAAAAAGAAGCAGAGAATCTAGCTCCCTTGAACCCACGAAGGCAACATGCATAGTGGACATCAGAATGTGACAAATTCCATGAAGATAGACACCAAGCATGGTTAAAGTTTCAAGCACATAAAACTGAAGTAAATGCCATCAACCTAAAAAATGAAAGAAAAAAAATTCACTCAAAATATTAGAAGAATCAAGAGAGGATTTCATAAAGACATTATAAACTCTATAGAAGGTAATTACCATAAAACCAAGTCCAGGGACTACTATAAAATCTCTGGGAAACAAGTAAAACAATATGAGGCCTCTACACTAATACTGAAAGATGAAGATGGAAGAATGACACACAGTAACAAGGAAAATGCAGAAGTCATGGCAAAAACATTTAACAAACTTCTGAATTGCGACGAACCCAAAGAACCCTTACAAATCAACATAAATGTCCCAATAAAAACCAAACTTAACAAACTAGACCCTCCAACTTTCCAAGAAGTAGAAAAAATTCTTAAAGAACAAAAAAATTATAAGGCATGTGGAGAAGATCAGGTTTTTGTTGAAATGTGGAAATATACAAGTGACACAGTCAAGATCTCCTTACACATGGCTCTAACAAAAATTTGGGTAACAGAACGATTTCCTGAACATTGGACCACAGCTATCATCCACCCACTACACAAAAAGGGAGATAGGAACAACCCAGACAACTACAGAGGAATCTCTCTCCTAGATTCCACATACAAAATTCTATCCAAGATCCTATATGAAAGAATCAAGGAGCAATTAGAACAGGAGTTAGGGGAATATCAGGGAGGTTTCAGACCATGGAGAAGCTGTGCAGAGCAGATAATTAGTTTAAAATTGATTATGGCATACTACAAGAAACGGAACAAACCTTTGGCAATAACATTTGTAGATTTTAAGAAGGCATATGACTGTCTCCACAGACCTTCAGTATTAAAAATTTTAAGAAATCTAGGACTCCATCCAAAACTAATTAAAACAATAGAACTTACTCTAACCAACACCAAATCAAAAGCGAAGTTTGGAGGAGCAATTTTGGAACCATTCCTCATAAAGACAGGCTGAAGACAAGGTGACTGCCTATCACCATTACTGTTCAACTGTGCACTGGAATACATAATGAGAGAATCTTACAAGGACAATCCAAAGAGGATAAGAATTGGAAGTGCAGAAGATGACATTAGCTTAAACTGCTTGGGATTCGCTGCTGGTCTTGCTCTCCTAGCCAACACCGTTCAAGAAGCCAGGCAACAAGTGAAATCACTACAAGAAATAGCAGAGAAAGTAGGCCTTAGAATATCATTTGAAAAAACGGAGATTATGCTAACTGATCCACCACTTGCAAACAAAATTACAATAGGAGAACAAGAAATCAAAATTGTTGATACATTTAAATATTTAGGCGAAATAATAACATACAATCTAAATGAGAAGCCATCATGGCAGAATAGAATAAAAAAAACAGAACTATGCAAATTACATTACCAAAACTACATACAACAAAAAAAGCCTATCTATAGATGCAAAATTAAAACATTACAAAACAGTTACACAACCAGAAATAACGTATGCATTTGAAACTATCTTCAAAACAACTAATACAGCAGAAATTGACAGAATACTAAAAATAGAAAATGAATAATTAGGACATGTATAAATAAACAGTATAAAATAAATGGACGTTGGAGAATAGCATCAAATGAAACAGTATATAAGAAAATAGAACCAGTCATGAGCACAATTAGGAAGAAACGCATCTCATTCCTTGGACATCTGATGAGAACTCCAGAAAACAGAATTAGTAAAAAAACAATACAAAAATTGTGGAATAGCAACAGCGACATTAAATGGATCACAGAAATTAAGAAAGATATAAAAGAACTTCAAATTACAGTAGATGACCTAAAAAACAAGACAGAGAAATCCAAAATACTGCAAGACCCGCAAACCAGACTACAAATGAAAATCAATAAACAGAGTACAGGAAGAGTTGTCTCAGATGAAGAAAAAAGGAAAATATCTGAAAGAATGAAGAAATATTGGGCACACGGAAGAGCAAAACGCCTTTCATATAAGAATAGAGTGTAATAATTTTATTACCTAAATATCATATTGAGTTATTGTTGTACCAAATTGTATCCCTGTGTAACAACTTGTTTAGAACTTTGTATTTTTGACTAGAGTGGTCCAATGAAGGCCATAAAATAAATAATAATAAAAAAATAATAAAAGAAAGTGACGTGGGATTTCAAGTACTTGATTGAAAACAGATGGAGTCGATTAGCACAAATTTATTTTAACTCAAGTCCTTCAATCATGACATTACAAGACTCTCCTATCAGGCAGTGGTAATAAATTGCGTTTGCGTGGAGTAAAGCGCGATACTCAAAAGTAATTCCTATCGACTGACCCAGGTGTAATGCGAAGTGTGAGAAGAATTCTACAATACACCGCCCATGAAACCCTCGTGGAAACTTTGCCGACGTGATCCAACAAATTAATCAGTGGCCGAAGCGGGCGCAATATCACCGAATACAGCGTGGGGGAGCGGCGTCGTCGTGTGGCGTCGGCCAACCTCATGGTGCTGCAAGGCTGCGCTCGTCTATTCACTTCTAGTTATCTTGCTCACTACATAGCTGAACCAAAACTTCCTACCTCCATGCTCAATCGTTCCCTTTGCTATGTCCTAAATTGGAGAGATGCTCACTCTTTCTCAGGCAAGCTGAGTCAAGAACGCCACGTCCGCACTCTAGACAAGCTGGGAATGGAAAACCTCTCCTGAGACTTCTGTCAGTCCGCTCTTCGCCTCGGTTTCCCATCCAGCAAAATCACTTACGCCAATTGCAGCCCAAGTCGCGTTAATTGTGCGTCGCTTCCCAGCGCCGACCAATGCCGGCGTATTTCATGCTGTCGCTCTTCACCTGATTTACTTCAGGCTCTGTGGACCGTGAATTCAGTGTGAAGTTGCTATAGTCACGAACACGCATATTTTGACATCTGTTGACCGCTCCACCGTAGCTTTGAGCGGCTTTGTCGCATAATTCACAGAAAACGGGACGACGGACATTTTTCAACAGGCGTACAAGTTCTCCGTCTGTTTCCCGGTACACCAGCATGGAGTTGGGGCCAACCACCCACTCATTGTCACTCATCTTAAGGCGGCTGGAGGCCGCTCCGTACTGGCAAAAAATGATACCTCCGGGTGGCATTTATATAACCACTATCTAATAAAAGCTATCCGGAAACGTTTTAGTGATCATTATTAATGGGGTTGCCTACCTTTCTCCTTTATGACTGCATATGCCTTCAACCAGGCAATCGTCGGAGGGTTGTTTGGAGGCAACCCGGTCAGGCTGAACGTGTTAGACACACTGTCCCGCGAATGCAGAAAGGTGGAGGTTCCCTGTTGTTTTGGGGTGGCACTACGTGGGGTCGACGTACGCCGCTGGTGGCCATGGTAGGCGCCATAACGACTGTACGATACGTGAATGCCTTCCTTCGACCGGTAGTGCAACCATATCGGCAGCATACTGCCGAGGCATTCGTCTTCATGGACGACACTTCGCGCGCCCATCGTACACATCTTGTGTATGACTTCCTTCAGGATAACGACATCGCTCCAATAGAGTGGGCAGCATGTTCTCCAGACATGGCTGGGATAGATTGAAAAGGGCTGTTTATGGACGACTTGACCCACCAACAACTCTGACGGATCTGAGCCGAATCGTCGTTGAGGAGTGAGACAATCAGGACCGGCAGTGCTTGATTAACTTGTGGATAGTATGCCACGACGAATACAGGTCTGTGTCAATGCAAGAGGACGTGCAATTGGGTCAAAAGAGGCAATCTTGACCACCAGCTCTGAAGGTCTTGCTGTATGGTGGTACAACAGGCAATGTGAGGTTTTTATGAGCAATAAAAACGGTGGAAAAGATGTTTATATTGATCTCTATTCCATTTTTCTGTATAGGTTCCGGAACTCTCTGAAACGAAGTGATGCAAAACTTTTTTTGATGTGTTTATATTGTAAAGAGCAACGGTCCTATCACTATTCCTTGTGGTACTCCGGATATTACCTTTACATCTGTCGATTTAGTTCCGTTAAGAGCGATGTGTTGTGATCTATCTGCAAGGAAGTCTTGCACCCAATCGCAGGTCTGCTTCGATACTCCGTAAGCTCGTATATTTTTTTTAATTAAACGGCAGTGCGGGACGGTATCAAATGCCTAACTGAAATCAAGGAACACGGCACCAATCTGAGCGCCGTTGTGCACTGCGCTGTGGATCACATGGAGGAACAGAGCCAGCTGAGTTTCGCAGGATCTCTGTTTGCGGAATCCATGTTGATTTTTAGAGAGGAGATGTCCATTTTTTCTTGAGCACAAAACATGTTCCACAATTCTACAACAGATTGACGTCAACGATGTAGGTCCATAATTGTGTGGATCGGTCTTACGGCCTTTGTTAGAAACGGAAATGACCTACGCTTTTTTCCAGTCGTTAGATACCTTTCGTTGCTCAAGCGACCTGTGACAAGGTACTGCTAGAAGGGGAGCAAATTCTTTCGCATAATCGTTATAGAATCTTATAGGTATCTCATTTGGTCCAGATGCCTTTCCACTTCTAATCGACTGTAGCTGCTTTTCATTTTCGCGATCGGTTATCTCAACATCCGCCATTTAGATGTTTGTACGACGACTGAAAGGAGGGGCAGTGTTACGATCTTTCGGGTTGAAACATTTCGTCCTTCTCTCTGTTACCTTCCGTTTCGGTGCCGGTGTGGTCGCTTGGAGAATGAGTAGATGATTTTGATCCAGTTACTGATTTACTAGTTTCCTTTCCTGTTCCACTCTCGGAAAGAGCTGTATAGCTCCATATGAGACCTAATTTCTCGTACATTATCTCTGTGGTCCTTATGGGAAATTTGTGGTGCCGGCAGGCGTCGCCTGCCTTTCAATGATTCCGATTTGAGTTCCCCGAGCATTTCCGTATCACTTACGTGTTGTTCGTAAGTACCGGCAACATAATCTAGCTGCCCGTCTCTGAATTGCTTCGATGTCTCCTTTTCATCTGATCTAGTGCGGATCCCAGACACTCAAGTAAAACTCAAGAATACATCGCACTAGCGTCCTAAATGCGATGTCCTTTTTTTCCCTGTAGATGAAAGACACTTTCCTAAAATTCTCCTAATAAATCGAAGTCGACCTTCCCTACTACAATTTGCACATGCTCCTACCATTTCACATGACGTTGCAACGCCACTCAAAGATATTTAAACGACGTGACTGTGTCGAGCCGGGCCCTATAAATGCTGTATCCGAACATCACGGGTTTGTTTTTCCCACACATCCGCATTAACTTACATTTGCCTGCATTTAAATCCAGGGTGCCATTATCACGCCAAATAGAAATTTTGTCAAAATCATCTTGAATCGAAATACAGAAAAGTCCTTTCGATATTCATGGCCATAATCTCACAATATTTATCGTTGACAGTCAATTGCCACTTTTCGCACCATATAGATATCTTGTCTCAGTCATTTTGCAATTAGTTTCGAGCTTCTGATGAATTACTACCCTGTAAACGACAGCGTCTGTTCAAAAACAATCTAAGAGAGATGCTCAGATTGTCTGCTAAATCGTTGACATAGATCAGGAACAGCAGAGAATATATAACACTTTCTTGGGAAATTCCAGATATCACCTGTGTTTTGCTAGATGACTTTCTACTATTTACATCGAACTGTGAGCTTTCAGCCAGAAAATCACGAATCTAGTCGTACAATAATCAATCTGAGATCCGCTGTCGAAAGCGCTGTTTACTTTGTGTGAATAAAGAGCTAGCTGGGTTTCACTAGAACGGTACTTTCTGTGATGTCATTGCAGAAGTTTCTGGTTTCAATTTTGATCACTTAATCTGTTAGATGAAAAATTTTATTATGCTTTTGAACGAAATGAAGTAATTGTATTGCTTTATTGGCAACGAGGGTTGTTCCACCGCCTGGTGCGAGTTTTATTATTTGAGTCCATTTTGGAGAATTGTGCGTCGACATACTTCGGAATGAATCACATAATCATTAATTGATACTTTCCATATCGTACCAACATTGGCATACTTTCTTATTTGTCTGTTTCGAAGAACTTAGAAGCGAAGGTGATTGTTTCTCATATTTTTGTAGTGAACTGTTACTGGCAGAAATATAAAGGGAGTGGACGATGGACCGGTCTGTCCGCATTTATTATTATGTTCAGGCGGTTCTCAGCTGGAAATGCGACGCGACCTTCAGTACAGAAGCCAGACTCGGTCCGTGGTCTCCGGCCGCAAGCGCCCCAGAATGCTGACAATCCGCCGCGTCTAGCCGCAACCCGAGCGTTTCCAAGGAGGCCCGGAGAGAGCCGCTAATTGGCACTTAAGACTTCTGCGTCAACAATGACTCCGCTAGCGCAGGCGAAAGCGAGAATTTAGTACCGATTACGCTCCACAGCCCCAGAACCTCTCCTCCACAACTCAACTGCACCAGCTTTAAGTTATATATAAATCACACGCTCTGCAGGCCAAACTGAGAGGATTCCAATACTTGTGCGAGGAAGTGTAGTGGCTTTAGTTGTGTATGAGTCATTAGTAGTTGGAAGAAGTTGGTTCCAACCCGTATCACGACGTATATGTTTTTGTTTTTAGTCTGAAAGTAACGAAAACATACGCCCTCTAAACTACTCAGTGCTTCTGTCCGAATTTTTGTAGCCAAACGAAGAATGAGAAAAAAACAGATGGGGTATGAAACTGACCAGCGTGACGTATAGTTTCGCAACAAAAAATTGCTTGAAAGCAATCAGGATAATTAAGATAAAAACTTTGTGATTTCAGGAAAAAATGATATATTTCATGATCAGCAGCTCATACCTAAGGAAATGAAATGTTAAAAAAAGATCATTTCTTCTGTCCCTATCCATTTTGCCCATAAAAAGTAGTATTTAATTGCCAAAAACTTTTCCTTCAGATCATGTACTACGTACGAGAACAGAACACGTTGTGATCGCCAACGAGGTGTCGAAAAATTCACCTCTTGAACGCTTAGCTGTTTCGCCTAAAAAAAGTTACATTGCTGTGACGCTTAACTGCCAAAAGCGCTTCCTTCGAACTAAGCATTAAATTCAGTACGGTTTGAGAACAAAAGAACACAGGCAAGCACCATCTGAGGTACACAAGTGCGAACGACCACCACAGACATCTCCAATATGTGGACCATCTTCCAGCAGCGCTGAAGGCTGAAAAGCGTATGAGAGGACTCACAACAGAAAAAATGGCACAGGATTGTGGAATTTCCAGAATGAGTAATGCAGGCATTGACACAGATAAAAGATCTAATTTCTCTTAATAAAAATAGAATACTAATCGTTACTTAGATGTATTTGTATTTCATGTTTTCTGAACAAAAGTTCAAAATAAAAAATATTTTGAAAAACGTGGTCAAATGTTCAGTGAAATGATTTATCTAAAAGTAAGGAATAAAATAGATGAGACAAACGTTTTACATGCCCTTTAATGATGCTGGAAATCACGTATGGCAAATGAGGTGCGGATTGAGAATACATGTCCTCTTTATTGATATTTCAAGGGTTTTCTGTTCAAAAATTTTTGGCTCTTTCTTACACCTTCAGATATAAATGACATGTTAAGGGCACACAATAGCAAATTGCGCTGTCTACATAATCCACAAGTATCTTCTTTTACTCCTCAGAACTCTAAGATTCTAACTTAAACACTGAATTTTAAATTATCAATTGGTACCCCATTTGCTTTTCGTAATTTTGGACAGCATTCAAAGGCGGCCCAAAATCTTCTCTAATCTGTTTTATTTTTTACTTTTACACTAATCGTTTCCCTTAACATTTGACAGTATTTTATTTCAAAAATTTCAGTAGCAGTGTATGTAGTTAATATGATCCAATAAATAAGTCTCCCATAAGTCCAACCCCTCGTCCAAGTCGTGGGAGATGGGCAACGGCACAAAGTAGGGGACGGCCCATAGGGGCGATGTACAGCGGGGACTTCGTGTGCCCCAGGACCGCTACGGTAGCTGGGAAGGCCCTATGGGAACCCTGAAACGTGACGGCTAACGGGGCTCTGGTGAAGCTGCGATAGGCCTAGCAAGCCAGTAGTGGATAAATCAACGGCTTTTAAAAAGGGAACATGCCTCGGATCACGGAACGGATTTAAAGGAAACCGACCAAGCAATGGAAAAGGATTGCGAGGAGGTTTACGACTGGGCACCTTAAACGTAAGGACTCTAACTGGGAAGTTAGAAGAAATTGTAGAAATGATGGAAAGGAGAAAATTGGACATCTTGGCACTTGCTGAGACTAGGTGGAGAGGAGTTGGTGAAAAACCACTAAGTAAAGGATGTAAACTGTACTGGATAGGGAATGAGAGGGGAAGAAATGGAGTGGCAATAGTGGTCAGAGAGGGTCTGCAGGAGAAGGTGGAAGGTATCAATGATCGAATGATAAAAGCCAGAGTACGAGTGAAAGGAAAAAGCATTGAAATCATCGAAGCATATGCCCCACAGGTGGGGCGTACAAAAAAGGAGAAGGAGGAATTTGAAGATGACATGCAAAAGCAGCTAAATGGAGGTAATCAGATTATAATAGGGGACCTCAATGCACATGTTGGCACAGACAGGAAAGGATTCGAGGAGATAATGGGACCAGAGGGCTGCGGGAACCGAAATAGAGAAGGAAAATTGTTGCTGGAATTCTGCAAGAGGAATGGGCTGGCGATCGCAAATTCCTGGTACAAGAAGAGAAGTAGCCACAAAATAACTTGGTACAGTGGAGACTGGTCCCAGACTTCAGTAGTAGACTATGTACTAGTGGATAGACAGATGATGAGCAGCCTCATAGATGTTAAGGTCATTCCATCTGAGGCCTTAGACAGTGACCATCGGCTGTTGGTAGCCACCCTGAGAGAGAAAAAAGATAGGAGGGCAACAGATATACAGGAGAAAAGGTTGAGGACATGGATGCTGAAAGAGGATGAACGGAGGACCCAGTACCAGACACTGATCAGGAAGAAGCTGCCAAAGGAAGATCAGAGAACAGTGGAAGAAGAATGGGGAGATTTTAAGAGGGCTCTAGTTGAGGCAGCTGAGACTGTGTGCGGAAGAACTAGCACAAAGAGGAGAAGTAAGGAAACCCCATGGTGGAACAACATATGTAAAGAGGCAGTACTTCGAAAGAACAAAGCCTTCAGAGAATGGTTCCAGACCCGAACAGAGGAAGCTAGGGTAAAATATAAGGAAAGCAAGAAAGCGGCACAGGCCATAGTAAGGGCGGAGAAGAAGAAGTGGATGGAAAAATGGACAAGAATGTTAGAAGAGGACAGTGAAGGGAACAAAAAAGTACTTTACACCATGGTAAGAAATAAGAGGAACGACAGAAGCGAGTGCCTGAGGATCGTGGATAATAATGGAAGAGTTGTGGAGGAAATGCATGAGCTCAAAAAGATTTGGAAGGAGTACTTTGAAGATCTGTTGAATGCCGCCAAGCGGGTAACTAACAGCGATGGAGAGCCTAAGGCAGCAGACGATTATAATAGTGGGGAAATTGATGATCTAACTTGGAATGAAGTGGAAGAAGCCATAAGAGGATGAAAGGGGGCAAGGCACCAGGTTGGGACGAAGTAACAGTGGATATGATACGAGCAGCAGGAGAAGTAGGAACCCAGTGGCTATACAGAGTGCTGAGGGTGGTGTGGAAGGAGAACAGAATTCCTGAGGATTGGAAGAAAGAAATTATAGTCCCGATCTTCAAGAAAGGGGATAAAAGGAGATGTGAGAACTACAGAGGAATCACCCTGCTATGCCACTGTGGAAAAATCTATGAAAAGATCCTGGAGAAGAGAATAAGAAGCAGTATTGAAAGTAGACTGCAAGAGGAGCAGTATGGTTTCAGACCGGGAAGATCAACAACGGACCTCATATTTGCGGTACGGCAACTGCAGGAAAGGCACTATGAGTACGGGAAGGACTTCATCATGGCCTTTTTAGATATTGAGAAGGCGTATGACAGTATCTGTAGGGACAAGCTCTGGGATGTGCTGAACGCAAAAGGGATTGATGAAGAGATAACACGAAAAGTCAGAAAAATGTATGAGGTAAGTGAGAGTTGTGTGAAAGTGGGGAGGGAACGTACTGCATGGTTCCAGCTGGAAAATGGGCTGCGACAGGGAAGTGCACTTTCGCCTTTATTGTTTATTATTGTTATGGATGAAATCCTACAGCAAGTATCAGATGCAATTGGAGATCATAAAATGAAAGCAGTGCTTTTTGCCGATGACCTGATGTTATGGGGAAATTGCGAGAAGGAGGTGCAAGAGCAGTAAGATGTATGGGAGGCAATGGCAGCACAATATGGAATGCATTTCTCTGCAAAGAAAAGTGAAATAATTGTCACAACAAGGAAGAAGAATAGGCCAAATGTGGATATAACTTGTGGAGGGGAAAAACTACAAGTGGTAGAGAACTTCAAGTACCTGGGAAGCATGATTGAAAGTAAGGGGGGAAACGCAATGGAAATAAATGAAAGGTGCAGAAAAGCAGAGCAGTTCTACAAATGCATTAGGGGGCTTATTTGGAGCAAGGAGGTGCCACAGAAATCCAAGGGAATTATATACCGAACCTACTTTGTCCCCATATTGGCATACGGAAGTGAGACATGGGTAATGCACAAAAGCGACAAAAGTAGAATACAGGCTAGTGAAATGAAGTTCCAGAGAAGCAGGTTGAGTGTAACAAGACGAGACAGATTGCGAAATGTGTATGTGAGGGAAAGACTAAAGGAGGAACCAGCACAGGACAGGATAGAAAAATCAAGACTGCAGTGGTATGGACACATGAAGAGAATGGATGAGGGAAGAATTCCAAAGAGGATGTTTGATCTGCAACTGGAGGGGAAGAGGCCCAGAGGAAGACCAAGAGATAGATGGGTGAAGGGAGTGAAGGAATGTGTGACGAGAAGAGGAGAGAACTGGACGAAGGTGGAAGAGGGGGAATGGTGGAAAGACAGAACACGATGGAGAGGCTTGTGCTCCCGACAGACCCAGCCAGTGGCTGGAAACTGTCCAAGATGATGATGATGATGAAATAAATCGGCCTAATCAGCCACATGCCAAACACTGTGCTGCTGAGCCATGATTTACAGCTACACACACACACACACACACACACACACACAATACACACACACACTGAGAAAATGAATAACAATGTCACAGAAGTAAATTAAAATCAATTCTATATAAAATTTGAAATTTTCCTGGCGAATCAACTGTTCAAAAAGATTTCGGGTTGCAGCCGGTCGTCATAAATTCCATTTCACGATATTTCGGCTGGACAACTGCCAGCCATCTTCAGATGAGACGAACGAGGACTGACGAAGAAACTTTTTTCTTTATTGAATTTCAATTCCCTGTCCAGTGTGGGCTGGCAGCAGCATATGTGCTGCTCTTCAGCCAAAAGACAATAATGATACAACAGATGACATTTACAATTACAAAGGAGAAAAAATGGTTGGCAAAAATATAAAATAGGGGGATTATAATGGACGAGAACAGACAAAAAGGGGGCGACTGTAAAATGAGGACAAAAACCTTAAATACTATTGAGTACAAAAAACAACACACTGGGACAATTAAAGGAACACAGGGCGAAGTATGGCTGCCACATAAAAGTATCGATGGACGGCGTAGCACAGAACTATCACTGACAGTAACACCATGTACAAGTCCAGCACACAATTAAAATAACAGCTCTTGACTCACGGGATTAGCCGGGCGGTCCAAGGCACTGCAGTCATGTTCTGTGCGGCTGGTCCTGGTGGAGGTTCGAGTCCTCCCTCGGGCATGAGTGTGTGTGTTTGTCCTTAGGATAATTTAGGTTAAGTAGTGTGTAAGCTTAGGGACTGATGACCTTTGCAGTTAAGTCCCATAAGGTTTCACACATCTTAACTCAGAGGAGAACAGCACCGAACACAACATTGACGTAGCAGACTGATGACAATGAGCAAAACACAGGATCTGCCAGGGGCATGGAGATGAAGGAGAAGAGAAGAAGGGAGGGAGGGGGAGATTGAGGGGGGGAGATGGGTGGGGGCGCAACAAAGATGGCTGGGGAGGGAAGGACGTGGGAAGGACACAGGTGAGGAGGGGTTGCAAGGACTCAGGGGGGGGGGGGAAGGAGGAAAATCCGTTCTGGGGGAAGGAGGGGAGAGGAAAAGGGGGGCCCTGGGAAGGGGAGGGAACAAGGCCAGGTTACAGTTGGAAGGAATGTGCATGTGCTTCCGTTTTTGGGATCTTTGTGTCTTAGCGGTAGTAATGTAAGAGTGTTTGGTGGTCGACAGCCACATGCAGGATCCAAAAGTGATGATTCGGTATGGTGCCGGATATGAATTGTGTATGCTACAGCGATGTAGAGATATGATGTGGTGGTACTATCGTTTGTGGTGATATAGCCTGGTTGAAGATCGGTTTCACGCAGAAATTTTCAAGCTTTCCTCGATAGTCACAAAGTAGTATGCCAGACTACCTGTCTTTGGCAACAGTTACCGTATTTCATGATCTATAGCCCATTTTTGCAGAGTATAGCTGACAGTGCAATATGACTGCTGTATGTTTTTTTCGGATCTGTACAGCGTAGTTCTCCACCGAAATTTTCGTAATTTGTCCATCTCTAAAAAAAAATGAAATGATCATGTGGCACTGATGGCTAGGAGACCTGTCCTGGGGGATTCGGCTGCCGGGTTGCAATAATGAGGACAACATAACTCCAGTCAACGAGCGGAGGAAATCTCCACGTCGGCCGGGAATCGAACCCAGACCCCCTGCAAGGTAGGCAAACACGTTACCACTCAGCTACGTAAGCGGACTGTTGATCTGTAGAAAGCAGCAGACATTGCTCTCACGCCAACAGCAGCATTTTGGCAGGTAAATTCATTAAGAACCAATCTGGATACTCCATTCACAGGAAGTCCCATGATGTCAGAGTCACAATACACCGTTTTTGAGGGGGGAGGGGGGGCATAGGTGCCTTCACAGACTGATTCGAACAAGTCAGGTGCAGAACAAGGGAACTATAAAAAGTTCCGTGACGTCAGAGCGTCACGTGGTGCCCTCTTTATTGGAGTGTTCAGAGACAAATCCAGGTAGAACAGCCTCCTATTGTTCGGACAAGTGGGATGCTGTAACGCACCCGCCATTGTCGTTTTGGAGTATCTCCAGACTGGCAGTTGTAGGACGTCGAAAATTCCCCGAAAGTTCCAGCCATTTTTCTCGTCTATAGGACAGTTCTAAGAATTCGAGGAGGATCTTTTAGACATGCGATCTGCTGTGCGTCTGTGTTTTCCCCCCCGATTTGTTGCAGTTACAAAAGATGTCACAAACTTTTAGATACGTAATTGTTCTGATTTTCCCATCTGTACTTAGATACCAGTGTGCGTTTTCCATTGCAGAACTGTGATTCGAAAAGTGAGAAAAATAAAATTTACATGCCTCAATATTTCTGACTCCAGCAGCGAAAAGAAACTAAGCTCGCTCAGTGTTTCTGAAAAGTGATGTAAGCCAGCGCACCTATAGGACCCTGAAATTTTTTTTTCTTTGACAGTGCCTCCAAACAAGCAGCTGAAACTCGAAAAGTATGTGTTGTTGGGGGGGGGGGGGGGGGAGGGCATAGCGGAAAGAGACGTGGAATGACTGTAAGACAGTTTTGAGCTCTGTCTGGAAGCTGTACTGCGGACTGGAACTGTTGGTCTTCAAACTTTGAGGCAATCATACACAAGCGCGACTGGAAAAAGTCGCGTTGGGGTGGCAGAAAGTAGGCTTGGGAGCGGAGGAGTGTGGCAGACAATACAATCCACCAGTAGTATAACACCACATAGTCCATCTTCTGTACCTCAGCGCAGATTGGATCTTTCATCGCCATTTCCATGGGCTGGATGTGTTGTGTGTATGGGTCACATCTTAGGAGAGGGGGGAGTGGGGTGAGGTAAGGTTAGTGGGGGTAGCCCAATTGCCCTATTTTACCGCAAACATTGGTGTTCCCCAACATGACGTCAGTCCCACATTGTCAAATTTACAGCCACCATCCTGGATCCGACATCTTGAATACGTGTGGGAACAATGCAAGCTGTCCCAGAAGTCTCTCAGCTACACTACTCATCTATTAAGCAGTTCAACAAAGCTCTGTAGCCTCGTGCTGCACTCACCATTAGACACCTCCAGTCCCGACCTCTGTTGCGATTAGCAGCCAAAATTGTGGTTGGATAGTCGACAACATGAGGGGTTTCGAGTGCTACCAATGGCCTTTGTGACCTCGCATTGCGGGATTCCTTGTTAGTAGCAAACTGCCACGAAACTGATTGTTGCCAATAAAATCCACAACCATCTAAAAGGAGGTCGAACACAGAAAGAAAGCCTGGAACAAAGTCCGACGACATCTCAACGTGGTCTGTCTGTGCAAGTGAGAACTAATCGACCGTTGCGTCGTAACAATATAAAATCGGACCTGCATCAGTATGTTTTGAAATTTACTATTGCGCATGAGTTGAAACATCCAAAGGAACTTTCACAATCTGAGTTCCTCCGGTCTGGCTCAGCCTTTCAGTATATGTGAATCCACAGAATACGTGACATATGCACCAGGATCTCTCCATCAATAATTTTAAGGTGTGTTCCATTTCAAGACTGGTGTTCAGTGCGGAATGTCTGGTGTCCACGTCGTAACTCGATTCTTTCGCCATAATGTTAACGCTAACTAGAATGTCCAGAAACTGTTTAATCCGTATAAGAGTCAACTCACACAAGACTCAAGAATTTATCGATGTTTTCAGTAAGGTGGAGCAACAGCATTATACCACCTTGAAAACCGTCTCACAATCAGCAGGGGCACTACTATCTCCTGACCACATAGATCACCTGATTTCCCTCTCCTTGTGGATTTTTACTGTAGAGGAAATTGAAGTGTCAGGTGTACTCAGTTCTCACACATTGGAAGAGGTACACCAAAACACTGAAGACTGCTATCCCTCAGGCAGAGCTGCTACGCTTGTCTCACAGTTTGATGAACCGAGAACAATGGTGCATCGAAGTCTACAGTGGTCTTCTCCAGCGGTGTTCATTAATAGGGATCGGTCGTGCACCAGTATTATCATAAAAATTTTAGGGCTAGTTTTATTTTTCCCTCTTGTATAAATTTTAGGCGTTCCCTACAGCGAATTGTGGTAACACTTTATGTAAATTAAACTTCTCTGTAACTGTCTCCAATATTCCAAAATCATGTTAGTTTCTGTTTTTGACAATGCACTTCCTACGTTAAAATATCTGTGTTTGTCAACATATAACATAATGTTCAGGCATTATTTATATTGTTGGATTCCCAGCACTTGTGTGATAGATACAGCTGTGATCACGTTGTTGTTAGATATTGAACTCAGTATAAGCGGAGGTATATATCGAATCAGCGAAAGAGCGCCTACAGACAAGGCGGATGTGTTTCTCGCTTATGCAGGAACAAACTTTTCGGCTTGGTTACGACGTGACCATATTAACAATAACTTAGCCAGGTCTTACAAGAGTTGTACTTTCCACCTTGTGCAACGGGAGCAAAGATGTGTCCAGATACCAAAGGTGTATAAGTGACGTGTAATAACATGCAAATGCTTGCCTGTTTAACTTGCAACTTGGATGCAAGAACCGTTAATTCTCGCAATTACTTGCACTTACTGTATTCTGAATTGCAGGGATGAAATTTTTACGAAAGTTTCTCCAGTTTCATAGGTTGTAAACACCAATCTGACTAGTTGGCAGGTTGCCGTTTCCTTCAATGGTTTTAGAAATTTCAGACTAGTGTTATCTATTCTTTATGCCTTGTTCGATCGCAAGTCTTCCACAGCTTTATTTAACTCTGACTGTAGCAACTGTATGTCTCCCAAATCGATTTCTATTTCTTCTTCTGTCGCATCATCTGCCAGTTCCTCCCATTCGAACAGGTCTACAGTGTAATCTTTCTACCTACCCGCTCCCTCCTCTACGTCTGACTGAATCTGTAATGATTATTAGTATTTTTTGATTACTACTCTGTATAGATATTGTTTCTCAAAATGATTGTACACTATTGTTTCTACAAACTTACGTGTTGACGCAAAATTCTTGACCTTAAGCCTGGTTGACCTGATGTAATTTTCTGTAGCTTTTTAGATGACATCTGCCTACAGTGATTCGCAAGGAGTTAATTATGAATATCATATCACGAGTTCAGCAGCAATAAGTAATCAATTACTAACCTGAACAGGACCAGAATATCTTCATATACTTGCTTTCTTTCTGAAATGTTGGCAATTCATTTTCAGTGGACGTGTGCAACATAATATGGTTTAGCGAGACAGCGATCTACGGAATGTAACTGTCTTCCGTTTCTTGTACTCTTGTCACTGACGGAAAAACGAAAAACAAGACAAGGCATGAAAGCTACGTTCACAATCCCTGGGTGATTAAAGCAGGTCGCAATTACGGGAGACCCTTACCTGAATTAATAAAGCGCGGAATTTCCAATTGAGTCAGAGCGAGGCCACCGGAGCGAAACACTTTAATTGCGGTTAGTTGGTTAGGCGGATCACTTCGGTCGACCATACAGCAACCAAAGCAGTCTGCCTGTCTGCAACAGCAGGTATAGTGGGCCACAATCATAAGCTGTTAGTAAATTTTAGATGGTCTCCAAAATAGAACAGTGATGTGAGAAACTGTGATACTGTCGCAAGTTCAAGGTTCGTTTGGTAGGCGTTGCTAGCTCCAAGTACATAAGTTCATCACTCTCTACAGTGCGTCATGATTTGTTGATGAGAAGACCTTACAAGTACTCAGATGGTAGCAATGGGCAAGCACTTGGGGTGAGTAGTCAATCAGCCACTCCCTCGTGTTGCTTAGATTCCAATTTGACCCAGGTGTCTCACCTGCCTTTAGCGGTTCTCCTTATATCTCTGCTCCACTTTAAGATAGGACACACGTAAAGTAGCTTGCTTAGTACGAAGTAGACAAGTTGTGGCCCATAGAAGTTACACGGCGTTAGTGTACGATAACGCTCTCATCAACCTTAACATTAGTTTGAACACCTCATTACCTGACTAGGCATTGTCCTGCGGAAGTACTCGTAGTGTGCTCTTGTCTTCCTCTGATCTCGGAATCGACTTATCTAGCCAATTACAGGGTTACAGGGGACCTACAGCTTAACGTTGACTCCGAACCACGGAGCAGTTCGGCAGTTTTCAGATACAAAAACACTGCAAGACGTGAAAGAGGTGATTAGTAAAAGAAAAAGTATATAAAGGTCGTGCCGAAGATTGAGTCGTGTATCTTGGTATCTTGGGATTCATAGGCTGACACCCACTTAGCAAACTATTTATTTTCATTTTTACTTTTGTTAGATCATCCGTTAACCACTACAGTTCCACCTCATGCTTGTCACGGTGCTGTGTAAATGTCGTGATCAGCAAAAACTTATAGCTTTTAGTGAGCTTCTTTCTTAATGAATTTATCCAGAAAACATCATCTCTGCTGGTCCTTCTGCTACATTTTCTGAGCATTTAAAATCTTCTTGGAAGAAAAATGACGCTCTTCATGTTGTGTTAGTTAATGCTATCCCTTCGTCTGAGAGAGTAAAAGTGGATTTAATTTTTGCGCTTCTATGCTTCATTGACAAATTTCGAGCTATGGGAGTAAAACATGATACAGCGCGACGTCGGTGGGATTTAATTGTTGAGGATTTCCCCTCAGGAATGACATTTAGTTGTCTGCGGTTATTCGGTTTCCTTGTCGGGCCTTGTGACCAAAACGTAACATGTGTCGTTGGACACTACACATACATTGTGCTGTTCCTCATATACGCGATGTGATCGAAAGTATCCGGACACCTGGCTGAAAATGACTTATAAGTTCGTATCGCCCTCCATCGGTAATGCTGGAATTCAATATGGCATTGACCCACCCTTAGCCTTGATGACAGCTTCCACTCATGCAGGCAAATATTCAATCAGTTGCTGGAAGGTTTCTTGGGGAATGGTAGCCCATTCTTCACGGAGTGCTGCACTGAGGAGAGGTACCGATGTAGGTCAGTGAGGCCTGGCACAAATTCGGCGTTCCAAAACATCCCAAACCTGTTCTATAGGACTCAGGTCAGGATTCTGTGCAGGTCAGTCCATTACAGGGATGTTACTGTCATGCAACCACTCCGCCACAGGCCGTGCATTATGAACAGGTGCTTGATCGTGTTGAAAGATACAATCGCCATCCCCGAATTGTTCTTCAACAGTGGAAAGCAAGAAGGTGCTTAAAATATCAATGTAGGCCTGTGCTGTGATAGTGCCAAGCAAAACAACAACGAGTCCAAGTCCCCTCCATGAAAAACACCACCACACCATAACACCACCACCTCCGAACGCTGGCAGATGACGTCCACCGGGCATTCGCCATACCCACACCCTGCCATCGGATCGCCACATTGTGTACCGTGATTCGTCACTCCACACAACGTTTTCCACTGTTCAATCGTCCAATGTTTACGCTTCGTACACCAAGCGAGGCGTCGTTTCGCATTTACCGACGCGATGTGTGGCTTATGAGCAGCCGCTCGACCATAAAATCCAAGATTTCTCACCTCCCGCCTAACTGTCATATTACTTGCAGTGGATACTGATGCAGTTTGGTATTCCTGTGTGATGGTCTGGACAGAATTTTGCCCATTACACATTACGATCATTTTCAACTGTAGGCGGTATCTGTCAGTCAACAGACGAGGTCAGCCTGTTCGCTTTTGTCCTGTACGTGTCCCTTCACGCTTCCACTTCACTATCACATCGGAAACAGTGGACCCAGGGATGTTTAGGAGCGCGGAAATATAGCGTACAGACGTATGACGCAAGCGGCACCCAATCACCTGACCACGTTCGAAGTCCGTGAGTTCCGCGGAGCGCCCCATTCTTCTCTCTCGCGATATCTAGACTACTGAGGTCGCTGATATGGGGGACCTGGCAGTAGGTGGCAACACAATGTACCTAATATGGAAAACATATGTTTCTGGGGGTGTCCGGATACTTTTGATCACATAGCGTGTCCTCATCGATCTTGTCCCAGCAGTACAATAAATCTGGGATGTTCTATCTAAATTCCAGCCTCTAAAAACGAACACCACTGCTGGCTTTAGAAACGTGTTTCAGTGTCCATTTTGTCTTACTTTATACGATTATGGGATTCATAGTCCTCAAGTGCACCATAAATTGTGGTGACTTTCATCACATTGGCTACATCATAAACTCAGTAGACAAATTCAGGTCTCTCCTTAAATTAGTGTATTGGTCGCTTTCGAACGCTATAGAGGCATAGAACTAATACCAGGAAGTGACCATCCACCAACGATGTATGTCATGCCAGTGAAGAGATTTCCATGTGCCCGTCCGTTGTACAGAATCTACGCAGTAAGACGGATCGACTTCAAGACGTTGCAAAAGATCTGTCATGTTTCGGGCTACTCCTGACCCCTCTGAGAATGAAGATACAATTTTGTTGGTGTACCATTCGTTGCAATGTAACACTGCATAAGAAGAGTGGTTGTAAAAACACGCTAAATGACAGACAAAAGGAACGAGTATTACACCTCGTCAATGACATTCTGTATCAAACTCGACAGCAGAGTGAAGAAATTCCCATTTCAGAGAGTTTCCAAGGCAACATTTGATAGGTTCGTGTTAGGAGATAGTCATCTACTTTGTTTGATATACGAGAATCTTATACATCACTCTGACTTGTATTATAGAAGAATCTTAGAGAAACACGTGGTGCAAATTTTATTTATAAAACATAGTTTGTCTGTTGCATCTGTAATGTAGCGATTTACTGTACTGTATGAATTCACTGAGACATAATTTTCCATAGCACAAGTATATCAGTGACCTGTATAACAGATCGGTTGCAGACTTCCACTTCTATACAGGGTGTCACAAAAAGGTACGGCCAAACTTTCAGGAAACATTCCTCACACCCAAATAAAGAAAAGATTTTATGTTGACATGTGTCCGGAAACGCTTAATTTCCATGTTAGAGCTCATTTTAGTTTCGTCAGTATGTACGGTACTTTCTCGATTCACCGTCAGTTGGCCCAATTGAAGGAACGTAATGTTGACTTCGGTGCTTGTGTTGACATGCGACCCATTGCTCTACAGTACTAGCATCAACAGGTTAGTGTTCATCACGAACGTGGTTTTGCAGTCAGTGCAATGTTTACAGATGCGGAGTTGGCAGATGCCCATTTGATGTATGGATTAGCACTGGGCAATAGCCGTGGGGCGGTACGTTTGTATCGTGACAGATTTGCAGAACGAAGGTGTCCCGACAGGAAGAGGTTCGAAGCAACTCATCGGCGTCTTAGGGAGCACGGAACATTCCAGCCCATGACTCGCGACTGGGGAAGACCTAGAACGACGAGGACACCTGCAATGGACGAGGCAATTCTTCGTGCAGTTGACGATAACCCTAATGTCAGCGTCAGAGAAGTTGCTGCTGTACAAGGTAACGTTGACCACGTCACTGTATGGAGAGTGCTACGGGAGAACCAGTTGTTTCCGTACCATGTAGAGGGTGTGCAGGCACTATCAGCAGCTGATTGGCCTCCACGGGTACACTTCTGCGAATGGTTCATCCAACAATGTTTCAATCCTCATTGCAGTGCAAATGTTCCCCTTACGGATGAGGCTTTATTCCAGCGTGATCAAATTGTAAATTTTCACAATCAACATGTGTGGGCTGACGAGAATCCGCACGCAATTGTGCAATCACGTCATCAACACAGATTTTCTGTGAACGTTTGTGCAGGCATTGTTGGTGATGTCTTGATAGGGCCCCATGTTCTTCCACCTACACTCAATGGAGCACGTTATCATGATTACATACGGGATACTCTACCTGTGCTGCTAGAACATGTGCCTTTACAAGTGCGATACATGTGGTTCATGCACGATGGAGCTCCTGCACATTTCAGTCGAAGTGTTCGTACGCTTCTCAACAACAGATTCGGTGACCGATGGATTGGTAGAAGTGGACCAATTCCATGGCCTCCACGCTCTCCTGACCTCAACCCTCTAGACTTTCATTTGTGGGGGCATTTGAAAGCTCTTGTCTACGCAACCCCGGTACCAAATGTAGAGACACTTCGTGCTCGTATTGTGGACGGCTGTGATACAATACGCCATTCTCCAGGGCTGCATCAGCGCATCAGGGATTCCATGTGACGGAAGGTGGAGGCATGTATCCTCGCTAACGGAGGACATTTTGAACATATCCTGTAACAAAGTGTTTGAAGTCACGCTGGTACGTTCTGTTGCTGTGTGTTTCCGTTCCATGATTAATGTGATTTGAAAAGAAGTAATAATATGAGCTCTAACATGGAAAGTAAGCGTTTCTGGACACATGTCCATATAACATATTTTCTTTCTTTGAATGTGAGGAATGTTTCCTGAAAGTTTGGCCGTACCTTCATGTAACACTCTGTAGATAAATTTATAAAGCTTGGACACATGAAAAGATACACTGTCTTTAAGTATTACAAAAACATTGTTGAGTAAATTAGCGTTCTGTAGGCGTAACAGCTGTTGGAGCGAGAGCGAATCACAGACCAGTCTCGATAGAGATGCGACAGTGATCAATCGGCTAAGGTGAGCAGCTCAACGTCGCAGCTAGTCGTTCGATTTCGATGATGAAATGTTTTAAGAAGTGGAGCTAAGAATTGAATATTATTGGAGGAAAGGTTTTTGGTATTTAATTCTGATGCAGAAACGACTCAGCAACAAAAAGTTATTTCTCACATTGCTTTACGTGTATTTAGCGATTACTGTAGTGTGTTAATTTTCATTGTTTAATGATGTCGAGTATTATGTAATGGAGACGGTTTGTCAGTCGTATGTCTATGGTGTTAATAAATTTCATCCACTGTTAGTTAACAGATCTTGATTTAATAATTTAAAAGTAAAACTGATAGCAGTTTTATACTTCAGTAGTGACTGGTTTCTGTGATAGGGCAAAAAAAAAAAAAAAAAAAAAAAAAAAAAAACGAGTAACTTTATTAAAAGAAGTTCAAACGTTAGATTTGCTACTTTGAGAAAATTAAATAAGTACTGATTGCGTTTTATTTTTCACATGTAATCATCTTCACCCTTTTCTCAAATGCTATAATTTTAAACTACATTTTGAATGCAACGAGTACTAAGAGCATTGTTAGCAAATGGACAGAGGACCTAGCAGATAGCGTGTTGTCTTTCTTGACAAGAGGCTGCACACAGTGCAACACTGTTCACTTTCAGCTTATTGTGTCGCAACAGCCGATACAGGAAAGACCCGAGCGTCCGTTGCAGGTAGCACGTAATAAAGACTTACATTCATAACAAACTTGGATGGAGATTTCCTTGACAGTGAAATAAATTTGACCTGAACACAAAATGGCTCTAAGTACTATGGGACTTGAACATCTGAAATCATCAGTCCCCTAGACTTAGAACTTCTTAAACCTAACTAACCTAAGGACATCACACATATCCATTCACGAGGCTGGATTCGAACTTGCGACCGTAGCAGCAGCGCGGTTCCGGACTGAAGGGCCTAGACCACAGTGGCCGGCCCGCAAAGACACACAGATCCCGAAAATATAAGCAGATGTACCACATATGGTAACAGAGTTAGACATCCCCCATGAGGTTGCTTTGTCATTCACCGCGACCAACGGTCACGAGGCAACTGCCGCCACAATTGCTGGCTTGATGCACGATAATGTCGCCCTCCGCAGACAGCGGTCACTCTCCAAACTGGCGTACAAAGGTTGGGCTGGTTCCTGGGGCACAAAGGCGCCCACTAACGATATTGTCATCCGCCAGGCGTGCTTGCTGACCCAACGAGTTACGACCGTCTCCAGGCTCCGGGATTACAAGAATATTTACTTTGTGAGCTCTGTCGATGAGAAATGCTTCGTCAATCGCGAATTACACTACTGGCCATTAAAATTACTACACCACGAAGATGACGTGCAACAGACGCCAAATTTAACCGACAGGAAGAAGATGCTGTGATATGCAAATGATTAGCTTTTCAGAGCATTCACTCAAGGTTGGCGCCGGTGGCGACACCTACAACGTGCTGACATGAGGAAAGTTTCCAATCGATTTCTCATACACAAACAGCAGTTGACCGGCGAACCATCGGTCGGATTGTAGCCTATCGCGATTGCGGTTTATCGTATCGCGACACTACTGCTCGCTTTGGTCGAGATCCAATGACTGTTAGCAGAATATGGAATCAGTGGGTTCAGAAGGGTAATACGGAACGCCGTGCTGGATCCCAACCGCCTCGTATCACTAGCTGTCGAGATTACAGGCATCTTATCTGCATGGCTGTAACGGATCGTGAAGCCACGTCTCGATCCCTGAGTCAACAGATGGGGACGTTTGCAAGACAACAAACATCTGCACGAACAGTTCGACGACGTTTGCAGCAGCATGGACTATCAGCTCGGAGGCCATGGCTGCGGTTACCCTTGGCGCTGCATCACAGACAGGAGCGCCTGCGATGCTGTATTCAACGACGAACCTGGGTGCACGAATGGTAAAACGTCATTTTTTCGGATAAATCCAGTTCTGTTTACAGCATCATGATGGTCGCATCCGTGTTTGGCGACATTGCGGTGAACGAACATTAGAAGCATGTATTCGTCATCGCCATACTGGCATATCACCCGGTGTGGTGGTATGGGGTGCCACTGGTTACACGTCTCGGTCACCTCTTGTTCGCATTGACGGCACTTTGAACAGTGGACGTGACATTTCATATGTGTTACGAGCCGTGGCTCTACCCTTCATTTGATCCCCGGATAATGCACGACCGCATGTTGCAGGTCATGTACGGGCCTTTCTGGATACAAAAAATATTCGACTGCTGCCCTGAGCAGCACATTCTCCAGATCCCTCACCAAACGAAAACGTCTGGTCAATGGTGGCCGAGCAACTGGCTCGTCACAATACGCCAATCACTATTCTTGATGAACTGTGGTATCGTGTTGAAGCTGCATGGGCAGCTGTACCTGTAAACGCCATCCAAGCTCTGTTTGACTCAATGCCTAGGCGTATCAAGGCTGTCATTACGGCCAGAGGTGGTTGTTCTGGGTACTGATTCCTCAGGATCTATGCACCCAAATTGCGTGAAAATGTAATCACATGTCAGTTCTCAAATGCTTCGAATGGCACTGAGCACTACGCCATTTAACTTCTGAGGCCAACAGTCGTCTAGAACTTGGCGACCGTAGCGGTCACTCGGTTCCAGACTGTAGCGCCTAGAACCGCACGGCCACTCCGGCCGGCCATGTCAGTTCTAGCATAATATATTTGTCCAATGAATACCCGTTTATCATCTACATTTCTTCTTGGTGTAGCAATTTTAATGGCCAGTAGTGTAATTTACCGATCTCGAAACCGATATCAGAAGCAATATCAGTGTTTACACTCCCAAAAAATTACGATGTGTGTTAAACTTCTGTGCTGTAATCAATGAGTGCCATATGAAAATTTCTAGAATTTCATGTATTTCCACATGGTTTACCGGAATATCATACCATTTACGAGACTGTTCTTGATATCAACCATATAACAATATGCTACCGATCGTCTGCACACTATAATTCGGAAGATGGAGAGTGGCAATTATATCTATATAGACCTGAAGCCTTAGCGACGTCATCATGTGGGAGATGCTGCAAACCATTGAGTTAATAGGAACTTATCTCTCCTACGAAGATTTTTTCATGAAAACTAGAAAATGCTGGAAACTTGTAGTTCCACAAGTATTTTTAATGATATAACATACTCAATATAATCTTTATACCTTATAAAGTCAGCTAAGGTTTTAATACTCACAATCGCACGTGTTTCTCATGTCTAGAGAAACAGGAAATGTCACTTCAACCGGTGTTTCACCATGTCGATGCAAACAAAATATCACCATCTACGTTCTCCCAACCAACTAAAGGCGGAAAATCAGAACGGCAGTGTACCTCACAGTCGAACGAGAGGCTTCTGGAACACACGGACCTGCCTGACCGACGCCACAGAGAGAGAGAGACTTGTAACGGCTTGTCTCAAATAGGTAGTCGTAAGCAAAGCTACCTTCGTTCCGTACCTATATGACATTCGACAATGAGCGAAGTATCGGAAGTATCTCAACATGACGACTGTGACTCTAGAAATATCAATTTCCTACATAAATCTGTATCCTCCTTACGACTGCACATAATTTTCCAAGTTAAATCTTTCATACCCTTGCGGCTTGTTCACAATTTTCAATGTAGAAATTGCGGAATCTATACCTCCCTTATTCCGAACATAATGTGTTCACTTATCAAATGGTTCAAATGGCTCTGAGCACTATGGGACTTAACATCTATGGTCATCAGTCCCCTAGAACTTAGAACTACTTAAACCTAACTAACCGAAGGACAACACACAACACCCAGTCATCACGAGGCAGAGAAAATCCCTGACCCCGCCGGGAATCGAACCCGGGAACCCGGGTGCGGGAAGCGAGAACGCTACCGCACGACCACGAGGTGCGGACTGTTGTTCACTTATCACCCACATTATTTTCTTCACACATGTCGGAACGCTGACCACAGTAACTTTACACTGCAACACATACACCTTTGAGACAAACAGTACAATTATCGTTTGTACGTATATAACGTCGAAAAAACTGTGTTATCCACATTAACACCAGCTAGGTGTCTCGATTCTCTTTAGGTCTAGGAAATTGACATTTAGCTCTTCTAACCAATCAGATTCGATAACAGACTGCACATTTTTAGTCAGCACTTCTGGAAGATACTACATCCTGCCAGGACTCTGTCAAGCAAGAGTTGTAAAGGACAAGCGTCTGGCAGTATGTGGTAATGAACAGCGCTCCCACATACTAAAGGGCTGGAAAGACATCGCCAATATGGGTTGGTGTAATGTAATAAGTATCGCAGTTAATAGTGCTACGACGTAGAACACACGAGGATCTGATTTGAGGAACCGATGAAAGGACGTTCTGAATATCTATGGTGTTACAGCTGTAATTGCCCGCCTCTTTGTTCCCTATAGCAGATCCAGATGAACCTTTGCATTGGTAGATTGTGCAGGTGTTTACTAAATGAATGTATCACCCATTACGATCGGATATAGTCATCAATGCATTGAAATTTCAATTCCCCACATCAAACATATTTTCCCCATATACGTAATTTTTTACAGGAGTAGTTCTCTAATCGCTTCCCGCACACATCTTTTGACGTGATGGAACACTGACTACAGTAACTTTCTATATACTGATATGAATACGGTATCTGTTCTTTCGGACATATCCGAAAGAACAGAATCCATATCGATATAAGTATATAGTTCTAGTAATACCGGCCATGACCGTCCTCTTCTGTGCAGCTGCACACATACTACCCGAAGTCTTACGGGACTTGGTAAGTATGTCTTCCACGAGTAACCTAACTAACCTAAGAACATCACACACGTCCATGCCCGAGGCAGGATTCGAACTTGCGACCGTAGCAGCAGCGCGGTTCCGGACTAAAGGGCCTAGAACCGCTCGGGCGCAGCGTCCGGCGGACCTGAACACATTATCTACACGTAACGTATAGCCACTGTTAGTGAGCTCTTCCGCAACAAGGTTTCACTTCATATTGTCAATGTTCTAAGTTCCAACCCAGAAACAGAACAGTTTGATGACTGGAGACGTAGGGAGAGGTCCAACAATTGCCATTCTACCTTTTCTCAAATGATGCACGGCGTCAAATGTAGCGACGGAGCCTTGAGGAAAGTAACCTGCAGTGTGTGCAGGTTGCAGTTCAGGCCGAAGGTGCTTCTTTGATGTTCTGGTGGTGTTTTAGTTGCCATGACTGGATTGGGTGGGGTGAACCCATAGCTGGTAGGATTGGCAAATGTCGGGATGGGGATCATGTTCCGGGAGTAGGATATAGTTGAAATTTCTTTGGGAGAGTATGTAGTGGGTTTGTAGATGGAGGGCTGATGATATGCGTTGGTAAAAGCGTGGCAGCATAGGAGAATTGGAAAGTAGAGGGGAGACGATAGAATTATTGAAGTTGAGTTTGGTGCAGATTATTTGGAGGTGTTCAATGCGCATGGGGACAGGCGGAAATTTGATGAGTTGGTAAAGGATCCTTTTGGGGGAAGGTGGATGAATTCGGAAAGCGAGACAGAGGGAGTGGTTCTCCAGGATTAGGAGACACTAATAGAAATTTATTGGGGCAGAGATACGTGCAACATTCATTTAACAAAGAATAGGACACATCAAGGATTTATAGATGTGGAGGACTGTGGAGTGGTATAACCCCCAAGTTAGGCCACTTGGTAGTTTTCGTCTATTGTGGGCTTTCTGTTGGATGATTAATAGATGAGTTTCCATGTTAGTTACCAATCGATTGTTATTCCAAGATCTTAGTGTATTAATTAGCTGGATACGTTGGTCTCAAATGGTAAGATAGAAGTCATGGAGATGGAAAGTGTATATTGTGTGTTCTATAATTATTGCCTGTGTTTTGTTAAGGTTGATCTTCAGGAGCCATTCGCTGCAGTCATGGACTGTGCGGCTGGTCCCGGCGGAGGTTCGAGTCCTCCCTCGGGTATGGGTGTGTGTGTGTTGGTCCTTAGGTTAATTTAAGTAGTGTGTAAGCTTAGGGACTGATGACCTTAGCAGTTAAGTCCCATATGATTTCACACACTTTCTTTTTCAGGAGCCATTAGTTATACCAGGAAGTAACTGACTGAGATGGATTTGAAGCAGTCGTTGGGATTTCTGGAGTGTACGATAGAGAGTGAGGAATGCAGTGTCATCAGCATACTGAAGGAGATGGACTAGTGAATGTAGCTAGGATAAACTGGCCATGTAGAGGAGATAGAGGAGAGGAGAGAGGACAGATCTTTGAGACATGCCTGCTATAGGAGAAAAGATAGGAGAGTTGTTGCTAATGGTGACAAAGGGAGGGAAATTGGAGAAGAAGTGTGCAATAAGGTGAACATAATTAATTGTAACTGCATAAGTCTGGAATTTGAAAAGGAGACTGAAATGCCATGCACGGTTGAAAGCTTTCTCTAGGTCGATGGAGACAAAAATAGCGGATTTACAGGTGTTGAGCTGGTGGGAGTGGAGACGCGTAATGTGCAGGAGCTGGTTATCAGAAGAGATGGTGGGACGGAAGCCATACTTGTTAATGGGGAGGAGGTAGTGTTGGTTCAGGTGTTGATGGATACGTCGGCAGACGACTGATTCGTCCTCACTGAACACTGAGACGTGGTAGATGGGAAGGCAGGAGGAGGCATCAGTAGGCGTTTCTGTCGTTTAAGGAAAAGTAGGATCTTGGAGGTTTTCCACAAGTCAGGTTAGTAACCTGTGAAGACGATAGTGGTCTAAAGAGTTTCAAAGGATGGGAAAGGACACCGAGCATTCCTTTAAGTGTTAATATATGATGCAGTCGTGACCAGTGGACGTGTTGTGTTTGCTGTGAAGTACTTGTTTTGTGTCATGTGCAGTGATTGGTGTCCAAGTACTGGAAACTAGGAGCGTGGGGTGAGGCACCAGTGTTAGTACTGATGTCGAAAGAGGTACAGAGATGCTGGATTGGCGGCTGTGGGAGGGACACAGGACAGCTCTTGATTGCATAGAGATGCTGAAACAATCAGTAAATGTTTCATTTTTCTTTATCTCAGGTGGTACAGGTGTCTGTCGTCCCGCTCACGTCGAATCCTGCTCAATCGGCTGTTTGGTGGCTCTGCTTCGCTGAGGATGCAGCGTTGTTGCCTGAGAATCACTGCCGACGGTCATTGGGAGACACGCTACTGCTGCAACGAACTTTTCGATAATTGTCACGTGCCGGCCTCCAGTGACAAGTTGCACTTGGGCCACATCGACACACTCCTGTGACGGCAGACGGCAGATGCTGATGGGTGGATGTCCCCTGTAACAGATGGGCTGCGACCCTCCTGCCTCCAGGGAGGAGTTGACCATATTGCTGTAAGACCTGGCTTGGCCTACTGAGTCTCTTGCGAGCTTAGAGGGTCAAACTGTGACCCCACCACAGACTGGAACTGTGTTCTGAAGCTTCATGTGACCACGTTTGTAGCGCAGCACCGTTGTCCAAGAGAGGTGTGACGCTACCATTACTTGACTACCCCTTATTTATCTTTGCCAGTGCGTATACATTTTATGAACGTGCCTCTCCAAGTCATGTACTGGCACACATTAGGTTAGCGCCAGCATTTAGGGAGTTCCTGCTGTGTCTCTATATTTGCCATTGGGGAATGAGTGTAGCCTGGTCACAAAGCATTAGGAAGGAGCGTTACAGACGACGTAATTCTCGGAGAAGGGTATGGCTTGTGGGAGAGTAGAGCAATGAAGATATATGGTCTTGTTAAGAATTTGGAGGGACAATGTGCCCAACTGCGTCTGGTGTGGAGAGGCTATGACATGAGAGATATTTCTGGGTTGCTAGACAGTTAGGATGTGGCTTCCAGTCTGGGTATCCATGGACGCCTGATAGGCATTCCAGTTGGCATGGGAGTAGTCATAGATAAATTTTGAATGGATAGTGGGATGGGGTACATGAGCATGAGGTTGTGTTTAGGAGATGGTGAGAACAGGTAAGTGCCCACTTCCAATTGCATTGAGAACTTGTGCAGTGAGATGTGCAAGAAAGTTGGGAGGTGTGAGGCCAACATCTGGGATGGGATTCCCTTCAGGACAGGTGTGCTGTGGGATGGGGACAACGTCACCTTGGAGGGAGTCTGTATACTGATACCACTGTAGGAGTTCTGCAGGAAATCTACTATGGATGTTGAGATCAGTGACAACAAAATAGGTGGAAAAGGTTAAGGTCGATGTGGGTTAAGAAATCATAGGGTATGGGATTATTATGTCGAATGTGGAGAGTAGCACAGGTAATAGATTTTTGAAGAAGAGGTTAAGGATAAGGTGTTCAATGGTATTATTGAGTAATAGTTGTGGCCAAGAAGGTAATTTTTATGGTGGTTGCTTGCAACGCTACCTCTGGCAAGGGGAAAGTGATTATTTATATGGTGGTGGATATAGGGAGAAATTTGGATGGTGTAATATGGTTGGAAGAATGTTCTATTGATGTTGAAGGTATCAACATTGTGGCCCGCATCTCGTGGTCGTGCGGTAGCGTTCTCGCTTCCCACGCCCGGGTTCCCGGGTTCGATTCCCGGCGGGGTCAGGGATTTTCTCTGCCTCGTGATGGCTGGGTGTTGTGTGCTGTCCTTAGGTTAGTTAGGTTTAAGTAGTTCTAAGTTCTAGGGGACTGATGACCATAGATGTTAAGTCCCATAGTGCTCAGAGCCATTTGAACCAATCAACATTGTGCTGGAGTATGGTATGTATGAAAAGAGGTTTGTTCATGGGTAGGTAGCAGATGTTGTGATATAGGATGACACACTGTGACAGGAGCTTACAGAGTGGCATGTGTGGATCAGGGAGTGGAGAGTTCAAAATGAGGGCATCGAGATGCATGAAAACATAGTGGACTTGGTTTCAGGAGTAGGTGGCCTGGATACTGAGGTGGGAAACAGAGTAAGCGACACCCGAAATTTGTTGTACGGTATGTGGTCACTGGTAGGAATGGATATTTTCGAGGACATTGGTGAGGAATTTGATAATGTCTTTGGCAATTGGAGATGGGCAGAGTGAGTTATTGTGAAAGACAGGATGGACAGGTACTGTTAATTCTGGTTTGACAGTTGGTAGTTTAGCCTTGCACTTGGAGTAGATGGGTGGGCATCATTGCAGGTGTTACAGGTGGAAGGGGAGGCGAGGTTGAAACATTGTCTGAAGAAGAATGAGTCTTTACATTGAGGACAGATGGGAGGATGTTTACTTTTCAGATAGTGGTGGTCATTGTAGACAGGCCATTTTTGGCAACAGCATGACTGGGTGTGGTGGGGGGGGGAGATTAGGAGGATTCAACTTTATAGCGTAAATCAGGGCTCCCTCTGTGAGGTCGCGATTGGTGGAGGTGACACTCTGTGAAGACTCGCATGGGGTAGATGGGACCTAAGTCATTGCAGATATGGCAGACTTTGTGGATGTCTAATGTAGAATTGAATTTGAGTTCAGAAAACACTCCCCCTAACTCTATTCGACCACAGTACTCAATAGCTGTCGATAAATGTGCAGTGCATTTATGTATATCCCATTTTGACTCCACTCTTGATGGTTCTGGTACATAACATTATGTGTTTTAGGCTTTCTGTGAAATAAGTATTAATCTCGTTGCCAGTGTTGATATCTCCTCTGCTGAGATCTCAGGGCAGTCTTCGTCATGACATCAGTGAAGGTGGGGGACGACGAGGAGGCTGGGATTGCTTGTGTGTGGAGGTCGCGCTCAAGGGAGTGAGGAAAGTATGAGCGCCAAAAGTAAAATGTGGAATTTTGAGGAGGAGATCCAAGTGGAGGTTGCGATTCGTCAGTTTGATGCCGACAGAATCTTTGTGGTGGATGATTTGGGTGGTGTGAATGTGGAAGATGTATTTTCGTATATCTGGAATGAGGAATTTGGCATTTAGGAATCTGGGGTTAGGTTGGAGAGAAGGAAATTGAAAAAGGCCTGGGGTGAAGGTGCAGGAAGGGGGGGGGGGGTGGGGGAGGTGATTGTCTGTGGGTTCGGTAGGATTGTCAGTTTGTGGTTTTTATGGTTATGGTGCTAGTAGTGGGACCTATGTTAGGACGTTCTTGTGGCCTTTTGGTGATTGTGAAATGTGGTGCGGTTGGTGAATTGGAGTAGGTGGGATGTGGTGTGCTGCAGGTCCTTGCAGTAGAGTTCTGTATGTACAGTCATATTTTGATTGCAACATGGTTTCAGGCAAGTTGTTATTCTGGGTGGAGTGGCAGGTGATGCGCTATAGATAAAGAACGTGGTAGCAGATGTGAAAGAGGTCGTGGGAAGAGCAAGGTAGGCAATGGCAGCGACTTCAGATTGGGACGATACAACTAGATGGAGGGGGGGGGGGGGGGGGGGTGCATATGGGATGATGGCTCAGAGGATCTGCTCCACGTACTGACAGTGGAAGCAGAGGAGGGGTGGTGTAAATGACGGAGGTCGCTGAGGTCTCCATTGTAGGTCAAAGGAAACAGGGAACAGAAGGTCGATGATAATTATCGGCGGCGGAGCGTCACCGGTGTGGCGGGGGATGACGACAGTGACGTCCGGTGTGATGTGATGACAGCATATGAGGATGGCGGTTGCAGCAGTAGCGATGAAGACGGAGGAGGCGGTGGCGAGTATATTGTGACGGTGGCGGTAGCGGCGACAGCTTCGGAGAAGAAGGAGGCAGAGAGACGGCTGCTGCAGCAGCTAAGACGATGGGTAGACGGGTGGAAATGACCGTTATGGCGACAAGAAAACGGTGAATGCAAGGAGATGACGCGCATACACACAGAAGAAAATCTCGACAACACAAGCAAACTACGCAGGTCAACAGACATGGATTCAAAGCGTAAGGGAGTGGGCCCTACCAGTTTATGCACAACTAGATTAGCAACTGTTGTGTACATAGTTCCGCGTAATCAGCGCGTACACAACTTTCCCACTACAGCGCGCCCCGCTAAGCACAACAGCGCATGCGCAGCGCTCGTCCGTCTCCGCACTACGAGATGGCGCTGCCACAGAGACGGACCAA